>NC_054481.1:56584130-57184130 GCF_017639515.1 Carcharodon carcharias | reverse complement strand
GTTAGAATGGATTATACTTTTCCCCCTTCTTAGAGATCACAAACTCAAATCAGGAACCCCCAGCTACTCTCAGACACTGTCTACCCCATGAAGAGCATTTCAACATCTTCATCTATGTGATCCTGGCTGCAAGTCTCTGCGCCGTTACATGTGCATTTCTTATGCTGCTGGCTTGTTGCGTCAAGAGGAGGGTTGTTTCCACACATGGCACTGTGGGGTCCATCCACAAGACTAATACATCCTCTGAAGGTCAGTAATTAGTAATGAGGCTTTATTTTACAAATGATTTAATCTGCAACAGAACTTAGAGGGCAGAATTTTAACTAATGGGAACTTTAACCCACTTTAACTCAGTGGGAGAGGCCAGCAGTGGGTTCAAAGCCGACACGGTGAAGTGAGTTTTAAACTCAGCCAAGACATTTAACATTCTACACCTGGATTTCCCAACCAGCACAGTTGGGCATGATTACAACTGCACCTGACAGTTAAATATTTAAAGGAACCCTGGTGTATTTCACAATTAATCCATTCTACAATTGCCAGAGCAGAGACAGGAACATTTATTGATGGAGTCGCAACATAGGGAGGCTGCCCCTCTGATTCTCAGAGACATCACTAGAAGTAATGCCACAAGCTGTAAATTTCTGGAGAGGAATGTTATTTCTGATAGACAGGAAGAAGAGGGCAGCCTCCAAGAACAAGCAAGCATGGTTGGAAGCTGTCAAGATAGTAAGCTGCACAAGTGTGCTCCTGTGATTATCATCAAATACCAACCCCTCTTTCTGATCTCCCCAGCATGCCTCAACACACATTGCAGCATCACCCATTTTTCTCTCAAGGCACCTCTCATTCCCAACTGAGTAGCCAACAATGAAGTTCACCCTCTTTTTCATATCCTTAGCCACTCTTGGCAAATGTTGTCCTTCCAACCTCTCAACACATTCCATCTCATGCTCATAACTCTCCACTTACTCTTCTTGTAGAAGAGGATGTAAACAAGAGAAATACAGAACGATGGTTGGTCCTCCAGTTATTGCCACCCTGACCACTGTGGAGAAAGAGGTGATGAAGGTCAGCAGAGTGGCAGACTACATGGCCATTGGAGATGGAGACATGGGGGTCTTCCAGCTACCAAGTGAAAAAATTAAGATATAGAAATAGGAGTAGGCCATTTAGCCCCTTGAGTCTGTTCTGCCATTCAGCAAGATCATGGCTGATCTGCTATCTAACTCCATATACTGATCTTTGCCCCCCTTAGTCCTTTAATACCTTTGGATAACAAAAAATCTTTTAATTTTAGATATTAAAATTTACAATTGATCTAGCAATTGCCATTTATAGATGAGTGTTCAAAACTTCTACCACCTTGTGCATGCAGAAGTGTTCCCTAATTGCATTCCCGAAGGGCCTGGCTCTAATATCTCAAATTCTGATCAAATTGCTCCTTTACCTTCTAAATTCCAGGGAATATAACCACTTAGTGCAATCTCTCCTCAACATAACCTATTCAGTCCAGGTATCATTCTGGCAATCTACATTGCACTCCCGATAAAAGGTCAATATATCTGACCTAAGAAGTGGTATCCAGAACTGCTCAGAGTGCTCCAGATTTGGTTCAACCAAAGCTTTCTATAGTTGAAGCATGATTTCTACACTAGACATCTGGATATAAAAGATCAGTATTCCATTAGCCTTTTTGATTATTTTCTACTATCTGATCATGACATTTTAATGATCTATGTACTTGGATCCCCAATTCTCTTTGGACCCCCCATTTTTAGCTTTCACCAGTTAAAAAGTAACTTGTTCTACCTATTTTTAAGAAGAAAGTGGGTGACCTTATTTGCCTACATTGAAATCCATTTGCCAGTTTTGCTCATTCACTTAATCTATTAATATATATTTGCCATTTGTACTTCCATCTACACTGCTTACAAGCTGCCTAATTTTGTGCCATCAGCAAATCTGGACATGTGACTTCTTATCTCATCATCTAAGCTGTTAATAACTATTACTCCATAGTTACCCCTTGTGCTCTTTACGTATCGATAAAACATCTTTGTGTTTCCCTTGATTTTGCTTGACAATATTTTTTCATCCCTGCTCCAGTCTTCCCCAATTTCCTTTTTAATTTCACCCTTGCATTTTCTATACTTCTGCAGGCTCACTGTTGTATTGAGGTTTTAGCATCTGGCACTGAATTTATCCCAGTTATTATTAGGTAATATTATTGGGAAATCCCCTATTACTGCCTTTTGGTTTCTGTAATTCGCCAATATATTTGCTCTTTTACTTTCATCTAACTAGTGTGGGGGGAGGGGATGTGGGTGTTGCGGCGGTTGTGTGTACTTTTCTCCCAGCAATGCAACTGCCCCCTTTTTGTTTCTCAGTTCAACCCATTGACCTCATTTGAAGCTCCTAATATATCATTCCCACCATAGCTGTGATTTTTTTAAACCAATTTTTCAATCCCCCCCTCCTTTTGCAATCTCCCGCTATCCCAGCATGGATTTTACGGATTGGCTTCCTTCAGTGCCATAATGACTCCATGGCTCTGTGATATGACATAGCTTTCAGCCTCTCGGATACATTAATGATACCAGATGCTGCTCAAGCTCTGACACCCAGAGCTGGAACTCTTCTAATTAACACTTCCTGCACGTATGGCTGTCCAGGGCAAAAGTAGTTTCCTGGAGTTTGCACACAGCACAAGGATGTGCATTCCACAGGACTCAGGTGCTTGCCATGCCTCTATTTATGAGAAGTAAACTTAATAGAGATAAGGTTTAAAGACTTACTTTCCCTCCAGGCTCCGGCCGCTCTTCTGCTCCATCCCCAACTCTTTCAGGCCAGTTCTCCTTGCCTCCAGGCTCTTCAGTTCTTGATTAGCATCCTCCAATTAACCATTAGCAAGATCAAAGCCATTGTCTTCAGTCTGTGTTACAAATCCTCCTCCCAAACTACTGACTCCATCCCTTACCTTGAAACTGTCCAAGATTGAATAAGATTGTTCACAGCCTTGATGTCATATTTTAACCAGTGATGAGCTTCTGACCATATATTCACACTGACTGCTTATTTGCAATTCTGTAACATTGCCAGACTCTATCCCTATATTAGCTCACCTACTGCTGAAATCCTCATCCATGCCTCTAGTCTTGACTATGCTAATGCACTCCTGGCTGGCCTCCTATGTTCTATCCTCTAAACCCAGTCCCATGCATCCATCATCCCTGTGATCACCAACCTACACTGGCTCCCAGCCAACAAGACCTTGATTTTAAAATTCTCATTCTTGTTTGCAAATACGTGATATGGCAAGTAATATATGCACCACAAAAGTGCCAATGATTATCTCCTGCAGGAGAGCCTAAACATCTCCTTAACATTCAGTGGTAATATCATTGCCAAATCACCCATCATTAGCATGTAGAAATTCAACTGGAACAGCCACATAATTGCTGTGGCTATTAGAGCACATCAGAGGGCAAGACAGTGGCATAGTGGTAATGTCACTGGACTAGTAATTAAGAGGCCCAGGCTAATGCTCTGGGGACACAGGTTCAAATCCCACCATGGCAGCTGGTGGAATTTAAATTCAATTAATAAAATATGGAATTGAAAGCTAGTGAACAATCACTGGTGTAAAAAGCCATCTGGTTCACTAATGTCCTCTACAGAAGGAAATCTGCCATCCTTAGCTGGTGACATGTGACTCCAGACCGACTTTTAACTGCTCTCTGAAATGGCCTAAGGGTAATTAGGGATGGGGAACAAATACTGACCTTGCCAGCAACATCCACATCCCATGAAAGACCACCACCTGACCTTCCAAAGGTTCTCCATCATCTAAAAAAGCACAAGCTAGTACTGTGATCCTCAGTTGCCTGAATGGGTGCACCTGCTACAATAATCAAGAAGTGCAACACCATTCTGGACAAAAATCAATCCACTTGTCACCACCTTAAACATCCACACACTCCACCACTGGCACACAATGGTTTCTTCAACACCAACTTCCAAATCCACCACCTTCACCACCTAGAAACACAAGGGCAGCAGGTTTTTAGGAAAACACTTAATTATTGCCCAAGTTCCTTTCCAGTTCACACAATTAACAGCAGACATCACTGAGATAAAAACAAAAAAACTGCGGATGCTGGAAATCCAAAACAAACAAAAACAGAATTACCTGGAAAAACTCAGCAGGTCTGGCAGCATTGGCGGAGAAGAAAAGAGTTGACGTTTCGAGTCCTCATGACCCTTCGACAGAACTTGAGTTCGAGTCCAAGAAAGAGTTGAAATATAAGCTGGTTTAAGGTGTGTGTGTTGGGGGCAGAGAGAGAGAGAGAGAGAGAGAGAGAGAGAGAGAGAGAGAGGTGGGGGGGGGGTGGTTGTTGGGACAAACAAGCAGTGATAGAAGCAGATCATCAAAAGATGTCAACAACAATGGTACAAAAGAACACATAGGTGTTAAAGTTAAAGTTGGTGATATTACCTAAACGAATGTGCTAATTAAGAATGGATGGTAGGGCACTCAAGGTATAGCTCTAGTGGGGGTGTTTTTTTTTAAATAAAATAATGGAAATAGGTGGGAAAAGGAAAATCTTTATAATTTATTGGAAAAAAAAGGAAGGGGGAAACAGAAAGGGGGTGGGGATGGGGGAGGGAGCTCATAACCTAAAGTTGTTGAATTCAATATTCAGTCCGGAAGGCTGTAAAGTGCCTAGTCGGAAGATGAGGTGTTGTTCCTCCAGTTTGCGTTGGGCTTCACTGGAACAATGCAGCAAGCCAGGGACAGACATGTGGGCAAGAGAGCAGAGTGGAGTGTTAAAATGGCAAGCGACAGGGAGGTTTGGGTCATTCTTGCGGACAGACCGCAGGTGTTCTGCAAAGCGGTCGCCCAGTTTACGTTTGGTCTCTCCAATGTAGAGGAGACCACATTGGGAGCAACGAATGCAGTAGACTAAATTGGGGGAAATGCAAGTGAAATGCTGCTTCACTTGAAAGGAGTGTTTGGGTCCTTGGACGGTGAGGAGAGAGGAAGTGAAGGGGCAGGTGTTGCATCTTTTGCGTGGGCATGGGGTGGTGCCATAGGAGGGGGTTGAGGAGTAGGGGGTGATGGAGGAGTGGACCAGGGTGTCCCGGAGGGAGCGATCCCTACGGAATGCCGATGGGGGGGTGAAGGGAAGACGTGTTTGGTGGTGGCATCATGCTGGAGTTGGCGGAAATGGTGGAGGATGATCCTTTGAATGCGGAGGCTGGTGGGCTGATAAGTGAGGACAAGGGGGAGCCTATCATGTTTCTGGGAGGGAGGAGAAGGTGTGAGGGCAGATGCGCGGGAGATGGGCCAGACACGGTTGAGGGCCCTGTCAACGACCGTGGGTGGAAAACCTCGGTTAAGGAAGAAGGAGGACATGTCAGAGGAACTGTTTTTGAAGGTAGCATCATCGGAACAGATGCGACGGAGGCGAAGGAACTGAGAGAATGGGATGGAGTCCTTACAGGAAGCGGGGTGTGTAAGGAAGACAAAGCCTGAGTGGGAATTCGAAGTCAGCAAAATCTCTGGGGCTAAAGTAGATGGTAGGTTGAGAAATAGATGAGATTTGGAGAATTGTCCAATGACAAACAATCATAAAAGGGCTGAAAGCTAAACCTAATAATTTTAATTAAGTGTATACACTTAACTGCCAGTGCAATACCCAGATGTAAATGGAAAGCATGACATAACCTTCCTTCAGCCTAGTAAATCCACACTATACAATCTTGTAGATGTTCCATGCAATTTTTGCAATAGAATTGTTTTCTCCTAACAGATGGACTGCTGCAATTGAGTGTTGAAGGAGACGACCAGAATCAAAGTATGTCCTCCGATCCATCATCTGAGCCATCTGAAACTTGTAGCTATTGCTTCTCAGATCAGAGGATCTCCGATAAAGAACGAAAGGTGTTATCAAACACAGCAACACCTCATCAATGCATTCAGATACTACCTGCTGCTGACACAAGAGCTCTTCCTTCTGCCAGAGTTTACAAAGAGAAGCCATTTCAGATCATCTGTTCTCCCTCACAAACCAGCATAAAAGAAGTTGAGAGCTTCCAGGAGAAGCAGCACTTGAAGTATTGAAGACTTTGAGCTGAAGCCATGTCATCTCTGTTGAAAGTTGACTGGACCTCCAACCAGTATGCTGACTTCAAAACTGGTATACACCCTCGCACTTTAACTGTGATGTTAAAGCATAGGATTTAAGTCTCGCCTCGAATATCTCACATCTTGATAAAATATGGCCTATGCCCTTCCTCAAACAACAGCTACAATTGGGAGCAGAGGGAGATCCAGTATACTTCATCTTCACAGGCTGTAAAGAAGCAGGATGGGGAGTCTTATAACAAGGCAAGTATATCCATTGCAAAGGCTTCAGTAAGAGTTGGAGAAGTCTCGGAACAATTATGGTTTGCCTAAGGTGAGCAAAGGCACTGGACCACATAGCAGGAAAATCCCCTGGTTGTTTGCTGATCTGCAGGTGCAATTATGCCTTTGTGCCTAGTGAGAAAATGCGGGGGTGGAGACATCAGCCAAAGTTCCTGCTCCTAATTACCATCTGGTGACATACTGGAAAATGTACTGCCCCATGTGGTCAAATAGCTTACAATTCACTGCATAAAATTTGTGAAAAATAGTTGCAAATAACCACATCCACTACTTTAAAACACGGACTCCCTCCACCACTGATGTACAGTGGCAGCAGTGTGTACCATCACAAAATGCACAGCAGCAACTCATCAAGGCTCCTTCAACAGCACCTTTCAAACCCATGACTTCTAACACCTCGAGTGACAAGGGCAGCAGAAGCATTGGAACACCACCACCTGCAAGCTCCCCTCCAAACTATACAACACCCTGACTTGGAATTATATCGCCGTTCCTTCACTGTCGCTGGGTCAAAATCCCAGAACTCCTTTCCTAAAAACACTGTGGTTCAAGGCGGTGGCTCAAGGGCAATTAGGGATGAACAATAAATGCTGGTCCAGCCAGCGGCACCCACATCCCGTGAACAAATAAATAAAAAAAATCCCTTTTGGAAAAGTTTCCCAGCATGGAACTTATAACTCCAAGAGTGGAAAAGAAAGTAGAACTCATGTAGTAAGTCATGGGATACAGTATAAATACAATAACAGTAATCCTGGAGTGTGTTACTATGCCTATTGGATAAATATTGTACCTTCAGATTTTCATACCTATAAAAGCAAATAAAACACTGCTTTGAAGATTAATCTTCGGGGTTCTGCTGCCAGGGTGACTCACTTGATAATGGAATTATACTAAAGGACGAGAGAAGTGGGTAATGAAATTCTAAACAAAAACAAAAATACCTGGAAAAACTCAGCACGTCTGGCAGCATCTGTGGAGAGGAACACAGTTAACGTTTCGAGTCTGAATGACCCTTCAACAGAAATGACAAATTCTACACCTCCAATAGGAGAAATGCGAAATAGACAAACCAGGAGGTTTTAAGCTAGTTAGTCTTACCCTGGCTGTGGGAAACTTCAATGTCAATAATACAGAATGAAATTAGTGAAGACTTGGAAAGGTGTGGGTGATTACCTCCCATGTCACTGTTGATGAGTATGATTGATTTTATGATATTAATGTCTGAAGTAAACATGGATAGATGCAAGTTCAGACTTCCAAGGGTGTTTTGAGGTGCCACTGTAACTTGTGAAAATTACAGCAAATGCTGGTGAATGGGGAAAACATAATGACTAGGAATCATAAAGCAAAGAGTCCGGGGTGGGAGGAGGGAAGGTAATAATGGCCATTTTTGTATTAATACATTGGAAATAAAAATTGGCAAAGACGGAAAGTTTCCCATTATTTTGTGCACACATGGGAGGTGATTTAGAATGCTGATTAGACATATTCCCACAGGAAGTGGAGGTGCAAAAACTGGAGGTCAATGGACTAGTAGAAAAATTAAAATAAGACTTTAAAAAGATGTACAGCATAAATCCAGAGCTAATAATACAGAAGGAAATAAAGTGCAATACAGAAAATATAGGAAGGAAGGTGATACTAGAAAATAGAGGCACAATGCAAGACTGGTGGTGAACATAGCTAGCTTCATTGCAGAAGTTTGCCAGGATTTTCAGTGCTGCCACAATTGAGGGAAGATTAGATCAGTTTTCCCAGTACTTCACATGGAGCAAGCAAGTGGAGAAGAAATCTCATTAATCTTTGTAGGACAACCCATAAATCCAGCACAGGGAAATCTAATGTGATGCAAAACAGGAACTAACAGTCTCCATAACATGAAGACAACATCAGGAGGTCTCCCATAGTCAAATGATTTATTTTGACATTTGCTTTTCCAGAACATGAAAAAAAATCAAATGAGATTACAAATGAAATTGGTACTGCAGGCAATACCACAAATGGAGAACTAGAATAACACAGTGGGGGCTGAATTCAAATATACATTACCCTGTCCGGAGGATATTAAATGGGAGTCCTTACAATTCATATTGAGGACAGTGCATCAAATGACCCTTAACATGGGATACGCTTGAACCACCTGGCATTCCGGGAAATGTAGTTTAATTTAAGCAGCTTTTGTATACCAAACACTTAGACCCACAAATAAAGAAGGACAACTCCCAAAATGCACTGATTTATCCCAGCTCATGAACTGAGCATATCTCCTATGAACTGCTGAGGCTGTTTTCTTTTTTTGTAAGCCTCGCTAGGGCAAGGTGTGTGAAAGCAGTCCATATTACAGTTGGATGTTTTCACTTTCCTCTTGTTATTAAATCCATTCTGCTACGGTGAACTACACATCAGTTGAAGTTGAGCAAAAGCCAGTCATTGCAGGACTGACTGACATTCTGAAGGCCAAGTGACATGCTTGAGATTTTTGCATAATTGCAGGACAGAAGACTAATGAATAGGAACACTCCTTTTTGGAAAAAAATCACTGGCAATGCTACCCTTAGAGGTTCTCTAGCTTTACGACCAAAATGGATGATGTTGTAGCTAATGGTTAGCAGCTGTCTTTTAATAAAAAGCAGGATTATCAGAATTATGATGAATACTGTAATCCTGTCTTTGCTTTTAGGTCTAAGAAGTCTGGTGACAGTCATTAGCTATTACATCATCATTTCAGTCAAATGAGTGCATGAAATCTGTAACCTTTATTAATCTTTGTTGTATAAATCATCGATTGTACAACTTCACAGTAACATTTAAAAAGTACAGATGGGAATGTATGTAGGGAACATATCTTACCACAATAGTGGGGAACTTGTCACTTGACCTTAAATGCACAGAGAAAACAATTCTCAAAATGTAGCTTACACTGCCGTGTGGACATTCCACATGCCATACCCAAATACTTAAGTTTCTGCCACACTGCACTATACACAGGGGATGACATAAGAAATGCCCACATGGTACTTACACCGCATTCACCTACATGTAAACAGCACAAGTTCTACACTTCACTGCAGTTACAAGAAAACCCAATACTTAGTAAAAGGCCCATTCCAGAAGGAACACAAATGAAACACAGCTTTCAAAGGCTTTTTTTGTCCAATGACATTCAGAGCTTCAAGTTCTGTTTCTTCAGAGTAATGCAAGGCACTGTGAAATCTTTGTTTGCTAACAGCACAAAAAAAAACAGATGCTGCCCAACTGCAGCAATGATACCACTGGAGGGACAAGGAGTATGACCTCATTAAAATCAGGATAATTAAAAAAACGTTTCCATAGTCTGAATGCAGCTTCATTTGGGGATAACGGATTACCTGGTGCACAAGTTTACTTGTTAGGCATTGGAGATCCAAATACCTACTGCCATATCTCTGGCTTGTGAACAGCCTTCAAAACCTGAAAGGATGGGCCTAATTTCCAGATCATTTAAAATTTTCTACCAGCACCTTAAGGGGAGACTGCATGAATATAAGTACCAAAGGGATCAAACTGAATAGAAGATTGTGCAGTGCAGTCTAAGCTAAATTCAGTTTAAGTACACTGGATACTGAAAAGAAAATACCAACAACTTGTGCAAAGATTACCTAGAACATCCCTTTGACAAACATTCAGATTCAGGAATATTAAAATGAAATGCAACAAATGAAGGAGAAAACTCAGCATTTCAATATGGACAGTGGGTTTGACAAAACTGGAAACACGTATGCAAGAACCAAATTAAATCAGTGCAAAATTTTAAAATCCAATATGCTAATCTTAAAAAGATATCACAGCTACATATCATCATAAATGAGAAAAGCTGATGAGAAATTACAGTTGTTGCCTCTCCTCCTCCCATCAAGAAAAGCAAAATAATTAAGAAAAAGGTAGAGGTGGTGCAGCAGTCTGGGCTTTATCTTCCTCTCAAGTTGCTCTTGTATTGTTTGAATGCTGCTTTTCTATTTGGTGGAAGTTCCCAGTGGACACCATTCCAGCTACTGATGCTTAAAAACAGTAGCTTCCTACTCATATAGAAACAGTTGTCCTTGTCTAACATGACTAGATAGAACAGCTAGATATTGGAATTAGAGTTCCAGAGAGCCTTGCATTTCTCTACACCACAATTTTCTGATTGCTAACAGTTATAGAGAACCCCATCACAATGCAGAGCTACCACTGCTACAATATGGATACCATTTGTCCCCTGAAGGTTTGGGTAACTGGTCATTCTTCCAATTATGGTGTTTTATGAAGTTTGTAGATCCAAAACACTGCGACATTCAACCAACAACAAACCGCTTTCTTGCTCAGAATAGGGGAAGGCAGCATCAACTCATATAGACAGTGGATCAAAGTATCTCTGATGGATCAACCTTATGTTTCTAACTCAGCAGGATATTTAGACATTTGGTACAAGAAAATTGATAACACTAAGGTTCATTGAAATTAATATGGCATCCCGGAAGATTGATCATACTGAACTGTTAATTACAACTCTGCTTGTTTAATAATTTTTTTTTTTTAATAAACCCTTACAACATTTACTAATTTTTGTCTTCAACTGAGATTGCGTGATATTCTGAAATGAGCAGTATCAGCTAACCATGGAACAAGTTATCCAACAGGAGCTGCTCTCAAACATTCTGTCTTGCTCAAGAAAAACGCACAGAATATTCAATTACTTGCGAATCATAAATCCAAAAACAACTGGATATGGAATAGAAAATTGCAGAAGCGAACAGAACAGGCTGTGTTTCATTGGCATTCCCTCATTTCAGGCCCCTGTGGTCTGATCACATTGTTTCATTCAATGAAGGCCACTAGGACTTCCACATGGATCCTGCTTTCTGACAAAACAGCAAAAGCTCCCAAACATTGATCTACTGATATACCCCAGACTGCATAATTTAAAAATAAACCAAGGGGAAGAATCAAGAGCAGTCACTGTGGCCGCTATTCAAACTGCAAATGTGTGCTCGTGTGCGTGCACGTGTGTGTGTTTTTTAAGACATGAACACAGACTTCCCACTGCTCAGTGATGTAAGGCCATCTCGAAACACGAGAGTTTGTACAATAAACAAATACCAAGTTCAGTACAATTTCATTACGGCACAGCTGCTCTGAATCTTGCTCTGACCGGGAAAAAAATTAGAACACAGCTAGAACGCAAACAAACCTGGGCCCGATATAGAGATCTGTTGGGTTGCATCAATCTGCAGTCCTCCGGCAATGCGTACATACTGAAAACCTGTCTCAGTACTGCATTCAGTTTTAATGGCCATTTTCTGAAAATAGATGCCCACTAGTTTCATACAGTACTCAATATCTAAATCCACAGAAATGTATCTGCAAGTCAATAATACCATCCATTTGCTTTCAGACCCATCGCATAGTAATGGGTTGGTTTGTTATTGTTGTTATACACTTGGTCGGCTGGAGCTCAAGCACCATGGAAACAGAAGCTGAGATGTGCACCCTCCCCCCCCCTCCCTGCGGACATGCGGGCTGCGGCTGCGAGGACGACCCATGCCTCCTCCCATCTCATTCCATCAGGTGTTCAGTCTCACTGCTTCAGACCAAAATCAGTGTCAAGTAGGTTCACTCAGTGCTGACAGTACTTAGAGTTTCAGGTAGGTTGTGTATCGTTCTGAAGGCTTTCCCCAGTCTGATAAGGCTACTCGTATTCAAGGAACTGTTTGTGATAAAACAAGAGATACCTACAGACAAGAAGACAAGTTAAAAATAGATATTAATCCAAATTTAAATCAGGGATCAACTTTTACATTGACATAATAACAACACACCAAGACCAACAAAACCACTTCAGCATTTCTTAAGAGGGACACGAATGCCCACAGGTGCCATGCAGACACTATACCAGGTGTGTAAATGGTGATCATTGGCATATCATCAAATCCAGCATGGTTTTTTAGATTTTGTACACAATCCATAAAAAAAACCAGAACTGGCAAAGAAACCAAGCTGTCTAATTGTGAATTAAAAACAAAGTGGTTTTTTTTCCAGCACACGCTGTTATTTCAGATTTTCAGCATCTGCAGTATTTTGCTTTTACTTTGGTGTCCAATTGTGAAAGTTGGTAGTCTCAAACAACAGGGAATAGACAAAACAAATGCGAGGAGAAATTAGGATAGATTGGGAAGGTGGGGTGATGAGTGACAAATGACATATACCTTACATTTGTCCATACTAATGGAAATATCAATTAAATGACTAGACTACAGAACACTGATCAAAGTATTGGATAGCTCACAAACTGGATTTTGGAATAGAAAGCACCAATCACAAGAGGCAGCAATGAATTTAACCTTACACCTGAAACATGATTTACAATTTTGGTTGTATATTAAAGCAAAGATCTGGGCACTGGACAGTGCAGAAAAGGCCAACCAAATTGAGTTTAGGAGAGCTGAGGATCCTAGAATTCCTTACTCTGAAGAGAAGGCTCAGGGGAGAGAATGATCAAATGTTCACTATTGTTAAAACGAAGTGGGTGAATTAAACCCCAATTAATTCAAGATTGCTACAAACTCTGGAAAACGGAGAGACAGGCTCAAGCTTGTAAAAAGAGAGCTATTTACACATTTTAGATTTAATTCTTTCACACAGAAGAAGGGGGAAGTGTACAATGTGCTTGGGAAAGGAGTTTAAGGCAGAGAGTGTAGAAGAATTTAAGGAGAATTGGAAAGATATTTGAGAGACAATGCACAGCTGAGGAAATCCAAAACCAGTCTTTTCTATCTATAACTTTCAGATCAAATCTATTATAGACATTAGCCTTTGGTACGCACCCTTCACTGTCTAGCACATCTTTTATGCTAGCCTTGGTGATAATTGCATCATCACACTTAAACCACTGGTCCTTGTGTTGTCGAATGAAGCTGGTATAGTGCCCACTCTCCAGTGTTCCCTGATGATTGACGACTGCAAACAGCGAATACCTGTAGAGACACAACAGGAGAACATTACTGAGGCCAGCAGAAGTGTGTGAGGTTCAACAGTTTGCAGACAGGGGATGAATGTTCCACACATTTTTCCTCAATCATAAATGGGTCCTTCGTAACTTTCTTGTAAACATCTCTCAGGTGTCCGAACAATTCTCCATTATTAGTTTTCTACCAATCAATACTGTTAAGAGCTTCACCAGAGGACTGATTCACCAGATTCACACAAAAGGGAATGAGATATTAACCTGGAGATTAAAAAAATTGGTTTTCCCCCTGCTGGGATCAGACCATTTATAGCATTTTACAGGAAGTCATTGAACATGTGGACAGCAGTTTGGAAGCATTCTGGCAATTCTTTTAGGAAGGCAACTAAAGCAGAGGCTAAAGGCTATCCAAAAGTCTGCCCAGAATTTCAGAAGGAATCTGTGATGGTTATTAATTTGAGGCTTTTAGACAAGAATTCACACCAAGTTTGCTTCCTGGGTTGAAAATTGGCTTAACAATAGAAAACAGATGATAAATGAGGAAGGCTTTGTCAGGAAATTGATTAGGAGTCTGTGCTGGATCCCTGCTGCTTATCCTTCGTAAATCATATGCTGGACCATTACTTCTGGTAGTTATACAAAATTTGCTAATTTGTAGAATCCTGGGGACACCAAGTGAGGGAATCAAGATCATGTGAAGTGCAATACATTGTATATTTACACATGAAACATGTACACACTGAATAGGCAGCCATTAGAACAAGATGGAAAATCAAAGGGCGGGATCTTCTGGTCTTGCGCAAGTCAATGGACTTCTGGCTGGGGTGCTGCCTCGCCCGCGACAGGTCCCGTTCGCAACGGGGCCGGAAAATCTCAGCCAAAGGCTATCGGCAGAGGGCAAAGTGGTTATCAGCAAGTGCTGGAAACACTTTCTAGAAATAATTTTGGTCTACATTAAGTCATTGGTGAAGTCACACCTGGAATGTTGTATGCAATTGCAGCAGTCTGACCTGCAAAGCAATCTTGAAATATTGGTAGGGTTCAAGAGAAAGTGACAAAGAGGGGAGACACAATCCATATATTTAAAATATGTATAAAAGGAGGTAGAAGTAGTAAACGAGCTACTGAACTTGTACAACAAGTGCAGGGTTAGAGGACACTTGTACAATATTCAGCAGCTTCAAGCGAGGTTACAGATTGCAAACTGTTCCTCATTCACTATCTTGTGGGAGAGAGACTGAGACTTGATTTAGGTTCAACTGACACCTTTACAAAAGGAGTTGAGCCAGAATTTAAGCTCAGAGATATTCACAACACTGCTCAATCGTTTCTAAGGTAGAGAAAGGTATTTATTGTACCAAACAGAGGGATCAAAAACTGGTCTGGGTGGGAGACCCACGATTGACTCTGGATGGATCAGGACTGAAGAACAGCATGATTTTTGCTCCCTCTAGATTTTATGGATTCAAAACCTTCAAATTAAACTGTCTTCCCAACTAGTAAACCAGAAGAAATAGAATTCAAGTGTTCAAAATGCACAAATGAACTAGGTGTAAGTAGGCTGAATTTTAAACATAAGCACAAAATAAATGGTTGTAGACACTTAATATAGAACAGACTCTCATCATAGTGGTTTGTATCCATCAATACAAGAACTAAATAAATACCTGGCTAAGAATGCAATTTATGAATAAGAGAAAAAAGACCCATGTTACGCCCTCAAAATCTGTGGTTCATACATTGCTGGGGACAACAAAAATGTCCTTCATGGAGTGCAAAGGGCAAATGGCACCTTATATTGATATCCAAAGTATTTTGTCTAATTATCTTCGCCGTGAAGTTTAACAGATTATTTGCTTCCTCAAATAAATAAGTTGGATAAAGTCAATGACAGATTTGTCAGGAAAGATGACAGATTCTATGTTTTACTCTTACTGTTCTTTCTTTCCCCATTCAATGGAATTCTATTTGTAGGCTAGGCCAGCATTTATTGCCCATCCCTAATTGCCCTTGTTCAGAGGGCATTTTAAGAGTCAACCACATTGTTGTGGGTCTGGAGTCACATGTAGGTCAGACCAGGTAAGGACAGCAGATTTCCTTCCCTAAAAGGACATTAGTGAACCAGATGGGTTTTTGTGACAATCTGGTTTCATAGTCTTCACCAGACTTTTAAGTCCAGATTGTTATTGGATTCAAAATTCATCATATGCCATGGTGGGATTTGAACCCAGATACCCAGAGAATTACCCTGGGTCTCTGGAATACTAGTCCAGTGATAATACCACTATGCCACCGCCTCATGTGAGACACTATTCTTATTGAATACGTTCGGATAACGAAAAGACTCACTTGTGATTGGGTTGCTTGCCAGTTATGATGTCATGCCCACACATACACACAAGATGCATCTCTCTCAGCCTGTGCTGTTCACATAGGACTCTGGAATGAACAAGTGCACTCACTAAGAACAGGCCTCTCCTTCCCACAACTACACAGATTATCGCAAAGTACTCAGCAAGGCTCATACATCAACGGGATCTCCAGATCAAGTTTCGAGAACAAGCCTCAGCTCCACAGCTACATATGGTTATTTGTTGCAGATGTTTGTACACAAGAAGGACAAATGTGTTTGGTGTGTAAAGTATTTATAATGGGCAGTGAACACTTAATTGCAATTTATAAATTAAACCAGACATTAAAAAAAACTGGAGGAAACAAGGAACAAACAATTTAAGTGACAGAGACTAAAAAAAAAGTTACTTTTGCTCTTGAGTAAATTTTTTGGTCAGCTTAAATCAAAGGAGACCACTTGCCTACTGAAAATGGAGTCCTTAAAGCAACATCCGCAAAATAGAAAATAAGCTCTCAATATCAAACAGTAAGTTACATATTCTGCAGCATTACCCACTTGGGTGTGATGCAAACAGCCAACATGCTGCCACTCCTACTTGTCAGAGTTATTAATGAGGAAGAAGCCAGCTTTACAGGTGGTTTCCATCATTGTGCTACCAACACAATGGAAGTTCCCAAGGATCTAAAAGCCACTAATCAACACTCAAAAAACGCAATTAGCTGTAAAACCGTTGCCTTGTGATTGACCTCCATCATGTACTGTGTATTCTCCAGGCAACTGACCAACGGTACTGTTAGAGGCGCATTTTAGCAAATGCAAACTTAAACTGCTTGAACTTACTTATTGTCATTGTTTAGACTGTCCACAGGCTGCTGGTACTGTCCATTCATTCTGCTCTCTTTACTACAAAAAGAAAAAAGTACATTTCAGATGAAGTACATTTTAAAACTGATCATATATTGTCCATTTATACACCCAGAATATAAATACAGCAACACAGCTTATAGTGTCACTCTTAAATAGTGTCTAGCTAGAAAGGACAGAGTAAGCCTTCAACAAACAATTACTAATGCATCTTAGTAAATTTGTATCTAGGTGGCAACACAAATAGGATCAGATCAGGGCTACATACATCTGGTGTTTTGAAGGCAAGCCCATATGAGCCTGATGAAACAGTGACACTATGTGAAATTATTGCTTGCAAATTACATCCAGGTTCAACAGGAGGTTGGCACTTTTGAACGTAGCCACAAATCCAAGGTGCTTTTGCATTAGAGGACTGCAGGTGACCAAAAGTCAGTAGCAATTCCAAAAAGTATAAATAAACAGAGCTGCAAAAGAGGAATGGCAACAGTGGAACCACAAGAACGTAAAAGGTGTATGAACCCACCATCAGATGAAAGCTTCCTGTTCTGCAGTTATCACAGGGTAAGTTCTAAAAAGTTATCAATAGGTTCTCTTTCAAACACTATTTCTACTGACATTCATTCAAGCAACATTAGGAAGCTGTTAGGATAAAGATTTATAAGGAACACAAGGCTAGCTATTCAGGAAAAATGTCCAAATAGTTTAGGATCATCTTAAGGCTTATTTGATCATCTGTGAGGGGCTGGAGGAGAATATTTGGGTAGGGGACTCCTAAATTGGCTACAGGTCTCTGGTTTTCCTCGTCTCTCCCAGGAAGGAACAGAAATACACAGGAATGAGTATTGAGTTTTTTTTTAAATGGAGTAACCTTCATGAGCCTGATGGTTTTGTTGTGTCTCATTATCATATTTAACATGCCATATTTTCACCATCCCAGGATGTGAAGCATCATAAGACAATGACCCGTTAGCCACACTTTTTTTTTTACGCTCATCACAGGACTTAGAACGTTATAAATAGTGGAAGCTAGCAGAATGAAGGTTTAATTAAAATTGCGATAGCGTTGTGTTTAAATTCCACTCAAGGTCAGGTGAGTGTCAGAGATACTGCCTTTTGGATGAGACATTAAATGAAGACTATGCTTACCCTTTCAGATGAGCAGCACTGTTCTGAAGCAGTGAAAGAGACAGTTCTCCCTAGGGTCATGGCCATAACCAATACTTATCCCCCAATCATTAATAAAAAAACAAATTATTGGGTCATTATTCCATTGCCATTTGTGGGACCTTGTGCATCAATTGGCTGCCATATTTCTTACATTACAACAGTGACTCCACTTCAAAAACTGCTTCATTGGCTGTAAAGTGCTTGGAGTTGTCTTGAGATCAAGAGCTTTGATGAGAGGTCAGAGACCTGAAATGTTAACTGTTTCTCTCCACACATCTAACACCTGACCTAAGTATTTCCAGCATTTTGTTTTTATTGCAACAAGAAACCCACTAGCCATTTCAAATCAGCTGATTTTTCTTCAATATCCATCATGTACCAACAATGTTAGAGCACAGTGCTGTAATGGATTAGAATATAGGCCTTCAAATACAAACACCTGTATCCAAACACAAACTAGACAGTTGAACGAGTCTGTTAAATAGAACAGTCCAAAGTGAAAATAATTTGGGCCCCTCATTCTAGCTTCATGAGGACAATGGTCTACAGAACAGAAATGCCAACAGCTCACTTTGGTGTATTAGGCAGTGAAGCATTTTGATGGGCAGTGGTCTAGATCTTCCCATCAGCGACAGAGCAGGTGCACCCATTGTGGTCTGCTATTTAAACTGCTCACTTAGCATTTTACACTGCAGCCTTTGCACCTTCCTGGATCTCTGCTGGAGCCAAGACCAGTGACGAGCAGAGTTGGAAAGCCAAGTGGCAAGTATAATCCCAGCGAAGCCAAACCCCTTTTATCACCATGAACTGAAGACACACTCCTTAAGGTATGTATTCAGTTCATTGACTTGCACAGTTTATAAATGGAGCTGTCTCACTGCACAACCTCACCCCACCCCCTACATAAATGCTCACCCTCTTCCCTCAGCCCCCGATAATGCTCACCTCCTTCCATGCTCACACCCCCACCACACCTGAACGATGGTAATTTCCCTTCCCCATGCACTCCCTGGCAATCCTGACTCTGAAGGCAGGGGCACTGGAGGCAGAGGGGGTGGTGTGGACATTGTCAGGGCTACTGTTGTGGAGTGCTTTGTCACTCCAGTGGATTTATTTTGAGCCATGCTTCTCCGCAGGCCTGACACCCATTAGGAAAAGCTCCAATTTAATTAGTGCAAAAATCAGAGCAAGTATAGGACAAACAGCCCAAGTCTTCATGGATATGGCCATTTGATCCTTTTATTCCAGGATAAAACTGACACCCAGAAGTTTAAGCATCTTTCGTAAGCATCAGGTATGTATGAATGCATGTCAGGAATTCCTCAGGATCCCAAGGTGCATCAACAAGTTAAGTTGAGATGTCTTAACTTGTTCCCATATCAGAAGATTCAGGCCAATAATTCTAACTTTTGTTGTACAGAACATCGGAATGCTTAAATGACACATTGTAGAGAGATCTTTACTCTACATTTAACAGGAGTGTTGGATATAGACACTGGGTTCCATTTCTCATAGTTCCTTTGAACGCAATCAATATGTAGCAAGCGTGCTCTGGCAGCTACAAGAAAAGATTCACCATTGTAATCCCTCAGACTTTGAAACTCCAACCACTGTTACAGCTTTTCTTACCTTTATTTTATCAGTACTCCTCTTCACTTTTTCTTCCTGTACTAAGGAGACTCTTCCTTTTCCCCCCAAACCCAATGCGTTGGAATCAAGAGTCATTGCGTCAGATTATCCATTGCATCAGATTATCCTCCTATCTCAATTCTTTCAAAGGAATACCTCACTTTCACTTTGTCTCCTTCTACAAATCTACAGGTTTTAAAAGTCTATCTTATGTCACCTAATCAGCTCTCATCTGCAGAATCAAAAGGTTGACGCACCCAAGCTGAGACTTCACTGTTGTACAGATGCTGCTGTGCTGCACTATCAGGAGCTGTCTTCATTTGGAGGAAACATTAAAACAAGGACCCATGTGCCTTTTCAAGTAGCCATAAAAGATCCCATAGCACTTTTTCCAATCAACAGCAAGGACTTCACCTAGCATTCTGACCAACATTCATCCATTAACCAATATCACCAGGACTATTTATCTTATTACTTTGTTGTAGGATTTTGAAGTGCACAAAGCACTCCTTTGGTTGGGAAGTACTTTGGGAGATTTATGGAACACAAAAGGTACTATATAAACTGAATATTCATTTTTTAAACTTCTTCTTCATTTGATCTTAAGTGATGATTTCAGACATTATCATACAAAAATTCAAGTACCTGGAAGCCATGAATGGCGTCATGTCCAGCTCCAGTGGAAAAGAGACATACGTAGTGATCTTTCGCCGTAACTTGGCCGAGTGTTCAAAGCGCTACACAAGTAGAACAAGAGAGTCAGTTTGGTTTGCTTAGTTGCAACGACCCCAATTTTAAACATCAATTCTTACTCATAGGCAACAGATCTGGATACTATTTCCTTCTCAAGATGGAATTACTTCAAGTTAAAATGACATAAGGCACAGTGCTGATATTGAGACACAAAGCCAGCACTTGCACACCAAACTCAGGTTGACACCAGCTACAGCAGTCATCACACTTGGCCAACACTTGCTTTAAGTACTCCAGAGAACCCTGGCACTTCCTTGATAACTCAACAGACCAATGTATTGTTTCCTCCTATTCTGCAACACATTTATGAGTACCAGAGATCCATTTAAAAATGGATTTAAAAAATAAGTACTGCACAACACATCATTCAAAGGCTAAAACTTGCTACTGGTTGTGCATTCCAACATAGACTGAAAGCCTAAACATTTAATCATATATTCATTTTGAGCCACTCACCAAGGACACAGGTAGATCAAATGGTTATTGAATGGTGTTACTACTTTGTTTGAACTTGATTCCAGTACAGAAGGAACATTAGTAAATTGCCACCTTAAAGGATAAGGTTGTTAAATGCAATGTTTGTGGTTCAAACAAGCTATTCAACTGCTCTGACAATTCCAATGGTGGAATGCTGACTACGTCCATAGAGGTAAACGTAAACTCTCTGAAGTCTCAACTTACTTTGAGATGAAAACAGGCCACTATGGGAAGTTTCTTCATTGTAAGCTGTTTTGTCGATTCTTGATAACTATGGCAACCACTACATTTTATTTTGGCACTGCTTCCGAGATGCTCAGGTCTTGTAAACCTGGGGATAGAATTAGTGAAAAACACAGATTAATATCATAATACTTACTCAACTAATACTAAGTGACGTTAGACAATAAACTGTATTAGTCAGGTAACGGAACTTTTTAAAAGGGGAAAACAGCCCCAAATTTTCCTTCTCCCATTCAATAACATTTCCATGAATTAAATGTTAGTTGGTGAAGGATGTTTTGGGTCTTGGGTGGGTGGGGAGGAAGTGCCAACCGTCTAAAGAACAGAACACCCTGAAATCAATCCAGAGCTTAGAAATTCAACTAGGAAATGTTTAAACTCAAAAAGGAAAGGAAGGGGTTACAGGATATGGAGCTTTAAGGATAAAAAATGCAATCTATTAACAAAGGTATGCTTATGAGCTGGAGATGATCAGGACTTTGATAAAATATAGGAGGAGCGACAAGTTAATAAATTGTAGAAGGTTTTATGGATAGAGTGAGCATTGGTTGAATGCTTTCTCTCCCATCCTTCTGTTTGTATAACCGCCAGCTGATGTTTATATAAGAACTTATAATGTAGAAGAATGACCCAAGGTGTTTCTATGAAGGCAATCAAAAGAGGGACATGAGGCAAAGGAGAAACTACTGTTAGGAGAGGAAACCAAAGCTCAGTCAAGGAGTGGGTTTAAGGAACAGGGGGAAATTTCAGAACATGGAGCCTTAGACAGTTAAAGGCATGGCCACCAAAGATAGTTCACACAAAAAAAGTGAGTCAGAGAAATGGAGAGTTCAGAGGAGTGGACATAGTAAGGTTGGAAGTGGTTACGGGGATAGAACAGGAATGAAGCAATGACCAGTAATAAGATTCTTTAGAGTATGATGCGATGGAATTAGGTCTCCACTGCACCTATTTATAAAAAAAATTTAAAATGGCACACATGCTAAATGCTTATTCCATTCAACAAATTATTTAGGATTAAAATTCTGCAACAGCATTGAAACACTACTATATAAACAGACATGGTACATACACCACAAAAGGGATGCTATTGCTATACATATCTACACAGTTCAAATTCTATGCACTGAAAACCATTATCAGAAGGTACCTTCGTAGACAGTCTGTAAGTGTGGTGGTTCCAGAGGACATATGGCTTTCTCCATTCACAACATTCCCATCTGAACCTGGACTTAAGGGCCAGAATGGCGTGGAAGACCCAGGTAAGTCCAGGCTGATGTCCCAGAAAGGATCTATCGTAGTGGAGACACCACTGGAGAATAGAAAAGAAATTATCACATGGTCACAGTGGTGCATAGTGGTCCTGTCATGAGGGAGCAGCTCAATTCAACTTAGGTTGTTATCGAAGGAGCAATAATATTCGGCTACATAGGAGTTATAATAGAGTAATTGTGGAATTCAACCCAGTTCATGTTGGTGCTGTTATCCATGCAAGCAGTAGTCCTAATCTCATGCCCATGACTGAATCATAATGGTGGCTAGAAACCCAACAGCTCTTTGGATCTACTGCAGGTTTAAAGGAGCATATCTGGCCAACTGGTGACTTAGCATTTCTCCATCAAAAGGAAGCAATAAAAATCTTAGTGCGAAATCCACCTTACAGCACATCTTCAACTCAAACAATTGTGTAAAATTACTGCTTGTTTTGGTTTAGTCCAGTTTGCTGCTTTATACTAAGTTGAACCAATGTTTAATTATTCTGCAGTAGTGTGTTTCTGCCGTGAATAGCTGCAGAAAAATTTGTAAATGGGTTCAAGCTAAAAACAGCAGTGCTTCAAACAGTACATGGGAGGAAGGTGATGCAAATTGAAGACTCAGCCCATACAGCTGTAATACAAAATCAAACTGATATAGCACGGAGACAATCCTTTCTCCAGTTAAATGGTTTTAATTAAGATTTATAATTTGAAAGTTATTTCTTTTGCGATTTAAAAAAATTGATTTATCCAGTCATTTGAATTAAGCAGCATAAATAGTGCAAAATAGTATGTCGTACTAAGAATTGATTTATTGGAGGATTTGAACTAAGCATGCTGGATGTTCAGGCTGCAAGGTTCACTGAGGTAGAAGTTAAATATCTTTTTAGGAGGACTGGAGTTACATTATACAACTTATTTTAATTTTAAAAAAAAACAACAAAAAAAGGATGGGAAGAGAAAAATCAATGATAATCACGGATTCTGGTTGGGGCAGGGTTGATGTGCTTGGTATTTTTATTACTGGGATTTTGTGTTTTCACGCAAGCACTTCAAGAAAGATACTAAATCTAGCACTTTTGTTTTTAAATAATGAAGATGCAATTTTTCTAACCCCCCTCTAGTTATAACTGAACAGGCGAAGGTCAGTAATACACAGCTTTCTTCTTCCTCACCACCAGGCGGTTTAACGATTACAAACCTACAATAAAAGCAATTCACTCACTGGCAGACTTGGCAAGTGACATCAGACTGCAGTCCCCCAGTGAAGATTTGGTCAATAATGCAGTTACAGTGGTTTGGATTACTGGCTTTCTTCCCATTATCATCACCTACACAAAAAGTGCAATAAAAACCCATTGAGAAATCTTGCATTGACGGAGCTTTGAGAATGAGAAATTCAAACAAATAAAATATGCAAACAATTACTACAATCTATTCATTTCAAATATGACTTGCAATAGCATGGATAACATTTGCCAAGACTTCTGCCTGATAAGGGATTGAAGGATAATTGCTAAATGCTTGTCCTAAAGCCAAACTAAAAGATTTCAATTTCATATGTTCCCATAGATTTGCCTTGCTTTACACAGCCAGCTGGCTGCACTGCACAGTCCCTTTAAGAATGAGATGAAAGTGTACATCTTAAAAAGGAACACTGGCTGTGTGTGGCTTATTCTGGATTGCTGCACATCCTAGAGGGAACATTGGTAAGAAATTTAAATTTTACTGGGCATTTTAAAAATAACGAAGTAGCATGACTTCACTGCTCTGGCAAATGGTTGAAGCTTCAACGCTGAGGCAATATTTGATACCTAATGGATGAGTTGGTCCTTCTATGCCCTCTTTAATCAGAACTAACATTGAAGCAGGAATACAGATCTACTTGGTCTACCAGAGATATTCCACAAGGGATATGGGCAGGACTAAGGATAAATCACTGGAACTTGGGTGACAAACACCATAGCTTTGACAGTCCTCAAATAAAAGAGGACTAGGACTACAAATCAAGAAGACGTTAATAAAAGTTACTCAACTGGGAAAATGGGTTAGCAGGAGCATGGCATGAAAACTTGCATTGGGCACATCCATGGGCTGTACTCATGTGACAGAACTAATGGGAGACAGTGGCATAGTGGTATTGCCACTGGACTAGTAATCCAGAGACCCAGGATAATGCTCTGGGGACCCAGGTTCAAATCCCACCATGGCAGATGGTAAAATCTGAATTCAATAAAAAATTTGGAATTGAAACCAATGTCAATAATCGAGAAAAACCATCTGGTTCACTAATGTCGTAGAAATCTGCTGTCCTTACCTGGTCTGGCCTACATGTGTACAAGGTACAAAAGCAAGGAGGTGTTATTGAACTTGTGTAAGATACTAGTTTGGCTTCAGCTAGAGTAATGCATCCAGTTCTAAATGCCACACTTTAGGAAGTATGTGAAGCCACTGGAGAGAGTGTAGAAAAGATTCACTAGAATGGTTCCAGGGATGAGGTATTTCAGTTACGAAGACAGATTGGAGAAGTTGGGACTGTATTCCTTGGAGAAGAGAAGACCAGGAAGAGATTTGACAGAGGTATTCGAAATCATGAAGTATCTGGACGGAGAAACTGTTCCCACTCATGAAAGGATCAAGAACAAGAAGGCACAGATTTAAAGCAATTGGCAGAAGAAGCAAAAGCAATATGAGAAAAATCTTTTTCACACAGTGAGTAGTTAATGTTTGAAATGCACTGAGTGTGGTGGAGGCAGGCTCAATCAAAACAATCTAATTCCCTTTTGAATGCTATCTGAAAAGGAAGAATGTGCAGGGTTATGGGAAGAAGGTGGGAGAATGGCATTAAGTGAACTGCTCATTCAGAGAGCTGGTGCAGATATGATGGGTCAAATGGCCTTCTCCTGCAGTGTAACAATGTGTAATCTTACCAGTGCCTTGTACAGTTGCAGCGACTATTTTTATGCTCCATTCCTCTTAAAATAAAGGCCAACATTCCATTTGCCATCCTAATTACTTGCTGTGTCTACATGCTAACTTTGTGATTCGTGTACAAGGACACCCAGGTCACTCTGCACCATAATATTCTGCAGTCTCTCTCCATTTAAATAGTATTTTGCTTTTCTATTGTTCCTGCCAAAGTGGACAACCTCACATATTCCCACATTGCACTCCAACTGCCAATTTTTTAGCCACTCAATTAACTTGTGCGCCTTTGTGGAGTCTTCGTATTCTTCTCTCATTTGGCTTTCCAATTGTATCATCAGTAAATTTGGCTACGATAAAAATCGGTCCCTTCATCCAAAAGTTGAGGCCCCAGCACTGATCCCTGTAGCACTCCATTCGTTAGTTTGCCAGCCTGAAAATGATCCATTTATCCTGAATGTTTCCTGTTAGTTAGCCAATCTACTATCCCTATTAATACATTACCGCCAACACCATGAGCTCTTATCTTGTGCAATAACCTTTTATGTGGCACTTTTATCAAATGCATTTTGGGAATCAAAATACACTACAACTACTGGTTCCCCTTTATCTATTTTGCTTGTTACATCCTCAAAGAATTCTAATAAATTAGTCAAATATGATTTCCTTTTTGCAAAACCATGCTGACTCTCCCAGATTGCACTATGGTTTCCTAAATGTCCCACTACTACCTCCTTAATAATGGATTCAAGTATTTTCCCAATGGCCGACGTTAGGCTAACTGGCTTATAGTTTCCTTTCATCTGTCTCCGATTTCTTGAATTGGGGAGGTAACATATAGTAAACGAGACAGCAAACTGGACATCTCAACAATATATGCTATTGTGGAATTAGAGCAAAAGAAATGCTTTACTTGTATTTAAAGTCCCACATTTTAGTAAAGCACCCAAAGTTTTGCCCTACTTCCCTGCACTGCAAAAAGAACCACCAGTTGAATAATGACAGGTTGGTTTCAAGAAGATCAAGCTCTTCTTTACTCGAAGCTTTAGAACATTGCTGCAGGGATCTTTGAGGTGGATCTGTCATTCATCCAAACCTGGACTCAACCTACACTTCCACCCACACTCAATGCTGGCTCTGGCTTTATACAGCTGCACATACAGCCACCTACACACCACTGAATTTAAATAATAAAATCCTGTTTAAATATAGAACACCTTGGCAAATACCAGCCCATAGTCAATGCTGCAGAGGCCAGACTGCCGACAGGTTTAAGCTCTTTTCATGTCAATCCATTCACCTGCCAAATAACAAATTTATATTGGTGGAGGTGGAGGAGTGGGGGGGGTGCTGTCCGGTTTGCCAAGGTTAATTCTGAAGTTCTCAAAATAATAGAACAACGAGCTTGTTCAAGGTGTTGAGGTGCATAGAATATTTTTTGTTTTAAAAAACAGTTTCTGCCAACTTTCTCACATTCCACAGCTTGGTGGTGGAACTCATTATTATGCCTCCATCCAATGGTTTATACACAAGTGCCTCTGCCTTCAGGTGCCATGCTTAAGAGGCATTGGCAACCATGGACTTCCATTGGATTGGTCCACAATTATGCTCAGCAAAGTACTGCAGTGGTTTGCTGTTGCCTTTTGCAGTAAAGCTGACCAGGAAACTGAATGCGCCTCCCATGGCCAACAAGTCCTGAAGTGGAACTTGAGCTCTGAGCTTCTGGCCCAGATGTAGGGATGCTACCACCACAGCACAAGCCGGATTTTCAAATAGATGTAATTGCTGCCATCACTTAATGCGGGAAGTTGCATTTGTGAAATTTTTGTTGTTCATTTACATTCTGATGAAAGCAATCCCGGTGTTCAAATCCCTCTGTGACCTGAGCTCTGCAAGCCCCTAGAGCCTAAAGCCCTTCAAGAGCTCTGTATTGCTCCAATGCTAGCCTCTTGTGCATCCTCTACTTCCTTCACTCAATCATGGACAATTGTGCCTCCAGCTTTAATTCTTTCTCTAATTACTTAATCCTTCACATTGAAAATAGCATTAAACAATCTTTAAAAAATCAAAGCACTGAATGCAGAATGTAACTTAAAGAACTAGCCTTTATCACAAGAACAAAGAAAACAAGCACTTTAATCAGGGTCCAGACCACTTGAATTTTTTTAGCTCCTGGTAAAATCCTCCAAGCCATCTGACTGTCTCTGAGTCTCCATAACATTCACCGCAGAGGGAAAAAAAATCACTAGCCATCTTCAGACATTTCTGTTTAACCCCATGATTTTTGGGGAGGATAAGTTCATGGCAACAAAGGCCTTGACTTTGATAAGAGCCTTCTCTTATTGGTCCATACCTTTGCAGTGCCTATGTAGAACATCTAGTGCAGCGATCAGAAACTCATGTGCATCCTGCTGCTCGTACCCTGCTAAATGCCGTGCATGCGTCCAAACCAGATGCAATAGCCTATATGGAATATGTGGAGATCGGTACCCCGAATAAAACTGTATGAAAGGAAAAGAAGCATTTTTGAGTAAATGAAATCCACTTCATTATACATACTGTAGTTTTAAATGAAATACTGTTGGAGATACATGGATCAGCACACTGGGATTAAATGGACTGAACTGCAAGCACAATCAGCAGAGTTTGTGCCCTACATTTTAGCTGCACTATACAGTGAAACATTGAAAAGATATTGAGATAGCATAGAGAACCATCTGACAAAGAAGCATCCATAATTAGCTATTGTATACACACGATTTAGGGAGTTGAAACCTCAGTAACAAGATAGTGGGCTACACTTGAGAGGAAATGATGCTTCATTTTCACAAGATCTGGCAAACCATGAACAAGTGCTCTTTGGTGAAAAAGATAAAATCATGAACAGTCTCTTGAAAAAAAATTTCAGAGGTTGCAAAAGGAAAACCTCAATTGTAGCAGTACAGCATTAGTTTGATGAAAAACCGACATTTTTTGTAAACTGATTATTTTTGTAGATTTGATACTGACTTCAAATGTTTGAAGAGAAACAATGGCATTACAATACATACAAACCCTTTCCTTATAATTCACAAAGATCATCAGTGCCTTATAAAGGGAGACACTTTCCTCCCCTGCTATGATTGGATACACTTAAGCTCTTTCAACACAGTTCAGGGAATAGGTCTATTCTGGTTATTTTATTGACAATCATTTAAGGTGATCGACATTTTGCAAAGGATGCCTAAATGAGTGAAAGCAAGTGTAATGCAGTATAACTTTGAAATTAAATCCCAGTGTGATTTGGGTTATGAGTTAAGAAAGTAACAATAACACTGGATATGGAATTCAAAACAGAAAAAGCTGGAAACAGATCTGAAAAGAGAGAAGGTGGATCAGTTAAATGTTTCAGGAAAAGGTGCTTTGCAGAACAATGAAATATGTTCACAGCTAATTTTCTTCGGTCTAAGAAATTTGCACAACAACAAAAAGGCACTTTAAATTCAGACATTGGAATGGGCTTTGTGCAGTGAGTTTTGGACTTAATGCCATTCCTCACACTTTACTGAATGTGATATTATGTTAACTGATGGTACAGTGGAGTCAAATATAACAAAAATCAGCAAGCACTGCATGAAATTGGCAGTAATTCATTCAAATATGCCAGTGGCTATGATAAGGCTGTTATCATGTTGGGTTTTCTTCTTTGAATTGGAAGGTCACAGAAAGAGCTACAGTCTAGAGCAGGAGGAAATTCCTATACCAAAGAAGAGGTTCACAAGTTTAATGAAACATGTTTAATTGTAAAGAGAAGCTAGAAACAAAACAAATTAGCATCCTGAATATTAAGCAAACATGTTAGTCTGTTGGCAAAATTGAGATATTTATTGACATTTCCTTTTCTCCTAATTGATATTCATAATTAGAAAAAGGTGGTAACTAATTAGAGCACTAAACCATCCCCCACCCCCACCCCCAACCCCATCTCTCACACAATCACACACAGATAAATACTTTGCATCCATCAGAAGCAGCTTGACACCTGGGGTTCAGGAACACATTGGGATTGAATTATTTTGGGAGGTTGAACTGCAGACAGTAACTTGCATTGCATTCAACAGTGGCCACATGACTTGACTCATTACCACTCACCTCCTGAAATAGTCTAGACATTTCACAGACTAGACAGCAATTGGGACTTTGCATTTCACATTTGTGTCGATCAGAAAGGAAAAAATCCCGGAGTAGTGGAGTGTGGGTAAGTGCCTGGACAATGCAGTTCATAAAGCAGGTGTTCCCTAGATTAATTAGGCCTCGGAGACCTGAAACAGAGAATACTAAAGTCATAAAGTGAAGGCATGTGGTATTCCTTTAATGTTGGGTACAAATTGCTGTAAATGTTAAACCTAACACACTTTGCATAAAAGAGCAAAATATTCTATTTAGTAATGCAATTTTGCAGATTAATGGAAGTATAAGACTGTATACTTGTCAAGCAATGCATTCACTGAAAGTATTTTTGTACTTTATGTCCACAACACAACGTCACAAATTTAAAAAAAAACTTCATTCCTCCAGGGAATAACAGAAGCTTCACCATTTGGGACAAAATTTGCCACCCAATCAATGGATGAGTTGGTTCTGATGCATCCTTATAATTATTTTGAGTATTGATTCAATAAAATTCTGGAAAAATAAATTTGGTATTAAGATTATTCCCTCAGTTCCCAAGTCCAGATCATTTATGTATAAATAGTAAACAATAGTGCCACAGATCCCCAAGGTCCACTGTTCACAATGACTTACTGTTCTGAAAAACAAACTCACCCATCCTTCATTTCATACACCATCATGTCATCAGTAAGACTGATGATTTCCACCTCCGGAACATTGCCCAATTCTGCCCTTGCCTCAATTCAACTGCAACTGAAATTCTCATACATACCTCAAGACTTAACTATTCCAGCACACTCTTAGTTGGCCTCCCACATTCTAATCTCCAGAAATGTGAGTCATCTAAAACTCTGCTCCGGATGTCCTAATTTGCACCAAATTCCATTCACCCATGACCCCACGCTTGCTGACCTATACTAGTTCCCAGTTAAGGAACGTCTCCATTTTAAAATTCTTAATCGTTGTTTTCAAGTCCTTTCATGGCCCCAGCCCTCCCAAGCTCTGTCAGCTCCTCCAGCCCCACAGCTCTCAGGTGTCCGTGCTCCTATAATTTTTGCCTCTTCAGCATCTAATTTTAACTGCTCAAGCATTGTGTTGCATCTTCAGCTGCCTGGGGTCCTAAGCTCTGGAACTTCCTCCCTAAACTTCTCAGCATTGTTTTCCTCTTTAAGAGGCTCCTTAAAACCTAAAGCTGACCAAGTTGTTGCAGTTTTTACCCACCAACCATCTCTCCACTGATGTGGCCATACTTCAATAAATTGGAATTAGAGTTATGGGTGGTTGATAAGGACAAGAGATGTGAAACTAATTTTCATCTGAAATTAAAGTTTAAACACAAGGATGGCTGCTCATCTGGCCAGTGCAGTAACTCATTAAAGGTTCAACTTTTCAAGCAACAGCAAGCTAAAAATAGACTAGTTAACTCTGATTGCACGATGGGTCCAGATTTGCTGCAAGAGAACAGTTGATGCAGGCAGCGAGTTAGACATTTCCAGTATGCTGCATTCTGAAAATCTTTCAGCAAACAAATTCCTGGTTACCAATCTGTCACAGATGCATTTATCCAAGACAGTATTGATAAAAGTGACCACCAGTTCTTGTGGAGGCGAAGTTCCATCTTCAAAGAGAGGACACTGTCCTGTGGCACCACCATGGTGCCAAAATTGGATAAATTTTGGAACAGTTCTAACAGCTCAAAACTGAATATCTATTGGAGGTGCTGTGGGCCATCATCAATAACAGAATTGCATTCCACACAATCTGTACCTTATGGTCTGGCATAGCTCTCATTCCACCATCAGAGAGGCAGGGGGCCAACCCTGATTCAATGGAGAGTGTAGAAGAGCGTGCCAGCAGCAACACTGGGTATACCCAAAAACTGAAGTAGCAACCTGGTGAAACTATAATACACATGCTATAGGTATGCTAAATAGCAGAGATAGCATGCTATTCAGCCAATTCAATAGTCAATAGATCAGATCAAAAAACTCTGCCATCCTACCGCATCCAGTCATAAACGGAAGAGGCTTCATGAACATATGCATCCACGATGACGGTGAAGCACAGTATGTGTAAAAGACACAGTTGAAACAGTTGCAATTATTTTCAGCCATAAGTGTCAACTGAATGATCCATCTCTGCCTCCTCCTGGAGGTCTCCACCATAGCAGAAGCCTATCTTCAGCTAAATTGATTCACTCCTCATGCCATCACAAAATGGCTGGAGCATACTGGATACATCAAATGCTTTGGGTACTGACAACATCCCAGTTGCAATGTTGAAGGCATGCTCCAGGAATAGCCACACCTCTATATAAGCTATTCCAGTACAATCACAACACTGGTATCTACTCAGTGGAAAATTGCCCAGATGTCCTCTGTACACAAAAAACAGGACCATTTCAAAATGAGTTAGTTACCTTACCAACAGCCTACTATCAATCAGCCGCAGTATTGTGATGGATGGGATTGTAGCAGCACGATGGAAGATGTTGTTGACAGTGCTATTAAGCAGCACTCAAACTCACCAATGCTTAGTTTGGGTTCCATAAGGACCACTCCGCTCCAAACCTCATTACAGCCTTGGTTCAAGACTGGGCTAAAGAGGTGGATTCTCGATGGGAGGTGAGTGTGACTGCTCTTGATACAAAGGCAATATTCTACAGAAATTGGCATTAAAGAGCCTAGCAAAATTAAAGTTGATGTTGGCCGCAAGGTGGAGTTGTGGGGGGGGGGGAAAACGGGACACACTGGACTGTGGGAAATGGTGGGAAAAAGGGGTATTCTCCACTGTTCGTAGTCATAGCAGGCACAAAGGGGATGGCTGCAGCTTGTGGGAGGCCAATCATCTCAAGTCCCAGGATTACACTGCAGGAGTTCCTCAGGGCAATGTCCTGGACCCAATCACCTTCAGCTGCTTCAATGACCTTCCCACTATAAAGGTCAGAAGCAGGGATATTCACTGATGAGTGCAGTGTTCAGTTTCCTTTACAATTCCTCCAATAATTAACCCATCCATGCCCACATGCAAGACCTGGTTAACATTCAAGGATGGTATGATAAGTAGAAAGTAACATTCACACCACACAAGTTCCAGGCAATGGGCATCTCCAACAAGAGAGAATCTAACCATCTCCCCTTGATGTTCAATGACATCATCATTATCAAATCTCCCACCATCAACATGACCAGCAACTTAACTAAATAAGCCACATAAATACTGTGGCTGATAAATCAGGTCAGGGGCTTAGAACTGCAGAGAGTCTCACCTTCTGACTCCCCAAAGCTTTTCCACCATCTATAAAAGTAGAGGCCAAGGGCATGATAGAATACTTTCCAATTGCCTGGATGAGTGCAGCTCTGACATTCGAGTAGCTCGACACCATCTAAGGCAAAGCAACTAGCTTGATCAACACCCGATCCACCATTGTAAACATTCACTCCCTCCACCACCAGCACAGTGACAGCAGTGTGAACCATCGACAAGATGGACTGCAGCAACTCACCATGGCTTCTTCAACAGCACCTCCCAATCCATGATCGTTACCATCTAAAACGGACAGGCGTAGGCAGCAAACACATGGGAACACAACCACAGAATTACACACCATCCTAAATTGGAAATATATCAACATTCTTTCATCACTGCTGCGTCAAAAATCCTACCCAATTGTACTGCATTGTAGGAGTGCCTATACCATACAGGCTGCAATGCAACCACTTGCATTTATATAACACCTTTAACAAAGAAACATTCCAAACGCTTTACAGGAGCATTGCAGAATAAAAATTGGACAGCCACATAAGGAGATATTGACCAACGCTTTGGTGGCCTAAGAGATAGGGTTTAAAGATGCTCCTTAAAAAAGGAGTGAGAGATTTAGAGAAACAGATTTGGGGTGGGGTGGGGGTGAGAAGAGGGATGCGGAATTCCAGAGCAGAGAGCTTTTCACCGCTGAAGGCATGACCACCAACAATGGTGGAGCAATTAAAGTCGGGCATGTTCAAAAGGCCAGAATTGGCAGAGCAGAGATTTAATGGGGTTGTAGGGAGATAGGAGGGGTGAGGGTATGGAAGAATTTGAAAACAAGAACGATGAGCTTCAAATCAAAGAAGTGTTGTTTGCCCAGGATTCAATGTAGATTGGCAAGCACAGGATGATGGGTGGGAAGGACTTGGTGAGAGTTAGGACTCGGACAGCGGAGTTTAGAATGACTTCAAGTTTGCAGATGGTAGAATGTGGAAGGCCAGCTAGGAATACATTAAAATAAATCAACGCTTGAGATAGCAAAGGCATGGATGAGGTTTTGAGCAACAGGTAAGTGGAGGCAAGAGCAGAGTTGGAAATAGGTGGTCTTAGTGATGGTGCAGATTTGCAGTAGGAAGCTCATCTCAGGACCAAATTTGACACCAAGGTTGTGAAGAGTCTGATTTAGCCTAACAGTTGCTAGGGGGGAGGACTGGAGTCTGTGGCTAGGGAAGTGTTTGTGATGGAAACTGAAGACAATGGTTCAAGCCTTCCCAACATTTAGTTGGAGCAAATTTTTGCTCATCTAGTACTGGATGTCAGACAAGCAGTTTGATAAATCAGAGACAGAGAAGGGGTTAAGAGTTGGAGATAAGGCAGAGCTAGATATCACATGTGGGAACTGGCACTGCATTTACAGATGATATCACTAAGGAGCAGCATGTTGACAAAAATAAACGGGATGGCCAAGGAAAGATCCTTGTGGGAGATGAGAATGTGGGAGCGAGACGGAAGCTACTGCTGGTGATTCTACAGTTATGACAAGACAGATAAAAATGAAATCTGACAACAGCAGTTCCACCCAGCTGGATGACACTGGAGAAGCATTAGAGCAAAATTTCCTCAATGAACCAAAGGCTCAGACAGGTGAAGGAAGGATCATTTACCTTTGGCAGACACATTGTTTTTATTTATTACAAATGACAGTTTGGAGTACTGCATGCAGTTTCAGTTGCCACATTATAGGAAGGATGTGATTGCACTGGAGGGGGTGCAGAGGAGATTCACCGGGATGTTGCCTGGGATGAAACATTTAAGTTATGAAGAGAGGTTGGATAGACTTGGGTTGTTTTCTTTGGAGCAGAGAAGACTGAGGGGCGACCTGATCGAGGTGTACAAGATTATAAAGGGCATGGACAGGGAGCAGTTGTCCCCCTTAGTTGAAGGGTCATTCACGAGGGGACACAAATTCAAGGTGAGGGGCAGGAGGTTGGGGGTGTGTGTGTGTGTGTGTGTGTGTGTGTGTGTGTGTGTGTGTGTGTGTGTGTGTGTGTGTGTGTGTGTGTGTGTGTGTGTGTGTATATATATATGTGTGTGTGTGTGTGTGTGTGTGTGTGTGTGTGTGTGTGTGTGTGTGTGTGTGTGTGTGTGTGTGTGTGTGTGTGTGTGTGTGTGTGTGTGTGTGGATATGAGGAAAAACCTTTTTATCCAGAGGGTGGTGACGGTCTGGAATAATGCACTGCCTGGGAGGGTGGTGGAGGCGGGTTGCCTCACATCCTTTAAGTACCACCTGGATGAGCACTTGGTACGTCATAACATTCAAGGCTATGGGCCAAGTGCTGGTAAATGGGATTAGGTAGGTAGGTAGGTCAGGTGTTTCTCACGTGTCAGTGCAGACTTGATGGGCTGAAGGTCCTCTTCTGCACTGAGATTCTGTGATAAGCTACTGGAAAAACTCAGTTCATGTTTCAAGGTCAACGTGATTCTCTTTCAGAATAACAATGCAAATGTCATTTGTGACTTTGCTAAGAAAAAATTCAGTATTGTGATAGGGCGGAAACCTGACTGAAGGGATTCAAACAGGAATTCAGAGAAAGGCGTAGATTTGGGGGACCATCACCACACTCAAGGGTTGGGAGTAGAAAGGGAGGTTTGAGATGGGCAGCAATTCAAGGACAGAGAGGCTAAGGGTTTTTTTTGGGGGGTAGGGGGCCAGTACCCAAGGAGAACCTCAAATATTAGCTAACATGCTAGCCAGGAAGGGAAGTTGACTGATCAACAGTTTGGTAGGAAGTATCTAGAGAACAAGAGGTGGGCATCATTCACAAGGTGAACTCAGGGAGGGCACGAGGGAGATAGGAAATTAGAGAATAATGCAAATTCAGAGCTAAGAGACAGGGTGGGGAACCTTAGAGGAGGTTAGGCCCATTGGGCAGGGGAAGGGAGGGAAACAGCTGATCAGATAATCGCAAACTTTGTAACTACAAAGGCCCACAAGTTCCTTGCACTTACTGAAGTTGAGGGTGGATGGGCAACAGAAGATGGTTTAAAATGGTTTGTAGTGAGAAGTTGGATAATACTTTTGCCTTCCTAGATGATCTTTGAAGGATGGACAGTTTTAGTGACAGAGAGCACTGCCCAATAACACTAAGTGGTCTAACTAGATCCGATGATGGTTGAACTAGTTGTTTAGTTTAAGTCTGCATATCTTGAATTTAAAAAGAGGGAGGGGTGAGGGGTATACTAGGGGGATAATTAGGTGAAAACAAGAAATAGTTCTAGTGGAGATAAGGGCAATTAGGGATGGGCAATAAATGCTGGCCTTGCTGACAATACCCAAACACCACAAATGAAAAATTTGAACCAATGATCGGAGCTCTGCAGTGAGTGACCTTGAAGAGGAACTGCATCTCCAAGCTAAAAATCAAAAGGAAGTGTCTAATTACATTGTGAAAATAGCACAACCCTGCAGAGCATTGAGCTTCTCTGAAATCATTCAGGATATTCAAGTCAAACCTGCAGAAATTCCCTGTGCTTTTTCAATACTGTTCATGTGCAGGTCTAAGAGTTCAGGAGCAACGAGGCACAAGTTATCCAAAATGAACATTAAATTTAAAGCCATATTTTGCACACTTGCACAAATTTAACCTAGTGCAGTCACCAAGTCTTAAAGAGGGTTACAGCATATCGGCCATTCATCCGTCAAATGCAGCATTGTCTGATCCACCCTTACAATTCAAAGAACTATCCAAGTTATTTGAGAATTTGTGCTCTATCGCAATGATTTGTAGCAGAGAACTAAGGTTTTTTTTAAAAAAATTATCCTTCAGTGTTATTTTTCCTAACCTCCCTTTTAATTATTTGAATTATCTTCAGTTTATACCATTTCAATTCTTTCTCCCTTCTTGCTAAATGTTGGAGTGGCCACAGCCAAAAGAGTACATTGACGCTGTGCTTTAATCGTGGAAGAGCATTAAAAGATCTTCAGTCTTTTGGAACAAAAAGGAGCAAGAGCACAAGAGCAACTTATTTAAAAGCAGTTGTATGGATAAACAATGATACATCTTACACTCCTCATTGACTTGTACCTTGATGTTTCCAACAGTGTGGTCTACCCAAAGACCAAAGAAAAGTACAGCACAGGAACAGGCCCTTTGGCCCTCCAAGCCTGCGCCAATCATATTGCCCGTTAACTAAAACATTTTGCACTTTCAGGGTCCATATCCCTCTATTCCCATCCTATTCATGTATTTGTCAAGCTGCCTCTTAAATACCACTATCGTACCTGCTTCCACCACCTCCTCTGGCAGCGAATTCCAGACACTCACTACCATCTGCATAAAAAACTTGCCCCACACATCACCTTTATAGTTTTCTCCTCTCACCTTAAATCTATGTCCCCTAGTAATTAACTCTTCCACCCTGGGAAAAAGCTTCTGGCTATCTACTCTGTCCACGCCACTCAAATTTTGTAAACTTCTATCAAGTTGCCCCTCAATCCCCGTCGCTCTAGTGAGAACAAACCAAGTTTCTCCAACCTCTCCTCATAGCTAATAACCTCCAGACCAGGCAGCATCCTGGTAAACCAACTCTGCACATTCTCCAACGCCTCGATATCCTTCTGTAATGTGGTGACCAGAATTGCATGCAATATTCCAAGTATGGCCTAACCAAGGTTCTATACAGCTGCAGCATGACTTCCCAGCTTTTATACTCAATACCCTTGCCAATGAAGGCAAGCATGCCATATGCCTTCCTGACTACCTTATCCATCTGCGTTGCCACTTCCAGTGACCTGTAGACCTGTACACCCAGATCCCTCTGTCCGTCGATGCACTTAAGGGTTCTGCCATTTACTGTATAATTCCTGCCTGTAATCCTGCATTATCTCGCATTTGTCTGGATTAAACTCCATCTGCCATTTCTCCACCCAAGTCTCCAACCGATCTATATCCCATTGGAACCTTTGACAATCCTCTTCACTATCTGCAACTCTTCCAACCTTAGTGTCGTCTGCAAACTTACTAATTTGCCCAGTTACATTTTCCTCCAAATCATTTATGTATACTACAAACAGCAAAGGTCCCAGCACTGATCCCTGCGGAACTCCACTAGTCACAGCTCTCCATTCAGAAAAGCACCCTTCCACTGCTAAAATCTGTCTTCTATGACCAAGCCAATTCTGTATCCATCTTACCAGCTCACCTCTGATCCCGTGCGACTTTACCTTCTGTACCAGTCTGCCATGAGGGACCTTGTCAAAGGCCTTACTGAAATCCATGTATATAGCAACCACTGCCCTTCCATCGTCGATCACCTTTGTCACTTCCTCAAAAAACTCAATCAAGTTAGTGAGACACGATCTCTCCTTCACAAAACCATGCTGCCTCTCACTAATACGCCCATTTGCTTCCAAATGGTAGTAAATCCTGTCATGAAGAATCTTCTCCAATAATTTCCCTACCAGACGTAAGGCTCACTGGCCTGTAATTTCCTGGATTATCCCTGCTACCCTTCTTAAACAATGGAACAACATTGGCCATTCTCCAGTCCTCTGGGACCTCACCCATAGCCAGTGAGAATACACTGTAAAAATGCAAGTCTCCTTCAATGCTCCTTTAATGAGCATTACAACTTCTTTCGCTCTTAGAAGTTCTGTTGTCTTATCACAAGCTACTTTCAGTAGTAATGATGGCTACTACACAATTTTTAAAGACATTTTAACAAGAAGTAGAATTTCAGTACTTGGATTCTGATACCGATCTATATTATATTTATACTATATTGGCTTATCAGGATTCAAGCTGGGTTACTATAGCTATTTTCTAGCAGATTCCAACAGCCATAGAGAATGAATATGCTGCCCCTCACTGGCAGTTTGAGAGGTTGCAGCAGTTGAAAGGGAGCAGCAATTCCGCAAAACATCCGAGGCTTCTGTGACAATTTGAAATTTCACTATAATGAATAGGAAGCAAGCAGCTTGTATGTTCAATGTGTTTACTTCTCCACAAGCATAAAAATAGACATATCACACTGGAATCTCAATCACACAAAGATTATTGTTTCTCTCCATATATATGCTGCCTGGCCTGAGTATTTGCAGCATTTTTTACATCTATTCCAAATTTCACAGCAATTTATTTTTATACAGGTGATTTCAGTGATCTGCCGTCAGCAACGTAACAAGCAGGTGTGACAGAATTCTTTCCACTAACATTTCAGGGGGTGGGGGAAGAAAGAGCAAAGGGCAAGAGTAGAAAGGCAAGGAACGAAAGCAAAGAGAGGGGGAGGAAATTGAAAATGGGGGGGGGGGGGGGGGGGGAGGAGGAGGAGGAGGAGGAGGAGGAGGAGGAGGAGGAGGAATCCTCTCCACTTAAGCAACCTCATCCAATGACCCCACTGGAAATAACTGACCTACATCTCCTCCAGTCACAATAGACTGATACTTCCTGATATTCACGATGAGGACAAGGAGGGCAAGAGGGAAACATGGGAAACCCATGGAAAACAGTAAAACCACCCTCCAAAACAGGAACAAGTTAGTACAGGGGGGTTCCATAACTAGGACAAAGTATATGGTTTGCACTGCAACTTAAAGCCCCAAATGATGGTAAAACTCCCTGGTGTTAAAATAAGGAACATAATATAATGGTTGAGGAAAACTTCCAGGAACAATAAAAGATAAACATCCTGAAATCATGGGTCATGTAGGAATCAGTGATACAAAAGAGTAGAAAGTGGTTCTGAGGGAGTTTGACAAGTTAGGCACAATGTAGAATTTACAGCACAGAAATAAGCCATTTTTGGTTATTATGGCCCACATGGGCCTCCCATGCTATTTCATCTAACCTCATTAGCATATCCTTCTACTGCAAAGCCTTGACAGTGCAACAAACAGATTAGTTAGGTCAACATGTGTTTATACCCATAAAGGGTGATTTCACGACCACACAACCCCAGGAGTGTATCAAGGAAGTGGTGGCGTAGTGGCTGTGTCACTGAACTAGTAATCCAGAGACCCAGGCTAATGCTCTGGGCACATGGATTCAAATCCCACCACGGCAGCAGCTGAAATTTGAATTCAGTTAATAAAACCTGGAATATAAAGCTAGTCTCAGTAATGGTCACTAATGTCTTTTGGGGAAGGATATTTGCTGTCCTTACCTGATCTGACCTACATGTGACTCCAGATCCATAGCAATGTGGTTGGCTCTTAACTGCCCTCTGAAATGACCCAGCAAGTCACTCAGTTCAAGGGAAATTAAGGATGGGCAACAAATGCTGGCCTTGCCAGTGACATCCACATCTCATGAAATAATTTTTTTTTTAAATCTGGTGTGATCGCCAGCCCCACACCTGAAGAAGGCACAATCCTGCGATCATTGTTTTCTGTTGGAATAGCTCTTGGAGTAGAGGGGAGTGTTTCAGATTTCTAGCATATATTAGGACAAATTAAAGTATAGAAGGTGTTTAGGTGGAATGGTTTTACCCAAATCAGACTGGTAACACAAGGGCAGTAAATAGGGCAATAAGCATAAGATAGTAGAGGAAAGATAAAAAATTAAACAAGGTAGCAGGAAAAAAAATGAGGCAAAGGTTAAAGCCAATATTTTATATAAATACAAAAAACTTTGGGAATGGAGCACTAGAGTTAGAGACATGCAACCTAGCGGATATACTCTGCCATGTTTCTGAGAGTCTCTGGATTACTAGTTCAGTGGCACAGCCAAGAGCTGAAGGGTCTAAAGTATTTCACTAGAACAGACCTACAAAATCAACGGAGGAGTGGATTTATTGATGAGATATGATGCATGATGTTTAATTACCCTGATATTACAACTTCTCATTTGTTTTCTAGCATTGGATCTATATTGCCCCTTTTTTCTTGGACTGAAGTTAATGCTCTAGAGTTGAGCTAGTTATCAACTGGGATTTGTGTGTCAGTAAGTTAATGAAAGTGTGTGTAACATGGGAGTTGTATTTCACTAGAAGCTGGTACTACACTGGGTGATGCTAAACCTAACCCTTCGGGAATACATTGAGTCTCCTCTTCAAAAGAGTGACACAGCAAGAGTTTGCAGAGGGCACCTTTTCCCTCTCCAGCAAAATATTTTTAAAAATCAAGGAATATTAGACAGACAGCAAGAAGCATTCAGTACACTGACCAATGTTACAAGTGGGTATGCATAAATTATCCAAAGGTGAACATACCTTAAAAAAACAAAGCAAATGGTTGAATTTAAAGTCAACAGCACACACGAAATGTAAAGACATTAGAGTCATCCAGAGACTAGAATAGTGTTTGCTAGCAGAGGTCAGAAAGGGTTTGAGAATGATCATTGATCACATTCTGAGAGTATATGGCTATCATGAAGTAGTTACTAATACAGCAAATAAGTTACTGCCATGCATCTAGGAGTGTATCAGGTTACTCAACAGAAAATATATTATCCCGATACGGTGTAGATCAGTGGTGAAGTCAGGTTTGGAGTATGGTACTTAAGTTTAGGACTCCTACATAAAAAGGATATAGATGGATTATGAAATGATTCATAGAACAATGAACAAAGCTTAGGGAGCTACATTGTGAAGAAAGTCTCAAGCAAATATAATTATTTTCATGGGAGAAATTTGAATACCCCCTCCCCGATGCCATGTCTGTTCCAGTCATTGATCTGCAGTCAACTGATACTTTAAAAGGAGATGAATCAATATCTTCAGAAAGCGGACCGTAAGTTAGAGGGATATTAATGGCAATTGTTCCAACCAATAGGAGATCCACAGACAATAGCGAGTGAGCATGGCGGCTGGAACAAACAATTTCTATCCCTCTTTCTCCCACAACTGATTCTCCCCTTCTGACTCTGATCTGGCAAGGGGGTATGGAGGAAAAGGCAGAGGCTGCAACTTGTAATCAATAAATGAAGTGTCAAGATTGGTCACCTCTGCTGTTTAATAACATTTTCACAAAAAACAAACAAACATTCCGGTGGTAGTTATGGCACAGTTAAATAATTGGCAAGGCAGATTATTAATCACTCATGCCACAAACCGTACTTAATCAAAACAGATTCTTCGATATCCCTTTTCATTAGAAGCAACTTCAAACGCTATTTTAGTTAATCGAAGACTACAAGTGGTCCAACAAGAAACACCACTCACTACCCAAGATAATTGATTTTACTGCAGAAACTGATGACTCATTGCAAGGCTACATTAGGAAAAATTTTCTAACAGCAGTGCACCATTTGTAGGGCTGCCAGTCTATTGCGATTTACTCCTAATTAAGCTAAATTGATAAATAATAAAAGATACATTTCTTGACCTTCAGGTGCAACATCACTCCACGATATGCGGGCCACACACACCACGGATGTCAAACCAAGCACAATTCTGGGGAAACCGCACAGCAAAATACAATCCCAGCAATGGGTGGTGACATGAGTAGTTCATTCTCCTTCTGTCACCTCCTCCTTTCCCCGCACATCCCCACCCACCCCAAAGCCCAGGGTTGTACGTTATGCTTACTTGGTTTGACCTGAAGCTAATTTGTAACTGCTGAAACAGTAACACCCATTTGCATGTGATCTTGGGGGGGTCTGAGTGGATGATTGGAAAGGGCCTGATGCACGAAAGAAGCACATGATTTCAGTGGGGAGAGTAATTAGAGTTTTCATTTAAGTGTAGCAAAGCAAACAACCAAAAACATGAACAGAGTCCAAGATGGGCATAGTGGTCAGCAATGTTTAAAACAAGGCCAACTGTCATCTCCCAGAGAGGAGTCTGTGGTCCTCCAGCAGGTAAAAGCTACCCAATATGATGCTAACCAGAGTCAATTAATAGTTGAAATCTCATTAGATTGGTCTATTATGGCAGACTATTAGCTGAAGAGAGGTGGACATGAAGGGATCAGTGTGAAATCTGGAGTAGGGGCAGCACGAGGTTCAGGAGGCCTTTGTGGTAAATATATTAAGCAATAAACTCTTGTATGAATTTAGAATGTCATCCTCCTCCTCAGGTGAAGTGTTATTCCTATTCACCCAGTCCTGGAATAAACCACTATACAATAGCAACCTGGGGAAGAACAAACTAGCTACCAGTGGCCTTTTTTTCTCCCCTCAGTCAAAAACCAGTCATGCTTTATTTATCAGGAACTCTTTGAGGATAGCCAATAGGGGGCAGCCTTAAGATAAATTTAGGCCAAAAGGTCCTTAAAACTGAAGATGCTGCCACAAGAGGGAAGGTAGGCAGGCCAAAGGGGGGGGAGAAGGAGGAGAAAGGAAGAGGAAAATGCCTACAACATGAAAATAAACTAAACATTTATCAGACCTGCCCATCCCTTTCTGACCTGACACCCCTCCTTCAAATTCCAAAAGCATTTTCGTATGTCATACAATTTGATGCTTAGATAGCAAATAGAATTGAATGTTGATAAACGTATTAACCTGGTCAAAAAAACTGCAGCAAAAATAAAACAGAATTAAATCATAGGGAGATTTCAAAAAAGGACCTAAAAGAAACAGACTTAACCAATGTCCAGCCAGAACACAAACAGAGCAAACCTGTAGATGCTGCTAGGCTTTACTGGTCACACCACAGGCAAACTGGAGCATAAAAGATGCTCTTACATTGAGACACAGAAAAAATAGCGAGGCTGCATTCCAAGTGTAAGGAATGATCGACAACAATTTACATGAGTTTTACACTTCTGGATAAAGGCACTCAGTATTTAAAATCAGGCTGGAATTACTCTACCCTGTCCCTAACAGGTATGGATAAGGTAGACCCAGAACATTTTTTGAAGTAATTAGCTGATAAACAAAAATTCAAGTAAAAAGCAGACATTAAAAAACTCCTTTGCTTAGAAAAAAGAAATAATCTACCAGACTGGGTAGTAGAGACACAAACATTATTATTCAAAACACATAAGAGGCCATAATAGGACAGTACTGCTACATTGATACTTGTCTCTGACGAGCAGCTACAATGTACACACACTGCCTGATAACCAATTTGCCAGCTCAGGAAAGGTTCAATTGCACACAGGGTACATGGTATTCCTGTCCCAGTGGTTTACTTTCTTCTACTGTTCAGAGGATGTCTTACCACAAATGGCCAAATGAGGTAAAGACTACAAAATTTAAAAAGAAATTGTCTAAGTATTCAAGAGTAAGAGTAAAAGGTTGTAAAAAAAGTGTTAATGAATTGGAATTCAGGGGAGTTTTCTCCAGCTGAAGAGCTAGAACCAGCAGACAAGGTGGGCCCGCTTGTGTTGCGAATTCCATGATTGAATGGACAGTATGTAACCTGTAAATATTTGGTTAATCCAGATAAATTTGCTCCACTTACATGCTTTTTTAAATTTGGCAAGAGATTAGGCCAAAGAGCAGTGGAGAGAACTTGTTAAAGTTAACAGAGTCAATGATTCAAGCAGAGACTTTGTAAATCAGCATTTAAAACAGATAGGTGCTTGAAAGAAAGGGGAGCAGAAGAGGGGGCACATGGGATTAGGATCATCTTGTGGAGGATGGAATTTATACAAAAACAATCAATTCAGTCCATCCAGTTTGTAGATGGGCTTAAAAACCCATGTTGTGATCTGTATTTAATTTTTACAGAGTTACATATCACATGGTGTCAAACATAAACAGAAAGAGACTTCTTCCTCCAGGGAGCTAGGTCATGTCCAGGCTCCAGAATTGCACTACACCTTTAACATGATTTCCCACTCAGCAACAGTGCATAAAATGTTCAGCAAACATTATTAATCTAATGGCAGGATGAGCTTCACAAAGGGCTGAATGGCCTTTCTCAACCCTGACATCACGAGCTGAACAACAGTGACTAAACAGTAAAATATTACTGAAATGACAAAATGATTTTATAAGTCCTGTTTTAAGCCTGGAAACAGTGCGAACTGTTCCGACCTAAAATGTTAACTTGTCCGTACTCTCTATTGATACTGATTGACCTGCTGAGTGTTTATTTCAAGATTTCCAGGATCGTCAGGGTGTTTTGCCCATTTCAAGTCCGTTTCCCTTCCAGTTTACTTCTACAACAAGGATGACGAGGAAAGACTAGGCTTTATAATCTCAACCTCCCATGTCCCTGAATCACAAGTACATCTAAATCCCAGGCCTGACTGCCCAAAGATTCCAGGATTTGCTAGTGAGAGCCAGAAGTGATTGCATGTTTTAGGATGTATGTTTTAGGATCAAGTTCAACAACAAACTAAATTGAGCCCAGTGCCTTGGCCAAAGTCTCCATTTCTGGAGAATGGCAAATGTCATCTATCATTTGGACATTATTAGGCTTTGTACCAAGCAATGGATATCCCAAGCCTAAACAAAGTTCAACAACATTATATTTTGATAATATTAATTCCATAGTAACAAAACAAAAAAGACATATGGAACTTCAAATTTCTGACACCCAGCAAGAATCAAAACTGTTGCTGAAAATACAAAAAAATCAGCTTTCACACAATTCAACATACAGGATGGTCACTGGGTACATTGCGTGTGCTTAGATGATTTTTCTATCATAAGGATTATTCCATGCACATGAAAAGGTGCATAGAAAAATGACAAAGATTGAAAGTACACAGTGATTTGCTTCTGTCATATAATATTACTATACAACAATTTTTGAATCTACTGCAATAAGTATAAATATGACCTGTGTATTGACCAGGCTATTATCATTGCCACCAAAAGTTTCTGGTCATTGCTTTTTCTGAACATCAATTCACTTACCGATGGTACAATTTGTAGTTATTTTCCTACGTTTGGGATTGTGCCGTAGTAATTCCAATTCTCTTTTTGTTGGTTCCCATGTTGAATACTTTTCGCCAACCCCTAACAAGATTAACAAGAGATTTTAATTTTAATGACAATATCAGATTATAGTTAGTTGCAAAGGTTCTTTTTAAAAAAGTGCAAAGAATTTCAAGGTGGACATAAATTTTCTACTGAGGAGAGTTTCAAATGGACCTAAAATTCTCCTTTTGGGGAGTTGATATCTGACATATAAAGCACTGTGGTAAAAACAGATGTTAAATCATAGAAGTATATCAGCAATTCCATGTAACACGAGATCTTTCCCTCCTCCATGCCACTGAATGGAGGGTCAGCATTTTATTGAAGCAAATAGATGCATCTTAAATAGATACATTTAATGGGAAGCTAGACAAACATATATGAGAGAGAAGGAAAAACGTCATTACAATGGTAGATTTAGATGAGAGGGAGGAGCCTTGAGTAGAGCATAAACACTGGCACGGATGAGGCCAAATAGCCTGATCTTGTGCTGTATACCCTACATAATTATAAAACAGGCAATATACCAATGCTTCCTTAGTGTTTTGCTTTTGGTGTTAACTCTACAAATGACTCTGACGGTTTGTGTGTGGCAAGCTAGTTCAAGAGGACCCAAGCCCTTTCCTTCTGTTGTGTTATTTTGCAGGGTAAGCAGAAACAAAATGGAAGCTGTGGGGGGGAAAAGAAAGTCAAATTATACTCTGGCCTCCCAATACAAAACACTGCCTACCAGAGCAATTACATCTATCTTGCAGCTGGCATGATGCTTCATCCTTTTTTGCTGCGATTAGAATTTTTGCATAGCAACATTTGAAAATTAGTGTGTTAGGTTTCCCCAAGATATAAAATGCAAGTTTTGCTTTTATTTTTTCCTATTTTTCATTTTATTATTAGATTTAAATCAAAATGACTTACCATAGGCTAGAACTTGCACCACTCTAGTGAGGTATTTCGCTACAGGACCAATTTCCTCTGACTTATTTAGGTGAAAAATATATATTTAGTGCAAAATTTATGATTTCTTCTCTTCAGCTTTCTCAGCCTCAAATCACTCTCCATCCTTTCCTACTATCCAGACCTAAAATTTCTCTTGGAAACCTTACGTCCTGGGTAAGCTCATAAACATGGACGGGTATACTGGTGTTGTTAACAGGATAACAGCGCTTCTGCTTCTCACACCACTACAATGAGACAGCTTCTTCCAGAGGTTTCAGACATATTTGGTTCTAGGTATCCAAGTAGCTATGAATGTTAAGGCACAAATAGAAAGGGGCACCTCAAAACTAAAGTCCTTAAGTAACAAAGTTCCAGAGTCTCAAGCACATATTCTTAGCTGACACTCCAGAGCAGTATAGTACTGAGTGGGCTGCACTGATGGAGGTGCTGTCTCTCAAATTAGATTTTAAATTGGGGCCCCTTAAGTTTCAGCTGGATGCAGAAGATTCCATAGCACTATTCAAAGAGGGGCAGCATAACTCTCCCTGGTGTCTTAGCCAATATTTATCACCCAACCAAACCCCCAACTTAAAAATTATTTGGTCATTTATTTCATTGATGTGAGAGCTTGCTCTGAGCATATAGTCTGCTGCTTTCTCTACATTACAAGAATAGCTACACTTCAAAAGCACTTCATGGCTTGTAAAAGGCTTGGAACATCCTGAGGCTGTGAAGGGTACATTACCATTGTTGAACTGCCCACTATAAATCATCATGGGGGTTACCATTGACCAGAAACTTAACTAGGCCAGTCATATAAATACTGTGGCTACAAGGGCAGGTCAGGGGCTGGGAATTCTGCATTAAGTAACTCACCTCCTAACTTCCCAAAGCCTGGCCAGCATTTACAAAGCACAAGTCAGGAGTGTGATGGAATACTCTCCACTTGCCTGGATGAGTACAGCTCCAACAACACAAGAAGCTTTACACCATCCAGGACGAAGCAGCCCACTCAATTGGCACCCACCCACAAACATTCACTCCCTCCGTTACTGACACAGTGGCAGCAGTGTGTACCATTTCCAAGGTGCACTACAACAACTTGTCAAGCCTCCTTCGACAGCACCTTCCAAACCTGTGACCTCTACCACCTAGAAGGACAACGACAGCATATGTGTGGGAACATCACCACCTGCAAGTTCCCCTCCAAAACACACCAACCTGACTTGAAACTATAATAGCCATTCCTTCACAGTTGCTGGATCAAAATCCTGGAAACACCCCCCAACCCCAAACATCACTGTAGGCGTACCGACACCACATGGACTGCAGCAGTTCAAGGCAACAGCTCAACCCCAACTTCTCAAGAGCAATTAGGAAGGAGCAACAAATGCGAGCTCAGCCAGTGATGCCCATATCCCGTGAAAGAACACATTTTAAAAATGCAAGTCTTTGTTTACAGGTGAACATATAAAGAACATACGTATCACAGGGAACAGTCGGTATAATTTAAGTCGTATGCTGCAAGTCTATAGCAACTAAACTAGCAGAAAGGGGCAATCCAATGGATGTAGCTTACTTGAAGTTTCAAAACAGATTTAATGAACTCAGCACACAAGATTAGTAAGGAGTTAAGGCTCACCTAACAGCTGATGGATTGAGAATTAGTTAAGCAAAAAAAATTAAAAATAGTTTGCCTAGGGAGAAAAGTAACCTTATGGTGATCCACAAGGGTTCTGCTTACAATATTTGTCACCAATATGGAACATGATGTTCCTAGGAGTATTAACTTTGTTGATGGCATTAAGTTATGGCAGGTGATGAGTAGAAGAGATAATGCACAAGAATTGAAACAAGGCATACAGGTTTTAATAATTGAATAACAATGCCTAAATGAACAAATGACAGTAAACGTGAAAAAGGGTCTTATTTGGAGATGGCACCTGACCCGTGTAAAACATTGGTACAGCTGGAGGGGCATTGGGCTACACGTTAGAACAAGCTAAGGGGCGTTGTAAAAAAAAAAAATCAATGATGAGGCCAATTCTAGAGTAAAGCATGCAGTTAGCTTTAGTTCATGCTAACCTTGAAAAGAACAAATGCACATTAGAAAGTCACATAAAAGTATAACTCAAAGCTTTAAAATTATGAAGAAAAGCTTTTGTGAATGAACTTTTTCCTTGCTCAAGAAATCAGCAAGAACAAGCTTGACATACAAAACGAAGGCTTAGCTTTTTTCAATTGAACAATGATGAAAAATGTAGTCAGTCTTCGATCCCAGCATAAACAGTGAATGCATCCACCTCCTCAGCCACTGGCTCAGGTTGTGAACAATCTGGTTCAACCATCACAATTTGTTCAACCAAGCTGAACGTTTCTGACCCCATATCCTCTTTACCATAAAGGTCATCAGTCTCCACTGCAAACATGTTCAGCGTCATCAGACTTCAAACTGCCACTAAAATCATTCATGCCTTTGTCACCTCCAGGCTTAATTACATCAGTGCTCTTCTCACCAGTCTCCTGTTTGCCAACTTCCATACATATGGCTTGTCTAAATTTTCACTGTTCACAGCCTGTGCCACATAAAATCCTTCTGACCTTGTTGACATTTCCTAGATACTATAAGTTGGATGTTCAGTTATGAAGAATGATCTTCAATGGACTAAATGGTCTTTTTCATTAGTTTTCTTATGCTTAGCTATCCCAATCAGAAAAGGAGCACTACAATAATTCATGATTTTTCTCACCAAGCTGTTGGTTCTTCCTGAATGTTTTCCCTAAAGTTCCCCATCAGAAAGTATTATATCCCACCCCAAAATGAACTGAAACAAAAAGCAACTCTGCCACATACCTTGTAACTTCCATGCTTTTCTTTGTTCTTCTTTGGCAATTTGTTCCATGTCTTTGTCATATATATAATCTTGACACATAAAACAATATATACCTCCATACAAGAGGTCTATGGCTGGGGAAGAGAAAGGAAGCCAAGGGTAAATTCTGAAACACTTTCATTAAAAGGCAGTCAACAATATTTGTCACATTTTCAAAGAATATTTTCTTCACCTTGCACCTAACAAACTAAGAAAATTATCTAATACGAAAAGGATGAACTTCCTTTTAAAGCTCACCTACATGTCAAACTGGACTTTTCTACTCAAGATTTAACAATGGGCATTTTCCAATTCTCATACTCACAGGCTGATACTTGTATTTGGAATTGACAGTACCATTCATGGACTAAATATGACATGACTGGACCACATCCACTGGGTATTTCTCAACTTCTCTAGAACTACCTAAACTGATTGTTGTCAATTTGCCCAGTATGTACCCTAGGCAAATAAGCATTCCACTGATCAAAATAAGGAAGTCATAGGTTAGTAGAGTATTTTGTATCATTAGCAGCTAGTGCGCAATGAGGGTTCTACTGAGGAACCACCCGTGCAGTCAATGTGTTAAACTCAGATCACATAGTCTGAGATATCTACGGTGCAGCTACTTGATCTGGTGATTAAATTTTAACCAAGCTGTTGCTGCATCAAGTTAACAGCAAGAACAAAAGTCTGGTGTAGCTATTTACAACTCTAGCTTGAATTCTACACAGAGATTCGCCCTGGATAAAAAGAGGAAGCGGAGGACCCGGAAGATATCGCCATCTGGTAAAACCATAAACCAAAAAGGTTGGAAGGTGACTAATGCATCAATTACATAAAGGATAGACTGGCAAGTTATTATTTGGGCAGTGATTAAGAAACAATATAGTGCTATTTTAATTGCTTGCATCTGGATAAAGCCAGCCAACTGTGTCAGAGCTGCAAGCCTCCAGTCATTTTGCTGTTTGAATGTTTCTGAAAATACAAATCCTATGGATTCACCCATTCTTCAGTCATATGGCTGAAAATACAAAATGTAATCTAAACTGTATCCCCATCCCCTCTAATATAAAAAATAGTTTGATAAAGTATTAGTTGCTGGTTTGGACAACTGCGCCCCTCACCCACTTCCAGCATAGAAAGGATGACAAAGTTCCTCTGAAAAATATATGCATCACAAAAATGAATATTTATTGACTTAGAAAAGTAATTTTAAAAAAATAACAATTCAACTCTTTAAAACTACTACGATTGAATATATTGTGTAAACAGTTACATGAAATTTCCCGGTTCTAATGTTTTCCTTGGTGAACAAAAGCACCCCCAGCAAAAGATGCTTCAAACTTAATTTTATAATATTCAGCACAACCATTTTGTTCATTTAAACATTACACCTTTTCATATTTGCATAATATCATTAAAATTAAAAACTTCTGCATCTTAATGAAACTGTTAAGATACTTTATCAGCACATGGGGAAAAACTAGTAAAAAATTGACTGATAGAACGTCTCCATTGCTTTCAGCTTCTGAATTCTTGAATTTTCCCTGTTGGATAAAAAAGGTACATACTGTACAGTATTTTCAGAAAAAAGTTACAATGTTACAGTTTTTACAGATACTAACACATACGTAGAACAATTCCAACATTCTTGGAACAAAAATTGGAATAAAATATTTAAAAAGAAAGTTATACACGATTATGTTGACAAATTTCTACTTACAAGCATTATTCAGGGCTCTATTTTGTGGCTGAAGGAATTGCCATTGGCACTTGTACTTTGAAGCAAGCTACAGATTTTAGCAAGTCTGGTAACGGGTCATTCAAAAGGTCAAAATGGTCAGCAGTTTAGAATATCTTTTGGAAACATTTTTAATTAAAATAACAGGAGATCCAATCCAGAAAAAAAATGTTGACAAAAATTGCTGTCTTGCTTCTTTGCACCTTACCCCTGTCCAAATAAAGAGCTTGTACCGGGGCAGCAGTGTAGACCCTGCATGATGAAGCTAGGTCGGGAGCCCGGAGCTAAATAGGTCTCCTGGACCAGAATCTCATCTCAGGTCTTGTAGCGCCAACTCCCCAGCTTATGCATCTTTGGAAAGGTGACCCAATGCTAGCTGGAATCCTCCAAGGCGAGTTGTTCTGGGATAGGAAGTTTTCCCAAGTGCGGGTGGCTAGAGAGCATATGACAATGGAAAGTTCAAGGGCCACTGGCCACAGAAGAAGTGTGCGCGTTCGGGGCGTATAGCGATCACTGGCGGGAACTGGGCTGGGTTAATTTGAGGAACCTAATCCCAAAAGTTACCGATGAAAAACTCAATGGGACCAGCCAAGTCAATCTTAATGGCAAGATAGACAGACTCAGCAAGTAATCACTTCACTTAAAATGAAACATTGCTAGTTGAAAAGCTAAATAGATGAGCGGAAAACAAAATACCGCAGATGTTGGAAATCTGAAACAAAAATCAAAAAATCCTGGAAAAACATAGCAGGTCTGGCAGCATCTGTGGAGAGAGAAAGAGTTAACGTCAAGTCCATATGACTCTGCTTCAGAGTTCCACAGATGCTGCCAGACCTATGTTTTTCCAGGATTTTTTGTTTCTAAACAGATGACTTAGATGAATTAGTAACTCTTTAGAGTACAAACACGTTTTCCATCTGTTCCTATTCAGATGAAATTACATTGTTTCATAATTTGCCATGGTGAGATTTGAACTCTTGATAATCTTTTAAATGAAAACCAAATCAACAAAATTGGGATAAATCAGGCACAGCCCCTAATTCAGGTCAGCTGTAAAACCAAGAACAAAGTTTAAAGGAAACTTACAAACTTTAAATCAAAATGTGATTAAAGGGGTCAACAAAACACCCCAGTCCCCGCGGTGCCCACTGAGCACGGAAGGCCTCGAGAGTGCCAGCAGACACCGTGTGCTCCTCCTCCAGGGACATCCGGCAGCGAACGTAGCCACGGAAGGGGGATAAAGATGTTACTCTTTTGAGTACAAACCCGCTTCCATCTGTTTCAGATGAAGTTACATTGTTTCATAGTTTGCCATTGTGAGATTTGAACTCTTGATTTCTTTCATGTAACTCTTTTGAGTACAAACCTGTTTCCATCTGTTTCAGATGAAGTTACATTGTTTCATAGTTTGCCATTGTGAGATTTGAACTCTTGATACTCTTTTGAGTAAACCTGTTTCCATCTGTTTCAGATGAAGTTACATTGTTTCATAGTTTGCCATTGTGAGATTTGAACTCTTGATCTGGGGGTTACAAACCCAGTACCATAACCACTTGGCCATTTAGGCCAACACTGACCTTGAACTCTTGATCTTGGGGTTACAAACCCAGTACCATAACCACTTGGCTATTTAGGCCAAGCCCCAAATTCATCAGGGGCTGTTGCACAATAACATTGGACAAGCCAGAGAAACCCCAGAAAACTGGCTTTAATATGTATTATATGTAACTCTTTCGAGTACAAACACGTTTCCATCTGTTCCTATTCAGATGAAGTTACATTATTTCATAGTTTGCCATTGTGAGATTTGAACTCTTGCTCTTGGGGTTACAAACCCAGTACCATAACCACTTGGCCATTTAGGCCAAGGTCTTTTTACCAGCCTCCTAACTCCTGCAGGTCTGGCAGCATCTGTAACTCTTTTGAGTACAAACCCGTTTCCATCTGTTTCAGATGAAGTTACATTGTTTCATAGTTTGCCATTGTGAGATTTGAACTCTTGATCTCAGGGTTACAAACCCAGTACCATAACCACTTGGCCATTTAGGCCAATGTGAGATTTGAACTCTTGATACTCTTTCGAGTTCAAACCTGTTTCCATCTGTTTCAGATGAAGTTACATGTTTCATAGTTTGCCATTGTGAGATTTGAACTCTTGATCTTGGGGTTACAAACCCAGTACCATAACCACTTGGCTATTTAGGCCAACACTGACCCAATAACAATCCATTGTAATTGGGGGACTCAATGACATCAATGAAAGAAATCAAGCAAATGGGGAAGCACCTGCAAAGTCTCCTCTACTTATGCAAATCAACCAGTGAAGGTAATGCTGGAAATCAATTGCAGACCTGCATATTGATGGTTTCAACATAGTTCCTCAATATAAGGAACACACTGCAGTACCCAAGGATACCACTACACAACAGGTTTCAAAGACACAGTCCAGGCCTGTTTAATGAAGCCCAGCTTGTCCACCACAAATGCTGGGCAGCTCTGTGCATAGTCAAATCAAAATAGGAAAATAAAACAGATCCATAAAGCTTGGGTTGTCATAACATAGAGGTAGGTCTCAAAGACTAGAACATCCCAAAAGCTGAGCAGTTCTGACTGCATGTGAGAAATCCTTTTGCCACATTAAGCCTAGGTAAAATAATAGAAAATGACAGTGAATGGACTGAAGTTAAATGAGACCACATTTCCCTAGAGAGGCAAGAATCATTAAATACAACACTAGCAAAATGGGCCATCTAGCCCATCAAGTTTAAACCAGTGTTTTTCTTCATGAATCTGCTAATCTAATTCCAATTTCCTACTCATGTCCAATTTTATTATTCCCAAAAGGATTTATGGATTGTGCTTGCAGTCTGCAACATTCCAGAACTTGAACACCCTCTATACAAAGAAAGAGTACAAGTAAATAGAATGAAACCATTATTATCCTTTGCAGTTCAAAGAAGGTTTACCTGGCTAATGCCTGGAATGGACAGGTTGTCTTTTGGAGGAAAGGTTGGACAGGCTAAGCTTGTATCCACTGGAGTTTAGAAGAGCAAGAGGTGATTTGATTGAAACATAAGATCCTGAGGGACTTTGACAAGGTGGATGTGGGGAGGATGTTTCCCCTTGTGGGGTCATTGTTTAAAAGGGGTTGTGCATTTAAAACAGATGAGGCAGACTTTTTTTTCCTCAGAGGGTCGTGAGTTTTTGGAATTGTCTTCCTAAAAAGACAGTGGAAGGAGAGAGTCTTTGAATATTTTAAAGGCAGATGTGAATAGAGTCTTAATAAGCAAGAGGGTATTAGGTTATCGGGGATAGGTGGGATGCAGATTTGAGGTTATCAGATCATTCATGATTGCATTCTGGTCTTTGAGACCCACCTCCATGTTGTGACAATCCAAGCTTTATGGATCTGTTTTATTTTCCTACTTTGATTTGACCATGTACAGAGCTGCCCAGCATTTGTGGTAGACAAGCTGGGCTTCATTAAACAGGCCTGGACTGTCTTTTTGAAACCTGTTGTGTAGTGGTATCCTTGGGTACTGCAGTGTGTTAATGCAGCTTCCTTATATTAATTGAGGAGCTATGCTGAAACAATCAATATGCAGGTCTGCAATTGATTTCCAGCATTACCTGCACTGGTTGCTTTGCGTAAGTGGAGACGACTTTGCAGGTGCTTCCCCATTTGCTTGATTTCTTTCATTGATGTATTTGAGTCCACCAATTACAATGGATTGTTATTGGGTCAGTGTTGGCCTAAATAGCCAAGTGGTTATGATACTGGGTTTGTAACCCTGAGATCAAGAGTTCAAATCTCACAGTGGCAAACTTTGAAACAATCAAGAGTTCAAATCTCACAATGGCAAACTATGAAACAATGTAACTTCATCTGAAACAGATGGAAACAGGTTTACTCAAAAGAGTATCAAGAGTTCAATTCTCACAATGGCAAACTATGAAACAATGTAACTTCATCTGAAACAGATGGAAATGGGCTTATACTCGAAAGAGTTACATCTTCTTTGCTTGGCCTAAATAGCCAAGTGGTTATGGTACTGGGTTTGGAACCCCAAGATCAAGAGTTCAAATCTCACATTGGCTAACCATGAAACAATGTAACTTCATCTGAAACAGATGGAAACGGGTTTGTACTCGAAAGAGTTACATTGGAACAGTGACTATACTTCAAACTGCTTAGCTTGGCCTAAATAGCCAAGTGGTTATGGTACTGGGTTTGTAACCCCAAAATCAAGAGTTCAAATCTCACAATGGGAAACAATGTAACTTCATCTGAATAGGAACAGATGGAAACATGTTTTAGCTTGGCCTAAATAGCCAAGTGGTTATGGTACTGGGTTTGTAACCCCAAGATCAAGAGTTCAAATCTCACAATGGCAAACTATGAAACAATGTAACTTCATCTGAAACAGATGGAAACGTGTTTGTACTCGAAAGAGTTAAAATCATTTAAAGGCTTGGCCTAAATAGCCAAGTGGTTATGGTACTGGGTTTGTAACCCCAAGATCAAGAGTTCAAATCTCACAATGGCAAACTATGAAACAATGTAACTTCATCTGAAACAGATGGAAACAGGTTTACTCAAAAAGAGTATCAAGAGTTCAAATCTCACAATGGCAAACTATGAAACAATGTAACTTCATCTGAAACAGATGGAAACAGGTTTGTACTCGAAAGAGTATCAAGAGTTCAAATCTCACAATGGCGAACAATGTAACTTCATCTGAAACAGATGGAAACGTGTTTGTACTCGAAAGAGTTAAAATCATTTAAAGGCTTGGCCTAAATAGCCAAGTGGTTATGGTACTGGGTTTGTAACCCCAAGATCAAGAGTTCAAATCTCACAATGGCAAACTATGAAACAATGTAACTTCATCTGAAACAGATGGAAACAGGTTTACTCAAAAAGAGTATCAAGAGTTCAAATCTCACAATGGCAAACTATGAAACAATGTAACTTCATCTGAAACAGATGGAAACAGGTTTGTACTCGAAAGAGTATCAAGAGTTCAAATCTCACAATGGCGAACAATGTAACTTCATCTGAAACAGATGGAAATGTGTTTAGCTTGGCCTAAATAGCCAAGTGGTTATGGTACTGGGTTTGTAACCCTAAGATCAAGAGTTCAAATCTCACAATGGCAAACTATGAAACAATGTAACTTCATCTGAAACAGATGGAAACAGGTTTACTCAAAAGAGTATCAAGAGTTCAAATCTCACAATGGCAAACTATGAAACAATATAACTTCATCTGAAACAGATGGAAACAGGTTTACTCAAAAAGAGTATCAAGAGTTCAAATCTCACAATGGCAAAACTATGAAATGGAAGAGACATTGAACAAATATTAGCCTACGGCCATACTAGTCTGAAAACGCCTGATCTTGTCTAATCTCAGAAGCTAAGCAGACTCAGTCCTGGTTAGTACTTGGATGGGAGACTGCCTGGGAATACCAGGTGCACTAGACTTTGCTTGGCCTAAATAGCCAAGTGGTTATGGTACTGGGTTTGTAACCCCAAGATCAAGAGTTCAAATCTCACAATGGCAAACTATGGAACAATGTGACTTCATCTGAAACAGATGGAAACAGGTTTGTACTCGAAAGAGTATCAAGAGTTCAAATCTCATAATGGCAAACTATGAAACAATGTAACTTCATCTGAAACAGATGGAAACGTGTTTGTACTCAAAAGAGTTACATTTTCAGCGGGCGATCGACGGGGGAGTCCCGCCCGATTGTTTGTCCCTCTTCCGCGGCTACGTTCGCTGCCGGATGTCCCTGGAGAAGGAGCACGCGGTGTCTGCTGGCACTCTCGAGGCCTTCCGTGCTCGGTGGGCACCGCGGGGACTGGGGTGTTTTGTTGACCCCTTTAATCACATTTTGATTTAAAGTTTGTAAGTTTCCTTTAAAACTTTGTTCTTGGTTTTACAGCTGACCTGAATTAGGGGCTGTGCCTGATTTTTCCCAATTTTGTTGATTTGGTTTTCATTTAAAAGATTATCAAGAGTTCAAATCTCACAATGGCAAACTATGAAACAATGTAACTTCATCTGAAACAGATGGAAACAGGTTTACTCAAAAAGAGTATCAAGAGTTCATATCTCACAATGGCAAGCCATGTAACTTCATCTGAAAAAACAGATGGAAACATGTTTGTACTCAAGAGTTACTCCTTTGCTTGGCCTAAATAGCCAAGTGGTTATGGTACTGGGTTTGTAACCCCAAGATCAAGAGTTCAAATCTCACAATGGCAAACTATGAAACAATGTAACTTCATCTGGAAAAAAAAACAGATGGAAACGTGTTTGTACTCGAAAGAGTTACTAACTCATCTGTTTAGAAACAAAAAATCCTGGAAAAATTCAGCAGGTCTGGCAGCATCTGTGGAACTCTGAAAAGTCACATGGGACTCAAGTTAACCCTTTCTCTCTCCACAGATGCTGCCAGACCTGCTGAGTTTTTCCAGCATTTTTTTTTGTTTCAGGTTTCCATTAAATGGCAGAGCAGGCTCGAGGGGCCAAATGGCCTACTCCTGCTCCTTGTTTGTATGTTTGTAAGTAATATCTAGAAGGCTTAGTCACAGGCATTAATGATTGACTGATGAATCACTTCCACTTAGCCAAGAAGCCATCCTTATTAGTCCCTACACTCCCACCATGACTAATGACAGTTACGAGAAGAAATTCTGTAGCCAGTTTTTTTTTAAAAAAAGGTTGACCTGGGACAGTTAGGTCAACTAATACCAAGTTAGAGTCAGACTAGCAAACGCTGGCACAATCAAGCATTACTGTAGCACCGGAAAGATGTTCGGTAAATGATTACCCTATTCAGTGTAGTCTGACATGTGTTTCTCATCTTCCAAATAAATTCTGAATTAGGTGGATGCCCCCAAATTCTAAACAAGTCAATCTAATGGACTCAAATTTGGTTCAGTACCAAGGCGTTAACATTAACCAACATCACACAGGGAAGAATGTTGCAGTGGATTAACTCGTCCCAAAATAGTTACCATGAGCCAAAGAAAAACTATAAAATTGAGTTTTAAACACATGGATCCAGGGAACATACCCAGAAAATAAAATTAGGCAAGCAGCCTTGAAGTTGAAGTCATTAGAAAACATCAATTCTTGAAAGGACACCAGACTTGGGTTTATTCTTTCTACATGCAAAACTGCAGGTTTTAGTATTTGGAAGCTTCAAGACCACTTTGATGATAAGGGTATAAATAGTTGTTCTCCTAGAAGGAAATTACTTAAAATCTGTCCATTGGAGTGTTTTATAAGTGTCCTGGTCAACATTCTTTTCCCAACCACCAAATCAAATTCCTCTCATTGAATGGTGTTTTTTTTTTAAAAAATTCATTCCCGAGATGAGTGCGCTGCCAACAAGGCCAGCATTTTTAGGTGGTAATCAGCTGCAAGTTTCCTTGCTCTCGTTTGACCTGATGCTATAATGGGATCCAGAATAAATGTTGAGTGTTCTATGGGCCACTCCCTCCCAACTATATACCACCGCGCCAACACCTCTGATGGGTTGACCTGCCAGTGGAACCAGATGATGATGGAGAAGTCTGGGATATTAGCTGTTAGGTATGTGGGCCAGCTCTCCCAATTTTGACTTAAGTCACCTAGTGTTAATAAAAAGGACTTTACAGGGCTGACTGGACAGGGTGGTCTGTCTGGTTTCATTTTTTGACTTTTTGTAGCAGTTCAATACAACTGAGTGGGTTGCCAAGCCATTTCAGAGGGCAGAGGGTCAACCACATTGTTGTGGAAAAGGAGTCCTAAGTAGGCCAGGCTGGGCAAAGGCGACAGATTTTGCCCACTTAAGAAAATTTACAAACCAGATGGCCTTTTATGACAAATCAGTAGTTTCATGGTCACCATTACTGAGACAGGTTTCTTTCATTCCAGTTTTGATTATATTTAAATTTTACCAGCTGTTGTGGTGAGATTTGAACTTGCATCTCCAGAGGATCGACCCAGGCCTCTGGATTACTAGTCCACATTACCACTACACTACCTTACCCTGGGTGCACAAAATTGCTGATAAAAACACAAAATGCTAGAAATACTCAGCATGTCTGTCGGCATCTGTGGAGAGAGAAACAGAGTTAAAGTTTCAGGTGAAGAACCTTTTTTGATCTAAAACGTTAAAAGTTTCTCTCTCCACAAATGCTGCCAGACCTGCTGAATATTTCCAGCATTTTGTTTTTGTTTCAGATTTCCAGCATCTGCAGTATCTTGCTTTTGCACAAAATAGTTGTGTTTGTCCACATAACCAACGTGCTTCAATTCATTGTTTGACACTTGAGATATACCACAAGGGGCTATTTAAATACAAGTCTTTCATTCTTGATTCTTAAAATGTAATAATATTTTACGATTTTACTTCATTTGCTTTTCCGTACTCCAAAGATGTACACAATATGTTCTACTATCTGTTAGCATATCATAATCAGTGTCAGCCCCAAGTTCAAACTGCTGCATGTTTTTTTTTCTGCGTTCTAAGAAATCTTGAACCTGTTGACAAATTGGCACGCAACACATTGGGTCACAAGTTACACCAACTGTAAAGCACAAGTAAATCCATTCATGGTGCAATGTGTCTAGTTTTTGTCTCTGCACTTTAAGATACATCTGAAAGGATGAAAAGTGCTCATGCAAGAACAAAGATGGCCAGAGCTTACATTAATTGGATATATGGTTATAAATGTGGTCCAGACAAATTCCACTGATTGCCATAAATAGAAAGGCCAGGTGTGCTGGTAGATTATGTTACAAATATACTTGCACTTCAGCTCCCTCTCTCCATCAGATGCATGCAAGCTGACTGTTGGTATAATCACCCTGGAGAGGGAGACATCCCAGCTGAGTACAGTCATGCCTGAATGTATAAAAACAAATACTTCTTCTTAAGTAGCACAACTAATACAGCAGTTACAACACATATTCTTTGCAAAATAGTACTGAAATTATACATAATGGAATGAGAGCACGCTGTTCCAAGATAGACCTGCCACTGTGGGCTAGCACTTTCAACTCATCCCAATGCACAAAACAGACTTGACTTGAATGCCCTGGTATTTTCCCAGTTCAAATGCTAGACAGGCTCAGCATGGAAAATTCAGTGCAAGCAGCCAACTGAACTATGAAAGGGTAGGTTAAAGGATACTTTGGGTATAGATGTTCACAGGCCTCAGCAGCAACATGAAATTTAAATAAGTGTATATATTTTCTTCTGTCTAGTGCCTGTTGCCTCCCACTGCATGGCCTGCAAAAGCCAAGTCCTTCCCAGTTTGGGATGACAGCCTAGCGGAGGCTGGGAACTCACCACTGGCATGCAAATTAAAATATGAGACACCAGAAAGTAATCTAGGGTTGGTGGCATTTCACTGATAGCAGGGCATCCTGTTCGAATGGCCCCCATTGGAAGTCCTATGTCAATATGTCACCCTTTTCTAGAGTTCCACAAACATACAAATTAGGAGGAGTAGGCCACTTGGCCCCTTGAGCCTGCTCCACCATTCTATATGATCATGGCTGATTGAATTGTAACCTCAAGTTCACATTCCCACCTAACCCCGATAACCTTTCACAATGAAGCAGCAGCAACATTTTGTAATTATACAGCTCTTTTAACATAGTAAAGTGTCCCAAGGAGCTTCAGTGGAGTACAACCAAACCAAATCTGACAGCCACAAAAAGTTATTAGGGCAGATGAACAAAATCTTAGTCAAAGAGGTAGTCATTAAAGGAGCATCCTAAAGGAAGAGAGAGATAGAGGCACAGGAGAGGTTTAGGGTAGGAATTTGAGACTTGTTGTCTAGGCAGCTGAAGGGACAACTCCAGAAGTGGCAGGATTATAATTGGGGATGCTGAAGAAGCCAGAATTAGGGGCAGCCCAGATATGAGGGTTGTAAGGCTGGAGATTACAGAGATAGGGAGGAAGCAAAGTCACAGAGGGATTTGAAAACAAAGGATGAGACGTTTTAAAAAAAAAAAAAGAGGCATTGGTTAACCAGAAGTCAATAGTAATAAGCAAATGGAATTTGGTGCAACTTAGGGCATGGGTGTTGTATTCTGGGGAGCCAGTTGAAGGATAGTTTTGGAGCCAATCTTTACTCCGTTTTACATTTACAGAGGATGTGTAACTTCTAATATCCAATTAACTCAAATCACAACACAATTTCAATGTGTTTTTTTCATATGTGCTGAAGTGAAACCCCAGTTCATTGTTTAATTGACAGGAGGTGGGCATTAACATACAACAAACAATGAGGCAGTAAAGTTTTGATAACATAAAATGCTGAAAGTACTCTGTGGAGAGAAGAATAGAATTAATGTCTCAAATCTGTGACCTTTCATCTGTAACCTCTGTCCCATTGTTTTTTTTTTGCTGGGTGTGAGTTTTTTCTCTTTTCTTAATCCATTAATTTAGCATTCAGACAGCTGCTATCCCACCGATTAAACCATATCTATACACATATTCTGTTTCTTCACTTGGCTCATTACCACTCCCTTTGGCTTTTGTACTATGAAACCTTTCATTATTTAATCTGTCCTGCCCTCTATCCTATCACAAACCTTCCCTTTTGTTAATTTCCACTGCCCCCGCCCCTCCCCACCTTCACATGCTCAAAACCTATTTCTAATTTTCCTCCATACTGATGAAAGGTCACAGACCCAAAACGTTAACTATTCTCATCTCCACAGAGCTGCTGAGTATTTCCAGCATTTTCTGTTTTCATTTCAGACATCTGGCATCTGCAGCATTTGGCTTTTGTATTAGAGTTTTGCTAATATTCAAGTTCACATTCTCCCTTGCAAGTACATTATATATTTCTATCTGGTACCTGGAATTAAGGGTACTCTAACTACTTCGCTGTCGGCCATCTTGATTTCTACTTCCTTCACAAATGTTTCAACTGTTTCCTAGGAAACAGGACTACCACACATTACCACAGCAACAGTGCTTCTACACGTCAACATTCAAGCCTATATTAGGTTTAACTCCACTGAATCCCATGTTTAAGAAAAGCACAATGTTATGCAGTTCACTTAGCAGCTGGAGAACAAACCGGCCAGGTCAAGATTAAACCCACACATTGTTGTAGGAACCATTTAAGGAAATTGCTAGTGGTAGAATTTAATGGCACTACAATAGACTCCACACATCATTTGCAACTGTACACAGCATATTACAGAGTATCCCACTACTCCAACATTGCTAAAGATGTGACATTGGCCATAAAGCATGCTGTTCCTGCACACACTGTACTATGCAGGATTGCAATCCAAGTTGTTTGCTGTGATGCTGGGATGTCAGAATTCATGAATAAATCCCCTGGGATTTCAGGGATCACTATTTCTAGATAGGATAAGAAACTGTGCCACCAAAAAAATTGAAAGGGGGGGGGGGGAGGAAGGAAATAGACAAACAGAAATCTTTAAGATGGATTAAAATGTATTTAACACCCAATAAAATTATTTTTTAAGTGTCATTTGGGTTCTTTTCAAATCTGGTCATCAGCTTCAATTGGCATTAATATTTGGCACATAGCTGAATGATTAGTCTCTTGCTGAGTCACTGAACAAAATCCTTCCATTCCACAATACCCAGCAACATCAAGAGACTTGCATTTATTTGACATCTTGTCTTTCAGCATCTCCAAGTGATTATTCACAAAACAAATCACTTGACGTGTAGTCGCTGCTGCCTGCAAAGGCAAATACAGCAGCTGCTTTTGCACAGAGCAAGCTGGCACAAACACCAATCAGATGAATGACCAGTTAATCGCCAATATGAATAAACAGAATACACCAAAATACATACAAATCCTATTCACATTCCACGCCAGAGACTGGAGTACTTAATCTAGGCTGATGCCTAAGCTCAGTACTGCAGGATTGCCACATGGGTCAAGTGTAGCCTTTCCAGTGAAAATTTAAAATCGAGGCCCTGCCTATACTCCCAGGTAGACACTAAAGATCCAACAGCATTATTCAAAGGCAAGCTTTTTGGGAGGGGAGGTTGGGGCAGCGGGGCTGGAGAGGTGGAAAGAGGGGTCGGTCCCTGGTGTTCTGGTCACTATTTATCCCTAAACCAATATCACTAAAACAGATTGCCGGGTCATTATCACACTGTTGTTTGTGGGACCTTGTTGTGCACAATACTGCTATAATATAGGAAATGTGGTAGCCAACGGTAATGCATCATAATTACTTAATTGGCATTCTGAACCATTCCAGTGTCCTGAAAAGGCACTAGATAAAAGCATGTTCATTCTTTATTCCAGGTGGAGGGAAAATTAAATAGGTGCTCAGGAGAATGATGAGCAGGATACTAACTCCCTTCACCCTCACCCACCCCCAACCACCTAAAAGTGCTGAAGGAGGGCTCGTCCCACAACGCAGCACTCCTCAATAGTGCACTAAATGCCAGCCCAACAGGATGCTGGAGTGTGCCTTGAACCCACAATCTTCTGACACACAGACAAGTGCTATTATCAATAGAGCCCAGCTCACCCAGTAATGTGTAACCAGACCTTTTTATGTCTAAGATGACAAAATCACTAATGAGCATAACACAGCCAGTAACTTTTCCAGTCCCACCTTCCATCCTTTAACAGCTTATAAAATAAAAGGTCCAAAAGCCATAGCTCAGTGAATTCCAAATTGTTTTAATTTGTGGCTGCAACAGAAGAACTCGTAGGGAAAGGGTACCCAATGTTATTGAAAAAGGATTCAGGATTGTACAAGCTTATGGCAGCTTTTAAAAACATTTTCTGATTTGTATGCTTCAAAAAGAAAAGGTGGTACAGAAATCTTTGGAATACAAGCACAGAGTTTCCCTCCTGGTGCTAGCACTTCAATTTTCTACGCAACAGTGCACCAGTCCACATACAGATTGTACTGTTGTACCTGCCATTGTGTTTAGTGTGCACTACAGGGGCAATCCTATGCTACCAGCAGGAAGTGCATCTTGGATAATTATTGGCTGGGAGTCTGTAATTTTATATCCATTCATCATGACAAAATGGGAAATCCCAAGATATGGGTCCCTGGTTTCTAAACAAGCATTCCCCCTTGGGAGTGCTACCTCAGGGAATCATCCCTGAGGTTTCAGTATTCCATGAAAAACTAGAGACATGTGGATTGCTGTACCATATTGTTAGCACTTATATTATAGTGATATGATACAGTTCACTCATTGCATGGAAGTACCACTGTATTCTACAAATACCATACAATGGTATAGTAACAGAGAAGTGGATCAAGATTTATGATCACGAGTCAAGTTTAGAGATTAAAATTTCTAAAACAAAGCTAACGATTGTCACACTTTATGATCAAACCTGAATATGATGCTGTGTTAATCTATTCGCACAGGAGCATACCATTCATCTTGTTCTACTTCTCCCAGTCCTAGAATTTTGACCCAGCGACAGCGAAAAAACTGCAATATAGTTCCAAGTAAGGTGGCTTGGAGGGGTGTTTGCAGGTGGTGCTGTTCCCATGCATCTGCTGCAGATGGGAGATGTCACAGGATTGGAAGGTGCTATTGAAGGACCCTTAGGTGAGTTGCTGCAGTGCATCTTGTAGATGATACAGATTGCTGCCACTGTAGATTGGCGGTGATGGGGTTCCAAACAAACAGGCTGCTTTGTCCTGATAGTATCGAGCTTTGAGTGTTTTCGGAGCTGCAGGTCATCCAGGTAAGTGGGGAGTATAGTCCATCCCATTCCTGACTTGTGCCTTGTAAATGGTGGATAGCCTTTGGGAGCCAGGAGGTGAGTTACTCTTGCAGAATTCCCAGCCTCTAACCTGCTCTGGTAGCCATAGTATTTGTGTGGCTGTTCCAGTTCAGTTTCTGGTCGATAGTAACCCCCAGGATGTTGATAGTGGGGGAATTCAGTGATGCTAATGCCATTTAATGTCAAGAGGAAATGGGGGTTGGATTCTCTGTCTTGTTAGAGGTAGCCATTGGCTGACACTTGTGTGGCACGAATGTTACTTGCCAAGTCAGAGCTCTTTCTGCATATGGGCACGGACTGCTTCAGTATCCGAGGAGGTCACAAATGATTCTGAACACTGCAGTGAACATTCCCACTTCTGACCTTATGATGGAAGTAAATTCATTGATGAAGTAGCTGCATATGGTTGAGCCTATGCCGCTACCCTGGAGAATGCTTGCAGTGATATCCTGAGTCTGAGGCAATTGACCGCCAACAACCATAACCATCTTCCTTCGTGCTAGGTTTGACATATGAACATATGAATTAGGAGCAGTAGTAGGCCAGTTGACCCCTCAAGCCCACTCCGCCATTCTGATCTGATTACAATCTCAATTCCACATTCCTGCCTACCCCGATAACCTTTCATCCCCTTGTTAATCAAGGATCTTTTTAAGCTCTGCCTTAAAAACATTCAAGGACTCTGCTTCCACTGCATTTTGGAGGTAGTGTTCTAAAGATGCTAAACCCTCAAAAAAAAAAAATTCTCCTCATCTCAGTGTTAAATGAGCAACCCCTTATTTCTAAAAGAGTCACCTCTGAGTTCTAGGTTCTGCCACAAGGAAATATTCTCTCCACATCAACCCTGTCAAAACCCCTGAGGATCTTAAAGGTTTCAATCAAGTCGCCTCTTACTCTTCTAAACTCCAATTGGGGAAGTGTTCTAAAGACGCTAAACCCTCAGGAAAAAAGTCTGCCTCATCTGTTTTAAATGGGCATGAACCCCTTACTTTTAAACAATGACCCCTAATCCTAGATTTTCCCCACAAGGGGAAACATCTTCTCCACATCCATCTTGTCAAAGTCCCTCAGGATCTTATGTTTCAATCAAGTCGCCTCTTACTCTTCAAAACTCCACTGGATACAAGCCTAGCCAGTCTAACCTTTCCTCAGAAGGCAACCTGCCCATTCCTGGTATTAGTCTAGTAAACCTCTGAACTGCTTCCAATGCATTTACATCCTTCCTTAAATAAGGGAACCAATACTGTACACAGTACTCCAAATGTGGTCTCACCAGTGCCCTGTACAACTGAAGCATAACCTCCCTACTTTTGTAATCTATTCCCCTCACAATAAACAATAATTCTATTGGCTTCCCTAATTACTTGCTATATCTGCATACTAGCCTTTTGCAATTCATGCACTAGAACACCCAGATCCCACTGCATCCTCACCAATTAATTAATATGCTTTTTTTTTTATTCTTCCACCAAAATCAACAATTTCACATTTGCCCACATTATATACCATTTGCCAGATCTTAGCCCACTCACAACGTATGTCCCTTTGTAGCCTCCTTATTTCCTCCCTATCTTTGTGTATTCAGCAAATTTAGTAACCATACCTTTACCTTTTCATCCAAGTTATTTATATAAAAAGTCTAGACCCCAGCACTGATCCCTGTGGCACACCACTCATTAAATCTTGCCAACCATAAAATGGCCCATTTATGTCTTCTGCTTCTTGTTAGCTAGCCACTATCCATGCCAATTTATTACCCCCTATATCACAAGCTTTTATTTTCTGCAATAACCTTTGACATGGCACCTTATCAAATGCCTTCTGGAATTCTAAGTACATACATCTACCAGTTTCCCTTTATCCACTGCACCTGTTACTCCTTCAAAAGTCGTCCAATAAATTACCTAAACATGATTTCCCTTTCACAAAACCATGTTCACTCTGCCTGAATGTCTTGAATTTTTCGAAGTGCCCTGCACTAACATCTTTCATAAAAGCGTTTAACATTCTCCCTATGACAGGAGTTGAGCTAACTGGCCTGTAGTTTCTGCTTTCAATCTCCCTCCCTTCTGAATTAAATTTTGAACATTTGCTATTTTCCAATCTAATGGAACCTTCCCCAATCCTACAGAACTTTGGAAAATTAAAACCAATGCATCAACTATCTTACTAGCCATTTCCTTAAAGACCCTAGGGTGAAGTCCATCAGGACCCCAGGATTTGTCAGCCCACAGCTCCAATAATTTGCTCAATGCCACTTCACTGGTGATTGTAATTCTCCTAAGTTCCTCCCTCCCATTTCTTGATTTGCAGCTATTTCTGGGATGTTACTTGTATCCTCTAGTAAGGACTGATGCAAAATACCTGTCAATTCATCTACTATCTCCTTACTTCCCATTATTAATTCCCAAGACTCACTTTCTATAGGGCCCCCAAGGCTCACTTGGCTAACTCTTCTTTTCCAAAATATTCATAGAAATTCATAAAACCAGGCTTCACATTTCTAGCTAGCTTTCTCTCGTACTCCGATGCTGGCTTGATAGCAAAAGCACACTCTCTCACCTCACCTCTTGAGCTTAGTTCTTTTGTCCATGTTTGGACCAAGGCTATAATGAGGTCAGGAACTGAATGGCCCTGGTGGAACACAAACTGAGCTGGAAATCTCAGGAGGCCAAGATGGATCATCCACTCAGCGCTTCTGGCTGAAGATGATTACAAGTGCTTCAGCCTCATCTTTTTCACTGGGCTCTCCCATCACTGAAGACAGATATTTGTGGAGCCTCCACCTCCAGTCATTGTTTAGTTGTCCACCACCATTCACAACTGGCTGTGGCAGGACTGCAGAACTTCGATCTGATCTGTTGGTTGCAGGGTCACTTGCTGCTAAAACTGTTAGGCATGCATGTAGTCATGTGTTGTAGCTTCACCATGCTGACCCCTCATTTTAGATAAGCTGGGTGCCGCTCCTTACATGCCCTCCTGCACTCTTTCATTGAACCAGGGTCGATCCCCCAGCTCGATGGTAAATGGTCGAGTGGACGGTATGCAGGCCAGTTACAGATTGCAGTTAAATACAATTCCGCTGCTGATGGCCCAAAGCCCCTCATGGATGCTTGGTTTTGAGTCACAAGATCTGTTTGAAATCTATCCCATTTAGCATGGTGGTGGTGCCACTTTGATAGAGGGTATCTTCCATATGAAGACAGGACTTCACCTTCACAATGACTGTGCTGTGTCACTCCTACCAATACAGTCATGGACAGATGCATCTCCAACAGTTAGGCTGGTGAGGACAAGGTCAAGTAAGCTTTTCCATCTTGTTTGTTCCCTCACCACCTGCCGCAGACCCAGTCTAGCAGCAATAGGACTTGGCCAATAGTAGTGCTACTGAGCCACTCTTGGTGATGACCATTGAAGTTCCCCACTTAAAGTGCATTCCGTGCCCTTGCCAACCTCCCTGCTTCCTCCAGTGTTCAACGGAGGAGTACTGATTCATCAGTGGAGGGGAATGAGAGGGGATCTCATTGAAACATATAAAATTCTAACAAGGCTGGACAGACTGGATGCAGGGATGATGTTTCCTCTGGGTTGGGGTGGTGGTGGGGCTGCCTAGAACAAAGGGGTCAGTCTCAGGATATGGGGTAGGGCATTTAGGACTGAGGCGAAGAGAAACGTCTTCACTCAGAGGGTGTTGAACCTGTGGAATTCTCTACCACAGGAGGCTGTGGAGGCCAAGTCACATACTTGAGGAGGAAATAGATAGATTACTGGATTCTAAAGGCTTCAAGAGATATGGGGCGAAAGTGGGAGTATGGCATTGAGACAGGGGATCAGCAATTATCATACTGAATGGTAGACCAGTCTCAAAGGGCCAAATGACCTATTCCTGATCCTATTTTCTAAGTTTCTATTTGGGGGGGGGGGGTGGCAGCAGGTGGTGACCAGCAGGATGTTTCCTTCCCTATGTTTGCCCTAATGCCATGAGACTTTATAAGGATTGAATCAATGTTCAGAACTCCCAGGGCAACTTTCTCCTGATCTGCATAGCACTGTACACCACCTCTAAGTCTGCCCTGCTAGTGGGACAGGACATAGCCAGGAGTGGTGATGGTGGTGTCTAGAATATTGTCTATAAGGCATAATTCCATGAGTATGACTATGTCAGGCTGTTGCTTGACAAGTCTGTTGGACAGCCCTGCCAATTTTTGATACTTATAGAATACTGAAAGGCCTGGATAGAGTGGACCTGGGGAAGATGTTTCCATTACTAGGAGAGACTAGGACCCGAGGGCACAGTCTCAGAGTAAAGGAAAGATCTTTTAGAACAGAGATGAGGAGAAACTTCTTTAGCCAGAGAGTGGTGAATCTATGGAATTCATTGCCACAGAAGGCTGTGGAGGCCAGGTCATTGAGTGTATTTAAGACCGAGATGGATAGGTTCTTGATTGGTAAGGGGATCAAAGGTTACGGGGAGAAGGCGGGAGAATGGGGTTGAGAAACTTATCAGCCATGATTGAATGGCAGAGCAGACTCGATGGGCCGAATGGCCTAATTTCTGCTCCTATGTCTTATGGTCTTATGGACACAAGCCCCCAGATGCACTGAGGATTTTTGAGGTTGACAGAGATGGGCTGTTATTTCTGATGTAGCTGGTTGTTACAACTGAGTGGTTTGCTAGGCCATTTTAGAGGACAGTTAAGCATCAATCACATTGCTGTGGGTCTGGAGTCACATGTTGGTAAGGATGGCAGATTTCCTTCCTTGAAGGACATTAGTGAACCTGATGTATGACAATTGACAATGGTTTCATGGTCATCATTATGGAGAATAGCTTTTTTTTTAAAATCCCTAATTTATCTCCAGGCAATAGCCTGAGCCTTCGGATTACTGATCCAGTGACATTACCACAAAGCCACCATCTCTCCCATAGGTTTTAAAATGACACTTTCTGCTGGTCAGAGGGTTATTGACCAAAGGATCCAGAATTATGGTAATCGGCAAAAGCAGCACGGACGGTGATAATTTATTCATTTATTTAATTTTAAATTATTAAACAGCATGTTAATGATCTAGAATGTACAAAAAAGGCGATGGAAGCAGATTCAATAGATCCAAAAGGTAATTGAACAAAAATGCAAAGGGGGAAACATTTGCAGGGCCTATGGGGAAACAGCAGTGAGGTGGAAATAATTGGAATGCTCTTGCAAAGAGTTGGCTTAGCCACAATGGGCCAAATGGCCTCTATATCATGTGACTCAGAAATAATGAAGTCAAAAGATATCACATCATTCTCTTTATCCTCTGCCATACAAAATAATTTTAGGGCTGGATAACATTGGGGTTTTAGAATTAGCAATTTCACTTGTGACAAAGTATACAACAATGCTAGACAATTTTGAAAAAATTACTGCAAGATTCCACAATCTATAAATTGCAAATTGTATGAATTTGAATTCTCAAATAAAAATTTGCCTTGTTGTAAGGCTCAGACTACAAGTTCCACATTAAGAAGAATTTTCAGTCACTCCATGTTCGACAGCTCTAAATATAAATTAAATCTTAAATTATTGTTCCAGAAATGAAAGGGTACTGGGAATCGATTTTCACATCGAGGTAAACAAGGAATGTGGGCGGTCTAACACCTATAAAGTCTACTTCTGAGTGTTTCAAATTGGCATGAATTGAGAACATTTCAAATTTGTGCTTCGTGATTCAGTTCTGCAAAGTACAGTGCTTCCTAGTTGAGTAGCCTTTACAGAAATAGGTATAAAAGAGACATTGAAAATATAGGTATCGCACTACAGCGTTTACGGTTTTTGTTCCCCCACACAATGGGAGAAATTTAATGTTTTTAAAAAGTGGGTTTGGCAGTGAGGGGCATTTAATCAGCTGAGAGGACCTTGAAAAGCAAACCCCAACAAGGTTGCTTGCAGGCTTCCAGGGATTCCTTGTTCAAAAGGCACCCATTGACTGATTGAGGAACCAATCATTGGGAAGTTGGCAGGTTGGGGGGGGTGGGGCTGAGAAAGGCATCCCCTGACCTTGCTGCTGAGCCCCTCTCTCTCTCATTACCACTATCCTGCCAACACTCACCTGTGACCTGGGTCCCTCAGCAATCCTAGGCCTAAGGTGTGTTCATTACTGGTAGCCATTGCCATTCCCCTGGTGGCACCGCCAAGCAATACAGAGCTCTGCCAAACTCCAATTAGGTAACTGCTTTCATGAGTGGGATTTCCACCTACAAGGTCTTCGATCCCAGGGAAGGCCTGCTGCAGGCTAGTTAAGTGCCCAATTAGTGGTCCTTCCCAAGAGGAGGCAACACAGGGCTCTTGCTGGCAGGGGGAGACCCCCGTCATCTCCATCAAATACCACCCAAGGGCTTATTTTACAATGTAATAACTTGTACTCCTGTACTCATTGCTCATATGGAACTTTCTGATCTAGGATTACCCCTTGACAGAATTATTACTTCCAAAAAAAAAAAAATGCTTTTGATAATTTCTACTGCTTGACAAGTTGTCTCAGGGCCACACATCCACAATCTCCAATATTTAACTGCAACTGCTTGCATTAGGAATATCAAAAAGTGCTCATTTTTAAAAAAATATATTTACAATATTCTCACCAATTTTAAATGGAAAATATAACTTTTCTTCAATCCATCTGGCTTTCAGGCATACACTCAGCAGGTCTGGCAGCATCGGCGGAGAAGAAAAGAGTTGACGTTTCGAGTCCTCATGACCCTTCGACAGAACTAGGTGAATCCAAGGAAGGGGTGAAATATAAGCTGGTTTAAGGTTGGGTGGGGGGGGGGGGAGGGAAAGAGAGAGAGAGAGAGAGAGAGAGAGAAGTGGAGAGGTGTGGTGTGGTTGTAGGGACAAACAAGCAGTGATAGAAGCAGATCATCAAAAGATGTCACAAACAACAGAACAAAAGAACACAGGTGTCGAAGTTGGTGATATTATCTAAATGAATGAGCTAATTAAGAATGGATGGTAGGGCACTCAAGGTATAGCTCTAGTGGGGGTGGGGGGGAGCATAAAAGATTTTAAAAATATTTAAAAATAATGGAAATAGGTGGGAAAAAGAAAAATCTATATAATTTATTGGGAAAAAACAAAAGGAAGGGGGAAGAAACAGAAAGGGGGTGGGGATGGAGGTCAAGACCTAAAGTTGTTGAATTCAATATTCAGTCCGGAAGGCTGTAAAGTGCCTAGTCGGAAGATGAGGTCTTGTTCCTCCAGTTTGCGTTGGGCTTCATTGGAACAATGCAGCAAGCCAAGGACAGACATGTGGGCAAGAGAGCAGGGTGGAGTGTTAAAATGGCAAGCGACAGGGAGGTTTGGGTCATTCTTGCGGACAGAACGCAGGTGTTCTGCAAAGCAGTCGCCCAGTTTACGTTTGGTCTCTCCAATGTAGAGGAGACCGCATTGGGAGCAACAAATGCAGTAGGCTAAGGTGGGGGAAATGCAAGTGAAATGTTGCTTCACTTGAAAGGAGTGTTTGGGTCCTTGGACGGTGAGGAGAGAGGAAGTGAAGGGGCAGGTGTTACATCTTTTGTGTGGGCATGGGGTGGTGCCATAGGTGGGGGTTGAGGAGTAGGGGGTGATAGAGGAGTGGACCAGGGTGTCCCGGAGGGAACGATCCCCACGGAATGCCGATAGGTGGGGGTGTAGGGAAGATGTGTTTGGTGCTGGCATCATGCTGGAGTTGGCGGAAATGGCGGAGGATGATCCTTTGAATGCGGAGGCTGGTGGGGTGATAAGTGAGGACAAGGGGGACCCTATCATGTTTCTGGGAGGGAGAAGGCGTGAGGGCGGATGCGCGGGAGATGGGTCGGACACGGTTGAGGGCCCTGTCAACAACCGTGGGTGGAGAACCTCGGTTAAGGAAGGACTGTCAGAGGAACTGCTTTTGAAGGTAGCATCATCGGAACAGATGCGACGGAGGCGAAGGAACTGACAGAATGGGATGGAGTCCTTACAGGAAGCGGGGTGTGAGGAGCTGTAGTCAAGGTAGCTGTGGGAGTTGGTAGGCTTGTAATGGATATTGGTGGACAGTCTATCACCAGAGATTGAGACAGAGAGGTCAAGGAAGGGAAGGGAAGTGTCAGAGATGGACCACGTGAAAATGATGGAGGGGTGGAGATTGGAAGCAAAATTAATAAATTTTTCCAAGTCCCGACAAGAGCATGAAGCAACACCGAAGTAATCATCGATGTACCGGAGAAAGAGTTGTGCAAGGGGGCCGGAGTAGTACTGGAACAAGGAATGTTGCACATACCCCATAAAGAGACAGGCATAGCTGGGGCCCATGCGGGTACCCATAGCCACACCTTTTATTTGGAGGAAGTGAGAAGAGTTGAAGGAGAAATTGTTCAGTGTGAGAACAAGTTCAGCCAGACGGAGGAGAGTAGTGGTAGATGGGGATTGTTCAGGCAAATGTTCCTATGATGCTACCTTCAAAAACAGTTCCTCTGACATGTCCTCCTCCTTTCTTAACCGAGGTTTTCCACCCACGGTCGTTGACAGGGCCCTCAACCGTGTCCGGCCCATCTCCCACACATCCGCCCTCACGCCTTCTCCTCCCTCCCAGAAACATGATAGGGTCCCCCTTGTCCTCACTTATCACTCCACCAGCCTCTGCATTCAAAGGATCATCCTCAGCCATTTCCGCCAACTCCAGCATGATGCCACTATGTCCTCCATGTCGCTTGCCATTTCAACACTCCACCCTGCTCTCTTGCCCACATGTCTGTCCTTGACTTGCTGCATTGTTCCAGTGAAGCCCAACGCAAACTGGAGGAACAACACCTCATCTTCCGACTAGGCACTTTACAGCCTTCCAGACTGAATATTGAATTCAACAACTTTAGGTCTTGACCTCCCTCCTCCATCCCCACCCCCTTTCTGTTTCTTCCCCCCTTCCTTTTGTTTTTTTTTTCCAATAAATTATATAGATTTTTCTTTTTCCCCACCTATTTCCATTATTTTTAAATATTTTTAAATCTTTTATGCTCCCCCCACCCCCACTAGAGCTATACCTTGAGTGCCCTACCATCCATTCTTAATTAGCACATTCGTTTAGATAATATCACCAACTTCGACACCCATGTGTTCTTTTGTTCTGTTGTCTGTGACATCTTTTGATGATCTGCTTCTATCACTGCTTGTTTGTCCCTACAACCACACCAACCCCCTCCACTTCTCCCCCCACCCAACCACCCCCCCCCACCTTAAACCAGCTTATATTTCAACCCTTCCTTGGATTCACCTAGTTCTGTCGAAGAGTCATGAGGACTCGAAACGTCAACTCTTTTCTTCTCCGCCGATGCTGCCAGATCTGCTGAGTTTTTCCAGGTAATTCTGTTTTTGTTTTGGATTTCCAGCATCCGCAGTTTTTTGTTTTTATTTTTGTTTTTATCTCAGGCATACACCATCATTTGAGTCAATCACTGGAGGATTCCAAATTCAACTCTTAAAACTCCTGCTCCAGTCTCTGTTTATTTCAAATGCATACTTACGTTTCACTTAACTGCTCTTTCAAATAGCCAGCAGAGGCATGGTGGGCTGAATGGCCTCCACCTATGCTGCAAGTTTCTATCATTGTAACCCAAAAGCAGAATTAACAAAGCATGATTTGTAACTATTTCATGCATCCTTAAAGGAAGTCTAAATAGGGAAAGCACGAAGAAGAACAAGCAACAAAAATTTAATGGGCCAAGTATTCAGATCATTAGAATTTATTCATTGTGGGGGGCTGGAACAGGAAAACAATCAGAAAAGCTAATGGAAGGCTGGGCATTATATGAAGAGGTTTAGAATATAAAAATGAAGCACTGTATGGCACAGAGATTGCACACAAGTTTTTTGAGAATGGCAAGGTGAACCACATGCATACTTCAGTCTGTACATAAACTCCTAATGGTCAACATTGTTAACACATTTTACTATTCTTTGCTTCTGTGTTTGCAGCAGATGACCAATTTGGATCTGCAGCAGTAGATCCAGAGAATGACCAATATAAGAACATAAAATCATAAGAAATAGGATCATTCAGCCCTTCGATACTGCTCTACCATCCCATAAGATCATGTCCTTAACTCCACTTTCCTGCCTACTCCCCCATTAACCTAGGCTACCTTGTAGATCAAAAAGCTGTCTAATTCAGTATTAAATATATTCAATGGTCCAGCCTCCAATGCTCTTTGGGGTAGAAAATTCCAAAGATCAACAATCCTCAGAAGGAATCCCTTCTGATCTCATCTTAAATGGGAGCCCCCTTATTGTGAAACTGTGCCCCGTAATTCTAGAAACCCGGTACAACTGTAGCAACACTTCGCTATTTTTATGCTGTACCTACATGCTAACTTTGTGATTCACGTACAAGGACACCCAGGTCCCTCTTTACTGCAGCATTCCGCAGTTTCTCTCCACTGAAATAATATTCTGCTTTTCTATTCTCCGTCACATTTTCCCACATTATACTCTATATACACACTCTATATCCTCCCCACAACTTTTTTTCCTACCTAATCTTTCCATATATCATATGATTTGGTTACAATACAGTTGGTCCCTTCATCTAAGTCATTAACATAGATTGTAAATAGATGAGGCCCCAACGCTGATCCCTGTGGCACTCCTCTAGTTAGTCTGCCAACCTCAATGGTCCATTTATCCCAACTGTTAGTCAATCCTCTATCAATGCTAATATCTCACTCCCAATGCTATGAGCCTCTTATGCAATAATGTTTTTTTTGTCACCTTACCAGAATGCCTTTCGGGAATCCAAATACACTATGTTTATTGACTCCCCTTTATCCACCCTGCTCATTACCATCCTCAAAGGACCAATAAATCTGTCAAACACAATTTCCCTTTCACAAAATCATGTTAACTTTGCCCGACTGTATTATGCTTTTCTAAATGTCCTCCAACTGTTTCCTTAATAATGGATTCCAGAATTTTTCAATGACAGATGGCAGGCTAACTGGCCTATAGTTTCCTGCTTTTTTGATAGGGGTGTTATGTTTGCCGTTCTCTAATCCGCTGGGGCCTTTGATAAGATGCACACAAAAGATTAAAACACAAGATAAAATCACAGAGTTAGGGGTAATATATTAGCTTGGATAGAGGATTGGCTAACCAACAGAAAGCAGAGTCAGGATAAATGGGTCTTTTCTGGATGGCAAGCTGTAACAAGTGGGCTGCCACAGGGTTCGGTCCTTGGGCCCCAACTATTTACAATCTATATTAATGACTTGGATTCAGGGATAGAAGGTACTATAGCTAAATTTGCAGTTGACACCAAAATAGGTGGGAAAGTAAGTTGCAATGAAGAAATAAGAAATTTACAAATGGAAATGGACAGGTTAGGTGAATGGGCCAAAATCTGGCAGACAGAGTTTAATGTGGATAAGTGAGAGGTTATCCATTTTGGTTGGAAGAGTAAAAAGGTGACATCATTTAAATGGAGAGAAACTTCAGAAAGCTTCAGTGCAGAGGGATCTGGCTGTCCTCGTGCATGAATTGTTGAAAGCTAGTATGCAGGTACGGCAGGTAATAAGGAAGACAAATGGAATTTTGGCATTTGTTAAAGGAATAGAGTATAAAAATAGGGAAGCGTTGTTGCAACTGTACAAGGCATTGGTGAGACCGCACCTGGAGTACTGTGCACAGTTTTGGTCCCCTTACTTGAGGAAGGATGTAGTTGCACTGCAGGTGGTTCAGAGGAGGCTCACTAGATTGATTCGACTGCTGGGGCTTGTCTTATGAGGAGAGATTTAGCAGTTTAGGCCTATACTCGTGAGAGTTTAGAAGGATGAGAAGATATCTAATTAAGGTATATAAGATGTTAAAGGGGATAGACAAAGTAGACATGGAGCAGATGTTTCCCCTTGTGGGGCATTCTAGAATGGGAGACCATAGTTTTAGGCTAAGGTGGTAGATTTAAGTCAGAGATGAGGAGAAATTACTTTTCTCAAAGGGTCGTGAATCTGTGGAATTCACAACCTCAGAGTGCAGTGGATGCTGGGACGCTGAATAAATTTGAGGAGATAGACAGATTCTTAATTAGTAACAGGTTGAAAGGCTATGGGGAGAGGGTGGGAAATTGGAGTTGAGGCCAAAATGAGATCAGCCACGATCATATTGAATGGCAGGGCAGGCTCAAGGGGCTGAATTGCCTCCTCCTGCTCCTAGTTCTTATGTTCCAAGAATCTAGGGATTTTGGAAGATTACAACCAATGAATCCACTATCTCTGCAGCCACTTCTTTTAAGACCCCAGGATAAAGGCCATCAGGTCCAATGAACTAGTCAGTGTTTACTCCCCAGCTTTCCTAGTATTTTTTTCTCCAGTGATAGCAATTGTTTTAAGTTGCTCCCTCTCTTTTCCCCTCTATTTTCTATCATTACTGGGGTGCTTTTAGTGTTTCCATCATGAAAACAGATACAAAATACTTGTTCAAAGTATCTACCATTTCCTCCTTTCCCATTATTAATTGCTCACTCAGTCATCCTCGAAGGGACCAACATTTACTTTAGCTACTCGCTTTTTATATACATGTAGAAGCTCTTACAGTCTGGTTTTATGTTACTTGCTAGATTACTCGCTTTCTAATTTGTCCTCCTTTATTATTTCTTCATTTATCCTTTGCTGGTTTCTAAAGCTTTCCCAATCTGCTGGCCTACCACTACTTTTTGCAGTATTGTACACTTTTCTTTCAACTTGATACTACCCTTAACTTACTTAGTTAGCCATGGACAGTTCATATTTCTTGCAGAGCCTCCTCTCTCAATGGAATACACCTTTAATTTATGAAAGGTCTCCTTAAACCTCTGCCACCACTTATCTACCATCATACCTTTTAACCAATTCTCTCAGTCCACTTTAGACATCTCGTCTACATAGCTCTGCAATTGCTGTTAAGAGTAAGGCACTAGTTTCAGATCCAAGTTTCCCATCCTCAGACTGAACACAAAACTCCATGTTAGGATCACTTTTCCCTTTACTAGGTCATGAATTTATCCCGTCTCATTACACAATACAGGTGTAAAGTAGTCTGTAATCTGGTTGATTCCACAATTCATTGTTCTAAGAAACTGTCCAAAATGCACCCATGAACTCACCTATGAAGAGCCACTAATAGGGATGAATACTCAAAAGCAACTATTTGAAAAGATATTGGGATAAAAATTCAAAAGTCACCATGTCCAAATAGTGAAGGAGACAGCTGATATACCAAGGTTACTTATCCAATAATCTTTGAAAAGAAAAGAATGTCAGAAAATCATAGGTTGGTTACTCTTTCTTTGATTGTAGATAACCTTAAGAGTCTATAGGAATTAATGAGCATTTAGAGAAGCTTGGACTAATCAGCATAAATGTAAAAAGTGTTATAACATTTACATTATGCATTAATGTATAATATTACAATATTAGATAAGTAATAGAATCGCTTTTGAAGAAATGACCAAGGATATGAACTTACATTTGAATCATGGAAAGGGCACAGTAAAAGATCATTGCAATGATACAGGGAGCAAAACATTATAGTTATGAAGCAAGACTAAAAAAAATTGGAATGTTTCACAACAGATGAAAGGGCAGTCAGGATCACCACAAGAAGAATGAAGTTATTAGAATTTTCTTGCTTAAGGGTCATTGGGATATAAAATATTACACCACAAGTGGCTACTGAGGCACAAACAATACAGCTAAAACAAAATTGGACAAATATTTGAAAGAATAAAGGACAAAGATTTGAAGGTGGCAATAAAGGAGAAAGAGCTGAGGACAATCAGGCAAGAAACCCACTAATAATAGAACAGACAATAACCCAATTCAATGGCTGCTTCAAAGGGTTAGTGCCTTTCAATTCACTTTCCCTGGTATGGCTACTGTTACGATCCCAGCTATGAGAATACTGGACAAGCCTGATGTTTGATTATGATCTACCTAGCCAGATCATAACATTTAAAGAATTTAATGCATGGAAGAACCCAGGGTAAGGAAATCAGTGGCAGGGCCAAGATTGAATTGCAACACCAAAAGAGCCTTTCCAATACAAACTAAATAATACAAAACTTGAATAAAACAAACAAGAAATCATGACTACATAGGTACACTAAGCAAATAAGATAATGATTCTAAACAGTGAACTCAATCCAAAAGACTTAGCCCAGTTCAACATTTTCCACTTTGGCTTTCATTCCAGTAGGCTTTTAAATATACTCATACCCTGGAAGGCAGTTCTTTTTTCTCTTAGTCTGGCTGCACAGGTCACAGCTCAGGTCTATGGTATATTCCTACCAATACAACCTGCTGGTCCAAGTCTCGGCGTCACTAATGGTCACACGCCACAACCCACAGACAAGTGTAAGCAGTCCCTCAACACGTAGTCATAGCTGGACTTCTTTCTTTACAGAGCTACGCGATCCTACCCAATTCTCTAGAAATTTCTCTTTCCCTCTCTAGACATACAGAACTGAGTTTTCTGGTTAAACACAACAGACTGGGTGCCTGTAGCCTCAAGGTCAACTTCTTACACTTACACCAATTTTCCTTTTAGAGTATAGCTCCACCCTTAGCAATTTTCTTCATAGCAACTTCAGGGATTTCTTGCTTCCCAAAGACTCCCAACTGGGTCAAAAGTTCAAGCATGGTTTGTAAACACACACAGGCATACTAAACCAAACCGATTTACCTTAAGCTGAAACCAAAACTCTACATTCTTAACCTTTAATATAATCCACAATATAAACAGTTATAACACTGCACATGTGCATTTTGGCATCCTGTAATATCTTTAATAGTAACTTGATTCTGACATTCAGCCCAGTTTTGCCATGCTCAACATTTCCAGAATTATCTGATAGAAACAGAACAACAGCACACCAGTAATATCCTTGCTAACTTGCCGTCTGTCTCAATCTCAGATAGAGCTGGCTATAAAAACAGGTTTAGATATTAAGAGTACCATAGTGCCTCGCCCACCCTTGTCCTGCCTTTTCACTGCTTCTGGGTTCCCCAAACCCCATCATTGTAAAAACTTATCCTTAACTGGTTCAGTATAGACAGGGAAGATATATGGTCAAGCTGTAAGCATAAACTATTGTCTATCATTGCCTCATTCAGTCAAATGGCCCATTCTATTATGTTTGCAAATGCATTAATTTTCTTTACTGCATATAGAAATTAAATTCCTTTATCAGAGACAGATTCATATAAAGTGAAATAACTATTTCATCTTTAGTATTATTAATAATTCTCAAAATTAGCTGGTCAGAAAGTGAACTAGAATGTAAGACATTTAAAACACAGAAAATGCTGGACAAACTCAAGCAGGTCTGGCAGCATCTGTGGAGAGAAAGAGTTAATGTTTCGAGTCCAAAATGACTTCTTTGGAACCCCGAGAGTGCCGAAGGAGAGTCATGTTGGACTCGAAATGTTAACTCTACTTCTCCCTCCACAGATGCTGCTAGACATGCTGAGATTTTCCAACATTTTCTGAGTTTATTTCAGATTTCTGGCAACCACAGTATTTTGTTTTTGTAGAAATCAAGACAACCCATTGAAGAGTCAAACTACATATTAAACAGAAGAATTTGTTGCATAAAATTTAGAAAATCACAAGTTTCAAGTAGGAAGTGAAATGTCATAACATTTACTGCAGTGATTAACTACTTCTGGTAATGTTGCCTTTAACAAAAGACAAGGTAAAAGATGTTTGACATGAGCTCACCCAAGTTGTGGCGCTTGGACTTTGCGTGCTCGTGTATGTGTTTCTTGGTGAAACAGCCAAAGAACACACAATACAGGCAGGAATGGAGCCGGTTGAGGTGAGCACCACACATGTGGCAAATGCAGGATTTTGCCTGGAAAAAAAAAGAAACACACGTGAGAGGACAAATATTTTTGGAACAACCGCCACAGACAGGCCTTGGTGCTATTTCACACTTGCATTCCACAACCATTCATATGTACTGTATCCCTTTGCATTTAGGGACAAGTAGCATTTCAATGTACAAGTAAAACTACAATCTGTAATATACCCGAGTATATTTTCCAAAATGTAAACAATGAATAGTGCTCAAACTCCAAGCTGCACACACATTAAGAGTTGCAACTGGTTGCTTTAAACGATCAAATTCAGCAATAAAAGCCATATACAAATTTGCAGATTAACCACAGACCTAAAATTTTTTTTTAAATTAGATCCAAAGTGCCTTTTGAAGACAGAAATAACCAACAAGAAATTCAGCAATAACCTGCTCACTGATGCTCAGTTTGGGTTCCGCCAAGGCCACTCAGCTCCTGACCTCATTGCAGCCTTGGTCTAAATGTGGACAAAAGAGCTGAGCTCAAAGAGACAATGCAAGAGTGACTTCCCTTGATGTTATGGCAGCACTTGACTGACTGTGGCATCAAAGAGCCCTGACAAAATTGAAGTCCATGAGAATCAGGAGCAAAACTCTCCACCGGTTGAAGTCATATCTATCACAAAAGAAGATAGCTGTGGTGCTGGAAGCCAATCATCTCAGCCCCAGAACACTGCTGCAGGAGGAGTTCCTCAGGGGAGTGTCCTAGGCTCAACCATCTTCAGTTGCTTCATCAATGACCATCTCTCCATCATAAAAATCAGAAATGAGGCTGTTCCCTGATGAGCTGACAATGTTCAGCACCTTTTGCGACTCCTCAGTTACTAAAGCGATCCATATCCATATGCAGCTAGACTGGTACAACATTCCAGCTTGGGCTAGTAATTGGCAAGGAACATGCATGTCACACAAGTGCCGGCCAATGACTACCTCCAACAAGAGAGATAATCTGACTATTTCCTCTTGACATCAAATGGCATTAGTACTGTACCCCCCACTATCAACATCCTGGACCAGAAACGGAACTGGACCAGTCATAAATACTGTGGCTACCACAGCAGGTCAGAGGCTGGGAATTCTGCAGAGTAACTCATCTCCTGGCTCACCAAAGCTTGTCCACCATCTGCAAGGCAAAAAGTCAGGAGTGTAATGGAATATTCTCCACTTGCCCAGACGAGGGCAGCTCCAACACCACTCAAGAAGCTCGACACCATCCAGGACAAAGCAGCCTGCTTGATTGGCACCCCCTCTTCTTCCACCACTAACACACAGTGGCAACATCTACAAGATGCACTGCAGCAACTCACTAAGGCTCCTTTGATCATACCTTCCAAAGCCACAACCTCCACCACATATAAAAAAACAAGGGTAGCAGATACATCAGAGAGCACCACCTGCAAGTTGCCCCCCAAGCCACACAGGATCTTGACTTGGAACTATATCACCATTCCTTCACTGTCACTGGGTCAAAAACCTGGAACTCCCTTCCCAAAAGCACTGTGGGTGTACTTACGCCATGTGGAATGCAGCAGTTAGGGCAATTGGGGCTGGGCAATAAATGAACAACAGATAGGAGGTCAGATTTCAGCTCAGAAGAGGATGAATAGTTCAGAGGATGATGAGTACATGGAACAGATTTGCACAGGGGTGCAGTAGGGCTGAATGTTGGTAACAAATTTCAAAAGAACTAGATAAATATTTGGCACAGAAAACAAAAACAGCTGTAACATAAAATTGTCAAAACAAAAATAAGGGTGTACACAAAAAATGGTAATCTTTTTATCTTTGCATTTCCAATATTGATTTTAATTCCAATATTAGCATATATGCTGCTACTTTATGAATCAAAATCATTTCTATCCATATATTTACAATATATATTTGCAGATATTTTCCATTAATGTGGAATTCCATTTTAAAGATTATTCTGCTTATACTTCTGTAGAATGATCTGTTTGAACCCTTTAAAGTAATTTAGAAGTCAACAACACAGTCCACCATCACCATTCAATGCTTATGTTTATAATATCACCATCTTGAACACCTCAATACATTCTCCTGAGCCATCATTTCTCCAGTATAAAAATTCCCTGCCATCCCAGATTATCTTGTATCTCAAATGCCTATAATCCATCATTCCTAAAAAAGTGCTAGCATCTGGCCTTCCCTTTAACTCCCAGCCAGGCTAATCTCAGAAGTGATGAATCTTGACATGTTACATGATTAAACGGTTTCTACCTCTACACCCGATCAGTTTCCAAAAATTGCTACTTTTCACCTCTATTATGTGGCCTCCCTCCATCTCTGTAGCTCCAATCCAGCATTTATCATTAGTTTCAAAATATTCAATAGCCTCACCCTTCACTTATTCACTATAAATTAGAAAGTCAACCAGATAGTAACCTGTATCCTTGCCCTTGTTAAGGCCCAACAAACCCTTCATCCATTTTGCCAAAATCTACAAGCTTCTCAAGCTCCAAAGAGTCAACCAAGATTCTCAGTAAAACCTTCAAATTCTATCCATATCTCAGATCTCCTCCAGCACCAAGGCCCCACAGATACCATCAGCTCTCCAATATCAGTCTGTGTTCCCCATTTCATTCAGTGGCTACTGCCTCAACCTCCTTGCCCTACCCTCAATCTACCCCTTGCCATCTGCTCTTGAAATTTAGCTTCCTCTTGACTCTCTTCCATTCCGCTAGCTGTGCGTCCATTGGCTTTCCAAAACCCTGTAAAGCATTCCAAGATGTCTTTGTACAGCATGTACAATACGAAAGCAAGTTTTATTATAGCAATCCTTCATTCTACCCTCTTTACTACCAAGATGTATCCACCAAAGGCTTGTGATCCGAATTAGAGAATGCATGCCAGGCAGGGCAGACCAGTCCTTCATGCCAGTTTATTGCTCCTTACTGTTTTCTCTTCAATAGTTAACATGGCAGGGGGGTGGGGGGTGCGTTTAGAGAACCAAGAACCCACCAACCAAGCATAAAAAAATCTTTCCCCATTTAAAAATTATGTTGAGTATTACTATCAAGTCTCATGTCTTCTTACTGCCCCATTTTAAGCCTCTCATCCCCAGCATCACAAATCATCAAAATGCCCTTTCCATGGATCTAAATTCCCCACTCTTTCCCTCCAACAAACCATAGCCTTTAAAACCAAACAAATGGCATCACTTATTCAGTGCTCAATTGACCTACTCTCAATATTCTTTCCAATCTCTAGTATTCTACATCTTCTTTTGCATCTTCTTTTAATAAAAGGATCAATATATACTCAACAATCAAACCCAAATAACCCCTCTTTCACCTCTGACAACAAAGTCTCCATGATATACACAATTGACATCTCCTCTCCTGAGGTGGATTGAAGTCCATAAACCACAGCAAAACTCTTACGAACAGTGCTCCTCAGATGAATATTAATATCCTACAAAATGCACTTCAACATTCACCCACCACAAGCATCAGGTGTGCCTGTAATTCCCTTGCATACTTGTGAATATCAAGATTGCCAATAACCACAATCTGGTGAAACGACCCTGTTTGTGCACTTACTCAAAATATTAACTACAACCTCACCCAAGTCCTTCTACTCTAGCTTTCACATTAAGCTTCTGACAACAGCTGTCAATTGCTTTCGAGTTTCCACTAGAAACCAAAATCAGTTGGTCTTTATATTTTCATTTCCAAGCTTGGCAAACATAAGCCATTCAAGTGCATGATCCATCAGACATAATAGCCTTGTCAAGCTCCACTGACGTAGCCTCACAATACCACATTTATGTACATGGAATCTTGCCTTCCATACATTCATTCTGATCCTGTTAGATCAAACTAATCCAATCTATATGCTAAGAGAAATCAGATTATAAATAAAATTAACCAGATTTATTTGTGTTTTTGTAAACATGTAGCAATGACTCATTTATGTGGCATTAGGCAGTGTTAACATGTTGTCAAGGTTCAGAATCTTTGGACGAATAAATTCGGAATATTTTATCCTTTCTGGATAAACTAAGTTTCTCCAGGCAAGATCTTGTCTCCAGGAATACTGCACATAACATCCACAAAAGGTAACATTCCTTCCCCAATCCAGACTTAAGAATTTCACATTTTCACCACCCTTTGACACACAAAGTACACCCTAATTTGACTCTTGAATGGTCTGGCTTTAATTTTAATATTACACTCCTTGTTCTAGATTGCCCCACCAAAGTAAACAGCTTTTTCTATACTAGGCCTGTCAAATCCTTTTTTTTAAGTTTCAAGATCTCATTCAGGCCACTACTCTACCTTCTAAACTCGAGAACACAAGCTAAGATTATACAACTTGTCCTCAATTTAATTCTTCAGTTCCATGGAATAATACTACACAGAAGGCAATTTCAGCCAATCATGCCTCTTTGAAAGAGTGATCCAATTCATTTCATTCACTTGTCCTTTTCCCATAGCTCTGTAATCCCAACCCCTGCCCCACCCTAAATTCAAATAGTTATCCAATTTCCTTCTGAAAATTATTTTGGAACCTGCTTCCACTACCCTTTCAGGCAGTGTATTCCATTATTAACAAGGACAAAACTACTAAACAGCTTACAAACTAAGGGCTGAATTAAAGCCATTCTGTCTGTAATATAATCAATGTCTGATTAGCTACTTGCACATCAACTAGAAGTGCTGAAACCAGAGATTGCAAAGGAACATGACAAGAGGAAGAAATCACACCTCAGGTATATGGAGGAGGAAAATTAAAAAAGAGGGTACATCAACAGCAATCTGTAAGGGAGTTCATTTTAGCCCACAAATCTGTAGTAAATAATTTCTTTAAATCTATTACAAAAATTTGAAGTAACAGTTATATCAAGGATTCAAGTTATTAGCAAACCAACATAAGTGAAACAAAGGTGTGGATCAAAAGGCTGATGCGGTCACTTAGCAGTAAAGTTTCCTGATAATATAGGATGTACAATTGAGAAACACACACACAGTTCTTATTGACTATGACCTAAAGCATACAGATAACATTTAAATTTCAGAAAGCTTGTGTGGTATTTAGACAATTACTTAGAGAGTTGGGCAGATGCGACAAGAAGAATGTTAAGGATTGATTTCTTAGAACAGTTCAGATGATTAAGGGCCAAGGTTTCTAGGCCAAGATTGCAAGACTGAGACAGTCAACAACTAGCCTGCTGTGATCCTAGCAGGGTTACAGGGACTGATCAAGCAGATCATCTCAGCCAACAGTAGTCATAATCAGGTGGTGAGCACCCACAATGCACCAAATTCAAGTCTCAAACAAAGGTTAGAGGCAAGTTTGCCATAATTGGTAGAGCTTTCACCTGAGTCAGAAGGTTGTGGACTCAGGACATCAGCACATTAGTGCAAGACTGAGTAAATGCTACATTGTTCTTCAAATGAGACATTAAACCTAGGTCCCAGCCAACTGTTCTCAAAATGAGTATTTTAAAAACTTGATGCATCTTGTTGCAGAGAATCAGTAGTATCACAGTCTAACAAGAAACTCTCAATTTGGCAAAGAGTACTTCTAGAGGGTACGCAGATCATACCTTCTGGGTAATAGTTCAGAATGAAGCTCAAGAAAAGAGCAAGCATGGGGAGAAGGTCCTCCCAAGCTCAAATCTATGCAGTTTATTCTGCCAATCAAAAAATGCAACAAGCTATTGACAAATTCTGGCATGATAAATCACTCCAGCTCTGTCCTGAGGAACCAGTTTTTGAAAAAAATTGAAGGACATTGAATTTTGGACATTCTTCCTCCTGAGTTATTTTTTTTTTTAAAAAGTGTGCAACATTAATTTGAGGCTGTGAACATGCCATTCTTCAAAAAAAAAAAACAACCACGGTCAAAATAGATGACCAGGAACACATGGAAATGGAAGAACTGCTTTATATACCTAAGTTAACAAAGAACTGCTGTTGCCAGGCTAAAGGCTCTCGCTGACTGGTTGAAAAGACCTGGCCTAAGAGAAGTATTCATTAAAAATCTTAGTCTTTAAAACTCTCAGGCAGAGTGAGTGGGTGCGCCTTAGAAGCAAGCTGCAAGAAAAAGACTCTCTCTGCCCCACCCTTGTGTTAAACTTCCCTCAGAAACATATCAGGATAGCTCATCTGTTTCATTTTGATAGTCTGCAAAGTTGTGATAAGTAAGAGTCTTCAAGGGCAGTTTTGCCAACAAATCCATCTGAAAGATCTTCCAGATCTATTGTGACCAGAATTCTGTTACATCAACATCGAAATCTCTCAGAATTTTATCCTTTTACAAGAAACGTTCCCAGACTCAAGCCCTTTCAAGGGACCATGTTTGCCTTGTCCCTTGTCCAAGGCAAAGGGAGTTTGATTCTCTTTTTCTGAGGAGAAAATCATTACACTTCTAAACTACAACTTGTATGTTGACTAGTTTATTAATTTGTTTTTAAAAAAGTTTTATATATTTTTTAAAAAAATTAATATTGTGTTTACTTAAAGAAACCTGGTTAGAGTCTTTTTATTCTGGGAATAACAGTGTCAAAGGATAACATTTGGCCAGTTTTGTGGGCGAATTAAACATTTAAACTATTGTTACGACCTGTGGAGAAGTGGGGCTAGAATTAACTGCACTCTCCTCCCATCGCAGTCCATAACACATGGCGATAAGTCACTCAAATTCTGCCCTGGGTGCAACATGCATTATACTCTTATTTTCTATTGTACAAGGCCTATGCCCTTGTTTGAAGCAAGAGAGGCCCAAAACCACAATGTCAAACGAACATAAAAGCAAATATTGCTTTTATCTCACATTTTTAGCATCTGCAAAGTGCTGGAAATACTCAGGACTAGCAGCATCTGTGGAGAGGGAAAGAGTTAACAGTTGGATACAAATATGAACTGAAGAAGTGCCGTGCAGGAGACTTTCAGCTACACCATCACCAATCGGTGGGCATCCTCCAGGAGGCAGAGGAGGAGAGACAGAAAATGAGAGAAAAAAAGAGAATCTCCAGCGATTGAGGGTGAAGCGGGCCCAGGCGAGCCACCACTCAGCCTTTACAGAGGTGTTGAGCGAGGAGAGTGCCCATCAGGGCACAGCAGAGTGAAACAATGGATCCCCATGGCTGCTGAGCGAGTTGGGGGTAGGGATGTTGGAAAGATACTGCTGGCGGGAGCAGGCAGATGCTGTCAGCCTGTATGATGTTCTGGTAATAAAACAAAAATACAACCATGTCAAATATCAAAATGTAGGAAAATGCAAAATGCATTAGATATTCAGCTGCAGTGGAGTTAAGCTTCAATAGTGTTATTTACACTGTGCTTTGGGTTTTGCATGGAGCATGGTGTACATACTGAATATAAAGGCGCTTCTACTTAACATTCTCTCCATCCAAAAGTTAATGACCTCTCCATGCTGTCCCTTCATGCATTTTGCTTGCTCCAGATGCATTATGCAGAAAACTGGCCATCATAAGTGCAAATATGGCATGAGCTGCCCCTGTGGTCATTATGCTTAGCCCCACAGTAGATCCATAGTGTCATTGGAAAAGTCATCCAGAGGCTTGAACTAATAATCCAGAGAACTTCATTCAAGTCCTAATAAAGTCTATTTAAGAATTTGAAAAACGGTTAAAAAGTGACTATGAAGCTTTCGATTGTCGTATAAACCCAACTAATATTTCTTTTAGAGAAGGAAAACTGCCATCCTTACCCACTCTGGCCCTATATGTGCCTCCAGTCTCACACCAACATGATTGACTCTTAATGTCCTTCTGAAATGGCCTAGCAAGGCACTCTATTGTATCACACTTGGGCAATAAATACACACCCTGCCAGCGAGACCACGAATAAATCAAAATGCCTTTTGCAAGCAACACTATCAATAATGAAACAAAGCTTTTGGGGGGGAGGGGGGGGAGAGAGAAGGGGGGAGAAGGAGAGAGAGAGAGAGAGAGAGAATTAAGGGGTGTTAAGCTCCAATAGCTGTTTGCCAGTAAAGACCAAGACAGGCTCCTTCAGATATAGAGTTTTATTTCTGCTGCATGAAGTTCTCTACAGGGAGAACTTACCTCACCCATTTCCCTTTTATACATCCAAATGGGTATTTAGGTTATCTGATAATTAGCAATTGGACACCTTGTGAGCCAACTGTTCCTTTCCCCACCAGATTCCCCTCTTCTTCAGAAGTAACCCTTAGGTGTATATATCACCAAAAAAAGGTGGATATTCTCTTTCATAACACAATCAATATATATTTCCATTCAATAAATCCATCTAAACCCTTCTTAAAAAACACATGTATAGAATAAAAACAGAAAATACTGAGAAAACTCAGGTTTGACAGCATCTGTGGAGAGAGAAATAGGAGTTAACGTTTCAAGTCCGTTGACCCTTCTTCAGCTCTGCAGAGTCATACGGACTCCAAACATTAACTCGGTTTCTCTCTCCACAGATGCTGTAAAACATGCTGGGTTTTTCTACCATTTTGCTTTTACTTCAGATTTCCTGCACTTTTAAAATCCATCAGATAGATTTACATAAGACACATCACTAAACAGTTTCATTTTTCTAAGATCACCAAAAGATGGGAATTTCAAAACAATGTTCCATTTTTAATTTTGGTTTGCCACTGTTTTGTTTGCTTGAATGATTTCTTCAACCTTGGGATCATTTATTTTAGTGCTCAATTCCAAAACGTCAAAACTGACATCCAGCCTGGTTTGTTTGCCTAGCCAATTGAGTTGCCCATTAGATTTCGGAGTTCCTCTTTTCCCATTTCAGAAGCCGCTGTATCTTTCTGGGATGCTCTACCATGACTAATTGCAATGGGATTGACATTCTCCAAGGAGGATTCCAGATGTAAAATGACATGTGATCCGCTCTGCCTGATTTTCAATCCAATGTAATTTAAATGCACCAGAAGCTCGACTTCCAATGTTGAACTCAGTCCTGAGCCCATTAATGACAACGATTTTAAGTTTGCTACAACCTCCCAAAAAAGTCTATATGCATCATAAAGATGCCTGCAAGTTTCCCTCCATTATGCTAATAAAACATTGCCAGGTCAGTTTCCAACTGAAGACAGCCCAACTTTAACAAAACTGACCTCAGAGAAATATCAATCTCTGGAGGAGTCATTTAAACAGTATATGCATTTAACTTCCAGAGTGTCCCTTCTGCATTTGGCACCTCTTTTGGTGGCTGGAGAAAAACATCCCTTTGAAGTTGGTGTCCCTGCAAAAAGGCAGCTTTAATATCGATGGACTTACATTCCTCAGCATTTGTAGCTAATAGAACCAAAATAAGTCAGAATAACTTTTCCTACCATAGGTGAATCTACTCATATATCCTGGTCCATGTTTAATTTCAAACACATTATATCATTTAGGACGGTTCATTGCATAATGGTATTTTGAATCGCATCCAAAACACCGATTCACCACATGCTGGGCATTTCTGGGGTTTATTCTTTTGTTATAATTCCCCAATTCTTTTCTCCTGCCATTGTTATCAAAGGTGTTTCTGTCCTCATCATTTCTAGTTACACCCTCCTTTCATACAGATGCCTGCAACCTGTTTCTAGATGACCTTGCCATCCTGTTAACATTTTATCCTCCCATTTTCTGTCTTACCACCAAATGACCCATTTGCCTTCCAGGTGGTGGTATTCCCATCTGTTTTCTGCCCTTGTCCTCCTGGGTAGTAGTGGGTTTGGAAGGTGCTAAGGAGCCTAGGTGAATCCCTACACTGCATCTTGCAGATGGTACACACAGGTGCTATTATGCGTTGGTGGTGGAGGGAGTGAATGTGGTGCCAATCAAGCAAGCTGCTTTGTCCTGGATGGTGTCCAGCTTCTTGAATGTTGTGGTAGCTGCACTCGTCCAGGAAAATGGGAAGTATTCCATCACGCTCCTGATTTGTGCCTTGTAGGTGGCCAGGCTTTGGGGAGTCAGGTGGTGAGTTATTCATCATACGATCCCTAGTCTGACCTGTTCTTATAACCACAATATTTAGATGGCTGGTCCAGGTCAGTTTCTGGTCAATGGTAACCCCCAGGATGTAGATATTGGGGGATTCAGTGATGGTAATGTTGCTGAACATCAAGGGGCGATGGTTAGATTCTCTCTTGTTGGAGATGATCATTGCCTGACACTTGTGTAATGCGAATGTTACTTGCCACTGTTCAGTCCAAGCCTGGATATTGTCCAGGTCTTGCTGCATTTGGACATGGACTGCTTCAGTATCTAGGGAGTGGCAAGTGGTGAACACTGTACAAATCATCAGCGAACATCTACACTTCTGACCTTATGATGGAAGGAAGGTTATTGATGAAGCAGCTGAAGATAGTTGGGCCAAGGATACTACCCTGAGGAACTCCTGCAGTGATGTCCTAGAGCTGAGATGACTGGCTTCCAACAACCACAACCATCTTCCGTGTGCTAGGTATGACTCCAACCAGTGGAGTCCCCCCCCCGCCACACACTGACTCCAGTTTTGCTAGGGCTCCTTGATGCCACACTTGGTCAAATGTGGCCTTGACGTCAAGGGCAGTCATTCTCACCCCATGAGATCAGCTCTTTTGTCCATGTTTGAACCAAGGTTTTAATAAAGTCAGGAGCTGAGTGGCCCTGGCAGAATCCAAACTGGGTGTTAGTGAACAAGTCATTGCTAATTAAGTGCCGCTTGATAGCGCTGTTGAACTGTTAATGACCCCTTCCATTACTATACAGATGATCAAGAATAGACCGTGTGTGTGTGTGTGTGTGTGTGTTGGGGGGTGGGGGCGGGATTGACCAGGTTGGATTTGTCCTGCTCTGTGCACAGGGCATACCTGGGCAATTTTCCACATAGCTGGGTAGATGCCAGTGTTGTAGCTGTACTGGAACAGGGGTGTGACAAAATCTGGATGATCATCTGAGCTTGAAAAATCACTGAAACATTAAGTATATGTGAAGCAAACCATTAGTTTTCTGATAAAAACAAAAAAACTGCGGATGCTGGAAATCCAAAACAAAAACAGAATTACCTGGAAAAACTCAGCAGGTCTGGCAGCATCGGCGGAGAAGAAAAGAGTTGACGTTTCGAGTCCTCATGACCCTTCGACAGAACTTGAGTTCGAGTCCAGGAAAGAGCTGAAATATAAGCTGGTTTAAGGTGTGTGTGTGGGGGGCGGAGAGATAGAGAGACAGAGAGGTGGAGGGGGTTGGTCGCTACAACCACACCAACCCCCTCCACCTCTCTGTCTCTCTATCTCTCCGCCCCCCACACACACACCTTAAACCAGCTTATATTTCAGCTCTTTCCTGGACTCGAACTCAAGTTCTGTCGAAGGGTCATGAGGACTCGAAACGTCAACTCTTTTCTTCTCCGCCGATGCTGCCAGACCTGCTGAGTTTTTCCAGGTAATTCTGTTTTTGTATTAGTTTTCTGATGGTTAACTTGGTGCCACAGAATTAATCTGTGTGTATTCCCCCATTGCACAGTTGGGCCTTTGGAAGTATCATCTTGATATGTTCGTCAACAATCACTTTAAAACAGAAGAATTGAGGGGAAAGAAACTTGAAATTAGCAGAGGAAAACCAAAGAGTGTTGGTGTGCTAATTGCTTGCAATTACATTTTTAAAGGGGGCTGTCTATGAGAGTCTTATTCCTAAGAAGTTGCCTTGTCCCAGGTGGTTAAAATTTTCATTTTGGAAACTAGTATAGGAAAAAAAAATGTATAATTTATAATAAATTAACTAAACCATCTTATTTATAGATTCCAAGTTAATAGGTTTAACAATATATGTATGTTTGTCATCTTCATTATTTGTGCCATCTTATTGAGTCAGAATCAGAGTTTTACAGCATGGAATGAGGCCCTTCGGCCCATCATGCCCACGCCGGTCATCAAGCCCCCATCTACTCTAATCCCGTTTGAGCACATAACCTTGTATGCTATGGTGTTTCAAGTGTTCATCTAAATACTTTTTAAATGTTGAGGTTCCCACCCCAATCACCCTTTCAGGCAGAGAGTTCCAGATACCTCCCCCCACCCTACACCCTCTGGGTCCCAAAATCTTTTTCTCAAATTCCCTCCAAATCTCCTGCCCCTTACCTTAAATCTATGTCCCCTGGTTATTAGCCCCTCCACTAAGGGGAAAGTTTCTTCCCATCTACCCTATGCCCCTCAATCAGGTCTCTTCTCCCCCCCCCCAAACCCCCAGCCTTCACTGTTGTAAGGAAAAAGAACCCCTGCTTATCTAGTCTCTAAAAAAGAAAACCCTAAAATAAATTCAACACAAACACAGGTGGTAATGTTACTACGTCACCTGCAACACCTAATAAAAGGAGAAGTTACTAAGAATGAAAAAGGGGCTCCAGAAAATGGAAAAAAACAGCCCCCAAAAGTTCATAAACTTGCGCGGGGGGGCGGGGGGGGGGGTGTGTGTGTGTGTGTGTGAATTGACCCCTGGCTCAGGTCAAAAGCAAATTATGACTGGAGCCTGCATTTTCCCTGCTCTACTGCACCATGTAACAAACTGTTCAAACTTTCATAGTTTTAACATAAGCACTAGTAAGATGACTTTTTCCAAAAAAACAGTGCAATTACTGCTTCAGAATCTTGCACTCTCATCTTTACTTGATATACTCAAAGGAACTGTTTTTCAATCCTCTTTTCTGGAAATGTCACTGATTCAGGTCAGCTTTCCTTTAAGTTAAAACCAACATTTGGTGTTTGCTGCTTTTAGTTTCACTGTAGAAACTAAAAAAACTACAAGTACCATGTGAAAGCATCAGCAACCCAACCAAAACACTAAGACAAGGAGGGGCACAACAGGTTATATACAGGTTCTGATATGCACTGAGCTATCCTAGTGTTGTTCTATTCCCTGCAATGCACCAGGCACTGCAGTGGCTTGGAAAATAACACAACCAACACTGCAGCAGTACACAGTCATTGAATCGACTGCCATTCCAAATACCTATTTGCCCATCTGCACTGCAGTGTTATGTACAGCTCTATTTGATGAGTATTGATTGCAAACATAATGGACTATTTACAAGGGATGGGAGGAAGTCTGTGAATGCTGCCTTCTGCTGACTGTACAAGTCAACTTAAAGTAAATAGAGCATTTCATTTGCTGCTGTGCTGTTTTGCTAGAAACAAGAATAAAAATGTGTGGCTTACAGTACCCCACAAAAAGCTGTTACTTAACCACTGATTTTTTTGCAGTAAATGACATGTACAATATTCTTGGATCTCTCTTCAGGTACCATGCCCTAGGAGGACATTGGAGACCATAAGCATCCATGTTAATTTTGCTCCAGCGGCATGGATTATCGGTATACATTCATCCAATTCACAAGACTCTTTAAAAGATCATTCTTTGTCTACCACGATCTCTTTTACTATCTATCTTTCCTATCAGCATTAGACTTTCAAAGTCATGATTTCTTCTTACATGCCCAAGAAATTCCAACTGTCTCTTCCTGATCAGCAAGAGTTCTTTTGGTCTCAGATTTTACTAGCACCTCTTCATTGGTAGCATGACTTGGCCAAGATATCTTCATTATTCACCTCAAAAACCTAATGCTACAGTCTTAATTCTTCTCTCTATTGCTTCACTGATTGTCCAGCACTCTTTAATATGTCACAATTAGTGAGATGTAGCATTCCAGAATTCTCAGCTTTGTTTTCGTAGCTAATTTTGAGTTGATCATAATCTTGTTCGTTTTTGAAATGCATCTTTGGTCATTCCAATCCTTCATCTTATTTCTCAGTCACACTTTCCGTCCAATGCTAACGTATTTTCTAGGGAACAAAATTTTTCTACCTGTTTGAGCTCAAATTTATCCATTAGAAAGTGGATGCTACCGATCACGAAGATCAGAGCAATCACTGAACTAGCCGGTTTCACTAAAGCAGAACTACAATTGGCCCAAACACTCCTAGCTTTCCATTATCCAGACTTTACATTCCTGATTACTATCCAGTGACTCCTGTTGGAAGTGTCCCATGCATAGGCATCAGACAAGGATGGGATTGGCTTCAACTCCAATTCGGGTCACAAAGTGAACCATGAAGTTTAACTTTGCCCCGCTTAAATGGAATAACAAGGGTTAATTAAAATATGATGTCGACACCAAATTAGGAGTAAAGCTAATTGTGAAAGACTGTAGGAGGACATAGATACACCAGCAAGCAAATGCAGTTCTAATGTAGAAGACAATAGCAAATTCAAAAAAGTAATAGGATTGAAGTGTGCAAATAAACAGACCTCAAAAAAAATGGGTGGCAACACAAGTAGGTAAAAGCACTAATTAGGCAAAAAAGTATTTTGATAGAAGTCTTTAAGGTTATCAAGCGTTATGATGAAATGAAAGATGACAGATGATCTACAATGCACAGCAAGGCAGCAACAGAAGGTAAAAATGTACAATAATCAGAAGGAATTGGAGATTAGAAAAAAATGCTAGGCACACATTTACTGGCAAGTAACATTTGCACCACACAAGTGCCAGGCAATGAACATCTCCAACCAGAGAATCTAGCATCTCCCCTTGATATTCAACAGCATTACCATCACCAAATACCCCATCAATATCTTGGGGGTATCAATGACCAGAAACGGAAATGGAACTGAACCAGCCATATACACTAAATCCTCACTTTAAGTCACCCCACTTTAATGTTTCGTTTTGAAGCCTTTCTGAAGGAACCTGTTTTTACAATTTATGTTGCCATTTTCTTTTTTACATCACTTACATGGGGTGTCATTGCAGATCAACATACAGCAAGTGAACAGAAGTCCTACTGACACGGATCTGTGAAAATTCAGGCAAAGAATACTGGAAGTCCATCCAAAAGGTGACTAAAGGGCTTGGGTTACCATCTGTGACACAGGACTACTATACTACACTCAAAACCTACACGTTTGAGCAAACTTTTGGCCATCTGCCTAATATTGCCTTACGTGGCTTAGTGTCTAGTTTTGCTTTATAAACACTCCTGTGAAGTGCCTCGGATTGTTTTATTATGTTAAGAGTACTATATAAATAAGCTGCTTGAGTAATCTGGTTACAAAGGAAATTATGGGGTCATAAAGGTGCTGTGATGTGAAGCAACCATGCATATCAAATATATTAAATTAATTATTTTATGCTTTATTCAAGAGGTTATTCCTACCCCGGCACAAAAAGTTAAACATCCATGAGGAATGTATCAAGAGGTTTAAAAAAAAACTCAAAAAAGGAAAATACTGCAGATGCTGGAAATGTGAAATAAAAACAGAAAATGCTTGAAATAATCAGGAATAAGTCTGGCAGCATCTGTCAAGAGCATGTTTCAGGTCTGCTGATCTTTCAAGAGAACTGGGAAAAGCCAAAAAAGCCAGTTTTGAGCAAGTGAAAGGGGAGGATGGGAAAAAGAATAAAAGGAAATGTGTGAGATAGGATAGAAAGCAGGAGAAATTAAAATGACAGAGATAAAAGTTCTGTCGAAGGGTCATGAGGACTCGAAACGTCAACTCTTTTCTTCTCCGCCGATGCTGCCAGACCTGCTGAGTTTTTCCAGGTAATTCTGTTTTTGTTTTGAAATTAAAATGACAAAAGGTTTCATGTTACAGGGCCAAAGGGAGTGGCAATGGGACAAGAAACAAAAGATGTGTCGAGGGGAGGCATGAATGGCTGTAATCCAAAAGCAAAGGGAATGAGAGAAAATGATAAAAAAACCAGTGAAGAAAAATGCAACAAAATAAGGGCAGAGTTACAATCTAAAGTTGTTGAACTCAATGTTAAGTCCAGAATGCCATAAAGTATCCAGTTGAAATAGGTGTTATTTCTCAAGCTTACCTCGAGCTTCATTGAAATACTACTAAGGACAGGAAGGTTAGAGTGGGATAAAAACAGCCGATGCTGCCAGACCTGCTGAGTTTTTCCAGGTAATTCTGTTTTTGTTTGAGGTTAGAGTGCGAGCAAGGTGGAGAATTAAAATGGGTGACTGGAAGGCAGGGTCACAACTGCAGAACTAAGGTGTTCCACAAAGCAGTCACCCAGTCTATATATGTAAAATAAACTAATTTTGGATAAAGCAGTCACTAATAGGCTGAGGAAGACAAGTCATCAGGCCGAGGAGTACTTGATAGTTGAAGTGGCCAGCAAAATAATTGCGCCCTTGCTATATTCTTCAGAGAATTATTAGAAACAGATGTAGCATCCAGGAGATGGAAGCAAGGAACTGATTGCTTAATATGCCTGTATCAATATGGGGAATTAAAGGACAATGTGCCAAGACCAGTAGTATATGAAATATTAGAAACATCTGAAAGTGTCAGATCATGAGACTTTAGTTTCTGAGACCAGCATGATGGATTGTAAAGTCTTTCCCAGTCTTATACTATCTTCTGCTCCTGTTTGGGGCTTGAGCTTATAAAAAAAATAGTCTCAAATATTTGAGGCTTTTCTCTCATGAGCACACAGAAGGTAATGGGGTGGGGAATCTTTGAGACATTTTCAAAGCATGAAGGACTCCAAGAGGACAAATACTGAAAGATTACTTCCACTGATTGGCAACAATGAATGAGAGTATCTGATGGGAACAAAATTGCACTCATGTTTGAAGCAGGGTTGGGTGGAAAACAACTCTTACTTACAGCATCAAACAAGACCGAAGCAGAGGGTAGTTTCACCACAATGCCAATGTGAAGTACTTCTGAAGGTATTAAATGCAGTGTTGCTGAAAAAAAAATAGACATGCTGTTGAAGCTTTTCATCTTGCTGTCATCAGGGCAGATTCGCAAGAATACCAAATTTCAACCGGGAACAATTTATAATGCATAAGAGGATGTTGATTGGTAGAGGTGTTGCCATGGAACACATAGCAACGAGTGGTATTCTCCACTAACAGGATGCTGCCGTCAAGCTAAAAAGATGTTCTGCTTACCACACAAGCGACTAATGTGGTTTATGAACTTCAGTGCCGGTGTGATACCAGCTATGTAGGCCATGCGTCCCAGCAACTGAGGAATTGTATCAAATAGCACGTTCCTTTGGGTGCCCACAACAGGCAAAGTACTGACTGTACTCAACCAGTCCATACTTGCGAAACTCAGAACAAAAAAAGTGTCCAATAATAGCTGTGATGCCGTGATTGGATACCACTTGCTAAACAATCCTAATTGAAGCTTAAATTGGTCATCAGCTAGCACAGTCTGTTCAGTGTGGCTCACTTACACATGCTAGAACCTACATATTCACACACAGGGCCCTGTCCTTTGCAAACATAAAGAAGATATCCACTAAACAAGAGCTAGGTGGGACAGCCATCCCCTGGTTCATTCCACATGGCAATGTCTTGACCAGAGTTGATCTGCCTAGTTTGAATTTTAAAAACAGTTAACTGTTCCCTGATGCATTCTTCCACTTTCTAACCAATCAGCACCATTTTCTCACGCAACATAAATGTTGATGCTTTTGAGATTCTTGCCAATCTGACCTGATGAGTACAAGATGAAAAGCTTCCATAGCATGTCTCCTTTTAAGTGACCACTTACAATAAAATGCACTTCAGTCAAAACTCAGTAGATGACAAATCAAGACTACAACAACAAGAACACAAATTTGCCGTGAATGGTGGTGTCATACAAGGCAATTGTTCCTACACCCTCCAAAGAAACGTTCCTTGTGGTTAAAGCTAAGATTCTCAAAATGATCTCATACATGAAAAAGGTCTACATTCTCCAATCCCCGACCATCACTCGTAGTAATAGTGCTAGGTACAGTGGCACCAGTAAAATTAAGATATAATGGTTAGGGCAAGCAGTAATGATCTGGAACTCACTGTCTACAAGGGTGACAGAGACAAATGATTTAAAAAAAAAGAAATTGGATGGGCACTGAAGCGAAATAAACTTGCAGGGCTATGGAGATAGAGTGGTGAATGAGGCTGATTGAATTGACCTAGAGAGATCCAGTTTGGGCTCAACAGGCCAAACAGCTTCCTTCTACGTCATAATGATGTTATATGTTGATATGGCAAGATAAAGCAGAAAGAGAAAAGACACTCGTGTGGAACATAAATGCCAGCATTGACCCGATTGGTCAAATGGCCTGTTTCTGTGCTATAAAGTGCTATATAAAGACTGTCTAATTTCTAAATAAAAGCTGTAAATTGCAGTTACTGTTAGTGGAAACTGTTTATGCCATCTAAAGTTCCTAATTCATCAATTCTCACTGAATTCCCGGATTTTAGATTTTAACGTTAATCGGGCTTTAATTTTCTTGGAGAATAAATGTAACTTGGCTCTTACACACACTTGAGTGGTTGTCTGTAGCGTTTTTTCACCTCTGCTACACATCGAAAGATATGGTCATTTTTCAAATTGGTTGGAGAAGATCATTTTGAAACGGAACACTTGCAGTCAGTAAAAACTATAACTAATGAACTTAAGTTTGTTCCTTTGTGTCTCAGCAAAGACTTTCACAGCTGGCAACACTCCACCGACCATCACCTGCAGTCTCATTGATTTTTCCGTATCCCCACTGATTTTTCTTAACTAAATTCCCAAGATTCAAAACAAAAACAGAAAACCCAAAGATATACAAAGTCCAAATATGTTAACAAAAACAGAAAATGTTGGAAAAACTCAGCAGGTCTAACAGCATCTGTGGAGAGAAAAAAAAGTTAACAGACTCTTCCAGCACTTTCTGTTTTTGTTTCAGATTTCCAGCAACCACAGTATTTTGTTTTTACCAAAGATGTTAACCCTTTAATTAAATTAGGGCTAAGTGATGATACAGGAAATGTGGAGGGTGGAAATTTACACCTTTTTCCCTCCAAATATTTGAACATATTAAATCAGATAATATACAAATTAATTATTGTACGACAAAGCTGTTCTTGTCTTACAGACAAGGGCAAACAGCAACAGCACAAAATGCAGAGCTGTTCTTCATTTAAGTGTTGTATAATTATATTCACAGTAGGTCTTGTGGCACACAGTCAGTAGCACCCCTACCTCTAAGCCAGAAGCTCCAGATTAAAGTACCACACCAGGACTCAATGGCCACAAAATGCATTCGCGGTGTGGCCAGCCAGGTTGATTGTCAGCCTGTAAATCCTTCCAGTAACACCTATGGCAAGCAGTAAGAATGACAAAGTTTCCTAGTCAGCCAGAAGCATGTGGTAGCTACAATGTGACAGCTTTCCACATTAAAAGAATCCACACACAAGCTCTTGCCATTGGTTCCACAGCAAGCGTCCTCCTAACTTCAAGGAGCTGCAAGAGAGAAAGGCAATTATGTTCATAATGCAGTTGCCAGTTTAAAAAATAACTGCCTCAGAATCTGGTCAAGGAGTTCAACAGTACACAGAAAACAGGGTAAAAAAAATTATTTGGAAGAGGATGGAAGATTGCAGCGTGCATCTGGTGATGGGTAGGGAAATCAGGACTGGAAAGGGAAAGGCGGGAAAACGGCAGAGGGGTAGCAATAGGAATAGAGGGGGAAATAAAGGATGCAGGAAATGGCTGAGGGGACATGCCCTGCAGCTCAATGACAAGAATGACAACAACAACTTGCACCTGTTTCATAGTAAAATGCCCCAAGACACCTCACAGGAGAATTAGCACGCAAAATTTGACACTAAAATAAACAAGGGGATATGATGACAGCTGACCAAATGCTTGGCTAAAGAAGATGGTTTCAAAGCACATCTTCAAGGGAGAGTGATTGAAAGATGAAGTGGTTTAGGGAGGTAATTCCAGACTTAAAGGCTGAAACAATGGTGGAGCAATTAAAATAAGGAGTGCACAAGAGGCCAGAATTGGAAGAGCACAGAAATCCAAGGATTGCTTATGGGGTCAGAGGACATTACTGGAGATAGGATGGTGGCGAGGCCATGGATGGATTTAAAAGCAAGGATGAGAATTTTTATAAGTAAAGGTGAATGGGACAATGCTAGTTAGTATATAGGCGGAGTTTTGGGTGGATTCAAGTTTAGAGGGTGGAAGATGGAGATTGGAATAGAGTGTGCAGTCCTCATAGGATTCCTTGCCTGCCATACTACCCACTAGGAAAAAAATGCAAGGTATGACCAGAGGGACAGCAGTGTCTTACAGCAAGCAATACTACAAGATATACGCTGGCAAATTTTGCTGTACCTGTTCTATGACTAATATCTTATCTAAAGTGGGGTGTCCAGAAATGTACACAATCCTCCAACTGTGGCCTAACCAATACAGCTTCCTCTCTTTTGTAAGCAGTGCTCTCGTATATAAAGCAAAGAATCCATTTGTTGTTGTGAGCTGCAATTACTTCCTTTCCAATAAGCCTTCTGCAGATGTGTTTTTTCAATCCAATAGAGGAGGTTCTTGCAAAACTGCAGACTAGGGTAAAAAATCATGCCCTAAACATTAATCTGTCCTTTTTAAAAAAAAAAGAAACAGGTGCCATATCTGCCAGAGTTTTTAGCACTTGGTTTCTATTTAAATAAGCCAAGCTGTTTACCTAATCTAAATTGCATCTGTACAGATGCAGTCTTCATTGCTAATAAAAGCAAAAAGGGGAAAAGTAATCTGATTCAATGGTTCAGGATGTGGCATTTTCCAAATTTGTAAGCAAGATTGTGCGCTGAACCATCGATCTGCAAAATCCTGAACACAACTTGAATTTATACAGCACATCCTTTTTGTAAGCAAAAGTTTGTTTTAAAAAAAGATGTCGACCAAAGTGAAAGACTAAGGAGAAACAACAGCAAACGCCCAAAATCTGACAAAAATAGAAAATACTAGAATCACTCAGAAGGTCTGGCAGCATCTGTGGAGAGAGGAACAGAGTTAATGTTTTAAGTCAATGATCTTTCATCAGAACTGATGGAAAGATCATTAACCTAAAACATTAACTTTGTTTCTCTCTCCACGGATGCTGCCAGACCTTTTAAGTGTTTCTAAGGCTTAGAGGTTTAGAAAGAGATGGGAGAAAGCAGCAGCATTCAAGACAGAATTCCAGACAGCAGGGAAATGCAGCAGCATTGCCCTGGTATACCAGATTGCACTAGCAAGACTCCTATAAAGTCTGGTTTCAAACTATCACTATCAAAACAGGAAGAATCACTATTTTCACAAGGATAAAGAGAATCAGTGTCATTAGGCTTCTGCTGCCACAGTTTTCTTTATCTATTATTTGACTGGTCAGTAACAGAAATTGCATAACTAAGTCAGCAGTCCTATTTTTTGGTAAAATTACAGCAGGGCGTCTGTAGATTTGTGTCTGAGGGACAATTGAAAATTATGTAGTTCATTGGGAGCCTCTAGTGGCAGAATCAGTTGGTGTAGTTGGATTTGCACTTAATACCATAGAATAGAAACATAAGGGAAGGTACAAAACCAGCAATATCAGATTGACTGCCCATTATATGCAACATTTAATATTTAAAACCATTGACTGCAATGGAACTGAAAAGCAAGCATTGTATAACAGCGGTTAATCCACCTAAGCTGAATTCTACCCACATGTATACTTTCCCGTTTTTCCTTTAAGCCGTTAGTTATGATAAATTAACTCAAGACAAACACCTAACATTAGTACCAATTCAGATGCACACAGATGCTACAAGTGCAAACTAACAGGGGTTTGATTTCCAACAAGCTTGTTCCTCATCACCTGTTGTTCTCTTCAACCCATTATTCATAACATAAATTAATGGCTTTAACTGAACTTGCAATTTATTAGTATGAGCTTTTTCAGCAGTGGCAGGGAAAATGTGTTGCCCACCTGTCAAATGGGAAGAGAGCCAGAAACTTAACAGGTGGCCAACAAGCTCCCACGCTTTATCCACTGCTGAAAATTACAATTAGCCCTGTAGTCCTCACTGCAGATTAGCACTAACTCTACTAAGACAGGTGTGCTGACCCTGGATTTAAAAAAAAATCTTCGCTAACACAAGCTAGTTACTTGACCAAACCTGGACCAGTGTGCCCATCTTGCAGTTCATCATTTTCACACTCTGAAGACATGCTTTGGATTCCTTGGTTTACTTGAAAAATGCTGAGTTTTGATGGTTGTAAAGAGGGAAATAAAACTGATAAACTATTAAAAACATATGTAAGATGGTGACTGAATTGGGAGAGAGACATCAGAAAGTCACTCCAGAGAGCTACCCAGTGGTCAGTGGATGCAACCACACTGACAGCAACATTGTAAAATCAAATTGGAAAATGATGAAAGTGTGACCAAAATCGTGACAACAGGAAGAAAGTCTTGTCTACAGGAAACATGTGCTCTAAGCAAAATATAGATAGAGATATTTCCCTGCTAGTTGCAGCTAATAATAAAGTGAAGAGGGCACTTAGAGTGCACACCTCCACCATACATTGTTAACTCAGCATTATTACAATTACACAGCTCTTCCTGGAAACTTTTCCCTGTTTGATGCTCTAACTACATAGCTGAAAAATAAATATTTTTATTAAAGAACTTCCATTTCAGTGACGTGACTTTAGGCCAATCCACATACAATAACCTGCTCTAAAAACTCTGCTCACATGTTGACAGCTGAGACAATCCACAACATTCTACATAAAACTCAACATTTTAAAAAAGCCAAGTTTCCACATCTCCCAATGTTAATACATCCTTTAAAAAAATTCCAGGATCCAGATCCACATCTTGGATAAAAACCAATCTATCAGTTCTTCCTTGGAGCATACCATGTGCCAAGTTTCAAAGAAACCCATCCATTAGTTTGAGATATGTTGTTTACAAACAGACTGACAAACAGGGGTGAAAACATTGCCACTGAAGGTAGGCAGACGTACAGGTAGTAACACCAAACATCACAAAAGTACCAGCCTTTTGTTTTGGGCAGTTCTGAGAAGTGCACACTGCATGAGGTAAATCAAGATAACATGATGATTAATTAACAGAGCCAACAATCTTAAGCTTATATCAAAAAGGTGCTGGAAATTAAAAATGTTTCTACTTAATTTTGCCTTTCAACACTGCTACCCACTAGATTGCCCCCCCACCACCCCCCCAAACACACCCCACCCCCCCCACACACACCCCCCCACCCAACCCCCCCACCCCACCCCCCCACCACCCCACCCCCCCCCCCCCACCACCCCCAACCCCACCCCCACACCACCCCACCCCCCAACCCACCCCCCGCACCACCCCCCCCCACACCACACCCACACACCCCCCCCCCCCCCCCCCCCCCCCCCCACCTTTTTCAGCTTCATCTTTCTCCATCCAGGCATCTCTAGATTTGTTTGCCCTAACTTTCCCCCACCTGGGAAAGCATCTTGAATGTGACCAAATTAATTCCTCTTTAAGATTGCCCCATCATTCAGTTAGTTTTGCCTACAAACCTTGGATTCCAGTTTACCTGGATCAGATCCATTCTTAACCCATTGAAGTTGCCACTGCCCCAATTAATTTTAATCTTTGGCCTTTTCCATTGCTAATCTAAACGATGCTTCAGTTACTGTCCCCAGATGTTCTCTTACTGACATTGGCTCTGGAAAATGAGCTGGGTCCAGTGGATCCAGACCAGCAATGCCTCATTCCTCATTGGGCTGGAAACATACTGAGGCAAAGTTCTGCTGAACACTGCAGAAACTCTTGCCCCACTCTGCCCTTTACATTAATTATCCAATACAGTCTGGAATAGTAATAAATACTACAGTTAAGTCTAGATTAAAGGCTAGATGCTCCAGTTTCAGAAGAACACCTTCAAATACAAAGATAGACTGCTGTAGCAATATGACACAGGCCAAGGTCTGCCCATCTCCCAAAGAAAAAGCAAGCAATGCCTATAACACTTAAAGATAACAAATGAAAAACAAAAAAAAGGACAACTTTTTTTTTATTCACAGGATATGAGCTTCACTGGATGGACCAGCATTTATTACCCAGCACCAGTTGCCCATGAGAAGGTGGTGGTGAGCTGCCTTCTTGAACAACTGCAGTCCACGTGATGTAGGTACACCAGTGCTGTCAGGTAGGGAGTTCAGGATTTTGGCCCAGCGACAGTGAAGGAACAGCAATATACTTCCAAGTCAGGATGGTGAGTGACTTGAATGGGAAATTCCAGGTGGTGGTGTTCCCATCTATCTGCTGCCCTTGTCCTTCTAGATGGTAATGGGTTTGGAAGGTGCTGTCTAAGGAGCCTTGGTGAATTCCTGCAGGACATCTTGTAGATGGCACACACTGCTGCTGTGTGTTCGCGGCGGAGGGTGTGAATGTTTGTGGACATGGTGCCAATCAAGCTGGCTGCTTTGTCCTGGACAGTGTCAAACTTCTTCAGTATTGTGGGAGCTACACTCACCCAGACAAGTGGGGAGTATTCCATCACACTCCTGACTCATGCCTTGTAGATGGTGGACAGGCTTTGGGGAGTCAGGTGGTAAGTTACTTGTCAGAGGAGTCCTAATTTCTAACCTGCTCTTGTAACCACAGTATTTATATGGCTAGTCCAGCTCAGTTTCTGGGCAATGGTAACCCCCCCCATCCAAGGATGTTGATAGTGGGGGGGGGGGGGGGGGGGGGGGAGATTCAATGATGGTAATGCAATTAAACTTCAAGGGGCGATGGTTAGATTGTCTCTTGTTGGAGATGGTCATCGCCTGGCACTTGTGGCGCAAATGTTACTTGGCACTCGTCAGCCCAAGATTGGACATTGTCCCAGTCCTGCTGCATTTGGACTGCTTCCATGTCTGAGAAGTCGTGAATGTGTAATGTTCAGCACCAATCAGCCAACATCCCCACTTCTGACCTCATGATGGAAGGAAGGTCATTGAAGCAGCTAAAAATGGTTGGGCCAAAGACACTACCCTGAGGAACTCCTGCAGTGATGCCCTGGAGCTGAGACCTCCAGCAACCACAACCATCTTCCTATGTGCTAGGTATGACTCCAACCAGCAGAAAGTTTTCCCCCTGATTCGCATCAACTCCACAGAATTTGAGTGTTTTAATTCCAGATTTTTATTGAATTCAAATTCCACAACTTGGGTCCTGAGAGCATAATCCTGGGCCTCTGGATTACTAATTCAGCAGCAAAACCACTACACCATCACCTCCCCCGCAAACAAAACAATATTTCAAGATTGTGGTTGCTGTGATGTCACTGCAGAATAGAGTTGAAGATTTACTGTGTGGGAATGATAAGAAATCTCTTTGAGGAGCACTTCACATGACAAGCTGCAAACAAAAACTTATGACTTTTTTTTGTCTAACACCTCAAATTATATATTCATTGAAGATCGCTCGGATTCACTTAAAAAGCTAAAGCGTGGCCAGAAGTTGTGTGAAAAGCTTCTACTCCAACACTCCCCTGGCAATTGCAATGGTAAAGATGATTCAATCAATGGAAAAAAGCTAGCATAAAAATTTGGTAAACAGGAGATCCTGAGTTCGTATCTCAGCAGAACCCCAAAGGGCTGTGGAGACTGAGTTTTTGAGCATATTCAAGACAGAAATCAGAAGACTTCTGGGTACTAATTACATCAAGGGATATGGGGATAGCGTGGCCAAGTAGCATTGAGGTAGATCAGCCATGATATAATTGAATGGTAGAGCAGACTCGACTAGCCAAATGGCCTACTCATTTCTTTGTTCCTAAGGAATTCCATTCATAGTGCATCTTTAACATAGTAAAACTTCAGAACACTTCACAGGAGCATAAAATAGAAACAGAGACTTGCATTTATGGGAAAACAAAGCTCCTTTCCGGCCTCTTGTGCATCCCCACTTTCTTCATCTCACCATTGGAGATCATGCCTTCAACAGTTTGAGATCCTAAAGTCCAGAATTTTCTCCCCAAACCTCTCTCCTCCATTCATATAATCCTTACAACTAACCCCTGACCAAGTGTTTTGGTCATACTGTAGTCCAGGTTCCTTACAAACTGCATGTGCATGGCTGTGTAGCAATCCAGAATGTGCCACACAGGAGGCAAACAGCATTCCTTTAAGATGCACACACATACAGCTGCAAAGCAATCTTAAAGGGACCACAGTGTGACAAACAGGCCACACATAGCAGAGGAAAACTAGAGGGAATATTGGTTAAGCCATGGTCTGAATTTCTTTCAATGTCAATTTTTTGTCTCATCATGCTCCTGTGAAGCACTTTAGGGCATTATGATGTGTTGACTCATCGTATCTCTCACAAGATAAACAACCAGTTGATCTGTCTTTGGAAGTGTTAGCTGAGAAACAAATACTGGGCAGGTCACCAGAAGAACTCTGTTCTTTTGGTAGATCCATAGGACATTTTATATCTAACTGAACAGGCAGGCAGGGTTGCAGTTTAACATCCCATGTGAATTACAATTCCAATAATATAGTTCTTCCTCTAACATTAGATGTGCAAGGGAGTAAAGCAATTACAGCACACTTATATCCCATATCAAGTGTTTTTTACAATGTAGCAAATTTGATGGAGTAAATCTCACAACCAAAATTAAAATAGCAAGACATATGACAAATGCAATTAATTATGGATTGCAATCAAACAAGAATTGTAATATCCTTTTTAAAGATGACTCTTACACAGAGGCACCAGAAATACACCGTACTCTTTTGTTTTGGCATCTTTTATGTCCCCTCGACAGGCCAGATGAGTTTAGCATCTCACTAAAAAGACAGTGCCTCTTAACAATGCAGCACTCCCTTAACTATGTCAAAAGCACAAGCCAAGATAACGTGCTCATGTCCTGGCGTGAATCTTGAACCTACAACTTTCTGACTCAGGACAAGCCGAAGTCAGGTTTTCAAAAGGAACAATCTGACTTCATGAAGCTCATCAGGTCCTGGCTCGTCTATTGTGCATCAACATGGGTGGTTTATACGTTTGATGTTTTGCTTTACCATGTGTCTCTATAATTAATGCACTTGACGTCGAAGTAACCAGAAACTCAGGCTTAAGAAACCGTCGTGAAGGAACCTTAAATATATTTTTCCATTGCAATAATGGAAAGAAAATTTTTCTGAATATGGCTGAATTATCCATGACCTACAGGATATATTTTTTGAATTGTTCAAGCTTGCTTCAACAGCACCTCCCATCCCTGCAACCTCTGTCAGAGAGGAGGAGCAAAAATAAAGTAACACCTTCACCTCCAAGCCACACACCACCCTAATTGGACACATCATATTCTACCATTGTCACTGGGGCAAAATTCTAACATTATCTACCTAACACCATTTCAAGGGCTGCAGCAATTCAAGGCGTTGGCCTGCTACCACCTTCTTGAAGGAACTGTGGGTGAGCAATAAAGTCAGATTTTACCTGAAGTCAATATAATCCAAAAAAAAAAACCCCAGAGAAATGAAAATGGGAAATAGCTCCCAATAAAATTCAAATGAATTCATTCAAACTTCAGGAATTTTGCTTAGCAATCATTTGCTGGTATATTTGGTAGTACAATATGCTGGAAATTCTGGAGCTATTTTTGGCAGCTGCAGGTATCAGTGGGTAAACAATCAGGTCTTGCTGTTCTGTTAACATGCAATGTCCTTGCTAAATAATGAAATTTAATTGCTGTAAGGTTAACTGGTATTTAAATGTAGCAGGAAATTGCTCTGCTACATGTTGCATGTAAATAATCTCAGTTCACTATCCAAGTTATTTATATCCCAAACAAATTTCCCATTAAATTCTGAAACATTGGAAATTCCCAACTCAAGTGTTTCAATCTCTGGTCCAATTCAAAAGAAACTTTAAATATAAGTAAATTCATTATTAGGGAAGTGAAAGCACCAACAACTCAAATGGGTTGCACAGATATTATATTAAAAAAATTACTTCCAGCTTTCCCACTTGCAAACACATTAATTGAAACCAAATAGTGCTCAAGGAGTATTCTTTAATCGTTAATTTTTCAAAATTTTCATCCTAATTTATCCCCATCTTTCTCCAAATCCACTTTTCTGGATTTATATTTTGTCCCTGTATATTTGGTCAGACACACCACCACATCATCATACACATGCTTTAGCAACTCAACATTCCTTTCTTGGGTTTCTAATTTTATAGATTGACTTATCTATACATTATTTAATGTTTTGCAAGTGGTGCACACTTCCTAGCCTGAAGTATTACTTCCCATAATGTTTTTTATGTCAATATTTATATGAACATTTACAATGGAAGCTACCTGCGTAAATATTTAGAACTGGGACATGCAAAATATAAATCTTAGAATGGGCAATCATGTAAACAGTATCATGGTTTGTAAAACAAAATGAGTAATTTAAAAAACATTTGTTTGCTATCACCACTTTTCCAATAATTGTTCTTTGTCCAACATAAGGTTTTAAATTGAAAATTGTAAAGATTATCTATCTTGCAATAACTAACTATATCCATTCAATTATATAGCGTGTCTCATAATTAAATAAATACATTTTACCTAAAAAAGGTTTCCATGTTTCCCCAAAGCCAGGGTTTGAACTTGAAATCTTGGTCAGAGCAGTGACTGCCAGCTGAATGCAGGTACTGCAACAGCCACAATTTAGTTCAAATGATATGATGCTTCTCTTTCAAGACTCCAGCAACAACCAGTGTTTCTCTCCCCGCACCTTAAAAAAAGTGATCTGAAGACAATTTTCAAAAGCTGTATTTAGATAAAGTTTATTTTTGGGCTTTTATGTATTTATATTCACAGAAAATTTTTATAAGTGCAAGTGTGCAAGATAAGAAACAAAGACAAATTGTACAAAGTACCTGTTGTAGCTTATGCCAATTTATAGATTATAAACTTCAGAGCATGCATTAAACTGAGGCAAAATCTTTCCTCATTTTTTCACTCAATTTTTTTTCCCCCAAAAGTGAATACTAGAAGTATAGAAAGTCTCTAATCAACACCAGTATTGTTGTTATTTTGAAAATATAAATAAGCAAGTTAATGGAATCAGCACAATATAGCAGTGCTGACAAACAAGAGATAATCCCACAAATGCAATTAGATCCATACCCTGCCCCTCAGTACTGAGGAACACCAGGAAAATATTAGTGTCAAACCTCAAATTGTCAGGCCACGTTCTGTCAAATCCTCTCCATAGTGATGTCAGATTAAATGACCTCACTACTACAAACCTGTGGTACCTTCCTCTCCAAGATCATCACCCACTACTGGCAAAGCACACTCCCCTTACCAGTATTTCTAAATACATGTTATCTAATCACATTTGATTCATCTTTCATATCATGTTGCTGTGTATTTCCAGCCTTAAAAAAGAAATAAAAATAAATTGAATACATAAGCAATACAAATAGAAGGAAAAGAAAATCAAATTCTTGGTTGTCACAGAATAAACATACAAAAAAAAAATCTCAATTTAATCCTCAAGCAGTAGTAAAAATCCCAGAATACCATCAGCAGCCCTGATGTTAACTCCTATATGGCATAAACATCTTTATCATTATAAAACAGTATATCCTCTGACTGGCAGAGAGCTACTATATCTTATAACAGCTGTTGCCTTTACATTCTTAACGTCAGTGACAAAGTTGAATCAGTCATTACACTTCGATTCGATATTAGGTCTGCTTTACATGATTATAAAACAGACTCCTTGGGATAGTTCATCCAGCAAGTAATGGAAGGCAACCGATGACCCAGGAACAATATCACAGATGAAAAGAACATCAGCAAGATCAATAAAATGGAATAGAAACTCAAAAGACTGCTAATTATGTTACCATGCATTCTTAATAAAAATGCATTGACAACAGCAACTGGACTGGACCTAAAAGTAATTCATTGTAGGTGAAGCATTTGAGCATCTCAAGAGATGCTAGCAATATCTAGGTACCATGAAGGAATATGGGAAAAACTGTAAAATATAGACATGCCTAAAAAAGGCAGGAAAAAGCCAGATTGTCCATTAGACCTATCCCAACCCACAGAGCAACCTGCTCATACCATTCCTGTCCTCCCTCCCATCCCACCTCACACAGCCAGACAGCACATCTCCTGGGAGCTCTTCCTTGCTTTCCCAATTAACTCTGTAGGAGAGGATAATATTCATGGAAATCTACAGCCACCATTCACTACATGACTTGGTCTCACCTTCACAATCTATCTTTAATGTCAAGATATAAATTTATAATTGCTGTAAATCAGAGATCAAAGGGCTGATACTCCAGGGGCATTCTGTTCTCCAATTGTAGACTACCCTTAGTACCAGTTACTTAGGAAATTTAAATTCCTCCTCTTTATCCCAAAGTGGATCGCATTAACCACATCTCTAATGAGGCAACTTAACCACTCTCTCCAAGTCTGATACAACATCCAGTTCTATTACTCGACCACTGAAATCCAGTAAATACTTGTATATACACCATTGCAGATCACTTTGGAACATTCACAGCTGTGATTCATCTTTGGAGCAAGTCATCAAGCAGCTTAACTGGCACATGTTTTGCAACAAAATCTGGCAGCAATGTATTTTGCAGGGATTTTTGAATAAAACCTGAAGGATAACACTTAAGGACATTAGTTCCTGCAATAAAACAGGCAGAATTGCAATCCCAAAATATAGGTTTTTTTAATTACAATCCACAATCCAACAACAAAAATGGAACTTGACATATCTGATCTTTGTAAGTCACCAAATTTAACCATTAATAAAAGTGCAGCATCATACTCTACGTCAGCAAACACAATGTAGCAGTTGCCTGCTTTTTGTTTTATCAGATTTAAAAGCATTCCAATCACTTTCAAGATATAGTTTTTAAAGTGCACTAAGCTAGAAATGTTTCCGAACATCTGTAATGTACAAATTTAATGGGGTGCTATTATGTGTATGTTCTAAACAAGTTACTATCTTAGGGTTTATCATCAGATCCATACTGATGCCAATTTAGTTTTCTCTCAATTGCAGTGCTTTAGTTGATGGCTCATCCTCTGACTCTTTTTCCATTAGCTCTGAAGTTTCCCAGAACTTTCAGCTCTCCTAAGTTTCCCCTCTTCATATCAATAACATCTTTCACTCATCATCCAAGTCCAGCCAATCTTGATTATACCACTTTAACAATGTGATCTGAAAAAGCTTGATGAAATGTAGTGTTTACAACCTCTGGTCTTCCACTGGTACAAGGAGGGGGGAAAAAGTGCATGCTCTGTCTGAACAATCAAAATCTGACATAAGAACATAGGGGCAGAAGTAGGCCATTTGATCCTTCTAGCTCGCTCTGCCATTCAATAAGATCATGGTTGATCTCGTTGCGATCTCAGCTTTCAAATTCTTCAGAAACCCAGGTTCTTAATTTATTAGTATAACCAACGATTCCCACCTGTCTCTTTCAGGACTCAACTTTTGTCCTTCATCCATTTACATTCTTCACTCTCAAATGGATCTCCCTCCAAATCTTTGCTTCCTCTTTCATGCAAATTTTCTTAACAAACAACTCGCCACAATTCCTGTCCCAAGACAAGAATACTGCCACGGCATCTCTCACTCCTGGACAAGATACAACAGGAAGGTCATCTGTCTGGAAGGCAATCCTTCCCTCAAATCCAGCCTCTCATCACTCTCTTGACAATCTTTCCCAACTCCTTCCCCTTATTTCTTACTAGAGTCAGGGTTAATCTCAACTTCCTGGTATTTTTCTACAAATTTTTGTTCCTTCCTGTCACAGAATTAAATGGAACTGAGTACAAATCTAAAAGTAAATCAGCAGATAATGCTAGAGGATACAAAAATACTAAAAGGGACAAAATTAAAGGCTCTGTATCTGAATAAATGTGGCATTCAAATCAAAACAGATGAACTGATAGCGCAAATAGAAATTAATAAGTACAATCTGATAGCCATTTTAGAGATATGGGTACAGGGTGACAGAATATTGAAGGGTACATGACATTTATGAATGACAGGAAGCTAGGAAAGGTGAAGTAGCTGCTCTCTCAATTATGGTATTAGCACAATACAGAGGGATGACCCAAGTTCAGGAAACTGAGATGCAGAAGCGGTTTGGATAGAGATGAAAAATGATAAATACAACAAGTCACTACTCGGAGTGTTGTACAGGCTCCCTAACAGTAACCATATGGTAGGACAGGGCATAAAGGAAGAAATAATGGGAGCCTGTCAGAAAGGTGTAGTGATAATCATGGGGAATTTTAATCTACATATAGACTGGAAAACAAAAAAATCATATAGGCCTGTTTTCAGGACAGTTTCTTAGAACAGCATGTTCTAGCGAAAACCACAAACCAGGCTATACTATACCTCATATTTTCCAACCAGATAGGTTTAATTAATTACCTCACAGTGAAGGTGCCCCTAAGTAGCAGAGATCATAATACTGATTGAATTTTACATTCAGTTTGAGGGAGAGGAGTGGGTCTAAGAATATTATTTTAAACTTAAATAAAGGCAACTATGAGGGCAAATGAAAGCAGAGCTAGCTAAAAAGTGAACTGGCAAACTAGGTTAAGGGATAGGTCCATAGAGATGAAGTGGAAGACATTTAAGGGGATATTTCAGAACACAGAATAGATACGTTCCTACGAGAAAGATAAACTTCAAGGGGAGGAACCACCATCCCCTAAACTAAAAAAGTTAAAGATAGTATCAAACTTAAAGGAAAAGCATATAATTGCTCACAGATGTACAGCAGGTCAGGAGATTACATATTTAAAAAATTGTGTCCAAAGAATTGATAAGGAAGGGAAAATTCGAGTGCAGGAGAAAGCTAGCTGGAAATATAAAGAATGACAGTGAGAGTTTCTGTAGATATTTAAAAAAGGTTAACAAAGTGAGCATTGGTCCTATAGAAAATGAGTCTGGGGAATTAATAATGGAAAATAAGGAGATGGCAGATGAATTGAACAGGTATTTTGCATCTGCCTTCAATATAGAGAGGAAGGAACTCGGGAAAATTACAATCACCAGAGAAGTGGTACCAAGCAAATTGTTGGAGCTGCAGGCTGACATATCCCCGGATCCTGGTGGATTTCATCCTAGGGTCTTAAAAAAGTGGCAAGTGAGATAGTTGATGTGTTAGTTTTAATTTTACAAAATTCCCTAGATTCAGGGAAGGTCCCATTAGATTGGAAAATAGCAAATATAACTCCATTATTCAAAAAGGGATGGAGACAAAGCAAGAAACTACAGGCCAGTGAGCTTAACATCTGTCATAGGGAAAATGCTAGAATCTATTACTAAACATGTTATAGCAAGGTACTTGGAAAAATTCAAGGTAATCAGGCGGAGTAAACGTGGCTTTGTGAAAGGGAAATCATGTTTAACCCATTTATTGACATCCTTTGAAGTAACACGTGCTGTGGATAAAGAGGAACTGGTGGATGTACTGTATTTATATTTCCAGAAGGCATTTGATAACGTGCCACATCAAAGGTTATTGCGGAAAATGAAAGCTCATGGTGCAGGGGGTAACATATTGGCATGGACAGAAGATTGGCTAGCTAACAGGGAAAAGAGTAGGCATAAATGGGCCATTTTCTGGTTGGCGAGATGTAACAAGTGGTGTGCCACAGGGATCAGTGCTGGCACCTCAACTTTTTACAATTTATATAAATGACTAGGATGAAAGGACCGATGGTATGGTTGCTAAATTTATTGCTGATACAAAGATAGTTAGGAAAGTAAGTTGTGACGAGGGCATAAGGAGGTTACAAAAGGATATAGATAGGTTAAGTGAGTGGACAAAAATCTAGCAAATGTATAACATGGGAAAGTGTGATACCATCCATTTTGACAGGAAAAATAAAGAAGCATATTATCTAAATGTAAGAGCTTGCAGAGTTCCAAGATGCAGAGGAATCTGGGTGCCCTGGTGCATGAATCCCAAAAGGTTAGTATGCAGATACAGCAAGTGATTAGGAAAACTAATGGAATGTTATCATTTGTGAGGGGAATTGAGTACAGAAGTAGGGAGGTTATGTTTCAGTTGTATAGGGCACTATTGAGACCACATCTGGAGTACTGCGGGCATTATTGGTCTTCATAGTCAAAGAACGGTGTAAAAATATTGGAAGCAGTTCGGAGGTTTATTACACTAATACCTGGAATGGGCGGGTTGGCTTATGAGGAAAGGTTGGACAGGCTAGGCTTGTATCCACTGGAATTCAGAAGAGTAAGAGGCAACTTGATTGAAACATATAAAAGATCCTGGAAAGGTCTTGACAAGATGGATGCAAAGAGGATGCTTTCTCTTGTGGGAAAAGCTAGAACCAGGGGTCACTGGTTAAAAATAAAGGGTTGCCTATTTTAGAGAGAGATAAGGAGAGCTTTTTTTTGCCAAGAGGGTCAAAAATCTTTGGAACTCTCTTCCTCAGAGAGTGGAAGCAGAGCCTTTGAATATTTTTAAGGCAGAGGTAGATAGATTCTTGATAAGCAAGGGGTGAAAGGTTATAGGGGGTAAGAGGGAATGTGGCGTTAAGGTTACAATCAGATCAGCCACAATCTTATTAAATGGCAGAACAGGTTTAAGGGGCCACGTGGCGTACTCCTAATTCATATGTTCATATTGAGGAGAAATAATTGCCACTTTTAGTATGCAAGGCTAGAGAAAGAAAGCAGGTCCTTAAAGTCAACACTTAAAGCCAAGTAGTGCGTGGGTTTATAAAAGTCAGTGATTGCGGATATACTGTTCAGGTTCAGAACTAAATGGAACAAAATAATTTTGGTCTCCTTTGAACATGGAGGCTGTCTTAAAGACACCTATCAGATTTCTAAACAGAAACTAGAAATCCAAACTGAATTATTGCAATTCTCTTTCAGGTTACCAGGAACATGGGGAGTAGAAAATGGGTCTAATTAAAATACTCAGTGTGATATATTACAGATCAGTGATAAACTTAAACTAAGAACAGATTTACTTATTACTTTTTGCTTTCCAATTACAATAAATACAGATGCTTGCAAATCTTGTTCATTTTCTGGCAGCTTTAAGAACTGTACTAATAGAACATGTCAGAATATTAGTTAACTAAGCAGTTTGCGCGGGGGTGGGGGGGGAGTGAAGTCAACTGCAGTTACAGGCCAGTGAAAAGTCAAAAAACAACAATAATAAAGCATAAGGTTCAAAGACCTACAAAGGTAGATGTGAAAGTAAGAGTCAGCCAAATCATGAGACAGTAACTTCATCTTTCCCACTCATTTTACTTCCCATATTGTTACAATACTTCCCACCTTGTCACTCACTTCCCACCTTGTCTCATTCCTGATAAACGATCCTTCCTCAACTCCATCTCGACAACGTTTTAGTCTTCACCATCAAGAGCTATGTTGAGTGTTTTATGAAGAACTGCATTCCATTCAACTCTTTCCTAAAATAGGCCTCACTGTGGACTGGCAAATATACCTGTTGGGGAAACTAATGCCCAATACAATCCAACACAGGCCTTCTAGAAGATTACAGCTTCAGGATTATAGGTAAAGGAAGGTTTCACTTTAATAATGTATTAGCTGGTCTCCTGAGTACCAATGTGCAGCTTTCTAGTTACCCTTGCATATGGCAACATCAGAAATTGAAAATTTTACACAACAACATTGTTAGACAACTGTTTAGCATATTTGTGTGCTATATAATGAGCCTCATCACTTCATCTTGGTTTCTCAGTAAAGGAAAAAAGATAAGGGCCAGCCCCACACAAACGTTCCATGCAGAATAACATGCCTGGAAAAACACTCCTAGTAACGTGTGTCGGGGTTGGGGTGGGGGGGGGGGGGGGGGGGGGGGGGGGGGGGGGGGGGGGGGGGGGGGGGGGAGAGAGAGAGAGAGAGAGAGAGAGAGAAAAGAGAGAAAAGAGAGAGAGAGAGAGAGAGAGAGAGAAAGAGAAGAGAAGTTAGCAAGGTCCCTTTAGGTCACAACAGCTACAAAATATTACAGCCACAGACAAACTCAGCAACCTAATGCCTGAAGAGGTTAGTCTATATTTCTCCAAAGCACTGTTGAAAATTGTTCTCACTAAATGCAACCTGGTCACTGAAGGATTCTCCCTGCTCAGATCCAGATAACTCCGAAAGCTAATGTCCAAAAGAGACAGTAATGCTAACTATGTATGCAACAGGAAGCTTACCAGTGCTCTGAATCAGCAAACAGCATAGTTTTAGCTGGTTGAATTCCAGCAGTACCCCTGCACACCATTGAAGGCTCCTCTGTCAACCTGCACCCAAGCTCTCAAGAATTAGATAAATGGGGCATGACCCTGCAGGGAGAGAGAAAGAGAGAGAGGGTGCATTCCAAATAAAGCAAACAAATTGACAAGCCTGGATTTTTCACTCATTTGGTTTGCAGACAAAAAAAAACTTGACCAGGGAATGGGAGACAGAGACATCAAGAGGTTCTCGGGTGGTCATGAATACATTCCCACAGCAACAGTCTCCTTGTTCTGAGATTTTACTTTCCAGCAGTAAAGCATCAAACCAGTTTATACACTTTTTTTAAAAAAAGGACAAATAAGTGTTAAAAGGCTCCTTACAAAATCAACATGTTTCCAGTAAAAACACAAACCCTGACAAGAATATAACCTTAGCAGATATTATCTAAATCAATGCGATTTAATAGTTGCCTCTACATGGAAAGCGCGAATAAAAAAGTGACTTTTGAAGTGGAGGTTACAGAACATCATGGCAAATAACCTATTCTACATGGAACTATAGGATGCAGTGTCCGATTGTTCACAGCCTTGGGCCTCAATCAAGGAAGTGCAGAATGGAGGCATGGTGCTTCGACGTAAAAAAGAACAATTATCCTGGGCTATTTTTGCACACCTCCACGTACCTGGCTCATGAGCAACATATACAGTTCATTTAACCTGCCTACAACTGTGTTTACAGGAAGATTTTAAGAAGCCAAAAAAAAGGGGACAAAGCTGAAAAGTTGCACCACAACAGCAGTAAAAAAGCCTCAGGTTTTTGATTTCAGTTCCGAAAACCCGAGACAATATTAGATCACCTGCGATTAAAAGAACACTCTGCAAACATATACATCATAGTCAGCAGGCCAGTATGTACAAGGTGCAAAAATATTCTATTTTCGAAGCACAGTATTCCAAATGCTTTATCCACCTGAACCACATATCTACTGCCCAATAATTAGATATATTTTGCTTTTTCGCCAGAATAGCATCCAGATTGTGCACTTACTTTTGAAAAGCACAAAAACACAACAGCATAAGGACACCATAATCCCCAGTCATACAGAAATGGTCACCAATAAGCACTTGCTTTAGGACTTTAACGATCATACCCATATACAAGACACCAATGTCCACAAGAAATAAAAGTGACCCCAAGATTCACAAGATGGATCCAGCAGCAGCTGATGCCTTCCATTTTTCATTACGGGCATCACTGGCAAAGTCAGCATTTACTGTCCACCCCTAAGTGTGCTTGTGAGGGTGGTGGTTGGCCACCCTCGAACTACTGCAGTCCATGCGATAAAGATATTCACTCAGCGCTGTCAGAGCACTTCAGGATTTTGGCCAAATAACAATGAAGGAATGATAAATGTCCAAGTTGGGATGGTGAATGATTTGAGGTGATGTTATTCCCATGCATCTGCTGTCCTTCTAAGTGGTAGTCACAGGTTTGAGCAGAGTCCTTTGAACTGGTGGAGGTCACAGGTTTGAGAGGTGCTGCCAAGGGTGCAGTTCTATCTATCCTATAGGTAGTACACACCACAGCTACAATGTTATGGTGTCAGCCATGGTTCAGTTGTTGGCACTCAGACAGAACGTTGTGACTCAAGAGGTCAAAGTCCCACTCCAGGACTTGAGCACAACAATCAAGGCCAAAATGTCAGTGCAGCACTGAGGGAGTACTGGACAATAAGAGGCACTGCCTTTCACATGAAACATTAAACTGAGTACCATCTGCCTGCTTGGGTAGATGTAAAAGATCCTATGGCACTACAATTGACAGGGAGCAGGGGAGTCATCTTCGAGGTCCTGTCCAATATTTATCCCTCAACTAAAATCACAAAAACATTGGTCATTTTCACTGCTGTTTGAGAGAGTTTGCTGTGTGCATATTGGCCACATTAGAATACAGTGGTGATTACACATAAAAGCAATTTGTTGGTCATAAAGCACTGAGATGGTCGGTGGTCATGGAAAGCATGATATAAATCCAAGCCTTTTTTTCTTTAAGGGAGTGGATGTTTATGCTATATAAATTGTTTAAGATAGGAGCATTGGGACAGGATTAAGCCATTTAACCCCTCAAGCTTATTCCACTATTCAATGAGATAATGGCTGATTTGCAACCTAATTCCGTATACCCCTCTTTGCCCTGTATCCCTTAACTTTAAACAAAGTGCATCAATCTGAGTTTTAAAATTAACTGATCACATTTCAATTGTAGTTTGAGGAAGTTTCCAAACTTCACTCCCGAAAAGTCTGGCTCTAGTTTTTAGACTCTGCACTCAAGTCAGAGGCTCTACAATCAGCAGAAATAATTTTTCTCTAAGCTCTCCATTCTCCATAATCTTAATCTTCGATCAAATCTCCCCGTTACCTTCTAAATTCCAGGGAAGACAACCTTAATTTATGTAATCTTCCCTTGTAGTTTAATCCTAGGAGTTCAGGTATCATTCTGGTAAACAGAGGTTGAACTCCCTCCAAGGTCAATACATCCTTCCTACGGTGCAGTGCCCACAACTGCTTAAAGTACCTTGAATCAAACTAGAGCTTTGTATAGTTGTAGAATGACTTCTACCCTTTCATTTTTATTCCTCGAGCAATAAAGGCCAGAATTCCATTAATCGTTTTTGATTTTTTGTCTCTCTGCTGATGACATTTTAATGACCCATGTACCTGGAACCCATGTCTCTTTGGACCTTCACTGTTTCTAGTTTTCCACCATGTAGAAAGTACCCTGTTCTAAGCTTTTTAAAATCAAAGTGGATTACCTCACATTTGCCTATTTAATTGCCTAATTAACATTCATTTGTCACAGTCTTGTCCATTCACTCAGTCTACCAACATTTCTAATTTTATGCTTCCACTTAAACTGCTTACAATGCCATCCATCTTAGTGTCATCAGCAAATTTGGGTCTGTGGCCCTCTATGTTGTTAATAAATACAATGGGTAATTAAGAGCCCAACACAGATCCTTGTGGGACACCACTATTCACATCCTGTCAATTAGAGTACCTATGCATTATCCCCACTCTGTCTTCTACCACTCAACCAATTTTCTAGTCAGATCAATAATTTGCCTTTAATTCTTTGAACTTCAATTTTAGCTAACAGCCTGTTATCAGGGATTTTATCAAATGGACCTTATGGAGGACCAAATAAATAACAAATGCATTTCCCTATCCACTACTTCAGTCACCTCTTCAAAAATATTCGATCAGCTTCACCGGGCACAACTACCCCTTACAAATCCATAATAAAAACAGAAAATGCTGGAAAAACGCAGCAGGTCTGGCAGCATCTGTGGAGAGAGAAACAGAGTTAACGTCAAGTCTGTATGACTTCTTCAGAGCTAAAAAAAGTTGAATGAGCTTAGATAAAAACTTCCAAGTTCTCCATAAGATCCTAAACTTTGATCAAATCACCCCTTTACCTAACTTCCAAGTTCTCCATAAGATCCTAAACTTTGATCAAATCACCCCTTTACCTTTTATATTCCAAGGAACACAACCCTAATTTATGTAATTTTCCCTTGTAGTTTAATCTAAGGAGTTTACGTATCATTAAACTTCTCTTTAGCTCTGAAGAAGTCATACAGACTCGACGTTAACTCTGTTTCTCTCGTCACAGATTCTGCCAGGCCTGCTTAGCTTTTCCAGCATTTTCTGTTGTTATTTCAGATTTCCAGCTGTATTTTGCTTTTACCTCACAAATCTATGTGAGCTCTCTTATCAGTTTAAAACTTGCATTGTCTCTAACCTTTTTGGTTGTCCTTCCTTGGCAAGCACAGCTCAAAGAATAAACTGGTTCTATATCACATTCATTTTCGAACACCTCCCGCCAATTCATCATTTTACTCTAACAGATTTTGTCCAGTTTACTGTGGACAGTCTCTATCGCATTGCATAGAAATTAGCTTTGCTTAAACCTAGAACCTTCAGCCATTTTGTGTTTCTCCCTTTCAAACACTTCATTGAACTCGATCATATTATGATCACTATTAAATAAATGTTCATCCATCTCTAGGATGTTAAGTAAATCTGGGTCATTACTAAATGAATATGACTCATCACCTTGTTGGTTCTAGGAGACGTTACTGCAGAAAACTGTCCCAGGCACATAAAAAATGAACTACCTGTGACATGTGTGCTGGTCTGCTCATCCCAATGTACACTGAAGTTAAAGTCCCCCATTAAAACCACTCTACTTTTGTTACATGCTTGTCTAATTTCTGCATTTATAGAATCTGTCACTTCACACCTGCTCCAAGAGGGACAAAGCACAACTCCCATTAAAGTCTTAAATCCGATCCAATTTGTTAATTCCACCTATAAAGTATCCACTGCCTGCCGGCCTTTCACTTCTCTCCTCTCATCACAATGGCTAGTCCTCCCCACCACCATTCTCCCCAACTTTCCTGTATAACCAAGTGTATTTATATCCCAGTCATGACAGTCTTAACCCATGTCTCAGTAATGTCAACCATGCCATATCCTCCAAGTTGAATGTGCGCCCACAATTCATTTAATGTTTTCTTCAATTTGTTTGTATTGTCCCTGCTCAACAATGTACGAAATGGCCAGTGACAGAGTGGGATCCCCAAGAGAAAACAACCACGGCTGCATGAATGAGAATTTTTCCATACCAGCCGGTCTAAACATGAATGAACATGTCAAATCAACACTTTGATATTGAAGACCAACATCTACTAGAAACTCAGTTGAGGTCACCCAAGCTCAATTTAAGTAAGCCTTCAGCAGCTAGCACCATAAGGTAGCTTTCAGCATGCTTTTGGTTCGATACCAAGTTCCTATGGTGAAAGGGCATGCTAACAAATTACACTTCCATCATTTTTATTGGGTAACTTGATTGTTTAAGAAGGAGCAAAGATTAGGTGAGGAAATAAATGGCATTCAAACACAGCCTTGGACATAACTTCTGAAATGCCACACTTTTCACAGCCCCAAAGTTCCTGATTTAGCAAGTATTGTCATAAATATGACATAAGTACTGTCCCAAAGATGGCTTTCCCCAAAAAGGAAAAGCAGAATGTGAAATTTTGTCAGTGATGAAATAGCAGCTATTATGTTCCATAGCGAAGTCTTCTTTTAAAGTGGTCAATAAATATTAAGATGGAAATGCTAATACCCAAAAGAAAAAGCCAGCTTCAATACAATCAGGTTCAAAAACATTAGAGTAGTAAATGCCCCCACAGCACAGACACTGGCCACCCACCTTCCATTGTCACAAAGCACCAGTCAATTGGCTGCTATGGAGGAGCCTACTGGGAAGAGTTATATAAATGTTAGTCTGACACTCTCATATATTACACTATAAAACGAGAAGCACCTCCTTCTCAATAGATAAAAAAACATGACATGAAAAATAATGTACAATCCAGGATACGTCATTAGGACTGACTTGTAAAGGGGTGTAGGAAGAAACTACACAAGTGCAGCATATAGGTTACAGAGAATCTTTATTCATGGAGCAGGTAGGGAAATGTATAAAGCATTCTCTTAGCAGATCCACTGTGAAGTGGGAAAGAGGCACTGAGTTGGCACAGAAAAAAGGGCACGAGATACATAATGGGTGGGTGGGTGGGAGATGCGAGGTAAAGAGCAAAACAAAAAAGTTGGAGCACTCCATTATAGTGAAATACAATGGATATCTACCCATGACACTTACATAAAAATATAAAATCAGTAAGGTTTCCTGTTTCAGGGTAGGTGCTCCAAAGGTGGAAGAGAGATAAAAGCAACCACAACACTGCTATTAATTTATAGCATGTACAAAATCTAATGTTACTGGAAGTTCACTGTTACATATATCTACAAAGTTCTAATTTTTTTATACATTTACGCCTTTTGGTGCATTGTTGGAATAGATCAGTATAGATTACATTTCATCTCCCTGGTAATGTTGAACTACTGAATATCAACAAGCCCTACTATGTGTACCCATCCCCATGCTATGTGGGCAGGAATCTCTTCCTGATGTGCCCATATGGTGTGACTGCAAGATACTTTCTTGGAATTATGTCATCCCACATACATATTGATGATTACACATCACCTCTCCTGCACATACATTGCCAGATTAAGGCAGTGACTTTTTATAAAGGTCATGAGATCTGATAGTATAGGCATCCCTTACCTTACTGTGCTGCATAAAGATTGTTTTTACATGCAACCCCTCCTGAAGCATATGCTGCCGCAACCCAGTTAGATCACAAGCTCTCCTCACCGTACCTCTGCATATACTGTGCTGTTGCGCGCAGATAGATCCCCACAGTACAGGTATTCTGGAGCACCATATAATGGATAAATGCATTTTTTACTGCACTACTGTTGAAAGTTTGCCCCCATTGAAGGGCATTATTCCTATTGCACCTTGTTACAACTATTAGGTGCACAAAAAAGGTTCTGACAAAAGGGCTTCCCAGTGACTTAGAAACTCTGTCCTTTGTCATGTCAAATATGCACAGATTCCAACTTACCAACTGCACCAACCTGCTATTCTGAAAAGACGTATTCCTGTAAAGCCTAATGCCAATTTCCCTGGCGGTGTTGGGTTGATGCAAGTCAATCCACAGGGACAGAGTACAAATTCGCCTTGTTGTACTGGGCATAAGCCAGCACAATAATGGTTGTTTGACCACAATAGTGCTAAAAGCCATCAATTAAGCCCATGTCTTGCTGGAAGTACAGACCATTGCCAGTCGCAAAATACAAATAAGGGAGGCCATGTGTCCCACCTAGATCACCCTCTTGAAGGTTCCCATTCTTCAAAGGCTTCTTGAACAAACCAGCTTATGAGCATTCCAAGGATCAATCACTATGCACAAAAAAACTTCTGGCATCTGTCCCAACCTGACCTTTTATCAGTTTCTAACCTTGTCACGAATCAATTTCGAACAGTACTGCGGATAAACCTTCTACATTTTAATATATTTACTGCTATCCCCTCTCATTCATCACCTTTCATATTTTAACCTCCCCTCATAAGTGAGCCCTCCTACATGATTCAGCCCCCCTAGTGTCAGGGAGACCCCACCTGCATCTTCACCCATCACCGTTCAAGTGACGGACTCCACCTCTGTTCCTCCCCTTGTAACAGCCCCTCACGGTCCCAGTGAGAGCCTCCCCCCCTGTACCTCTGTCATTACTGTGCCAGTGTCAGAAGCTCTTCGCTGTCCCAACTGAGAGACTCCCCCTCCTCTGAGGCTGCCCTGGAGAGTTCCTAGCTATGCCTAGCCCAGCTCCTGCCCCAGCCCGGCCCTTACCTTCCTTTTCCTGCTCTCCGCAGTCCCACTCCACACAAAGCACTGGTAAATCACTCGCAGGCTCTGCTTCCAATTGTCCGCCTTAAAACTGTTCACATGGGAGCACCCGGCCGGACTCATGACAGGAGCCGCACCACTAGCCCTGCCGCCACCGCGCAATCTCGGGCCGCAAGCTGTCCCCGCGCCTCCTCCTCCGCCGCTTTCCGCCCCCAAAGCACCGCCCGCCGCCGTCGCGGCTGCGATTATTTATATGAAGAAAAGCCCATAGTGTCGGCAAAGGATGATGGTCGTCAGGCGATAGCGCTGCGGGGGAGGGAAGCAAACTCGCCGCACTGCAGGAAGTTCCGCCCACTCACAATACTCTCATTGGTCAAACACCGGTTCACTTTGCCCAAATGGTTGTACGATTGGTCAAAGGAGCTGTCAATTATTCGTCTGTACCGGTATTGCTCTACTTGCGGGGGGAGGGTATCAAACTCGCCGTACTCACCAGATGTACCGCCCACAGTCTCAATTCTCATTGGTCAAGCCCCGGCCCTTTGGTCAGGACGTTTTTGTGATTGGTTATCGAGCTGCCCATCATCCGTCGATGCCGGTATCGGGGATGAACTGTTGAACGATTTGAATAGCACGCACGCGCTACTTCCGGTTCCTGTTGCTAAGGTTTCCTGTAGGCGGCTGGGCCGAGGCTAAAGGCTTTACGGACAGAGCTGCGGCCTCAGAATTTTAGGGCCTCGCCAGTTGGCAAGTTTTCCCTATATTATGCCCGCAGCTCTATAATTATCTTGGGGGGGCCTCAGTAAACTAATGAATATCGAACTGCAGGTCTCTGCTTTGCGCAGTGGGGTCCCGGACTGAATCCACCAGATCTTTTTATTGTCCCACAGGAGTTCCCCTGCCACCACCTTGAAGCACCTCATTGTGTCTCTCCCATGATCTCAGGGTTCAACATTGCCTTCCAGAATAATCGTGACCCGTTGGTTGAGCCTACTGCAGATGCCAACGTCTGGCATTTGATCATCCAATGTGCCCTTTGCATCTTTTTAGTTATTCTTTCATTTATCTCATTGCATTTCCTCTCTCAGTTGTATTGGGGTTTCCAGTAGTTTAGGGATTATTTTTGTCTGAAAGGAAGGGTGTCCCATAGCACTTTACAGCCAGTGAATCAATTTGTGTAGAGCAAACTCCCACATGCAGAAATGAGGTAATAACCAAATAAAATGTGTTTAGACCGAGGGGTAATTATTAGCCAGAACACCAGGGAAGACACACCTACTCTCTGAAAAGTATTGTGGAATCTTTTATTCTGAGAGGGCAAACAGGACCTCAGTTTAACATCTCATCCAAAAGATGACCACCAATAGTGGAGCAACTCAAGCAGTGCGCTGGGAGTGTCTGGCCCCCTTGGGATTAAAAGAGGCTGCATTCTGTTTTTGTCTCTGGGTGGATGGCGATTGAGCTGAGTAATCATTTCAGCTTCTTTGGTTAGGGATTATGTTCTCTCGAGAGAGAAACAATGTTTCAGGTCTGACCTTTCAACTGAATTGAGAAAAGTTAGAAATGTATTATTCTCCATCTTGCCCTTCTATCCTAAGCAGAAGCCTGAGCTTCATCCCCTTCAATGAATTTTGAGTTTGGCATGACGCTCTTATTTTGTTAATTATGCCTCTGTACCCATTTCTTTGGCCAGGAGTAGCTGCTACTCATGCAGACTCCATCACTGCACATCAAGCCACTGTTTCCAGGACTGTCACTGACCCCATCTCTGGAAATCTTCCCTCCAAAGCTACCAAACACATGGTTCCCCCAACCCTGAACGACCCACTTCTACCTCCATTCCATGATCCACAACAGGGCTGTCATGGTAGGCCTATTGTTTTAGCCTGTTCCTGCTCCAATTACTTATATTTTTCTCCCTTGTCCAGTCTCTTCCCAACTACATCTGTGCCATCTGTCACCTTCAACAGTTTCCTGGCCCCAACCATTTCCTTTTCCACCATGGATGTTCAATCCCTCTGCAACTTCATCTCCCAACAGGAGGCTCTGAGAGCTGTCTACTTCTTTCTTGAATGTAGGGCCAACCAGTCCTCATCCACCCTCTGCCTGCCTGAATAACTTCTTGAACTCCGCTCACTTCCTCCAAATAAAAGCTGTTGTTATGAATACCTGCATGGGTCCTAGCATTCTTGTCTTTTTTGGAATATGCTGAATGTTCCTTGTTGCAGTCCTACCAAGTGCCCTTTTTTCACCTCTATTTCTGGTACATAGATGACTGCATTTTCAAATACATTGCTTCCAATTGCCACTTTTCTCTTGCGTACGAATGGTCTAACTCCAACTCTTCCTTTCCCTTCCTTCACTTCTCACCATTTTTGGGGATAGGCTAAAAACCAATGTTCACTATAAGCCCACTGACACCTTCAGCTAGCTTGACCAGACTTCCTCACACCCAACTTTCTATAAAAGCTCTATTCCATTCACCCAGTTTCTCTGTCTCTGTTCTGAGGATGCGACCATCCATGCTAATGCTTCCAATATGTTTCTCTTTGTGCTCAAACAAGGATTCCCCCCAACGATATTCACAAGGCCCTCAACTATGTCTGTTCCATTTCGTGCACTTCTGCTTTCACCTTTTCCCCTCCCAGAACCATGATAAGGTTCCCTTTGTCATCACCTTCCACCCTTTGTCCTTACCTTCCAACTACCAGCCTTAATACTCAACGAATCATCCTTTGCCATTTCCACCACATCCAGTGTGATGCCATCACCAAAAACATCTTCCCTCCCCTTTCAGCATTCCAAAGGGAACATTCCCTCCATGATACCCTTGTCCACTCTACAGTCACCCCCAACAACACCCTCCACCTTTCCATGCTGCCCTTTTGCCACCTCCCTGCTCATTGTTAAAACCCCAAATATTCTTTCCAGGTGAAACAATGATTTACTTTACTTCTTTTCATTTAACATATTCACTGCTCATTAAACAGTGTCCACTACACTGGAGAGACCAATCACAGACTGGGTGAAGGCTATATAGAACACTGCCATTCAGCCTGCAACCATGACCCTAAGCTCCAGTCGCCTGTCATTTTAATTCCCCAACTTTCTTGCACTCTGTCCTTTCTGTCCTTGGCCTCCTGTCATGTTCCAATGAAACTCAATGCAAGCTTGAGGAACAGAACCTCATTTTTCTTCTGGGAATTTGACAGCCTTCTATACTCAACATTGAGTTCAACAATTGTATTTTGTAATCTCTCCTCCCATTTTGTTCATTTGCTGTTTTGGTTTTTCTCTCATTTCTTTTCCTTTTCCTTCTGGATTGCTGCTATTTATGATACTGCCATTCACACCTCCTTGATACACCTTTTGTTCCCTGACTTGTCCTATCACCACTCCCTTTGACCTTACACCATGAACTCTTTTGTCATTTAATCTTTCCTGTTGTCCACCTTATTACAAACCTGCCCTTTTGTTCTTTTTCCCACACTCCCCACTTTCACTTGTTCAAAGTCTATTGGCCTGGATTTTGCAGTCAGCTCTGAAACTGACTGAACCTGGTTCTCCAGCTGCAGCATGGGTCCAAAGGCGAAGCCAGTGCCAAGACCAAGTAGTGTGGTGCATTGCTGGCAAAGGTATGCCCCCTTTTGATGTCAGGAACTGATGACATGCTCCTTGAGGTCTGTTTCAGCTCAATGGCAAGTAAGTGTTTCTTGACTCTTTAGAATTTCTTATTTGATGACACAATGTAGCTGTTTATAAATTTTAGTTACACGTCCCCTCCCGTAACCCCCACCTCATTTCCTCCTCAAAAGCCTCACCCAGATTCCAGACCAGCTCCTCACCTCCCCGTTCTCCTGGCTCCCCAGCTCCCCATCCCCCAACATTTCTCAGTCTGCACTCACTAGGTGAAGCCCTAAAAAATATACTTAAAAAGTTGTATAACTTCTGGGCAATTAACCCATGTTTCCAAATGACAGATCCCAGCAGAACCATCAGCATGGCCACCTCTATAGCCCATTCAGCCAGAACTTCTGGATTTCAACATAAGGGAGATCACCTGAAGTTGCAGAGCTGTTGCGGACTTCAATTGTGGTGAGCTTCTCAGTGCTCATTGCTATTGGGACCACAAGATCTGGGCCATGAATTTCTAACTTTTCCAGCTTCTGATGAAAGGCCACAGATCTGAAACGTTAACTCTGTTTCTCACACCACAGATGCTACAAGACCTGCTGAATATTTCCAGTACTTTTTGGTTTTATTTCAGATTTCCAGCATCCACAGTATTTCATTTTTGTTGAAATATCAAGGGATGATCAACTGATTTCACAGAGAACCAGCTAGGCAAGGGAAGATATATGAATTTAAATTAAATGACAGGGCAATACCCAGTGATTGACCTCCTGTCATGTTTAAAGCTTCCCCAAAATTCTTAATTTTTTAAAAACCTGTTATGATCTCAGTGGAGACTGGTAGCTTTTTTGAAAGCAACTTAAACTCCCAGTTAGCAACCGAAGGAATTATGCCACAAGATTTCACATTGAAAAATTTTTACTGTGCACCAACAGAATGCTTCCCATTCTATTTTTATTTCCACCTAAGATTTCCCACGCTTTATAGAATCTTGAGCGTTCATTTACCAAACCAAGGTGTGCCACAGCTTTTGGGAATTCATTTTGTTTCTCCTCAGTGTTCTTGCTATCCTCCAATGTATGAGATTTCTTCCAGTCCTTCCACTAGAGGCTAGATGACCCTCTGACTCTCCTTAAGCACCACACAATTGTGGACTCCCCAGTTCAGGAATGGGCCTCATTACAATCTTGCTTCTTGACTCCACATCAGAAAACAGGCTTCTGATAACCCTTTGCTATTGGTCTACAGCTGCTTTACAGCTCCTGGCCCAGTCTTCAACTGCAGCTGCCAACAGCTTTCTCTCACTGTCTGTTCCAGAAGCCAACTGCCCCTTTCTGTGAGGAATCACAGAAATAAAACCCAAAACCAACAAAAACTCTCTGCAATATAGCCCCACAGCATTGTGGCACACCTGGGATGTCCCAGATGGAAATCCAAATTAATTTACTTACATAACATTCCTTTGATTCTGGGACCCACATGAATAATTTATATCTCTAATGGGGACAACTGCAATCTTACCAGATTCACTGTCTCCATTACGAAGCTAAGAGAGGACCACTGATTGCTTATTGTTTTCAATTTACATTTGATGTGCCAAAAGTCCCTGCTTCAAGTAATGGAAGGAAAGACTTTTGCAGCACCATTCAAGACTGTGAATTTGTAGTTTAACTCTTCTACCAGTCTTTTCACAGTTTACACAGATATTCACTTTAATTTGCCTCTTCCTTGAGCCATCTTCAAAGTTAATATCCTCACTTATATTGAGCCAGCAGGAGATGCAGCATTATTCTGCAATTCATCTCCTCCAGACTAAATAAGAACTTGATTTAGTGGTAAGTAGTCAACATGAGCCAGTTCTCTCTAATTCTGAGATGCAAAGGGATTTTTATTAACAGTAAGAACAAATGCAAACTTGGAACTGGAGCTGGTTTGATACAAATATCTAATTTCACGATTCATACGTTTTAGGAGTATGACTTTTAGTTCCAGGAATTGAAATTTTAAATGTAAGATAAATGGAAAAACAACCTGTTTTAGATACTGGTAAACACCCCTAAGATAACTACAATTCAAAGGATGGTCCATGTTTAGTGTCTAGGTCATGATTACTGCATATTCCAGGAAAGACCCAATTCTAAAACAGAATAATTTAGAAATAGGCAATTGAAAGAAGGAATGTTCCTTTTATATAGCACCTTGTAATACCTCAGGGATATTTTAAGGTGCCTCACACACAATTAATTACTTTCACATATAATGGCTTCTGTCACATAGGCAAATTAAGATACCAAATATGAAGAACAGCCATGTAGCAATCATGAAGATTTTTACTCACCAGCAACTAAGTTGTGAGCAAGTTATACAATCTTTCACAAGTGAACATGGTGTTTGACAGCTTCATGAACACTTTCCCCCAATGCATTTGTGGGACTTTTGTGCTACATGAATGAAGTAACGGGTTTACCTTGGTACAGTGATTTTTTTGTGTAGCTTCTCTAGAGGCAGTCACAGCAAGCAGGTGGTTGCCATGGCTACAGCTACCATTCAAGGACCATGAAAGTACACATGGCTGCTTCAGATATTTTTCAAGCAACTGGTTTATGCACAAGAAAGTTATCTTAGATTCTTTAGTATCATGTTGACAAAACAATCTCCAACCTTCACGGATCAGATAAGAAGTGTGCATTGGATAATAAACATTGTATAAAAAGCATAGTCAATCTTAGACATTCTGCCTTTTTCTTAAACAGTTTCGTAGATGGAGTCACTGGTATCTTGTTGGTTGAGTCTCACAGGAAACATTCAAATCCTTGCAAGTCATGCAGAGAAAGCCACAAGGCTGATGATCCTTTGTCTCAGATGCTGAGTTGTCCAGATAGGTTAGATGAACCTGACATTCTTCAAGAAGAATTCTGAAGAAGAGTCATATGGACTCGAAATGCTAACTCTGTCTTTCTCTCCACAGATGCTGTCAGACCTGCTGAGTTTTTCCAGCATTTTTTGTTTTTGTATTCTTCAACCTTGAAGGGAGTTATCTGACAGGGCATCTTATAGATGTGTATAACATATCAAATGGAATGGAAATGGTTATTTCAAAGTACTGCTTCAAATTAAGCCATGACTGTCAGATAAGGGAACGTAAAATAAATAACTTGCAATAGTATAGCACCATTCACAATCTCAGGAAGTCCCAAAATGCTTTACAGTGAATGAAACACTCTTGAAGTGTACTCACAGTTGTAATGTAGGAAGGACAACAATCAATTTGCACGTCGCAAGGTCCCACAAACAGCAATGCAGTAATGACTGGATAATGTGTTTTTTAGTGATATTGGCTTCAGGATAAATATTGACTAGGACACCAAGAAGAATTTTTTAAATAAAGACAAATACTGCAGCTGCTAGAGATTGTGCTGGAAAACTCAGCAAGTGTGGCTGCATCTGTGGAGAAAAAGGCAGGGTTGACATTTCGGGTCCAGTGTGACTCTTCTTCGGAACTGAAGAGAGACTTCCTTCAATTCCGAGGAGGAGTCATGTTGGACTTGAGGCATTAACTCTCTTCCCCTCACCACAGAATTTTTGAAACACATTCATGGGATGTGGTGCTCACTGCCCAATCCTAATTGCCTTGAGAAGATGGTGGTGAATAACCTTCTTGAACTACTGCTGTCTGTGTGGTTTGGAAACATCCACAGTGGGGTTAAGGAGGGAGTTCCAGGATTTTGACCCAACGACATTAATGGCATGGCAATATATTTCCAAATTAGGATGATGTGTAACATGAAGGGGAACCTGCAGGTGGTGGTGTTCTACTGCTGCCCTTGTTCTTCTAGGTGGTGGAGGTCGCAAGTTTGGAAGGTGCTGTCAAAGGAGCCTTGGCAAGTTGCTGCAGTGCTTCTTGTAGATGGTATACACTGCAGCCACAGTGCTCCTGTGGTAGAGTGAGTGAATGTTGACTGGGATGCCAATCAAATGGGCAGCTTCGTCCTGAATGGTGTCCAGCTTGTCAAGATTCTTGAGCGTTGTTGGAGCTGCACTCTCCAGCCAAGTGGAGAGTATTCCATCACACTACTGACTTGTGCCTTGCAGATGCTGGTCAGCCTTTGGGGAGTCAGAAGTTGAGATATTCATCACAGAATTATCAATCTCTTTACCGTCCAGGACAAAGCAGCCCACTTGATTGGCACCACATCCACAAACAGTCACTTCTTCCATCACCGACGCACTGTAGCAGCGGTGTATACCATCTACAAGATACACTGCAGGAATTCACCAAGGCTCCTTAGACAGGGCCTTCCAAACCCACGACCACTACCGTCTAGAAGGACAAGGGCAGCAGATAGATGGGAACATGACCACCTGGAAGTTCCCCTCCAAGTCACCCACCATCCTGACTTGGAAATATATTGTTCCTTCATTCACGCTGGGTCAAAACCCTAGAACTCCGTTCCTAACAGCACTGTGGATGTAACTACACCACATGGACTGAAGCAGTTCAAGAAGGCAGCTCACCATCACCTTCTCAAGGACAAATAGGGATGGGCAATAAATGCTGGCCCAGCCAGTGAAGCCCGTAACCCATGGATGAATTTTAAAAATGTGCTCTTATAGGCACAGCTTTTTTAAGATTTTTACTTACACAAGGTTATTCATTTTGGTGATTAACACAGTGTCCATTGTCTCTGCATTCCATCTTGAAAATTGCAAGGCACACAACACTTTAAATGTCACCTTCTGTGGAGAATAAGTGTGACATGACCCAACTCCCACCTATCCTGGAGTAACATTTGACCACTCCATAATGTGCCATCACCACCTCCAAAAGACTGCCAAAAAGACCAAGATACAAGTGAATATTATCTGTAAGCTCGCTGGCACAAGCTGTGATGCAAAAAAAACACCGCCTTTCATACTTCTGCTATAGCTCTGGTCTTCTTGACAGATGAATATTGTGCACTTCATATGGGCCTCAAGTCACCACACATAGAATCATTGAAAGTTTACGGCACATAGGCCACTTGGTGCCAAACTCATTGACACATGAGTTCACTTAGTAATGAGAATGATCTCTGGAATCCTTGAAGTCAACTTCAATTTAGTGGTTACCAGTCCTTTAAAATATCATCCCTCCCTCCATTTGACGGGAAACAGCAACACGCAGAGAAATAATTGCATATTTATAGCCTCTTTTTGGAGAATCAAAACTAATAAAATAAACTAAAATTATTAAATGAGGGGGTGACAGCCCCTTTCCCTATTTATATATATTCAAAGACACGTCATCTGTTTCTCTTAACCTTAACAATGACATTAACAAACCTTAACAATGTAATTAACAAGACGTTAACAAGTCACAGTGTTTATGTGAAACAAAAACAGAAACAGAATTGCCTGGAAAAACTCAGCAGGTCTGGCAGCATCGGCGGAGAAAAAGAGTTGACGTTTCGAGTCCTCATGACCCTTCAACAGAACTGAGTAATATTAGTAGAGGGGTGAAATATATGCTGGTTTAAGGTGGGGGTGGGGGATGTGGGGGGAGAGAAGTGAGGGGGTACGTGTGGTTGTAGGGACAAACAAGCATTGATAGGAGCAGATAATCAAAAGATGTCACAGACAAAAGAACAAAGAGGTGTTGAAGGTGGTGATATTATCTAAACGAATGTGCTAATTAAGAATGGGTGGCAGGACACACAAGGTACAGCTGTAGTGGGGGTGGGGTGGAAAGACTAACAGGGCATAAAAGGTATAGATTTAAAAATAATGGAAATAGGTGGGGAAAGAAAAGTCTAAATAAATTATTGGAAAAAACAAAAGGAAGGGGGAAGAAACGGAAAGGGGGTGGGGATGGAGGAGGGAGTTCAAGATCTAAAGTTGTTGAATTCAATATTCAGTCTGGAAGGCTGTAAAGTGCCTAGTTGGAAGATGAGGTGCTGTTCCTCCTGTTTGCGTTGGGCTTCACTGGAACAATGCAGCAAGCCAAGGACAGACATGTGGGCAAGAGAGCAGGGTGGAGTGTTAAAATGGGAAGCAACTGGGAGGTTTGGGTCTTTCTTGCAGACAGACCGTAGATGTTCTGCAAAGCGGTCGCCCAGTTCACGTTTGGTCTCTCCAATGTAGAGGAGACCGCATTGGGAGCAACGAATGCAGTAGACTAAGTTGGGGGAAATGCAAGTGAAATGCTGTTTCACTTGAAAGGAGTGTTTGGGCCCTTGGACGGTGAGGAGAGAGGAAGTGAAGGGGCAGGTGTTGCATCATTTGTGTGGGCATGGGGAGGTGCCATAGGTGGGGATTGAAGAATAGGGGGTGATGGATGAGTGGACCAGGGTGTCCCGGAGGGAACGATCCCTATGGAATGCCGCCGGGGGGGTGAAGGGAAGATGTGTTTGGTGCTGGCATCATGCTGGAGTTGGCAGAAATGGCGGAGGATGATCCTTTGAACATGGAGGCTGGTCGGGTGATAAGTGAGGACAAGGGGGACCCTATCATGTTTCTAGGAGGGAGGAGAAGGCGTGACGGCGGATGCGCGGGAGATGGGCCGGACACGGTTGAGGAGTAGGGGGTGATGGAGGAGTGGACCGGGGTGTCCCGGAAGGAACAATCCCTACAGAATGCTGCCGGTTGGGGGGGGTGGGGGGGGTGGTGAAGAGACGATGTGTTTGGTGGTGGCATCAAGCTGGAGTTGGTGGAAATGGCGGAGGGTGATCCTTTGAATGCGGAGGCTTAGTCTAATCCGATGCCTCAACAAGAAACTTTTTCTCTTTCTCTCAAGTGCAAAGGAACACAAGCTCCAACAACTCATCGACACCAACACCCTCCGGGACACCCTGGTTCACTCCTCCATCACCTCCTACTCCTCAATCCCCACCTATGGCACCTCCCCAAGCCCACGCAAAAGATGCAACACCTGCCCCTTCACTTCCTCTCTCCTCAACGTCCAAGGGCCCAAACACTGCTTTCAAGTGAAGCAGCATTTCACTTGCATTTCCCCTAACTTAGTCTACTGCATTCGCTGCTCCCAATGCGGTCTCCTCTACATTGGAGAGACCAAATGTAAACTGGGTGACCGCTTTGCAAAACACCTGCGGTCTATCTGCAAGAAAGACCCAAACCTCCCAGTCGCTTGCCATTTTAACACACCACCCTGCTCTCTTGCCCACATGTCTGTCCTTGGCTTGCTGCATTGTTCCAGTGAAGCCCACGCAAACTGGAGGAACAACACCTCATCTTCCAACTAGGCACCTTATAACCTTCCGGACTGAATATTGAATTCAACAACTTTAGATCTTGAACTCCCTCCTCCATCCCCACGCCCTTTCCGTTTCTTCCCCCTTCCTTTTGTTTTTTCCAATAATTTATATAGACTTTCCTTTTCCCACCTATTTCCATTATTTTTAAATCTATACCTTTTATGCCCTGTTAGTCTTTCCACCCCACCCCCACTACAGCTGTACCTTGTGTGTCCTGCCATCCATTCTTAATTAGCACATTCGTTTAGATAATATCACCACCATTAACACCTCTTTGTTCTTTTGTCTGTGACATCTTTTGATTATCTGCTCCTATCACTGCTTGCTTGTCCCTACAAACACCCCCACCCACCACTTCTCTCCCCGCAACCCACCCACCCCCCCACCCTCCCACCCCCCCACCCCCACTCCCCCCCACCTTAAACCAGCTTATATTTCACCCGTCTCCTTAGATTCACTCAGTTCTGTTGAAGGGTCATGAGATCTCGAAACGTCAACTCTTTTCTTATCCAGCGATGCTGCCAGACCTGCTGAGTTTTTCCAGGTAATTCTGTTTCTGTTTTTGTTTTGGATTTCCAGCATCCACAGTTTTTTGTTTTTAATCACAGTATTTATGTGGCTGGTCCAATTATGTTTCTGGTCAATGGTAATGCCCTCACCTCCCTGCCCCAGGATATTGATGCTAATGTCATTGAAGGGGAGATGGTTAGATTCTCTCTTATTGGAGGTGGTCATTGCCTGGCATTTGTGCAAGGTGAATGTTACTTACCACTGATCAGCCCAAGCTGAATGCTTGGCAATGACTGCTGCATCATCTGAAGAGTTACTAATGGTACTGAACATTGTGCAATCATCAGCAAACATCCCGACATCTGACCTTATGTTGGAGGGAAGGCCATTGATGAAGCAGCCACGATGGCTGGCCCTAGTACACTCCCCTAATGAATTTTTGCAGCAATGCTCTGGGGCTGAGATGGAGTGGCCTCCAACAACCACAGTCTTGTTCCTTTGTGCTCGATATGGCTCCAGCCAGTGGGGATTTTTACCCCCTTATTCCCATTGACTTAATTTTTATTAGGGTTCCTTGATGCCACGCTTGATCAAACCCTGCCTTGATATCAAAGCCAGTCATTCTTCCCCCACCTTTGGATTTCAGCTCTTTGTTCCATGTTTGGACCAAGGCTGTAAATGAAGCTTGGAGCCAGGCAGAACCAAAACTGAGCATCATTGTGCAGGTTATTGCTGAATAAGTGGCACTTGATAGCACTATGGATGATACTTTCCATTGAATCACAGAATTATTAGAGTGCAGAAGGAGATCATTCAGCCTATCATATCTACAACAGCTCTTCAAATGAGCAGTTCCCTTCGTGCCATTCTCTGCCTTCTCCCTGTGACCCTGAACATTCTTCATTTTCAGATAACAGTCTATTCCCCTTTTGAATGCTTCAGTTGAGCATGCCTCCACCACAATCTCAGGAAGTGCATTCCAGACCTTAACCACATGCTCTGTGAAAAAGTTTTTTCTCACTTCACTTTTGCTTCTTTTGCCAATTACTTTAAATCTGTCACCTCTTGTTCTTGATCCTTTCATGGGTGGGAATAGCTTCTCCCAATCTACTCTGTCCAGATCCCTCATGATTTTGAATGCTGTTGTGAGCCCAAGAAAAGAAAGAAGAAAGCTTACCTTTTGAAAACAAAAAATTGGGCTTTGGAATCGGGAACTACAGTTCCCAACGGGCCTCAGCAATTGCTGTGCTTGTGCAGGCCCTGGAAATGTCGCAAATGCGCAGGTATTTCCTCGTTCCGATCTTCAGCTTCTGAGCCTGTGCTGGCCAGAGAATGGTCACATGCACAGTTGGGCCATGTGTCACATCCTCAGGATGGTAGGTGGCCCTGTGCACATGTGCAATTTGTTCTTTTTCACTATTTTTAGATTTAAAGCCAGCTCTGCACTTGCACAGAAGGAAAAAGCAAAAGAAAGTGAAACAGTGCAAAATAAAGGTGGGGGTGGGGGGGGGGGGGTGGTCAGGTGAGCCGGAAGAGAACGCCATTCTGCAGAAGGTGCCAGAAGAAGCTGGACATGAGAGTGGGAGATGAAGGGAACAGGCCCCAAAGAAAAGAAGAAAGGTTCAAAAACCAGAAAGTGGGACAGAAAGAGGTCCCAGGAAGACAGTCAAGCCAAAGAACAGGTTTCAGAAACAGGTCCTGTTCAGTGAAATTGAAAGTAAGGAGCAGAAGAAAAGGCTCCATGTTAGGAAGATAGAGCTGCAGGGAGAAGACTTTGGAGCAAAGTGGGCTTGCGAGAAGCCAGAAGATCTGAGGAGACAGCCGAAGATCGGTGACTCCTTACTTTGGGCTTTTGGAGTATAAAGTGTTCTGCTTGGCATGGATGAGTATCTGAGAGACTGAGTGGAAGGCGAAGCTTGAAGGCACTTGGTGATCCAGGGGAGAGGAACTTTGGAAAGAGAAATTGAAACTGTAGAAGTGAATCCTTGTTGAAGATGTCCAAGAGAAAGTGTCTCTTGGGAGAAAATTCCAAGATAAGTTCTTCGAGAGTGGAGATTAGAAACCCTTGTGAGAAAGATAGAGCTTCCATGAGACTGGTTGGCTCAAGGTGTAATGAGCACCTGGGAGAGTTGATGAGAAATCCATAATATTTGCTTTGGGTGATATCTTGGATCTTGGAGTGTGTTGTGTCCAACCACAGGTTCCTAATTGTTTACATGGACTGTATATTTACCGTGAACATTAGAGTATAAGATAGATTTTGTAACTTGTACTATCCTTACAAATATGTACAAATCTGTAAAGTTGTAGTTGTGGGTAAAGCAATGGTGTAATATAGTTCTTTTTTCTTGTTTAAAAGATGTTTTATTCTTTTATTAAAAGTTCATCAGCAGACTCCTGTGACTCTGTTCAGTAGCTGCCCTCCACGTTTCTAAATAAAAAAGTAAAATTTTGGATCCAACGAGCCGGGTTCCATCCTGGGATCTGACTTGTCCAGTAACAACATCAGCTGGGATCATAACAATATCTCTATCAAATCTCCTCTCAACCTTCTTTTCTCCAAGGAAAGCAATCCTAACTTCTCCAATTTATCTTCATAACTGAAGTTCCTCATCCCTGGAACCATTCTCATTCATCTTTTCTGCACTCTCTCCAATGCCTTCACATCCTTTCTAAAGTCCAGCTTTGCTGATGATTGAGAGTAGACTGATGGTCGAGTTTAGATCTGTTCGCTTTTTGTGCACAGGGTGTACCTGGGCAATTGAAGTCCTTCAAGGAGGAGAGAGAGACAGGGAGTTTTAGGGAGGGAATTGCACATCATGGGACTTGGACTACTGAAGGCACAATCACCAATGAAGTGATGAAAATCCAGAATTTGCAAGAGACCAGAATTGAAGGAGTGTAGGGATCTAGGAGGGCTGTAGGGCTGGAGGAGATTACAGATATAAGGGATTGCAAGGTCATGGAGGGAGTTGAAAACAAAGATGATGATTTTAAAATTAAGCAAGGTGGGATAAATTGTAGCCACTATGTGAAAGGATACTACCACCTATGGAAGTGCAAGCAAGGAACAGACCCAAGCAGATAGATTAGGGAGCAGAGGTAGGTAGAGGAACCGAGAGCTGAAGAAGTGGCTGATAACGAGAGCAATATTGGATGATTGCTGAACACTTCCATTCAATCTTCAAGTGTAACTTGAGTTTCCGCTTGCCAGTCATTTTAATTCTCCATCCCAATTCCACTCTGACTTCGCAATCCTTGGCCCCCTATACTATTCCTAAGAATCTTGAGAAATTACAGCCAGAATTTTTCAATTGGCAGGTTGGCTCGGCAGGAGCGGGTGGGGGTGGTCGCGGAGACAATCACCTCCTGCATTTGGCTCTGCACCGCCATTTTACATTTTACAATGTAAGACGCGAGCCGTAGCGCTCAGCGCTACCTGTGTGCCTCAGGGAGATTGAATTGCTATTGTAATTAATGAATAAATAGATTAAAACTTTATTTAAACATGTTTCCTCATGTGACAGTGTTACATGAGATGGGACACGTTTTTATATTTAGGAAATACGTTTTATTTAATTAATAAAAGCTTTAGGAAACGAGCGGGATGAGGTTTCCTAAAAAACCTGAAGGCTGCTTGACCTTTTCACCTGCCTGCCAACTTTAAGGTTGGACGGGCAGCGTTAACAATTAAATTAATTACTTTCTTAATGGCCTTAATAAGCTGTTTACATATCAGCGGGCATGCAGCCAACTCCAGCACATGCCCGCCGAATGAAACATCATGAGACAGCGCAATGATGTCGGGATGCATGCCTGACATCATTGCGCGTCATTTTACACGTCAGCATGTCGGGCACACCCCTGCACGCCGACTGAAAAATCCTGCCCTACATCTTGCGATTAAGCACTTTACAGCCTTATGGACTCAATACTGAGTTCAACAACTTCAGATCAGAACCACTACTCCTATTTTTTAAGGACAGCAGGTGCTGGTAATAATTCTGCTGTTGCTATTTTCAGCTCCTCTAAACTCACCTTTTACTTCTCTACTTTCCCCATTACCACCCACTTATTTCTTGCAGCATGGTCCTTTTTTCATTTCAGCACTCCTTTCTTCCAATCTATCACAGACCTTCGCTTTGTTGCCTTTCCCTGTCTGTACTAACTTAAATATTTTACTTCTCTAACGTTTTCCAATTCTGATGAAATGTTGTCGACCTGAAATGTTAATTTTGTTTCTTCATCCACTGATGCTGACAAACCTGCTGAGTACGGTATTTCCAGTATTTTCTGTTTTTATAGCTAATTACTAAGCCAGGTGTCCAGCATCAAACAGAGTTGGCAGTTCTGGGGGCCAAATGTTGGCACAAAAAAAACAGAGAACTTTGAGCTGCATAGCTTGTACAGTACAGTCATTTTGACTTTTAATACTTGTTATTAGATGTTTTATGTAATTTTAAGTGTTTCTGTGCTATTTCATTGAAACATCATTATATTCAATTTATTTCCAACGCCAGCTAATTTCAATTTTTTTTGCACAAAAAGTCACTTCAAATTAGGAAGAATAGATAACACTATCCAAGCAATTGAAGTTCATCTAGGAAGAAAGAAAATTAAATACACAAAGTTTAAAAACAAGGGCTGCTAGCAGGGAGTATACTTCTGATACTCTTTCTTTATCTAAAGTTTTGACTTTTACAAGATTATCAATTTATGGGAAGGGTTTCCTGAATTTCCTTCGTGTGATATGTCCATTTTCAAGGGTTACAAAACACTTTACCTTAATCTGACAGATTTCAGATCAAAATCTATGGTAAAAGGTTTCCCCTGACTGTGCATTTAAAATACATTTATGCCTTTGAAATTTTACTCAATTTTGCATGTCAGATTGTAAAACATGTTTTCTACAATCTGAGGAAAATAAAGACTTGGATTTTTATAGTGTCTTTCATGACCTTAGGATGCCCAAAGCACTTTACAGCCAATGTAATAGTTTTTTTGAAGTGTAGTCATTGTTGTAATGCAGAAAAAGGCAGCAGCCAATTTGCCCACAAATAGCAATTTAGACAACAGCAAAATACTGTGGATGCTGGAAATCTGAAGCAAAAATGGAAAATGTTGGAAATACTCGGTAGGTTTGTCAGCATCCATGGAGAGAGAAAAAGAGTTAACATTCAGGTTGATGATCTTCCATCAGAACTGGAAATGCAGGAGATGTAACAGTTTTAAAGCAAGTACAAAGACAGTGGAAGGAAGGAGGAGAGAAAGAACATAGAAACCAGGGGAAGACCATTCAGCCCATTGAGCCCGCTCTGCCATTCAATACAATTATGGCTGATTCAAACACTTCATGCCTTTTACCCACATCATCCCCATAACTTTTACGTTATTGTTAGTCAGAACTCTATCAATCTCTACCTTAAACATACTCAATGACTGAGCTTTCACAATCCTCTGGGGTACAGAGTTCCAAAGATTCACAACCCTCTGAGTAAAGAAATTTCTCCTCATCTCAGTCCTAAGTGGCTTCTCCCATATTTTGAAATTGTGTTCCCTGGTTCTAGACTCCCCAACCAGGGGAAACATCTTACCTGCATCGACCCTGTCTATTTCTTTAAGTATTTTGTAGGTTTCAATGAGATCACCTCTCATTGTTCGAAACTCTAGAGAATACAGGCCCAGTTTCCCCATTCTCTCTTCATAAGGCAGTCCAGCCATCCCCAGAACAAGTCTGATGAACCTTTGATGCTCTCCCTCTATGGCAATAATATCCTTTCTGAGGTAAGGGGACCAAAACTGCACACAGTACTCCAGGTGCAGTCTAACCAAGCTTCTACATAATTGACTACTCCTATGCTCAAATCCTCTTGCAACAGAGGCTAACATTCCATTAGCCTTCCTAATTGCCTGCTGCTTCTGCATGTTAGCTTCCAGTGACTTATGGACAAGGACACCCTTTATACATGGATACTTTCTAATCTCTTACCATATTCTGCACATCTGTTCCTTCTACCAAAGTGGATAACCTCATATTTTTTCACATTATATTCCATCTGCCATGTTCTTGCCCACTCACTAAGTCTGTCCAAATCCTTCTAAGACTGCTTTACATCTTTCTCACAACACACATTCCCATATTGTTTTGTATCACCTGCAAACTTGGAAATATTACATTTGGTCCCCACATTGATACATATTGTGAGCAGCTGGGGCCTAAGTACTGATCCTTGTAGCGCCCCACTAGTCACAGTCTGCCAATCCGAGAATGACTTGTTTATTCCACTCTGTTTTCTGCCTGTTAGCCAATCCTTAATCCATGCTAGTATATTGTCTCCTATCCCATTTGCTTTTATTTTACTTATCAACCTCCTGTGGGGGAACTTTATCAAAAGCCTTCTGCAGATCCAAGTATACTACAATATTCTCCAATATTCTCCCTCCACCTGGACCCCTCCCTCTGGATTCTTACCTTCTCTTGATCTTTTCATTGAGAACTGTCGGCGCGACATTAGTCGTCTCAATTTCTCTGCTCCTCTCACCCATTCTAACCTGTCTCTCTCTGAACTTACTGCACTCCATTCTCTCAGGTCCAACCCTGACATTGTCATCAAACCCGCTGACAAGGGTGGTGCTGTTGTTGTCTGGCGCACTGACCTCTACCTCGCGGAGGCTGAGCGTCAACTCGCAGACACTTCCTCCTACCTCTCCCTGGACAATGACCCCACCACTGAACATCAAGCCATTGTTTCCAGGACTGTCACTGACCTCATCTCCTCTGGGGATCTCCCTCCCACAGCTTCCAACCTGATAGTCTCCCAACCTCGGACGGCCCGCTTCTATCTCCTACCCAAAATCCACAAACAGAACTGCCCCGGTAGACCGATCGTCTCAGCTTGTTCCTGCCCCACAGAACTCATTTCTCGTTATCTTGACTCCCTTCTCTCTCCCCTTGTCCAGTCCCTTCCCACCTACATCCGTGATTCCTCTGACACCTTACGTCACATCAACAATTTCCAGTTCCCTGGCCCCAACCGCTTCCTCTTCACCATGGACGTCCAATCCCTCTACACCTCCATCCCCCACCAGGATGGTCTGAGGGCCCTTAGCTTCTTCCTCGAACAGAGGCCTGAACAATCACCATCCACCACTACTCTCTTCCGTCTGGCTGAACTTGTTCTCACACTGAACAATTTCTCCTTCAACTCCTCTCACTTCCTCCAAATAAAAGGTGTGGCTATGGGTACCCGCATGGGCCCCAGCTATGCCTGTCTCTTTATGGGGTATGTGGAACATTCCTTGTTGCAGTCCTACTCCGGCCCCCTTCCACAACTCTTTCTCTGGTACATCGATGATTACTTCGGTGCCGCTTCATGCTCTCGTCAGGACTTGGAAAAATTTATTAATTTTGCTTCCAATCTCCACCCCTCCATCATTTTCACGTGGTCCATCTCTGACACTTCCCTTCCCTTCCTTGACCTCTCTGTCTCAATCTCTGGTGATAGACTGTCCACCAATATCCATTACAAACCCACCGACTCCCACAGCTATCTCGACTACAGCTCCTCACACCCCGCTTCCTGTAAGGACTCCATCCCATTCTCTCAGTTCCTTCGCCTCCATCGCATCTGTTCCGATGATGCTACATTCAAAAACAGTTCCTCTGACATGTCCTCCTTCTTCCTTAACCGAGATTTTCCACCCACGGTCGTTGACAGGGCCCTCAACCGTGTCTGGCCCATCTCCCGCGCATCCGCCCTCACGCCTTCTCCTCCCTCCCAGAAACATGATAGGGTCCCCCTTGTCCTCACTTATCACCCCACCAGCCTCCGCATTCAAAGGATCATCCTCCGCCATTTCCGCCAACTCCAGCATGATGCCACCACCAAACACATCTTCCCTTCACCCCCCTTATCGGCATTCCGTAGGGATCGCTCCCTCCGGGACACCCTGGTCCACTCCTCCATCACCCCCTACTCCTCAACCCCCTCCTATGGCACCACCCCATGCCCACGCAAAAGATGCAACACCTGCCCCTTCACTTCCTCTCTCCTCACCGTCCAAGGACCCAAACACTCCTTTCAAGTGAAGCAGCATTTCACTTGCATTTCCCCCAACTTAGTCTACTGCATTCGTTGCTCCCAATGTGGTCTCCTCTACATTGGAGAGACCAAACGTAAACTGGGCGACCGCTTTGCAGAACACCTGCGGTCTGTCCGCAAGAATGACCCAAACCTCCCTGTCGCTTGCCATTTCAACACTCCACCCTGCTCTCTTGCCCACATGTCTGTCCTTGGCTTGCTGCATTGTTCCAGTGAAGCCCAACGCAAACTGGAGGAACAACACCTCATCTTCCGACTAGGGACTTTACAGCCTTCCGGACTGAATATTGAATTCAACAACTTTAGGTCGTAAGCTCCCTCCCCCATCCCCACCCCCTTTCTGTTTCCCCCTTCCCTTTTTTTTCCAATAAATTATAAAGATTTTCCTTTTCCCACCTATTTCCATTATATAAAAAAAAAACCCCACTAGAGCTATACCTTGAGTGCCCTACCATCCATTCTTAATTAGCACATTCGTTTAGATAATATCACCAACTTTAATTTTAACACCTATGTGTTCTATTGTACTATTGTCGTTGACATCTTTTGATGATCTGCTTCTATCACTGCTTGTTTGTCCCTACAACCACACCCCCCCCCCCTCCACCTCTTTGTCTCTCTATCTCTCCGCCCCCCACACACACACCTTAAACCAGCTTATATTTCAACTCTTTCTTGGACTCGAACTCAAGTTCTGTCGAAGGGTCATGAGGACTCGAAACGTCAACTCTTTTCTTCTCCGCCGATGCTGCCAGACCTGCTGAGTTTTTCCAGGTAATTCTGTTTTTGTCCAAGTATACTACGTCCATCTATTCACCTTTATCAATTTTTTTAGTAACATCCTCAAAAATCTCCAAAAAGTTCGTCAAACATGATTTCCCATTCACAAATCCCTGCTAACTATGTCCAATCAGATCATAATTATATAAGTGTCCATTTCTCACATCCTTTATAATAGATTCTAGCATTTTCCCTACTACTGATGTAAGGCTAACAGGTCTGTAGTTCCCTGTTTTCCCTCTCCGTCCCTTCTTAAATAGTGGGGTGACATTTGCTACCTTCCAATCTTCAAGAATCATTCCAGAATCTATAGAATTTTGGAAAATGATCACCAGTGCATCCACTATCTCTATTGCAACCTCTTTCAACAATCTGGGATGCAGAATATCAGGTCCCAGGGACTGATCAACATTCAGTCCCATTAATTTCTCCAATACAACCTTCTTACTTATATTAATTTCCTTCAACTCCTGATTCACCCAAGGCCCTTGGATCTCTAAATGTGGGAGATTTCCTGTATCTTCCTCAGTGAAAACAGAGACAAAGAAACCATTTAGCTTCTCTGCCATTTCTCTATTCCCCATTATGAATTCTTCTGACTCTACCTGTAATGGACCCACATTTGTCTTAGCAAAAACTTCCTTTTTACATACCTATATAAGCTTTTACAGTCCATTTTTATGATTTTTGCTAGATTGCATTCATATTCTATTCTCCCTTTCTTTACTAGTTCCTTGGCCTTCCTTTGCTGCATTCTAAAAACTTTCCAATCCTCAGGTTTACTACCACTTCTGGCAACTTTATAATCCTTTTCTTTTAATCTTATACAATCCTTAACTTCCTTTGCCAGGTTGACTGACTTTTTTGGGTTTTTGCACCTTGAAAGAATATATAAGTGTTGTAAGCAATATGAAGATTATCCATTGCTCATGTACAGTTATACCTTTTAATGTACTTTCCCAATCCATCTCAGCCAATTTGTCCCTCTTGCCTTCATAGTTTCCTTTATTCAACTTTAACACCTTTGCTTCAGAATGAACTACCTCACTTTCAAACATAATATAAAATTCTATCATACTGTGGTCACTCTTCCCTGAAAGTTCTTTTACAGCAAGATTATTAATTAGTGCTTTTTCATTACATAATACTAGATCTAAAATAGCCTGTCCTCTAGTAGACTTCTCAGCATACTGCTCTAGAAAACAACCCCTAACACACTCCGAAACTCGTCTTCCACAGCAGTAGTGCTTAATTAGAAAAGATCTGGAAGGCAGGAAAGATTAAACAACAAAAGGGCTCATGCTGCAAGGCAAAAGGCAGTGGTAATGGGACAAGTAAAAAAGTGTCCAGAGGAGGTATGAATTGAGGAATCATGAGCCGTTGCCATCCAAAACAAAATACTCAATGAGGGGATAGGAAAAGGAAATGAAATGGGACAGAGATTACAGTTGGAAATTCTTGAACTCAATTTTGAGTCCAGAAGGCTGAAAAGGGCATAATCAAAAGATGAGGCTGTTCCTTAAGCTTATGTTGAGTTTCAATGGAACACTGCAGGAGGCTGAGGACAGACAGAAAGCAAGTGGAGAATTAAAATGAAAGACGACCAGAAGCTCAGGATCACGATTGCAGACTGAATGGAGAAGTTTCGCAAAGCAGTCACTCAGTCTGAGTTTGGCCTCCCAAGTATAGAGGTGACCACATTATGAGCAGCAAATATAGTATACCTAATTTACAAGTAAGGTACTAAGGTACAAGTAAATCATTGATTCACCTTGAAGGAGTGTCTGGGGCCTTGGATGGTGTAAAGGGAATACGCTAGGTGTTGCTTCTCCAGCACTTGCATAGAAAGTGCCATGGGAAGAAGAGGGGTGTTGGGGTGATCAGGGTATCACAGAGGAAATAATCCTTTCAGAAGACTGAAAGCGGAGAAGAGGGAAAGATGTGTATGGTTGTGCCATCACACTGGATGTGGCAAAAAGGCAGAAGATAATCCATTGAATGTGGAGGTTAGTGGGTTGGAAGAGAATCCTATCATGGTTCTGGGAGGGAGATGAAAGGGTGAGAGCAGAAGTCTATGAGGAATTAAATCTTCAAATTAAGCACTTTACAACATTGTCTCAACATTGAGTTTAACAATTTTAGGTTGTATCCTCTGCCCCATTTTGTTTCCACTTACTTTGTTGATTTTGATTTTTCTCTCTTTTTCCCTTTTTTTGTTTTTGGCTGTCAGCCGTTCATCTGGCTGCGACTCACACGTCCTCTGCACACACCTTTGCCTGTCTCTTTAATACTCCCTTTGGCCTTGCCCCATCAGTTCTTCTGTCATTTAATCTCTTCTGTCCTCCATCCTATCATAGACCCTATCTTTTGTTTTTTTTTCCATTGACTTAAAACTTGTTACATCTATAATTTTTCTCAGTTCTGTTGAAAGGTCACCTACCTGAAATATTAACTCTGTTTCTTTCCCTACAAATGCTGCCAGACTTGCTGAATATTTCCGGTGCTTCCTGTTTTAATATCAGATTTCCAGTGTCCACAGTATTTTGTTCTTACATAACAATAGTTTTGAAGGAAATCCACTTTTAAATGAAAAATGTATCAAAGTGTCAAAGAACAATATTTGTGGAGGGTATGTTACCGATACCTTCATCTCAAAATCTTATGCCTTTAAAACAGGGGCTTTATTTCTGGCTAGGTTACAAGTACATGTCTTATTTCATTTCTCACTTTCATATTATAGGCTTCTATTGAGGGTAATTGTTGAGCTGCCAGCTTTAGGTGATTTTGTAGAATCATAGAATACAATCATGGAATGGTTACAGCACAGAAGGAGGCCATGCAGCTTGTCGTGTCTGTGCCAGCTCTATGCAAGAACAACTCAGCTAGCCCCTCTTCGGCAACTTTTCCCCACAGCCCTGCAAATTGTTTCTCTTCATGTGGTGCCAAACATTTTCCTCATCTCATCTTTGCTTCTTTTCCAGTCACCTTACAATGGTGTCCTCTGGTTCTCCACCCTTCCGCCAAGAAGTCTTACCTGTCTAGACCCCTCATGATTTTGAGCACCTTTATCAAATCTCCTCTCAAACTTCTCTTCTCAAAGGAGAACAACTCTATCTTCTCCATTCTATCCTTTTAACCAAAATCCTTCATCCTTGGAATCATTCTCATAAATCTTGTCTGCATCCTGTCTAAAACCTCCACATCCTTCCTAAAGTGTGGTGCCCAGAATTATATGCAATACTTTAGTTGAGGCCAATCTCGTGTTTTATAAATACTCATCTGAACTTCCTTGGCAGATATATCCTTCACATACTGTTAAATTATGTACCATGTAACGGACATTGTTACTTCGAACCACCTTTAATACATTATAGAGGATAACTCTGATATTAACCTCAAAGTAACCCTTTAAAAAATAAACCTGCAGTAGTTTGGTTATTTCCTACTAATGTCGCTGTTGAGCTACTCACTGCAGATCGCTGATACAATTGTGCCACTTTCAGACACTTGGTGGTATTGCAGGGCTGATATCACCCACATGATAGCAAAATAATTAACTGCAAGTAATACTAATTGGTCAACCTTTTGTAAATGATTTCAAGATTTTCACCTTCGCCATTCTGTGTGGAAGTATATTCCAAATGTTAGATCTCTAAAGCAACATCAACAGGTGGCAGTGTGATATCATTGTCCACCTGAAGCTGCATAGTGACAGTAGGTCTACTGTAACCTGCAGCAGCCCCTGGAATTCATAAACTCTGATAAAGTGCTGAGATACTTGTAACAAATTATAAAATCATGTCAGCCTTTTTAAAATTAAAAAACCTTGAATTTGCAGCAACCTTTTATACTTCTATTAAATCTATCATTTAACAGATAAAGAAAAATAAAAACAGAAATTCTGGAAATACCTCGCAAGTCTGGCAGCATCTGTGAAGAGAAAAACAGCTTATGTTTCAAGTCGATGACTTTATTTTAAGACTGCTGAAAGTTATTGACCTGAAATGTTAACTCTCCCCACAGATGCTTTTGGACCTGCTGAGTATTTCTTGGATTTTCTGTTTTAATTTCTGATTTCCAGAATCCACAATATTTTGCTTTAGCATCAAAGAGAAATCCAGTTGCAACTCTTTGGTTAATCAGCAGTCACACAATTAGCAGCTTATTTTTCATTACATCAGCCAGAAACCCATGAAGAGAATCAGCAGTAGCACAGCAACTATCTGTTATAGTACACCAGTAAAGAAATAACTTGCCTTTATACAGTATGACATCAGGTTGTCCCAAAGCATTTTACAGCCAACTAAATACTTTTGTGGTGTATTCACCATTGTAATATAACCAATTTGTACACTTCAAGGCCCAAAAAACAGCAATATGATAATAGCTAGATCTTTTTCTAGATGTTGGCTGAGGGATAAATATTGGCCAAAACACCAAGAGTAACTCCATTACTCTTCTTTTAAATAGTGCCAGGAGATATTTTACTCCCACTTGAAAGGGGTGTGACTTCAGTTTAACTTCTCATTTGGGAAATGGTACCTCTGCCAGTACAGCACACCATTAGTACTGCACTCAGCCTAGATTTTGTACAGTTTACAGAAATGGCCCAACCAAAACCTCTCCTGCTTTGTATACAGTGTGCCTAAAGGTTTCAGAAAGGAAGTTTCAGCAGCAGCAAAATAAACAAATGGCACAAGTTGATTGTGCAAGGTGTGGATGATGGAAACATAGGAGCAGGAGTAGGCCATTCGACCCCTCAAACCTGCTCCGCTACTCAACTAGATCATGGCTGATTTTCTACCTCAATGCCATCTTCTCGCACTTTCCCTGTCATACCATCATGACGCCATTGATATCTAGAAGTCTATCGGCTTCTGCTTTGAATGTACTCAATGACTGAGCATCCATGGCCCTCTGGAGTAGAGAATTCCAAAGATTCACCACCCCCTGACTGAAGAAATTCCTCTTCAGCTTGGTCTTAAATGTCCTACCTCTTATTCTAAGACTGTGTCCCCTGGTTCTAGACCTTCCAGCCAGGGAAAAATTCTTCCTGCATCTACCCTGTCAAGCTCCGTAAGAATTTTGTACACTTTAATTAGGTCACCCCTCATTCTTCTAAACTCTAGAGAATACTTGCCCAGTCCCTCAATCTCTCATAGAAAAATCCCACTATCCCAGTGATTAGTCTGGTGAATCTTTGTTGCACTCCCTCTATAGCCAGTATATCCTTCCTTAGGTAAAGAGGCTAAAACTGTACATAATGCTCCTGGTGTGGTCTCACCAAGGCTCTACACAACTGCAGCAATATTTCCTTACTCCTGTACTCAAATCCCATTGCAATAAAGTCTAACATACCATTTGCCTTCCTAATTGCTAATTGTTGCACCTGCATGTTAGCTTTCAGTGACTTATGAAGAAGAACACCCAGATCTCTTTGGACATCAACATTTCCCAATCTTTCCCCCATTTAAGAAACATTCTGCATTTCTGTTTTTCCTACAAAAGTGGATAACTCCACCTTTTTCCATATCATATTCCATCTGCCATGTCCTTGCTCACTCACTTAGCCTGTCTAAATCCCCTTGAAGCCTCTTTGCATCCTTCTCAGAACTCACATTCCCACCGAATTTTGTGTCATCAACAAACTTGGAAATATTACATTTGGTCCCCACATTCAAATCATTGAAATAGATTGTGAGTAGCTGGGGCCCAAGCATTGATCCTTGTGGTAACCTATTAGTCACAGCCTGCCAACCTGAAAATGACCCATTTATTCCTACTCTCTGTTTTCTGTCTGTTAACCAGTACTCAATCCATGCCAGTATATTACCCTCAATCCCATGTGCTCTAATTTAGCTTACTTGTGTGGGACCTAATTGAAAGCCTTCTGAAAATCCAAATGCATAACATCCACTGGTTCTCCCTTAATTATCCTGCTCGTAACATCCTCAAAAAACTCCAATAGGTTTGTCAAACATGATTTCCCTTTCATAAATCCATGCTGACTCTGCCCAATCCTACCATTATTTTCGAAGTTGCCAGTTATCACATTCTTTATAATAGGTCTAGCATTTTCCCTACTACTGACTCAGGCTGACAGGCGTGTAGTTCCCTGTTTTCTCTCTCCCACCTTTCTTGAATATTAGGGTTACATTTGCTACCTTTCAATCCACAGGCACCATTCCACAATCCATAAAACTTTGAAAGATGATCACCAATGCACCCATGATCTCTACAACCACCACTTTCAAATCTCTGGGATATAGGTCATCAGGTCCAGGGGATTTATCAATTCTCAGTCCTATTATTTTCTCCAACACTCCTTTTTTGCTAATACTAATTTGTTTCAGGTCCTCAATCTCATGTGTCCCTTGGCTCCCCAATATTTCAGGGAGATTTTTTGTTTAGTTCCTCTGCCATTTCCTTATTACCCATTAGAAATTCTCCATTCTCTGCCTGTATTGGACCCACATTTGTCTTTACTAACCTTTTCTTTTTTACATATCTTTACTGTCCCTTTTTATGTTCCTTGCTAGTTTACTTTCATATTCTATTTTCTCTTTCTTTATCAATTTCTTGGTTCTCTTTTGCTGAATTTTAAAATGTTCCCGATCCTCTGGCTTTCTACTTTTGTTGGCAACTTTATATGCCTCTTCTTTTGATCTAACAGAATTTTTAACTTTTCTTGTTAGCCAAGATTGGATCACTTTTTTTACTGGCTTTTTGTGCCTTACAGGAATGTAACTTTGTTGCAAACTACATAGTAATTCTTTAAATGCTAGTCATTGCCTGTCTAACATCATACCTTTTCATGTAGTTCCCCAATCTACCTCAGCCAACTTGCCCCTCATACCTTCGTAGTTTCCTTTGTTTAGATTAAAGACCCTAATTTCGGATTGAACTACAACACTTTCAAGCTTGGTGTAAAATTCCATCATATTATGGTCACTCTTCCTTTAAGGCTCCTTTACAACAAGATTATTAATTAGCCTTTCTCATTGCACAATGCTCGATCTAAAATAGTCCATTTTCGAGTTGGTTTCTCAACATACTGTTTTAGAAAACCATCACGTATACATTTCAGGAATTCATCCTCCTCAGCATTAGTGCTTGAGTCTAAGAGTACTTTGAAGTCCCCCATGATTATTGTATTACCCTTATCACTTGTATCTCTAATTTCCTGATTTATGCCATGCCTTATATTACCACAACTATTTGGTGGCCTATAAACAACTCCTACCAAAGTTTGCTGCCCTTTGCTGTTTCTTAGCTCCACCCAAACTGATTCTACATCTTGATCTTCCAATCTAAGATCCACTCTCACTAATGTACTGATCGCATCCTTTATTAACAGTGTGAAACCATCTCCTTTTCCTTTTTGCCTATCCTTTCTAAATGCCAAATACCCTTGAACATTCAGATCCCAACCTTGGTCACCCTGCAGCCATGTCCCTGTAATGGCAGTTAGGTCATAGCTGTTTATTTCTATTTGTGCCATCAATTCACCTACTTTGTTGCAAATGCTGCGCACAGTCAGATAGAGTGCCTTTAATTCTGTCTTATTATTTTTGCAATCTCCAGCCTTAATTGCTGGCATACTCTTATGTTTTCACCTTCTGTCCCTTCCTGCCACACTCTGATAACCATTTCCCTTATTGCTAACCTACTCTCTTACCTTCGCCTCTCTCTTCAGTTTATCACATCTTCCCTCACCCCCATTATTTAGTTTAAAGCCCTCTTGACTGCCCTAGTTATATGACTCACCAGAATACTGATCCCAGCACGGTTGAGGTGAAGACCATCCCAACTGTACAGCTCACACTTTCCCCAGGACTGATGTCAGTGCCCCAGGAATCAGAACCCTTTTCTCCAATACTAGTCTTTGGGCCACACATTTAATGCTCTAATCTTATTTACCCTATGCCAATTTGCTTGTGGCTCAGGAATAATCCAGAGATTATTACCTTTGAGGTCCTGCTTTTTAATTTAGCCCCTAGCTCCTCATATTCTCTAAGCAGAACCTCCTTCCTGGTCCCACCTATGTTGCTGGTACCTGGGTGGACAACAACAACTGAATCCTCCCCTCTCACAGCGAGTTCCTATCCAGCCCAGAGCAGATATCCCAAACCCTGGCACTGGGCAGACAACATAGCTTTCCAGTCTCCTGCTTTCAGCTACAGAGAACTGTGTTTATCCCTCTCACTACACTGTCCCCTACTACCAATGCATTCCTGTCAGCTCCCCTCACTTGAATGGCTTCTTGTACCATGGTGCCATGGTCAGTTTGCTCATCCACACTGCAGTCTCCAGACTACCCACTCTTGTCTGTACAGGCTGCAAGAACTTGAAATCTACCTCGAACCTGTTGGACAATTGCAAGGGCTGAAGCTCCTCCACTTCTACCTTCTTGATCCCCTTACTGGCCTCCCGTGCAGTCACACCCTCCTGTTCCTGACCACTGACCAAAACTGGAACACTCTATCCTAAGGGGTGTGACCACCTCCTGGAACAAAGTGTCCAGGTAAGATACCCTCTCCCTGATATATCACAGTGGCTGCAGCTTGACCTCCACTCAATGACTCTGAGCTGAAGCTCCTCAAGCTGCATACACTTACTGCAGATGTGTTTGCCCTGGATCACAGTGGCATCTAGGAGTTACTACCTTCTGCAGGCGCAACACATCACCTGCTCTGCCATCCTTATTGTACCTTAAATAACTAATTCATTATTTTCTTAATTAATCTTGAAATAAATTAATGCCTCCTCTCACCCCACACACTGTGCTAATTTCAACCTTAGGAATCCAATAAACACTATCAATTAAGAATAAAAGAAATATTGGACTCATGAGTTTCTTACTTCCCTTCTGCTAGTATCTCTTAATTAATTATCTGATAGGTACTTTAGGGTTATTTAAAAGTTTATGTTTTTCTAAATTCCCGATCTTTACGGACAGTCCTTAACAGCAGTTACTCACCAGTTGACTTATGGCTTTCCTGTGAGGTCACTGTTGATTTTTTTTCTCTCTCAAACTCAGTATGCACTAGCAGCTGAAGTTGCGTTCCTCTGCAGGTCCCAAGCAGGTCTGCCTCTTGGGCATTGCTTCTCCTGGCTCCCTCTGAGTAAGTCAAAACATCTGTTTTGTCAGGTGGATGTAAAAGATTCTATAGAAGATTTCAAAGAAGAGCAGGGGCTTTTCCCATGGTGGCCTATTTATCCCTCAACCAACATTACTAAAAACAGATGATTCGGTGAGTCATCACCTCGTATTTGTTGGATTTTGCAGTGCACAAATTGGCTGCCACAATTCCTACAATACAACAGTGACTATACTTTAAAAAATAATTAATTGGATGTAAATTGCTTTGGGACATCCTGGAGTTATAAAAGACATTATATAAATGAGAATTTTTTTTCTAATCATAACACAAGATGCAAAGTATTCACCAATTTATAGTTTGCTGTGGAATTCCATAACTGCATCCCTGGCTGCTCAGTATGTTGCATGAAGACACCATTGTGGCTATCTTCCTTGCCCTATCTTCATCCCTCTGAAGAAAGTGCACCAACTTGTTTGCCTTCAATAGAAAATGTATGATAAGCACAAATGATAACTGTTGATTTATTGTTGCTGTTACGTAGTTAACTTACAAGTTGCATCTGCCATCTTTCCTCTTCTGGTCCTACACGAAAAGACCATAGTCTGAACCACAAAATGAATACAGATAGAGAGAGGCTCAGACAGAGCGAGATTTGGGTTACAAAAATAAACAAGCCAAATTTAAAAGGGGAAGGAAAATAGCTAAAAAAAACCATTACGCAGGGAAAATATGTTTTGGAAAAAATACAAAGGGTAAAGCTAGATACAAATTTATTCATAACAGAGTAAACATGAACTAATTATGGAAATATTTAAAATAACTCAAAATAACACTCAAAAAATTCGACAGTGCTTAAATTTTGATTTTATTTTTAAAGAAGGTAATATAGATTGAAAGACACAGACAGTTACCTTAATTGGCATATAAGTCTAACATTAGACACGAGAATTCTTCCAATGCCATCAGAGCAAAGTGCTTTCACTGCTATGTAAAGTGAGTTTATGACCTGCAGTTTAAATGGCTAAGTGCACTTTCCAGTAACAAGATATGGGAGGAACCTTAAAAGCAGCACACATATTCAGTCAGCTAGCTTTCAGCTAATGGGTTACTGATAAATTAGGGACGATGGAGTGGAATTGATTTAGATGGGTATTATTTAAGTTATTATTTAGATGGGTACTATTTAAGGTTCTGAAACAGAAGTACAGCATGTAATTTATTTCGACAATTACTGAGTGATGATGTATTATTTTCCACCAATCCACTACATGGTTCTGCCACTATGGAGGAGGGGATCAGTGCAATACTGCTAACTGACCACCTGCCAGACAACGATCAACTTTACCAAATTTTGCCAAAGCTCTAGACCCATGTCCAATGATACATGCAAAACTCAAAACACGGGCCTGGATTTTACGGTCCCACTGCAATGTGTTTCCCCCCAGCGGATGCAGCATGCCATTTAAATCTCCATTCAGTTCGATGGGACTGTAATATCCTGCTGGACGGGAGGGGCCATAAAATCCTGGCCACAGTGACCAACATTAGATATGGTTCTGTGATTGTACAACATTTGCTAAACAATCCTGAGTGTGCTAAGAATTACGCTGACAACCAATTTAAGATTATCAGTCAGGTTCGCAGTATGGCACACCATGCATGCTAGAAGCTACATATATTAATACATAGAGCCCTGTTCCTTGCAGACAGAAAGGACATTTACACACATTGTGCCTTTTCCAACTGAATAAAATAGGCAACAACCATTGTCTGGTTCATTCCCTAGGGCAATGCCTTAACCAATTGGAGTCCAACTGCCTGGTTTGAATTTAAACAAAGCTTGACAATTAACTATCAGTCATTGGTTAGCTGGTGCATTCTCCATGGTAACACTTCTACCAATCAGGGTCCACTTGCTGCGAAACGTCAACTCTTTTCTTCTCCGCCGATGCTGCCGGACCTGCTGAGTTTTTCCAGGTAATTCTGTTTTTGTTTTGGATTTCCAGCATCCGCAGTTTTTTTGTTTTTAAATATAAATCATTGTTCCCTTTACATTTGGTATTTTTGCGAATGTCCTGATGAGTGCAAGATGAAAATCTTCAATGTGTCTTTTTTCAGCGATGCTCAAGTTTTGCGTTACCAAACAACTATGTCATATTGCTTTGCAGTGTAAGTCAATAGTACTATCAGCTTAGTTCAGCATCAAAGAGGAAACCTGCCCAGGTGTTTGTCAACTTTCCACATTTTTAACAGGACACTTTGCACCAGTGCCAGAATTTTTAAAAATGGTAATTTTGGGAACATGGTATCGTTGGCAAAGCCAGTATTTATTGCCTATCTCTACCTGCCCTTGAGAAGGAAATGCTGATCCATTTTTGTGAATCATTGCAGTACATGTGGTGCTATTGGGTAGTATCAGGATTTTGACCCGGCAACATTAAAGGACTGACAATACACTTCTACATCAGAATGAAATGTGACTTGGAGGGGAACTTGGAGATGAAGCTGTTTATATACACCTGCTACCCAGTGTAAAATGAATGTCCTTGTAGTGTTTCCCATTAAATTTTGCAAGTTATGAATGCCATGGAGGCCATAAGCTATGAAATTTACCCCCTACACCTCTCTGTCTCTCTATCTCTCCCCTCCTTTAAGATCCTTCTTAATTAAGCTTTTAGCCACCTACTCTAATTTCTCCTTTAGTGGCTCACTGTCACTGTAAGGGAAGGCATTTTTAAGATCTTACAAGTGTGTGAAGAGCTTTCGGAATCTATGCCTCAAGCTTAAAGGACTGAAGTTAAGAAAACTCACTTGGAATTTGACTTGTTCAGGGTATCATGTTTCTTTGCCTGGGTCTTTTAAAATCTATGGGCAGAATTTTCCCGTTGGTGTGTGAGGGCAGGCCCTGCACACACACACACACGTAAAATGACGTGTGGTGACATCGGGCGAGCGTCCAGGTGTCACCGCGTGCCATCGTGACATTTCATTGAGCGGGTGCGTGATTCTCTCCAATGCACGTCCGCCATTAATTAAGGGCTGCTTAAGGCGTCAATCAACTGCAATTTTTTGGCGCCCGTGCAATCTTCGGCTCGGCGCATGGGCACAATGGGCGGGTGGGTAGGACACATTTGTATAAACCTCATCCACGAGCAGGATAAGAGGGCTCAGTGGGGTCGCAAGTGTGCTCTGTCAAATATTGATGTTTCAAAGTTACTGATACTTGCCTGTGTGATCTTCAATACTTCAAAACGCAGACCAGCTGCTTGGTCTGGGCTCACAACCTTCAGGTCAGCACTCTGCAGTGAGGAATCTTTTTTGGGCCTGTATGTTTCAGGAAGCCTTCCCTTAGCCTGGGAATGGGAGCTGAACTCTCCACAGGAGGCACATCCTCTGAGGAGGAAGGGAGGGCTAGAAGGGGGAGGAGGCCAGGATTGCACATTCAGCCTCCAGGGGAGCTACCTTTGGGAGGTCAGACACAGGCACAAGAGGTGCAGGGCCAAGAGGTAGTCCAAGGTGGAAGGGGCCGCAGAAGACACCACTATCCTGCTGCCAGGGTACATAGGCGACAAAGCAGCTACCTCAATATGTCTGAGGTGCAGTGCCGAAGGAGGCTCCATCTCTCAAGGGAGACAGTCAACTATATCTGTCAGATGATTGGGCCGGAGATCTTCGCGAACTGTGTGGGCGGACACCCCATACCAGTAGCTCTAAAGGTCACAACTGCCCTCAATATTTATGCCTCTGGCTCCTTCCAGAGGTTGGTGGGTGATCTTTGCAGTGTCTCCCAATCAGCTATCCACACTTGTGTTGAGCAGGTTACAGACACTCTGTTCAGGCGTGCATTGACATTCATCCAATTCTGCTGCAACCAGGCAAGTCAGGCACAGTGAGCCAGAGACTTCACAGCCATTGCTGGGATCCCCCGTGTCCAGGGTGCAATAGACTGCACACATGTGGCCATCAAGGTGCCAGCAGGTGAGCCCGGTGCCTTCATCAACAGGAAGGGCTTCCACTCCATGAACGTGCAGATAGTGTGTGACCACAGGATGCTGATTCTACAAGTCTGTGCAAGGTACCCAGCAGCTCCCACGATGTCTACATCCTCAAACACTCCCAGCTGCCGGGACTCTTCAGTGCTCCAGCCCGGCTTGATGGGAGGCTGCTGGGTGACAAGGGCTATCCTCTCAGAAGGTGGCTCATGACGCCTCTCCGTCATCCAAGAACAGAAGCTGAGCAGCGGTACAATAGGAGCCACGTCTCCACAAGGGCTATGGTGGAGAGAGCCATTGGTCTACTCAAGATTGCTTCTGATGCCTGGACTGTTCAGGGGGCACACTCCAGTACCCCCCAGATCATGTATCGCTGATAGTGGTTGCATGCTGCACTCTCCACAATCCTGCGCTGGAAAGGGGGGGCGCTGTGGACGATGAAGATGTAGACACATTGGCTGTGGATGCATACGATGTGTCCAGCAGTGAGTCCGAGGATGAGCACGCACAAGGAAATGCTGAGGGGTTAGATGCTGACCCGGGCCTACTCCAGGGAGGCAGGGACACCCGGGAAGCTTTAATCCAATGACCTTTCAGCTAACGCACCACATATGGACCATCAGGTCAAACCTGGGTTGTTTGCTCCCAAGAGACCTAAGTACAAAATCTGCTTGGTTAGGAACATTAATTAAGGCTCTTGTTAATAAAGCTGAATATCCCACAAAGGACTCATTACATTACTGGAAACCATCCACCTGCAGAACAAAAGAGGCACCCTCAGCCATGGTGACATGTCTGAACTTAATAATGCAACCAAAGAAACTTAATGAAACAAAATGAAAGCAGTGTTAAAAATCAAACCAATTCACAAAGACCTCACTGCAGGCCAACAGAAAAGCATCAGTGATAAACCTGTGGTGTGCCTAAGATGTCTTATGTTTACGTTTTCAGGTGCTATGTCTTGGTGATGACCCCTTGCTGAGAGTGGCATCTGAGACAACCTGCTGACTCTGCTATCCTGTTGGCCTCGATGACCTTGGCGGCCGTCCTCCGGCCCGCGGAGCCTGTGCTGGCCCCGCCTGGGAGGGAGCAGCCAATTCGACAGCTGGCATCTCCCCAGTCATTGCAGCCTCACTGGATGCAACGGTCACTGGCAGAGGGGCGGAGGAGCTGTTGCCCTCATCCGGAGTGCCCTGAGAGGATCCCGCAGAAACACCAGGCAGCTGCTGCACCAACGTGAGGTCGCTTCGGACCTCCCTGCTTGCCGTGGATGGATGGACACCGGGCTGGGAAACTTGGTGCCCGCTCTATCTCCCACACAGGCACTGACCAGCTGAGGTCAATGCTGATGTGAGGGTTTGCTGGTCAGAGCGCATCCCCAGGAAGCCTTCATGGGTCTCCTGCAGGAGCCTCTCCACGAGAGTCGCCACTCTCTCCATGGAGGATGCATGGCACTTGGACATGAGGCTCATTACTTCAGCAACCGTCCACGCAGACTCCTCCACAACGGAGACCAAGCCAAGCGAAGCCTCATGTATCTCCCCAAGATGCTCACGCACACCCGGCTGCATTTCCTGTGCCTGCTGCTTCACTGACAGCTCCAGAGGCGCATCATCAGTCACTGACTGAGCATGTGCCTGGTCCCCTGCAGTCCTCCGACTGCTGACACCATGGGCACTCTTTGTCTTTGCCAACTCTTCCAGTGACTGTGAAGTGTCCTCACCGCTGTGCCCCGGGACACTAGCTGATGTTCCAATTCCCATCAAGGTGCTAGTATCTGCGCTGGAGCCTGCCTGGCAGAGATAGTGTGACACTGGTGAGACTTCAGGGCCCTCAGGTGTGAGAGGGGGCCTCTGCTGCTCCTCCTCCCAGCCCTGCTCTGCTGATGCTGAAAGAAAGATCAAGGACATTGAATCAGTTAACATGAAGACAATGTCAATGTGTATCCCTGTCCCCCGGATCATTATGCGCATATCCTTCCATAAGCAATGGTCAAGCCATGTTGCAAACTTCAATCACTGAACATTCAGCACTTCCATGGCTGCTGGGAGAACAATGGTGACCTCAATGCTGGGCAAACATACCTGCCTGTGGTGCCTCAGCCTCACCGACACCGGTTGACTTGGGTGCATAGTGCCTCTCTAAAACTAGGGCCTCCTGCTCAAAGCAGCTGAGAATCGCCAACTGTGCCGGGCCGCCGCCAGTGCTCACCCGCTCAGCTGCATTATGTGCATTCTTCTCCTGAAAAGGAGAGATGAGCATTTATTAGCGCTAATCGCACCTGGACACTCTTCGCGGATGGCCCACTCCAACCAGAGTGGGACATTGCAGGACTCCAGTGTCTTCTCAGTCCTCTGCTGCCAAACACTCACAAAAAGATGATAGGCCTTTCCCCTTGCTCCCTCCCCTCCCACCCTTGGCCAAATGCTGCCTACATCACATCAAGCACCATCTAACCTGCCATAGCAAGGAGGCACAAGCACGTGGGGCGCAGAGGGCAGCAGATTGATTGGTGCCATGCCACCTTGAAGCTCCCCTCCCAGCATGTCATCATCCTGATTTTGACATGTCCTGGAGTTCCAGCACTGTGCCTAGATGCAGCTCCTCCAGGTTGCCACCAAAACAGTCATGTGGGTCACAGCGTACTGCAGGGAGAAGAATCCATCTCTTCACCACCCTCTCAGAGTGACCGAGGCATGGGCAATATCTGCTGGCCCACCCAGTGAAGGAAACATGCCATCAATGATTCAATGCAGTCACTACACTCAAACTTCTGGGGTGGGGTGGGGGGGGGCAGCAAAGGGGAAAGCCGACCTGCTGGGTTAAGTGACCAATGCCAACATAGTACTCACCCTTCCTGAGCGTAACAGGTCGTTGAAGCGCTTGTGACACTGGGTCCAGATGCGCCGCACCACATCGCGGGAGCTCACTATCTCCGTCACCTCCTCCCAGGCATGTTTGGTCATGTAGGGGGCCTCCTCCTCCTGTCCTGGGGTATGAGCTCCTCCTGCCGTGCTGCCACCTTCTTGAGGAGGGCAGCAAGGCAATCATCAGAAAAATGAGGTGCCCCCCTGCCCTACCATCCTGCCTGACCTGCTCAGCAGCAGCACTCAGCAAAGCCCTTCCAATGGCTATGACTTGCAGCCTTGAAAAAGTAAAGGCTGCAGCAACTTTTTAACACAGGGTCGCCATTAGACTCGGCAGTCATTGCAGACCTGCTGCCCGCCCACTCCTGCTGTCCTTGGGAGTCGCGATTCACGCTGGGGGGGCCTTAATTGGCACGTCCAGGTAAAATGGCGGCAATGACCCAATCGCGGGCCCGCTCCACAGCCCCCCCCCCGCCACCCCACAACCCACCCGCCCCCCACCCCGCCTTCCAGAAAATTCAGCCCTATGTGTCTTACTGTTGCCTTAATGAAAGTGTAACTGGGAGTTAGATTGATTAGGGGGTTTGGAAGTTATCATGGTAGTAATTTGTAGATCTATGTATGTATTTGAAATCATTTCTCTTATCAATGGATGTTTAATCTAATTTTATAAAAACTTATAAAACTTGGTGGTCTTATTACTACTGAATTCAAGGCACACATCTCAAAACTTATACAAATTGAAAATTAATTGTGACTGTTGTTCCAAGCTTCCCTCTGGGATTTGAACAGCTCAGCATTTACCATTGGCTGTGTCATAATACTCCCCAAACTCTAAAACAAAAATAAAAATACATGGAAAAACTCAGCAGGTCTGGCAGCATCTGCGGAGAGGAACACAGTTAACGTTTCGAGTCCATATGACTCTTCAACAGAACTAAGTAAAGATAGAAGAGAGGTGAAATATAAGCTGGTTTGGGGGGGGGGTGGGGGGGGGCACAAGTAGAGCTGGAGAGAGGGCCAGTGATAGGTGGAGATAACCAAAAGATGTCATAGACAAAAGGACAGAGAGGTGTTGAAGGTGGTGATATTATCTAAGGAATGTGCTAATTAAGGGTAAAAAGCAGGACAAGCAAGGTACAGATAGCCCTAGTGGGGGTGGGGTGGGGTGAAGGAATCGAAAAAGGCTAAACGATGGATGGAAATACATTTAAAATTTAAGGAAATAGATGGGAAAAGAAAAATCTATGTAAATTATTGGAAAAAAGGGGCGATTGGAAAGGGGGTGGGGATGGAGGAGAAAGTTCATGATCTAAAATTGTTGAACTCAATATTCAGCCCAGAAGGCTGTAAAGTGCCTAGTCAGACAATGAGGTGCTGTTCCTCCAGTTTGCATTGAGCTTCACTGGAACAATGCAGCAGGCCAAGGACGGACATGTGGGCATGAGAGCAGGGTGGAGTGTTGAAATGGCAAGCGACAGGGAGGTCTGGGTAATGCTTGCGGACAGACCGAAGGTGTTCTGTAAAACGGTCACCCAGTCTGCATTTGGTCTCTCCAATGTGGAGGAAACCGCATTGGGAGCAACAAATGCAGTAGGCTAAATTGAGGGAAGTGCAAGTGAAATGCTGCTTCACTTGAAAGGAGTGTTTGGGCCCTTAGATGGTGAGGAGAGGGGAAGTAAAGGGCAGGTGTTGCACATTCTGCGATTGCATGGGAAGGTGCCGTGGGAGGGGGTTGAGGTGTAGGGGGTGATGGAGGAGTGGACCAGGGTGTCCCAGAGGGAACGATCCCTGCAGAATGCCACCGGGAGGGTGAAGGGGAGATGTGTTTGGTGGTGGCATCATGCTGGAGTTGGTGGAAATGGCAGAGGATGATCCTTTGGATGGATGGTGAGGTGATAAGTGAGGACAAGGGGGACCCTATCATGTTTCTGGGAGGGATAGGAAGGAGTGAGGGCGGATGTGCAGGAGATGGGCCGGACACGGTTGAGGGCCCTATCAACCACCGTGGGTGGAAAATCTTATAGATCATGAACCTTTAGATCATGAACGCTCTCCTCCATCCCCACCCTCTTTCCGATTCCCCCCTTTTTTTCCCAATAATTTATTTGGATTTTTCTTTTCCCACCTATTTCCATTATTTTTAAATGTATTTTCATCCATTGTTTTATCTCTACCTTTTAGCCTTTTTCGATTCCTTCACCCCACCCCACCCCCACCAGGGCTTTCTGCACCTTGCTTGTCCTGCTTTCTACCCTTAACTAGCACATTTCTTAGATAATATCACCACCTTCAACACCTCTTTGTCCTTTTGTCTATGACATATTTTGCTATCTCCACCTATCACTGGCCCTCTATCCAGCTCTACTTGTCCTACCTCCCCTTAAACCAGCTAATATTTCACCTCTCTTCTATTTTTTACTTAGTTCTGTTGAAGAGGCATACGGAATCGAAACGTTAACTGTGTTCCTCTCCGCAGATGCTGCCAAACCTGCTGAGTTTTTCCATGTATTTTTATTTTTGTTTTGGATTTCCAGCATCTACAGGTTATCTCTCCAAACTCTAATTCCCTACTAATGCATTCATTCACTTTCTCACACACAGACTCACACAGCACTTGAAACATTATTAAACAATCTCACGATACAAGCTTATGCCACAGGTTTAGTGGAAGTCTGCTGGACTGGTCATTTATTCCATTACTGTTCGTGGAATCTGGCTATGTACAATAATCTGGCTACTGCATTTTCTACATTCCAAAAATGACTACATTTCAATTTAATTGGCTGAGGCAATGAGATACAGTATACAAAGCATATTCTTTATTTAACAATAATTTGTAGTGTTACACAGAGGTTAAATTGTAGTCTGAGGCAAAGTAAGGTAAAGGAGCAGTCCCCTTTATTGGAAAATTTTGACATAAACACAGCCAACTGGTGCAGCAGCATATCAGGCTGGAGAAAAGCCCCGCCTTCCAGCAGCTTGATTGCTAGATACGTCCCGTGTGATTGGATAGAGAAAACGTCAGTCAAAAGTCAATGCCTTTTTTGGGGGGGGGGGGGGGGGTGGGGGTGTGGGGCGGTGAAAGGTCGGGAAAATGGCGGTGCTCTGAGGGTTGATTGTGAGTGGCGGCGGCGAGCGAGCGACAGCCAGCAGTCCCGCTGATTTTTCTCCCGAGTCTGAGCGACGATTAAGGGGAGGATGTTGGGCCGTCTCTGGGCCCGGGCGCCTGCTTTGTTCAGGCCTGGGCTTGGTTACCAGCTGATGGGTAGGATGGTGGAGTGCAGGCGACGGTATCCTGCAGCAGGTGGGCGACTCGAGTAGTAGAAACTAAATATATAATAACATTGAGATTGGCGACGGGGGAATCGAATACAAGGTGTCAGCGGTGGCTCAGTGGGTAGCACTCAGCCTGAGTTACAAGATTGTGGGTTTGAGTCCCGCTACAGAGATTTGAGCATAGTATTTAGGCTGACACCATCAGTCAATGACTGAAGGAGTTCCTTCAGGTGGACGTAAAAGATTCAGTGACACTATTTAAAGAAGAGCCGGGGAGTTCTCGTTAGTCCTAGTGGATATTTATCCCTTTAACCAGTAACATTAAAACATGTGGCCATGCTCACATTGTGGGCAGATTGACTAGCACGTTACCGTAGGCCCTATGCTTAAAGAGGACTTCATTGGCCTTGTCCAAAAAAGCTTCTAAAGATCTGCCCTGCAATTACGTCCAGTCAGTTTAACTTCGGTGGTGGGGAAACTTCTAGAAACGATTATTTGGGATAGAATTCATAGTCACATGGGAAAAATATGCATTGATTCAGAAGAGTCAGCATGGATTTGTTAAAGGAAAATCATGTCTTAACTAACTTACTGGAGTTATTTGAAGAGGTAACAGGTGGTTGATGAGGGTAGTGCTGTTGATGTGGTGTATATGGACTTCCAAAAGGTGTTCGATACAGTGCCACACAACAGACTTGTGAGGAAAGTTATAGGTCATGGAACAAAAAGGACAGTAGCAATGTGGATGCAAAATTGGCTGAAGGATAGGAAACTGAGTGTAATGGTTAAAGGGTATTTTTCGGGCTGGAAGGTGGTTTGTAGAGGAGTTCCCCAGGGGTGGGCATTGGGACCTTGCTTTTCCTGGTATGTATAAATGATCTAGATCTTGGTGTGCAGGAGATAAGTTCAAAGTTTATGGACAACACAAAACTTGGGAGAATTGTAAACTGTGAGGAGGACAGTGTAGTACTTCAAAAGGGCATTGACACATTGGTGGAATGGGCAGATAAGTGGCAGATGAAGTTCAATGCAGAGAAGTGTGAGGTGGTGCACTTTGGTACAAAGAACATGGAGAGACAGTAAAGGGTACTATTCTAAAGGGTGTGCAGGAGCAGAGAGACCTGGGTGTATATGTACATAGGTCATTAAAGGTGGCAGGACAGGCAGAGAAAGCTGTTTCTAAAGCATATGGTATTCTAGGCTTCATTAATAGGGGCATAGAGTACAAGAGCAGGGGGGTCATGATGGACTTATATAAGACACTGGTTAGACCTCAGCTGGAGTATTGTGTACAGTTCTGGGCGCCACACTATAGGAAGGATGTGAACGCTTGGAGAGAGTGCAGAAGAGGTTTACGAGAATGGTTCCAGGGATGAGACACTTTTGTTATGAGGAAAGTCTGGAGAAGTTGGGACTGATTTCCTTGGGGAGGAGAGGGCTAAGCGGAGACTTGATAGAAGTTTTCAAAATCATGAGGGGTCTGGACAGAGTAGACAGGGAGAAACTGTTCCCACTTGTAAACTGATTGAGAGCCAGAGGGCACAGTGTTTTGCAAAAGAAGCAGACGCGAGGTGAGAAAAAAACTTTCACACAGCGAGTAGTTAGGGTTTGGAATGCACTGCCTGGAAGTGTGGTGGAGGCAGGTTCAGTTGAGGCATTGGATGATTATTTAAATAGAAACAAAGTGCAGAGTTATGAGGAAAAGGCAAGAGATGGGTACTAAGTTAAAATGCTCAGCGAGCTGGTGCAGACACGATGGGCCGAATGGCCTCTTTCTACACCGTAACAATTCTGTTGATTCTGTAAAGCACACCTAGACATCCATAAACTGTGAAAGGTGCTATATAAATGCAGATTATTTATTTCACTACAAATTAAGAAACGTATAGGGTTATCTCCTGAGCTGCATGGAACCCCAAACTATATTTCACAGTTTCTGTTGTAATCTGTGCAAGGGTAAAAGTAATGTCAGCTGGGGAGAAATTGGTACCCGTCTGGCTGTCCAAATATTAATTGTTTTAACTTAATTGATATTTAAGATTCCAGTAAATTTTGCTGACAGGCAATCTGGTTGTATGCGGTACTGATTCTGAGTCCTCCAGGGCCATTCTCCATCGGTTTCGGTGATTGTGATGATCACAGTGATGTTAATTCAGCAAACCCAAGCTATTGAACTGATGCCTCTGTGCTCTCTCAATTTTCTCCAGAACCTCGGGCTTGATGAAAACCAATCACAAACCAACTGTTTCTCCAAGAGTCTCTGGAGAAGTCTCAGGAAGTTATGTTTGACACATACCATAATTATCCAGAATTTCTGCACCACAATAAAAGTGTAAGCTGTAGATATGCTGTTGCTCTAGCACAAGATTTCAGCAGGTTCAGGTTCTTATGTTTGATAAATAAAAGTTGTCTGATAACCCTTGAATTTTGCTCTTCTTTTCTAGAACGGAAGAAATTTTATCAGGATGTTAGCATTTCTCAAGGGGAAGGTAAGATTTGTGTTCTCCTGTCTGATGTTTGTGGGTGAAGGTTTCTTTTTTAAGTTTTGGACTTCTTTCAGTCACACAATGGAATGACTACAATCCCTATTGGAACTAAGTTCTAGGAAACAACGCAATATTACTGGACAGGAGAACAGGAGAAGGTAATTAGCCACTCAAACCTATTCTACCTTTCGATTAGATCACAATTGACCCGTGCCCACCTTTATTATTTTTTTCATTTGTGGGATTTGGTCTTCGCTGGTAAGGCCAGCATTTACTGCCCATCCCTAATTACCCTTGAGAAGCTGCTGGTGAGCTGCCTTCTTGAACTGCTGCAGTCCATGTGGTATCGGTACATTCATGGTGCTGTTAGGTTGGGAGTTCCAGGATTTTAACCCAGTGCTGGTGAAAGAACGGTGATATTTCTAGTGTGTGATTGGTTTTCATCAAGGCTGAGGTTTTGGAGAAAATTCAGAAAGCACAAAGGCATCATATAAGACCATCTGAGACAGGATTTAATTTGCGAGATTTGGTGCATTACAAAAGAGAGGGTCATAGAGAATAGAAAGGCTCTGAAAGTAATAGGTCATGATGGTAAGACAGTACATATCAAACTGTTAAGCTTTATTCCTTGAAATTAATACAAAATCTGAGACTTTGAGCAGTTTTTAAATGGTAACAAGGAACCTTGTACTTCATGTGCTGATGTGTTTTACGATGCAGGTTCAGAGGAAAGAGTTAAACTAGATCAAGGGCTGGATAGTGATAATGTAAGTGATCACAACACACGAGCAGGGCTATCAAATCCAAAGATCAGTTGCCCAAAATGCTTACTTGGGTGCCATATATTCCAGAGGCGTCTAGTGAACGGAAGGATGGAACAATTGTAGGACATAATCCAGCTGCCATTAAGTTGAAGTATTGGTTGAATATTCAAGATGATGGCCAAGAAGAGAGACCCATGGATTGGCAGAATGGGGTGAAAGAGTGGAGAATAAGAAATCTAAGTGCAAGCACTGATGTTGGGTCTACAAGTGACTTTTGCAGGTTGTGGTGTTCCCATGTGCCTGCTGCTCATATTCTTCTAGGCCAATGATTCTCAAAGTGTGGTCCATGAGAATCTTTCAGGTGGCCTGGTCCAAAATGTAAGTCACTGAGGCACAATGCCACGGCTGAGGCCACACAAAGGAACAGGCCAGAACCCTCATCCGTGCCACCCACATGACATACAACCAGACCAGCTCCTGTGTGCGCGGCATAACTTATCATAAGCATGAACAACAACAGTGTATAACCAAGATATATATTGAGGTTGATTTTTGTTTGATTTAATATTGAGGTAATTTAAGTATTAGTTTCACAGAAGAAGTTTATTGTGACGATTTTTGAACACATTAGAATGTTTCAAGTAAACATGTTCTCTTGTATTAATGTTTATAATATATCCTTTTGTTTCTGGCATAAATTAATAATTTACTTATGCGTATTAATTTATTAAATATAAATTTATTACATTTAGTAGCAAAAAGGCAGCAAAATGTTTGTAGTTTTCATTACTTTCCGTGAATTCTGATCAGTTTGTTGTGGTGACAAGCGAAAGCAGGTGGGGTAGACTTGATAGGTAGTCCAGAATCTTTTACCCAGCCAAAGTGGTCATCGAACAACAAGATTTGAGATTAGGCGATAGAGGTTGCCGGTTTGGGAGGTCGTGTTGAAGGTGCCTTGGTGAGTTGTTGCAGTGAACTGCAGCCATGAAGTACTGATGGTGGAGAATGTGAATGTTTGAGGTGGTGGTGGGGATGCTGATCAAGCAGGCTGCTTTGCCCGAATTATGTCAAGCTTCTTGAGTGTTGCTGCACTTCACTCATTCAGGCAAGACTTTGGGGAGTCAGGAAGTGAGTTACTCATCCCAGGATACTCAGCCTCCTAATAAAAATCTGTTGATCTGGATCTGGAGAATTTTAGTTGACCCCCAGCCTCCATAACCTTTTTGGGCAAAAGTCCCACTTTCCACTCCCCTTTGAACCGAGCAAGTACAGTGATGTTATTCTATGAATGACAGATTAAAACTGCCTATGAGCATTGAAGACCCAGGGAAATGTTCAAAGAGGAGCTCGTTCAGTGTCTCACCAACTACTCCTCCCTCAACACCATCAAAAATAGACCAACTGGACTATTTGTTTCATTGCACTTCTAGGAATTTGCAATTTGTGATGTTGACACTGCTTAGTCTGTACAAGTTGTACTATGGGAAGCTTTTTCAGACATTTCTTAAATGCTTTGAAGGGAGATGCTCCCTTCTGGGGAAGTGATGGTATAATGCTATTGTTACTAGACTAGTAATCCAGAGACCCAGAGTAATGCTCTGGGGACCTGGGTTTGAATCCCACCACAGCAGATGATGGTATCTGAATTCAATAAAAATCTGGAATTCAAACTCTAATGATGATTGTTGTAAAAACCCATTTGGTTTACTTTAGGGAAGGAAATCTGCCGTCCTTACCTGGTTTGGTGTACATGTGACTCCAGACCCACAGCAACGTGGTTGACTTTTAAGTGCCCTCTGAAATGGCCCAGCAAGCTACTCGGTTGTATCAAACCACTGCAAAGTCTCAAAAAAGGAATGAAACTGGATGGACCACCCGGCATTGACCTAGACACAGGAAATGACAACGGCAAACTCAGCCCTGTCGACCCCGCAAAGTCCTACTTACTAACATCTGGGGGCTAGTGCCAAAATTGGGACAGCTGTCTCACAGACTAGTTGAGCAACAGCCTGATATAGTCATCCTCATGGAATCATACCTTACAGATAATGTCCCAGACACCACCATCACCATTCTTGGGTATGCCCTGTCCCACCGACAGGACAGACCCAGCAGAGGTGACGGCACAGTGGTATGTAGTCTGGAGGGAGTTGCCCTGGGAGTCCTCAACATCAACTCCAGATCCCATGGAGCCTCATGGCATCAGGTCACACGTGGTCAAGGAAACCTCCTGCTGATTACCAAGCACCGCCCTCCCTCAGCTGATGAATCAGTGCTCCTCCATGTTGCACATCACTTGGAGAGAGCACTGAGGGTGGCAAGGGCACAGAATGTACTCTGGCTGGGGACTTCAATGTCCATCACCAAGAGTGGCTTGGTAGCACCACTATTGACCAAGCTGGCCGAGTCCTAAAGGGCATAGCTGCTGGACTGGGTCTACGGCAGGTGCTGAGGGAACCAACAAGAAGGAAGAACATACTTGACCTCACCCTCACCAACCTGCCTGCTGCAGATGCTTCTATCCATGAAATCTTGGTAGGAGTGACCACCGCACAGTCGTTGTGGAGGCGAGTCCTGTCTTCACTTTGAGGATACCCTCCATTGTGTTGTGTGGTACTATCACCATGCTAAATGAGATCGATTTCAAACAGATCTAGCAACTCAAAACTGGGCATCCACGAGGCGCTGTGGGCCATCAGCAGCAGCAGAATTGTTCTTGAACACAATCTGTAATTTCATGGCCTGGCATATTCCCCACTCTACCATTACCATCAAGCCAGGGGATCAACTCTGGTTCAATGAAGAGTGCAGGAGGGCATGCCAGGAGCAGCACAGGCATACCTTAAAATGAGGTGTCAACCTGGTGAAGCTATAGCACAGAACTACTTGCGTGCCAAACAACATAAGCAGCAAATGATAGAGCTAAGTGATCCCACAACCAACAGATCAGATCTAAACTCTGTAGTACTGCCACATCTAGTCATGAATGGTGGTGGACAATTGAACAACTCACTGGAGGAGGAGGCTCCACAAATATCCCCATCCTGAAAGATGGGGGAGCCCAGCACATCAGTGCAAAAAATAAGGCTGAAGCATTTGCTACAATCTTCAGCCAGAAGCGCCAATTGGATGATCCATCTCGCCCTCCTCTGGAGGTCCCCAGCATCGCAGATGCCATTCTTCAGCCAATTTGATTTACTCCATGTGATCTTGAGAAATGGCTGAAGGCACTGGATAGTACAGGGGCAGTGGGGCCTGGCAATAGTACTGAAGACTTGTGCTCCAGAACTTGCTGCACCCCTAGCCAAACTGTTCCAATACAGCTACAACATTGGCATCGACCCAGCTGTGTGGAAAATTGTCCAGTTATGTCCTGCACGCAAAAAGCAGGACCAATCCAATCTGGCTAATTACCATCTCATCTGTAAAGTAATGGAAGGGGTCATCAACAGTGCTATCAAGCGGCACTTGCTTAGCAATAACCTGCTCACTGGCACTCAGTTTGAGTTCTGTCACGGTCACTAAGTTTCTGACCTCATTACAGCCTTGGTTCAAACATGGACAAAGGACTGAACTCCGGAGGTGAGGTGAGAGTGACTGCCCTTGATTTCAAGGCAGCACTTGACAAGTGGGGCATCAAGGAGTCCCAGCAAAACTGGAGTCAATGGAAATTAGGGATAAAGCTCTAAGCTGGTTGGAGTCATACGTATTACAAAGGAAGATGGTTGTGCTTGTTGGAAGTCAATCATCTCAGCTCCAGGATATCACTGCAGGAGTTTCTCAGGCTAGTGTCTTCAGCCCAACCATCTTCAGTTGCTTCCTCTATGACCTTTCTTCCATTATAAGGTCAGAAATGGGAATGTTCGCTGATGATTGCACATTTGTGACTCCTCCGATACTGAAGCAGTCCATGAGCAAATGCGGCAAGACCTGGACAATATGCAGGCTTGGGCAGACAAGTGGCAAGTAACATTCACGCCACACGTGTCAGGCAATGACCATCTCCAACAAGAGCGATTCCAACCATCATCCCTTGATGTTCAATGGCATTGCCATCACCGAATCCCCCACTATCAACATTCTGGGGGTTACCATTTACCAGAATCTGAACTGAACTAACCATATAAATATTGTGGCTACAAGAGCAGGTCAGAGACTAGGAATCATATGATGGGTAACTCACCTCCTGACTCCCCAAAGCCTGTCCATCAAGGCACAAGTCAGGAGTGTGATGCCTGGATGAGTGCAGCTCCCACAACTCTCAAGAAGCTTGACACCATCCAGGACAAAGCAGCTCGCTTGATTGGCATCACGTCCACAAACATTCACTCCCTCTAGCACCGATGCACAGTAGCAGCAGTGTGTACCATCTACAAGATGTACTTCAGGAATTCAGCAAAGTTCCTTAGCCAGCACCTTCCAAACCCAAGACCACTACCACCTAGAAGTACAATGGCAGCAGGTAGATAGGAACACCACCACCTGGAAGTTCCCCTCCAAGTCACTCACCATCCTGACTTGGAAATATATTGCTATTCCTTGACTGTTTCTGGGTCAAAGTCTTGGAACTCACTACCTAACAGCATTGTGAGTGTACCTACACCACATGGACTGCAGCAGTTCAAGAAGGCAACTCATCACCACCTTCTCATGGGGAACGAAGGATGAGCATTAAATGCTGGCCCAGCCAATGAAGCCCACATCCCATGAATTAATTAAAAAAAATATATATATATGATGGTGTACTGTGTAAATGCTTTTGGTGTTGGGCAAGTTACTCATGATTGTGACTAACTTATAGTAGAAATGTAGGCAAAAGTGATCAAAAACTGATACCGTATTTCCAATTAGGTTTCTGTCCTGCCACAGTCCCAAAGCAGTTCTCATCAAAATCACAAATGATTTCCTATGTATCGTCCTATCTTTGGTCCCCAACACAAACTCTATTCTCTCGTCACTGACTCCATTCCTCTCTGGCAACTGCCTGAGGCTGAACCAGACTGTTCACAACCTTGGTGTCATATCTGACCCTGAAATGAGCTGCTGACCACACATCTGCGTCATCATTAAGACTGCCTATTTCCACCTCTGTAAAAGCACCCAGCCCACACCTGCCTCAGCTCATCTGCTGAAACATGCAATTATGCCTTTGTTGCCTCTAGACTTGTTTATTGCAGCACAGTCCTGGCAGGCGTCCCAGCTTCAAATAAGCTTAAGCTCGTCCAAAACTGTTACCTGAATCCTGACTGACACCTGTTCCTGTTCATCTATCGTCCCTGTGCTTGCTGATTCCCATTGGTTTCTAGTTAAGCACTTCCTGATTTTAAAGTTCTCATCCTTGTTTTCAAATCCCTTCATGACCTGGTTCCCTTTTTCCCATCCATTTCTGTAACCTCCTCTGACCCTATAACCCTCTGAGATACCTGTGCACCTCCAAATCTGGCCTTTTGTGGATCCCCAATCTTAATCACACTACCATTAGCAGCTATACCTTCAGCTCCCGAAGCCCTCACCTCTGCAATTGCACCCCCTCCCAATCCTATTTGCCTCCCTTCCTCTCCTTCCTCCTTTAGGGCGCTCCTGAAAATGTACCTCCTTGACCTGTGAAGCACCTTTGGATGTTTCACCAGGTTAAATTTGGTACATGAATGTATGTAATAATTCTTGCACCAGAAAGCCCTGTATGTCAGTTCAGTAGTGTGCTCAGTGCTGTTATCACAACTCCAGGTAGTAACAAAGGAAGTGACTTATTCTGGGAACTGGATTTATTTTTTTATTCGTTCATGGGATGTGGGCTTCGCTGGCTAGGTCAGCATTTATTACCCATCTCTAGTAGCCCTTGAGAAGGCGGTGGTGGTGAGCTGCCTTCTTGAACCGCTGCAGTACACCCACAGTGCTGTTAGGAACGGAGTTCCAGTATTTTGGCCCAGTGACGGTGAGGGAACGGCGATATATTTTCAAGTCAGAGCGGTGAGTGACTTGGGGAACTTCCAGGTGCTGGTGTTCCTATCTATCTGCTGCCCTTGTCCTTCTACATGGTCATTGTTGTGGGTTTAGAAGGCTCTGTCTAATGAGCCTTGGTGAATTCCTGCAGTGCATCTTGTAGATGGTATACACTGCTGCTACTGTGCACTGGTGCTGGAGGGAGTGAATGTTTGTGGATGTGGTGCCAATCAAGCGAGCTGCTTTTTCCTGGATGGTGTCAAGCTTCTTGAGGTTTGTGGGAGATGCACTCATCCAGGCAAATGGGGAATGTTCCATCAGACTCCTGACTTGCGCCTTGGAGATGGTGGACAGGCTTTGGGGAATCAGGAGGTGAGTTACTCATCACACGATTCCTAGCCTCTGACTTGCTTTTGTAGCCAGAGTATTTATATAGCTAGTTCCCCCCCCCCCCCCCAAAGATGTTGATAGTGGGGGGAATTCAGTGATAGTAATGCCATTGAACGTCATGGGGCAATGGTTAGATATTCTCTTGTTGGAGATAGTCATTGCCTGGCATTTGTTTGGTGTGAATGTTGCTTTCCACTTGACAATATCCAGGCTTGGGTTGACCAGTCTTGCTGCATTTGGACATGGACTGCTTCAGTGTCTGAGGAGTCGCGAATGGTGCTGAACATTGTGCAAATCATCAACAAACCCACTTCTGACCTTATGACGGAAGGGTGGTCATTGATGAAGCAGTTGAAGATGGCTGGGCTGAGGACACTACCCTGAGGAACCCCTGCAGTGATGTCCTAGGCTGAGTTGACTGACCTCCAACAACCACAACCATCTTCCTTTGTGCTAGGTATGACTCCAACCAGCAGAGAGTTTTCCCCCTGATTCCCAATGACTCCAGTTTTGCTAGGATCCTTGATGCCACCCTGGGTGAAATGTGGTCTTGGTGTCAAGGGCTCACCTCACCTCAGGAGTTCAGCTCCTTTGTCCATGTTTGAACCAAGGCTGTAATGAGGTTAGGAGTTGACAGGCCCTGGCGGAACCCAAACTGGGTGTCAATGAGTCATTGCTAAATAAGTGTCTCTTGATAGCACTGTTGATGACCCCTTCCATTACTTTACTGATGATTGAGAGTAAACTGATGGGATGGTAATTGGCTAGGTTGGATTTGTCCTGCTTGTGTACAGGACATATCTGGGCAATTTTCCACATAGCTGGGTAGATGCCAGTGTTGTAGCTGTACTGGAACAGTTTGGCTAGGGGCATGGCAAGTTTTGGAGCACAAGTCTTCAGTACTATTGCTGGAATATTGTCAGGCTCCGTTTATGAACCTTATTGCCTCAGAAAAGGAATCGTCCAATTTCTTCATTGGCAAATTGCATTTTTAGAGCAGGAGTGTCAAGCTGCATGAAATTAAGTAGACATTTTGTGGGATTTATCTCTCGGGTAAAAGGAAAAAATTGCAGGGCCGGGGGAAAAGAGCAGTGAATGGTACTAATTGGATATTTCAGAGAGCTGGCACAGGCACAATGGGCCTAATGGCCTCCTGTGTTCTGATTCAGTGTTCCAAGTTGCTTCTCTCTGTCCCTGGGACATTAAGAAATTGCCAGAATGTCGTCTGGAGACACTGGTAGATACAGGTGTGGAGTTTAGACAGTTTGTTAACCTTTCCTATTTTTGTTAATTATTGATTACTGTCACAAAGCATTGTGGCAGCACTTACAGCTGCAGGAACATTCTCCATTTAGATGTAAATCTAGGCAATAGGTCCATGCCCAGAGGAAAGAATGTTAATTGAAGCCTTCAGTGTCATGGTTGGCTTCAGCTATTCACAGTTTTAAAGCTGAACCAGACCAAAGTAACTCCTTACGCTCAATCCTGATTTAAGCATTTGTAATTCTATTCTACTTAAAATAATTCATTTGAATCAGCCAGGCATGTTTTACACTATAAAAATATGCAGATTATTTAATTTCAGTTAGTTCCCTAGTTGGTGCCTACCTTACTAGTGACAGTAAATATATTTCTTGAAAGGGTAAAACTGGTAGTTGGGTGCAGTGGTGTTGTGGTTATGAGTGTATTTGTTAAACTGCCAGACCACGTGTATCAATGCTTGATATTTACAACAATTAACTCTTGCCCAGGCTGGACCATTTTTTCACAGAGGCTGAATATTCTTGCTGAAAGTCTGAACCACTCCATGTATGACGCTGCCCCTCTGACTTTGTAAGGGTCTGTTTCTTTGCCTTTGCAGGAGGAGCGTTTGAGATAAACCTGGATCGCAGGAAACTGAAGACACCTCAGGGAAAGTTGTTCACGGTCCCCAGCGAAGCTCTGGCAATTGCTGTCGCCACAGAATGGGATTCTCAGCTAGACACATTGCAGTTCTTCACCATGCATCTGGTAGAGTCTGGTTGTAATTGTGTTTTTTTAATTAACTGGAGTTTACGGACTTCTTAAACTTGGCAATATGGGCAAGTAAACTCTGGGATTAAAACAGAAAATGCTTTTTCTTTGATTAGACAACTTTATGCAACACTGCACTGGATAATCCCACACAAAGAACAAAAGAACAGTTGATTAGGGCGGCTCTCAAATACCTGGATACAGATACTGTCTGGTAAGTCATACTTGCTGTGGGTGAGATTGTTGTATTTCTGTATGCATTCATAAACTATACATATAACTGCTCTGGACTTGACAACTGAAGGAACAATATTAAAATGTTCTTCTTGGTAACAATTCTTTTGCACGGGGTGTTGACTAATTGTGAAGAGAGCTGTGGAAAAACTAGAAGAGAACACATGTAGAGTAGTAGGGTGGGCAGATACGTCACCAGTGCAGTTCAATGAAGAAAAATGTGAAGGAATTCATTTTGAAAGAAAGACTTGGAAAATGAAATGGATAGGTATAAGTGTAGGCCATTTGATATCTAGAGCGTATTCCACTAATCAGTTTGATCTGTACCCAACTCTATTTACTGGTCTTTGCGCTGTCTACATCTTTTGAAACCTTAACACAGCAAAAAAAATGCCCAGATCATTAAGGTTGTCAACTTCAAGTAGATAAGGTCATTAAAAAAGGCAAGTTTGATTTTGTATCTGGGACACGGAATACAAAAGCAAAAAGGTAATGTCCTTGTACGAGACTGAACTAGGCAGTATTTCCAATATTGTGTACAGTTTCAGGCACTCCATTATAGGAAAGCTGTAAAAGAGATAGAAAGAATATAGTATATATTCCTCAGGACATTGCCAGGGATGCAGGTTACAGCCATAGAAAAGAGAATTGAGAAGTTTGGGCTTTTCTGCTCTAGGCATCAGAAGGTTAAGGGTGACCTGATAAAAGGTTTTCAAGATTCAACTGGTTCATGCTGAAGTAAACAGTAATGAATTATTTCCATTGGTTAGTGAGATAATAGCAAGAGAGTAAGAATTAAATATAATCACAAAAAGAATCAATGACAAAAGTTAGACTCAGCATTTTTACAGTATGTTTAAAATGTAGAGTTCTCTGCCCCAAACATTTGTTACAGCAGACTCCATAAATAATTTTAGAGGAGAATTAGATGGTTGCATTAATAAAGGTTTAGAGAGCAGGATCAGCCTAAGAAACTCATGGAGAAAAATATTGGCACAGACTTTGTCCGGGTGGCCTGTTTCTGAGCTGTAAGCTTTTATGATTCCACATTGTACCTTATAGTCAGGTAATTGACCAATATTTGGTGCCGACTTTAGGATGTTTTCGCATAGGATTTTGAATTGCTGATTTCTGCCTAGGTGATCTGCCATTGTGCTGAATGGAAGTGGTGAGCAGTTGGGAAGGAGGGCAAGGTTTAATGAAGGCTTTGTACGGAATCGTCGAAGTTGCTTATAGATCAGGAATCCTTAAAGCGAGAGCTCATTCTGGCCTAAAAATGACACACATGAATAGTTTCCTGATAACAACAGTAATAATGGGCTGTAACTTCGAAGCTCCCGAGTGTTGGATTTTGGAGGGGTACACCAAAGATGGGCTGGGGAACCCCCCTCGGAACTTCAAAAAGTAAGCGTTTGCATAGCAATTGCCCAGAAGTGTGCAAATTTCCCCTAGGCAATTGCCCTGCTCTGGGAACCATACGAAAATATGATTTAAATCTCAAACTTCGGATGGTTCCAGCTGGTTTACACCAATAGTTACCCAGAAAAAGTTAGAAGAACTAAAACCTCTTCTAACTTCTGAGTAACTATTGTAAAGACCCAGACTGACCCTACACCGCCGAACCCCCACCCTCCACTCCCTGACCAACCCCCCACCATATGGTATTCACCCTCCACTCCCGATTCCCCCTGGCCAGACCACCCCTCCCCCAACCCAACTGGGCACCCACCTCCCCCATGCCCCACCCCGCAGACCCTACCCTCCTCTCGACCAGACCATTCCCTCCACACCCTGACCTCCGACATTACGGGCCCCCCCCAACCTTTGATACCACTGTCCCCCCACCCCGAGGCCTGATCTACCCCCCCAGATGTGTCCGATTTCCCCCACACTCCGCACCTCCCCGACGTCCCAATCCCTCTCCCCCACCCCGAAGTACAGTCCATCCCCAACACCACCACCCCCCCCCCCACCATTGTCCAAGCCCCCACCCATCCCCGCTGATGTCTAACCACTGCTCTCACCCCCTACCGATGTCTGACCAGCCCCCAACACCCCCCCCTCATGTCTGACCACCCTGACCTCCAATCTTCCCCCCACCCCTCCAAATCCTATCCACTTATTTTAGACACTTATCTTCTCCCTGGCCTGTCAATTTGAATCGGACCTTTAAACTTACCTTGTTTACAACAGCTTGAGCCGTAAAAAGGAGGCGTGTCCTTCTTCAATCCAACTCTGCTGGACTTTGGAGACAGCTGCGCAGCCTGGATCTCATCCGGCCTGAGCCGGAAGGTGGGGCATGATAGGCACCGAAGAAATTTCACCTAAGTAATTGGGCACTGAGTGGCAATCCACGCTGATAGGCACTCCGAGGAAGTTATTGCCCAATGAGTCAAAACCCCAGGCAGCAGTGAGCATCACCCACTGGGAGCACATATCTGAAATTCAGATCCACGTTGCCGGACAATTCAGGGAAAATTCTGAGTAACCAACACCTGAATTTTTAAGATGAAAGCAAAATACTGCGGATGCTGGAAACCTGAAATAAAAACAAAAAATGCTGGAAAAACTCAGCTGGTCTGACAGCATCTGTTGAGAGAGAAACAGTTAACGTTTCGAGTCTGTATGAAGACGATCATACGGACTCAATAAATGCTGGCCTAGCCAGTGATGCCCTCATCCCATGAACGAATAAAAAAAAAAATGTGCTGGAGAAGAGTGTTTCACTACCCCTCAGCATTTCATGAGTCTATGATTCTGAACCAGGAGACAGGCACCTGATATACTGGTGTAAATAGCAATAGCATCCAACTCATGGGAACTATTCTATCAGAATCCAGCCTAAAAGAGTGGCATGATATAAGTGGCTGACTTGCAAGATCATCAGTTTGAACTGTGGGGAAAATGGGGAAGGATGAACCGAGGAACATGCTGACGCAAGATTAAGAAGAGCAAAAAGACCTGGGCAGGAAAAGCAATTGTTTCAGTACTTGAATACTAAGAGGTCCATGAGAACTAGAAAGATTTGCAAAGGAGGCTGATAAACAGTTGGATACAGCAAAGGGGTGATTTCAGGGCCTTTTTTAGATGTAGGAGTTTAAACTGAACCTTCCTTATCCATGTTGTGTGTTTTTTTGATGTGCAGTTACAGAGTGGAGGAGCCACCTGGTTTAGTGGAACTCCAGACAAATGAATGGGATCCAGTCATCAAATGGATAGAAAACAGGTGAGTGGAAAGGGTCATCTTGGGTGCTTGATGTGGGATATGGAGGTCAATGTCACACCTCAACTGCAACAAAATAACTGAGTCTGCCTTGCCTGGTGAAGGGGAGAATGCAATGGATCATGCAATTGGCGTTCAGTTAAGTCTTGCTTAATTGCTAGTGGCTATACAGCGACAGAGATCTTGCTGTAACTTTTGGCCACTTTAGTCAGACAGAGGGACTCACCCAGAATAAAATGCACCCAGACGTTAGTGCTCTGCAAACTCACTGATTTGTTTTGTTTAATGCTAATCTATGTTTTTTCAAACAGATATAATGTTGTTATTGGCACCTCAACAAGTATCTTGGGACCAAACATTCCAAAGGAGTCTAAGCAGGTCTTTGAGCAGCACTTCTCTTCATACAATTCCTGGGCCCTAGTAGGTGTGTGATCACTCAAGTCTTTGTCATAGTCAGATACTCTGGAATAAAAGCTAAATGAGGTAAATGTTTCCTTTTCCTTTGCTATAACGCCTAATTGTATTTGTACCTAGGGTAACAACAACATCTTGCATTTCTATAGTGTTTCACCCATAGAAAGACATCTTCAAGTACATTGCCTTGAAGAGAAGAAACAGTGAGTAGCTAGCAAGAGGAAAAATTGTTAGGATTATTAGCTTATGGACAATGACAGACAGGGAAAAAAAATACCCTCTGGCTCATTCAGCTTGCTGCATGTAATTGTGATACCTTCTGTCTCTTAATATACAATCTCCACAACCCCCCCCCCCCCCCCCCCCCCAAAAAATGGAATGTAATATGCTGTTGGTACGACCAGAGGATTTTGAAAGCAAAGACGTGGGCAGAAGATGGGCAGGAATATAGTGACTAAATGAGTAGCCACGGAGTGGAGAGTTAGCCATCAACCTGTGGCTGAGGAATCCTTACAGATGCACAGGCTCGCAGAAATCACTAAATTTGGAATGGAGTTGCTGTTTTCAAATCTTCACACTCTGAAAGGAAGAGAGTGAAGTAAAGGAAAAGGATTCACAGACTAATTAAATCTGATAGATCATGTTATGAGCAATCCCTCCATGGCCTTAACTATCTTTATGCTGATCGGGGTGTTAGTCCAATATGAGAAGAGGCTTTTATGGATTTCCACATAATGAGGGAGGGCCTCGCCCTCCACCCCCACAGCTGTACATCTTCTATTCGACCTGAGACACCTTTCTAAAGAGCTACATTATAGTTGGGTAAGTATTCACTCCTCACTTTTCAGATATGCATTGGAAGTTAAAAAGTTGAGTAGTTGGCAATTAGGAGAAATCCTTGTTGAAATCACTGCCCTGCTTGCTTCTCCCTTTTATGATGGCTTTGTTTTTCTAGGCCTGGAGTATGTCGTCCACCAGCTAAAATCAGTGGTTCTTTCATTAAATCTAATTGACCGAAATTTGAATGTAGAGAAGGCTGTGCTGCTGTCTCGACTCGAGGAACAATATCAGGTACGGGATAGGTTATGGACTGCGTGGCTTATCCCCTTCTCCAATCCTCAGGCCTCTAGTTACTGAATAACATTAGTTTGGCTTTCTCTTTCCCCTCACTGTGAAGCAAAGCTAAGGCTCCATACTGGCTCTTCTGAATTTTATGTTCACTTACCAAACCCATTGGGCAAGGGGCATTTAGGTTACAGTCATGACCCAATGGAGAAGAGCAGATACTTTCTGGGTTCCTTTCACCACGAGTTTTTTGGTCCATGTCGCATAAAGTGGCATGAGCAAGCTGAGACCAAGCTTGTTTCTTGTAGGATAATTGGGGATGCAGCTCAGTTTGTGATAAGAGATTACACTTTTTAGCATTGTGGTTTTATTTTGTTTTTAGAATTGTTATGGACGGGGGAGGTGGTGGGATAACTTTTCCCCTTTTCCCTCACTTCTAGGTTATTTGCAACAAGATATATTTTAGTGGGAGTGTTTTAAATCTTTTGAATGTTGTCATTTTCAGTAATAAACACGAAGCAGGCTTTGGGGTAAGTTTAAATCAAAAGAAAAGATGATGTTTCTTCACCCAGAAATGTGCACGCACAAACTGTCATGATACAAGTTGAGATGGATTCTAGAGACAAAGCATGCATTTGGGATATTAACAAAAGAAAATACAAGAAGTAAATCACGTATCCAAATTTCAGTTCTTTAAAAATGTACATGTAGCAAGCTTGAATAGGTTCTCTTTGGATGAATGGAAGTTGGAAGCCTTTGGGTCTCCAGTTAAAGTCGTAGCCAAGTTTTGTAGAAGTGAAGCTTTGCAGGTGAAAAGGATTTAGTCCCTCTCTCACTCTCTGGGTTGACTGGTTGTTAGGCAGTGTTCTGTTCTTGCTGGAGATGGCCTCTCTTGTCCTTTTGCAGCTTATCTGTCTCTCCCTGGTTTATGGAGTAAAAGAATTTGTAATGTGAGGTTGGTTTTGGTCATGTGACCCCCCCCCCCCCCCCCCCAAAAAAAAAAGAGCAATACCTCCATTGTCCACAAAACTGATTCAAGGTTAGATGCCACTGCTACACAATGGAGTTTTAATGGTGGCTTTTCACCTGCTTGTGATGAATTAGTTTCACTGCACCTTCCTTTCTTGAGGGTCAAGCTTGCAGGCACTGTATCTGGGAAGGCTATTGATTTAGAGTTTTGGTAAATATCCAGTCAACAGGAGATGTAAATTTGCAAGTGGTTTCACATTGTGAATGTCCATTCAAGGGAGGGCACTTCACCCACAGTCATTTACATTTTAAGAACTTTTGGAAGCATGTTCAGACGTGAGTTAATCCTTTGTCTGTGCGTAAATCTCAGAAGGCCACCTGACCCTTGCAGCATCTTGAGCAGCATTTTGACCACTTTTGAGAGTCAAATTTTCAAAAGTCCATATTGACTGAAGTCTGTATGTTGAAATTAGGAATATGATATCATTGCAAGCATGACATGGCCGACACAAGATATATAAGATCTCCACAGTCTCTCTGGCTCTGCAGGTAATGACCCTGTCTGGTGTGAGAGTTAACTATACAGACCAGGAAGATTCCATGATTGATTTTTAAAATGTATTTATTTACTCTAGGAATATAGTGTCGCTGGTCTGGCATAGGAACATATGGGAATGAATAGGCCATGCAGCCCATCGAGCCTGCTCTGCCATTCAATACGATCATGGCTGATCATCCACTTCAATGTCTTTTTCCCACACTATCCCCATAGCCCTTTATGTCATTGGTACTTAGAAATCTGTCAATCTCTGCTTTAAAGATACTCAATGAGCCTTCTGAGGTAGAGAATTCCGAAGATTCACAGCCCTCTGAGTAAAAAAGTTTCACCTCATCTCAGTCCTAAGTGGCTTCCCCTTTATTTTGAAATTATGTTCCCTGGTTCTGGGCTCCCCAGCTAGGGGAAACATCTTACCTGCATCGATTCTGTCTATCCCTTTAAGTATTTTGTAGGTTTCAATGAGATCACCTCTCATTTTTCGAAACTCTATGGAGAGTACAGGCCCAGTTTCCCGAACTTCCTTCATAAGACAGTTCTGCCATCCTGGGAACCAAGTCTGGTGAACCTCAGTTGCCATAGAGGGAGTGCAACAATGTCCTTCCTAAGTAGACCAAAACTGTACATGGTATTCCAGGTGTGGTCTAACCAAGGTTCTATACAATTGAAGCAAGTCTTCGATACTCCTATACTCAAATCCTCTTGTGTAAAGGCTAACTACCATTAGCCTCCCTAATTGCCTGCTGCACCTGCATGTTAGCTTTCAGAGACTTATTGATGAGGACATCCAGGACTCTCTGTACATCTATGCTTTCTAATCTCTTACCATTTAAGAAACACTCCGCACATTCTGTTCCTCCTACCACGTGGATAATCTTACATTTTTCCATATTATATTCCATCTGCCATGTTCTTGCCCACTCACTAAGTCTGTCCAAATCCCCTTGAAGCTGCTTTGCATCACAACACATCCCCACCTAGCTTTGTGACATCCATGAACTTGGAAATATTACATTTAGTCCCCACATCCAAATCATTGATATATATCGTGGACAGCTGGGGTCTCAAGTACTGATCCTTGTGGTACCTCGCTAGTCACAGCCTGCCAACGTGAGAATGACCCGTTTATTCCTATCTCTGCTTTCTGCCTGTTAACCAATTCTTAATTCATGCCAGTATAATACCTCCTATCCCACGTGCCTTAATTTTGCTAACAAGTTCCTGTGCAGGGCTTTATCGAAAGCCTTCTGCAAATCCAAGTTTACTACATCCATCAGCTCCCCTTTATCAATTCCGTTGGTTACATCCTCAAAAAAAACTCCCAACAGGTTCATCAAATATGATTTCCCATTCATAAACCCACGTTGACCATGCCCAGTCAGATCATTATTATGAGTGTCCATTTATCACATCCTTTATAACAGATTCCAGCATTTTCCCTATGACTGATGTAAGGCTAACAGGTCCGTAGTTTCCCATTTTCTCTCTCCCTTCCTTCTTAAATAGCAGGGTGACATTTGCTACCTTCCAAACTGCAGGAACTGTTCCAAATCTTTAGAATTTTGGAAGATGATCACCAATGCATCCACTGTCTCCATAATACCTCTTTCAACACTCTGGGATGTGAAATATCGGGTCCCGGGGACTTATCAACATTCAGTCCCATTAATTTCTCCAATACAACCTCCTTACTATTACTGATTTCCTTCAATTCCTCATTCTCCTTAGTCCCTTGGATCTCTGATTCTGTGAGATTTCTTCTATCTTCCTCAGTGAAGACAGACACAAAATAATCATTTAGCTTCTCTGCTATTTCTCTGTTTCCCATTATAACTACTACCTGTAATGGACCCGCATTGGTCTTAGCTAATCATTTCCTTTTTACATATCTTTCGAAGCTTTGACAGTCCGTTTTTATGTTTTTGCTAGTTTACATTCATGTTCTCTTCTCCCTTTATCGGTTTCTTGGGCCTCATTTGCTTTATTCTAAAATGCTCACAAATCTCAGGTTAACGACTATTCCTGGAAACTTTATAGGCCTTTTCTTTTAATCGTATACAATCCTTAACTCCCTTTATTAGTTATGGTTGACTGACTTCTTGGGTTTTTGTGCCTTGAATGAATGTATAGTTGCTGTTAACTGTGTAGTAATTATTTAAATGCAAACCATTGCCTGTGTACCATCATACCATTTAATGTATTTTTCAAATCCACCTCAGCTAATTTGCCCTCATACCTTCATAATTTCCTTTGTTCAGATTTAACACCCTGGCTTCAGATTGAACTAGCCATTTCTGGCTAGTATGTATTGCCCATTTCTAGTTCAGAGTCATAGAATCGTTACAGTGCAGAAGAAAGCCAATAGGCCCATTGTGTCTGCTTCCAAATGAGCAATTTTCTTTGTGCCATTCTCCCACCTTCTCCTCATAACCCTGCAGATTCTCCCTTTTCAGATAACAGTCTAATTCCCTTTTGAATATTTTGATTGAACCTGCCTCCACCACACTCTCAGGCAATGTATTCCAGATCTTAACCACTTGCTCTGTGAAAAGATTTTCTCTCATACCGCTTTTGCTTCTTTTTGCCAATTACTTTAAAGCTATGCCCTCTCGTTTTCAATTCTTTCATGATTGGGAACAGTTTCTCCCTATCTACACTGTCTAGATCCCTCATGATTTTGAATACCTCTATGAAATCTCCTCTCGGCTTTCCTTTCTTCAAGGAAAATAATCCTAACATCGCCAGTCTATCTTTATCACTGAAACTTGTGATCCCTGGAACCGTTCTCGTGAATTTTTTCTGCACTGTCTCCAATGTTTTCACATACTTCCTATAGTGAAGGCACTGGATGCAGTACTCTAGCTGAGCTGAACTAGTGTCTTATACAAGTTCAACATAACCTCCTTGCTCTTGCACTCTCCCTATTAATAAAGCCTAAGATACTGCATGCATTTATAATTGCTCTCTCAGCCTGTCCTGCCATCTTCAATATGTGTATATGCCTCTGCTCCTGCACCTCCTTTAGAATTGTACTCTATTTTATACGTTATTCCTACCAAAATTATTCACTTCACATTTCTCCGCAATGAACTTCATCTGCTACCTGCCCACCCATTCCACCAACTTGCCTATGTCCATTTGAAGTTCTACACTATCCTCCTCTCAGTTCATAATACTTCCAAGTTTCGTAACATCTGCAAACTTTGAAATTGTGCCCTGTGCACTAAGGTCAAGGTAATTAATATACATCATGAAAAGCAATGGTTCCAACCCTTATCCCTGGGGAACTCCACAACATACCTTCCTGTAGCCCGAAAAACATCCATTAAACACTACTCTCTGTTGCCTGTCACTTAGTCAATTTTGTGCCCATATTGCTACTATTCCTTTTATTCCATGAGCTATAACTTTGCTCACAAGTCTGTTGTGTGGCACTGTATCAAATGCCTTTCGGAAGTCTATATGTATCACATCAGCAATATTGTCCTCATCAACACTCTCTGTTACCCCTTCACTAAAACGCCAGCAAGTTAGTTAAAAATGATTTTCCTCTAAGAAATCCATGCTGACTTTCTTTCATTAACCCTTCTTCACCTCGCCCCTCACCTGAGGTGTGGTGACCCTCAAGTTCAACTCACCACCAGTTGTGTCTCTCCAGAAGATGGTTGCAAGTGCTTCAGCCTTGTCTTTTGCTGGGCTCCCTCATCATTGACGATGGAGATATTGGTGGAGCTTACTCTGTCAGTTAGTTGTTTATTGTTCTGTACCATTCACAACTGGATGTGGTAGGGTTGCAGAGCTTTGATCTGATTGGTTGGTTGTGGGGTCGCTTAGCTCTATCACATGCTGACTCCGCTGTTTGGTGATCAAGTAGTCTTGTGTTGTAGTTTCACCAGGTTGACCTCATTTTTCGGTATGCCTCGTGCTGTTCCTGGCATGCTCTCCTGTACTGTTCAGTGAACTGAGAGTTGATCCCTTGACTTGATGGTAATGGTAAAAATGAGGGATATGCTGAGCCATGAGATTACAGGTTGGGGTTGAATACAGTTCAGTTGCTGATGATGGCCACCAGCCCATCATGGATGCCCAGTGTTGAGCTACCAAATCTGTTCTGAATCTATCCTATTTAGCACGTCGGTAATACCACAAAACACAATGGAGGGTATGCTCAGTGTGAAGACAGAACTTTGTCTTTGCAAGGACTGTGCGGTGGTTACTCCTACTTGTACTGTCATGGTTCAGATGCATTGAATAGATTCATGAGTACAAGATCTAGTAGGTTGTTCCCCTTTGTTGGTTCCCTCACCACCTGCCACAGGCCCAGTTTGACAGATATATCATTCAGCATTCGGCCATCTCCATCAGCCACTGTTGGTGATGGACATTGAAATCGCCGACCCCTCAAGTGGTGTTCAACGTGGAGGAGCACTGATTCATCATATGAGGGAGGTGGTGGTCGTTATCAGTAGAAGGTTCCCTTGCCTATGTGTGACCTGATTCCATGAGACTTCATGGGGTCCAGAGCCTCGGGGTAACTCTCAACTATACCACAGTGCTGGGTCTGTCCTGCCAGAGGAACAGGACATACCCAGGAATGGTGATGGTAGCTATAAAGATATGTCTCGGTGAGTATGACTATATCAGGCTGTTGCTTGACTAGACTGTGGGACAGTTATCTCAATTTTGGCACAATCCTCCAGATGTAAGTTAGGAGGACTGAGACATAGGGATAGTAGTTGCATAAAAGTTTGTGTTGCATAAACCTTGAGAGTTGAATTGCAAATGTCAATTCCAACAGTGTAATCTTATTGGACCTGCTCCTTTAAGGCATGTGTGTAGGAATGCCCTTGGGTCCCAAACCAGGAAGATCCCATGACTTTGTAAGTTGTGCCCTTGGTGGTTTAATTAACATGTTCCATTTAAACCGTAAACACACCCAACCGACAAGCAAATGCACATGTTTGCGAATATCTTTTATCTAGAACAAATTGTGCTAATCTTTCACACTGGTTGAGATTGAAACGAATGTTGTAAGCATAGAGGTGACTTTTTTCCACTACTTTTTCTCCAGATTGAGTTTTGGGGAAACGTTGAATGGGCACATGACTACGACCTATATGAGCTTCGATCCCGCACGGCTGCTGGAGCCTTGTTCGTCCATCTGTGCTCAGAGAGCACCGCTATCAAACACAAGCTGCTGCAGGACTAAAGCGACTGATCATTTGTTCAACTCTTTCCTTTAACTGCAGAATTCTTTTCCTTGATGGGTACATGTTGATCCGTAATTTAAAATGATAATATAATAAAAATGTGTCCTGCCTATTGGAACAGTCCTGTTTATTGAGTTTTTCAAATTTGCTGAAGGAATGAGTTGATGCCTCCTTTTTTCTTAAAGCAAAAAATGCCTGTATGTTCAATTCATTAAGTGATTGCATTATCATTTAGGGATTAATGATCACAAACGCAAAACTGAATACTAAGGTAACAATACTGTTGTTATGTGAACATGAATTTTAAAATAGTTTTGCATAGAAATAAAGAATAAATGATTTTTCCCCTCAACTTCCTTTGTCCAAGGAGAACAACCCCAGCTTCTCCAACTCCAATCCCGTAGCTAAATGCCCTTATCCCTGGAACCATTCTCATGGTTCCTACACACATGCCTTAAAGGAGCAGGTCCAATAAGATTACACGGTTGGAATTGACATTTGCGATTCAACTCTCAAGGTTTATACAACACAAATTGATAACTTGTATGCAACTACTATCCCTATGTCAGTCCTCCTAACTTACATCTGGGGGCTTGTGCCAAAATTGAGAGCTGTCCCACAGACTAGTCAAGCAACTGCCTGATATAGTCATACTCATGGAAGCATATCTTACAGTCACCACTCTAGGTGTGTCCTGATCCTCTGGCAGGACAGACCCAGCACTGTAGTATAGTTGAGAGTTGCTCCAAGACTCTGGACCCCATGAAGTCTCATGGAATCAAGTCAAACATGGCAAATCTCCTCTGCTTCCTCTCAAGGACTCTTTTGATCTTTCCTGGAGTGTGGTAACCAGAACTGGATGCAATTCTTTAGTTGTGGCCTATCTTGAGCTTTATACAGGTTCAACATAACTTGCCTGCTTTTGTATTCAGTACAAGATCCCGTATGCTTTGCTAACCAATCTTTCGATATGCCCTGCCACCTTTGAGACAATCAGTGATTTCATAAGGAAATTGCATGGGACCTTGATCAAAATAAACTTGCTAAGGGGATAGAGTGGGGGAATGGGACTGATTGGATTGCCTTACAGAGAGCCAGCATGGACGCGATGGGCTGAATGGCCTCCTCCGTGCCATAATGACTCTATTTCTCTTTTCTCCTGCCTTTCCAGTACAGCAATACACTGTCAGGGCTTTAATGATTTTAAAATACAGTGATTTAGGAAATAGTGTGCATCAGTCTTATGTGATGACTGTGATTTATTTTTGTCACTTCCCAATCAGCAGCAGGTGATGCATTCCAAAGGTGGAACAATCAGTTCGTCACCTTCCATTTTCATCCCAAGTACTATATGTTTCGTTAATTGTTCAATGCATTCACAGGAGGAACTCCACTTTGGCTCTTTCGGTTCATGTGAGCACACAGTGATGCACTTAGCTGTATTAGCTCAGTTTTTTCTGTTCTTACAGTTTGAAATTTAATGCTTACTACTTTGTTTGCAAATTTAAAAGGGATGTGCTTCCTTTCACTCCAGAGAGCTTGAAAATTGTAGTTTGGAATTTTCTTCTAAAACTGCTTTGTATTTTCACTGTCACTTGCCAGCGTAGGATGGTTGCTGATACCCATGTGCACATGCACACTTGTCCACGCATGCACAGAAAATCAATAACGTCACTTTGCTGTGCCCAGCACCAGCCTGCCAGTACCCCTCTGCGCCTGAGTCAATGATGTCACCGCGCACATATGCAGTGATGTCAGTAACCTTTGCACGGTCCACCTCAGAGACACAGTGAAACTATATGGTATTAATGGCTCCATCAAGAAACTGGTGAGATTTCCATTTGTCTTTTTACCAGTTGCAGGGGTTAATTGAAACCTTGCTACACCTCAGCCACTTTATCTGCATGAGCTAATGTACAATTTGTACAGAGCTCCTGCTTGAATCACAGAGCTGTATGGACAGATGTCCACCATCAGACAACTTCCACACACATTAATGCTTCCTCTACAAATTGGTTTTGGTTGAATACATATATAGTTAAATTTAGGTATTTTCTTTATCTAGTGGATTTGGAACTGTTGTGTTAACTTTATGGAGCTGTTAAGGATGCCTTAAGGACAGATAAAAGGACACCTAAAACAGGTGTGATGATTTGAGCAACGCCATCTTTGGTCCTGGTCGCTGCATACTCTGTTACTTGCAATCACATCACAAAGTAACACTGCAAATGCCCAGTGTTGGCAGCGAATGCAGCCCTGTATCTTACATCTCTTTTCCTAGTTCCACACCTACATTGTTGACTTCATTTCATCTAACCCATAATTATTCTATCACTGTCTCTTGGTGTCCAATTACCCACTTTTTTCCCCACCACCATCCTTTCACACTTTTGTAAAGTGCTTTGAGATGTTTTGCTACATTAAAGTCTTGATATAGAAGTGACTTTTTTGGCAATGAGATCCAGTTTCACATTGAACTTAAGCAACATGACAAACCTCTGTTAGGTTAGCTCCATATTGGCTTGTGAAAGGTTGAGTCTTTTTTAAGTGGCTCCTGTAGATGTTTGGGTTTGTAGTTTATTTCTCTACATTCCCATGGGGCTGGGTAATGGTACAAAACAATTGTGAACAGAGAGCTCAGAAATCCTATGAGAATTACCAGGGTGCTGCATATCATCAATGAATGGATCTGCTGTTCCATCTTATCACTTTCTTAAACATACTTTGTTCTTCGGTTTTCCCTTTTTATCTCGTTGGAAGAAGCAAGTGGGCTGCTTTGTTCTGGCTGGTTTCAAGCATCTTTTGAGTGTTGTTGGAGCTGTACTCATCCAGCTGTGAAGAGTATTCCATCACACCCCTGATTGAGCCTTGTAGATGGTGGACAGGCTTTGGGGAGTCAGGAGGTGAGTTACTCCCTGCAGGATTCCTAGCCTCTTACCTGCTCTTGTAGCCACAGTATTTATATGGCTAGTCCAGTTCAGATTCTGGTCGATGGTAACCCCCAGGACGTTTTATAGTGGGGGATTCAACTATGAAATATAGAAACTAGGAGCAGGAGGAGGCCATTTAGCCCTTTGAGCGTGCTCCACCATTCATTATGATCATGGCTAATTATCCAACTCAATAGCCTGCTCCTGCTTTCTCCCCAGTAGAAACATAATGGTAATGCCATTGAATGTCCAGTGGAGATGGTTAGATTCTGTCTTGTTGGAAATGGTTATTGGCTTGTACTTGTATGGTGTGAATGTTATTTTGCTACTTATCAGCCCAAGCCTGAATGTTGGCCAGGTCTTGCTGCATATAGCCACAGACTGCTTCAGAAACTAAAGAATCACGAATGACACTGAACATTGTGCATTCATCAGCTAACATCCCCACTTCTGACCTTATGGTGGATGGAAGGTCATTGAAGCAGCTGAAGATGGTTAGGCCTAGGACACTACACGGAAGAACTCTTGTCCGATGTCCTGTGACTGAGGTGATTGACATCTAACAACCATAACCATCTTTCTTTGAGCTGTATATGACTTCAAATAATGGAGAGCTTTCTTCCTGATTCCCATTGACTCCAGTTTTGCTAGGGCTCCTTGATGCTACACTGGGTCAAATGAGGCCTTGACGTCAAGGACTGTCATTCTCACCTCGCTTCTTGTTCAGCTCTTTTGTCCATGCTTGGACCAATGTTGTGTTGAGGTCAGGAGCTGAGTGGCCCTGGCAGAACTCAAACTGAGCGTCAGTGAACAGGTTATGCTGTGTAATTGCAGTTTGATGGGATTGTCAACAACATCTTCCATCACTTTGCTGATGATCTTGAGTCGACTACCAGGATATTAATTGGCCAGGTTTGTCTTGCCTTTTATGGACAGGACAAACCTGGGTAATTTTCCACATTGTCAGGTAGATGCCAATGTTGTGGCTGTGGTAGAACAACTTGACTAGGGGCATGGATAGTTCTGGAGCACAAGTCATCAGTATTACTCCCAAAATGTTGTTAGGGCACATAGCCTTTCCAGTATCCTGTGCTTTCAGCAGTTTCTTGATATCACAAGAAATGAATCAAATTGTCTGGAGACTGGCTTCTATGATGCTGGGGGCTTTAGGAGGAGGCCAAGATGGTTCATTCATTTGGCACTTCTGGCTGAAGATGGTTGCAAATGCTTCAACCTTGTCTTCTGTAATGATGTGCTGGGCACCTCCATCATTAAGGATGGGGATATTTATGGAACTGCCTCCCCCAGTTATTTGTTTAATTGTGCACATCTATTCACAACTGGATGTGGCAAGACTACAGAACTTTGACCTGATCTGTTGTTTTTAGGATCGCTTAGCTCTGGCTATCACATGCTGATTCCACTGCTTGGCATGCAAGTAGTCCTGTGTTGTAGTTTCAACAGGTTGACACCTGATTTTTAGGTATACCTGATGCTGCTGCTGACATGCTCCTGCACTCTTCATTGAATCAGGTTGAATCAGGTATACGCAAAGCCATGAGGTTACATATTATAATTAAATACAATTCTGCTGCTGCTGCTGCTGATGGCCCATAGCCCCTCACTGATGCCCAGATTTGAGTTGTTAGATCTGTTCAAAATCTATTCCATTTACCATGGTGGTAATGCCAATGCCATACATGATGGAGGGTATCCTCTCTGTAAAGACAGGACTTTGTCTCCACAAGGACTGTGTGGTGGTCACTCCTACCAATACTGTCATAGACAGATGTATCAGTGACAGGTAGGTTGGTGAGGATGAGGTCAAGTATGTTTTATCCTCTTGCTGGCTCCTGCCACAGATCTAGTTTAGCAGCTATGTCCTTTAGGATGCAGCCAGCTCGGGCAGTTGTGGTTTTATCAAGCCACTCTTGGTGATGGACATTGAAGTCCCCCGCCTAGAATAAATTCTGTGCCCTTGCCAGCCTCGGTGCTTCTTCCAATTGGTATTCAACATATTCCGGTGAGACAGGACAAACCCAGGGATGATAGCTTTTAATTCCAGATTTATTATTTAAACTTCACCAGCTGCCATTGTGGGATTTAAACCTGTGTCTCCAAAGCATTAGCCTGGGCCTCTGGCTTCCTAGTCCAGTGACATTACCACAAAACCACTGCCTCCCCTAAATTTTGCATCTTTTTCACACGAAGCAAACAATATAATGAATGTCAATTCTCAGATATTCAAACTAACACTAAGTGTTGCAAAATGAGAGATGGCGAGATCAATAAAAGAACAATGGCTGTTTTTTAAAAAGATTAAATTTTGAAGAACGTATCAACTTTATTTTATTCACATTTTGATGTAAAAAGAAAACTCCAGACAGTCATATATTTTAAAATATGCACTCTTACCACAACAAAACATGAGTATTGCATGTTTTTTTAATTGAGAAAAACAGGTGAAGGAACAAAGCTCACAATTTAGGGCTCCACCAATGCTGTGAGGAATAGGAGAGATGATGGAATAAATTAACTAGTGGTTAAGCACCTAGTCTGCATTTTAACAGTCTGTAGATTGTAGTAGGAAGGGAAAGTGAGGAGTACTTGGAAAGAATGAGAATAGGAAATGTGCATTTGGACTAATGAATATTTGCAACACAATAACGAAAGCAAATTTACTAAAAGAATTGCAGTTTTAGAGGCAGGTAAAAGCACAGCACTGGCTAACCAGGCTAGTATAATCAAGTTCAATCATCTATACTTTTGATGAGATGAGGCTGTTTTGCCCCATGAAATGCAATGGGGTCATTGATGGGGAACTATTAATTTTCCGACATATTTATATAGAGTGTTTAATGTAAGTTGTTATAAGGGTTCCAATCACTGATCAGAGAGGACAAGTGAAGGGGTAGAGTGGCTATACAGGCACCTTCATGTAGTTTCAGCAGAGCAGGGGGAAACAAAATTTTAAATCTTATTACAATACTGCAAGTTAAATCCGATTTTGCCAGAACCTAGACAGAAGAGGAACACAAGAATATGGAAGTCACATAGTGCCACCCCACGCCCCCCTCATGTTACATGTAAGGATTAGGTCATGTCCTGGAGTTCAAGGAAATCCAGCTCATCCTTCCAGTGGCTAACATAGATGTTAATTTCCAAAACACGTTTACGGTTGCGATTTATTTCGTCTGTGTGCAGCTGCAAAAAAAACAAAATCACTGTTACAAATTAAATCATTTGCTCGTTTATTACCCAGCCTTGTTTCTCAAGGTATATTCTTTCCTGTGTAATTCCCCTTTCTCAAATTCCTTGTACTTACCTCTAGCTGAGAAGGAGCTTAGAGCTGTTTGATCCATATGAAATCTTGGACTGACTTTGATTGCCTGAGAGGGTGGGAGAGGAAACTTCCAAAGTTTTTTCTCCCTTATTGGCCATTTTTCTTTTGCCTCTCCCATGGCTCCAGGCAGAAGATTTGTTTTGTCATCATGCTCCAATCATTAGGAGATTTGATGGAGCAGCTTGCTTTTTTCTGCCTGACAATTTTATATGTTCCATTGCCTACTGAAGCTGCCCAGGATTCTGATGTCCATGCACAGTGGTGAGTTGACATTTTTTACTTATTGACCCCTTTCCCTCTTTTCCCTTTTCTCCCAAAGTACGTAGCTTCCAGTTGCTGCCTGTCCAAACAGCTCTGGCTGAGATTGGAAACTAACTGGTTCACGGTAAGAAAAACAGCTGTGTGTACTTGAAGCTACATACAAAAAAACCTCAGTTCTTAAACTGAGGACCCGTCTGTTCTTTCAGGTGGACATACAAGATCCCATGGCACTCTTTTGAAGAGGAGCAAAGGAGTTATCCCCAGTGACATGCCCAATATTTATCTCTGAATCAATATCAATAAAACAGATTATTTGGCCATTATCACAATGCTGTTTGTGGAGGCTTGCTGTACACAAATTGGGTGCCATGTTTTCTACATTACATCAGTGACTACTACACTTCAAAAATAGTTCAATGGTTATAAAGCACATTAGGATATTGAGGTCATGAAAGGCATGATAGACATGATAGCCCATGAACTGGACTGTCGAGAATTACCCTATACCTATTTTATGTAACTGATGCAAAGTTCAATCACTATGTATTTTCAGGTACTGCTGCTTTCCACAGTATAAATCTAGCTGGATGACCCTTTAGCTTCAAATTGTGTGGCTATTCATCTGAACCATATATAAAAGCAAACGCGAAACAAAAGCATTCTGGTTCTCCTTACTTTCTCAATTATATCCGCCATCCAGCCATTTGCCCTCGTCACCATCTTGTCTTCTTGGTTGTCAATCTTAAGCAGGTGCAAGTCATGTGATGCATTAACTGTATTGATGACTGTATCTTTATCTATAAAGAGCTGTATAAAGAAACAAAGAAAACGTGTGCTGAGAAAGCAAATTTTTGGAAATACTAAAAAAACATACATTTTTAATGTCTTCATTAAATCTCAAAATGCTTCACGGCTAATGAATTATTTTTTGAAGCGCAGGAGGAACTAATGATCGCTGCAGAAACCAACTGGTTTTTCTCTCTGAACAGTGGCCTGGCACTTAGTTTGCCTTGACATGGGCTGTGGACTCTGAGAAAGTGGGGGCATGGGATTGACTGAAATAATTACCAGAACAGGAGTGGCAAATTGGTCCCTGGTAATCATGTGTACACTGATTACCAGTCACATGGTTTACCACAGCCCAATCCAGGGTATAGGATAATAATAAAACCTTATAATAGCAGATTTTTTGTGATGTTGCTCATCAGTGAAACGTCGTTATTTTATAATTGGGTTGTCATTCATAAGTCAATAATAGAGAAATTGTAGAAAATATGACATTAAAGACTGTATATGCAATATGCAAAACTTCATAAATATCCATTGAATAGTTGATTATTCCAGTATTATAAATTGTTACATAAACATCCAACAGATAAATGTTGTAAACTATCTACTTGAACATTCTAATGTATGTATCTCAAAGAAAATAAAGCGCCATCTATTACAAAATGAAAATAAATCACATTTAAATGATTGCCCAATGTTTACCCTGCACTGACCTTCGAATGGAAATAGGTAGACTAGCTGTTCTTGAAGTCATGCAGGAGCTGGTTGCTGTGTTTTGGGATTGGACAGGTCAAGGAGCTAACTGCCAAAGAGTTGGACTTGGGATTGGTTGGAGAGCTGACTTCTGCATTTGGGATAGGTGGGTGGCCAAAGCTGCAATATTGAATTGACCCTTCGTGGGATGGATCACATGGACCAGGATGGATCTTGGTAGCAGGAAAGGAGACTGGGTAGAATTGATAAAAAAAGGGTTGGTGTGGAGTGCGTACTTGTAAAGGTGGATAAAAAGGAGCTGAATTGTTTTTGCATTGATCTATGGCATCACATTCAATTGAAGCAGTTGGACAGGAAAGAGTACGGAGTGTCCAAGAGTGACACAGTGTCTATAGCACAGAAACAAGCCCTTTGGCAAAACAGGTGTATGCTGGTGTACATGTGCATACAAGCCTCCTTCCACACCTCTTCATCTAACCCTCAGCATAACCTTCCATTCTTTTTTTCTTGTTTGTTATCTAGCTTCCCCTCAACTATTCACCTCAATTACTTGTGGAAATGCATCCCACATTCTTTCCACTCCTTGGGTAAAGAAGTTTCTCAGTTCCTTATTGGATTGATTAGTGACTATCTTATATTTATTATCTCTAGCTTTGTACTCCTCCATTACATAGTGATGCCAGAGAGGGAAAGGGGAAATGAGATGAAACAGTCAGTGCTGTGCTCACACACCTTCACAGAACCAGCTTCAGAGAAGCATTGGCAGAAGATGTGTAAATGCCACACACTGATGCTCCTATAGGAGGAGAGAAAAATCTTTTAAAAACATTGAATGTTATATTTTGACAAATATTTATTCCTCAGAGCTGTAGAAATTAATATTTTTGACTTTCCAAATATAAACATGGAACATCATTGCAGGAAAAATCCCTTCTCTTACTGCTCGGAGTTCTTCTGACATTTCCTCTTCCCCTTCATTCTTTCCCATCTTGTCATAACTACTCATAGCGATTTCCAACATATTTTCATTGTGACGGTTTTCCAGGTCCCGACACTGAGCTATTGTAAATTATGTTAAGGTTCCAAAGATAGAAGTGCATTTCTATTTATTTCGGAATTATACATTTAAGACACTTCTCCTGTAGCCAATTACTTTTGAAGGGAATAGTTTCAGGGCACCAGACTTCACGGATAAATGACAGTGTCAGTGTGCTGCTTATTATGAAGGGTAATATTGATCCTTTTTTTAAAAAATTGCCACAGGATATGGGTGTTGCTGGCAAAGGCCAGCAGTTTTGCCCATCTCTAATTGACCTTGAGAAGGTAGTAATGAGTTGCTTTCCTGAACTGCTGCAGTCCATGTGGTGTAGGTATACCCACAATGCGAATAGGGAGGGAATTCCAGGATCCTGACTTAGCAATGATGAAGGAAGAGCAATATAATTCCATGTCAGAGTGCTGATGACTTGGAAGGGGAATTTGCAGGTGGCGCTGTTCAAATGCAGCTGCTGCCCTTCTAAGCAGTAGAAGGGGAGGCGGTGACATAGTGGTATTGTCACTGAACTAGTAATCCAGAGACCCAGGGTAATGCTCTGGAGACCTGGGTTTGAATCCCAGGGCAGCAGTTGGTGGAATTTGAATCCAATAAAAATCTGGAATTAAAAGTCTAATGATGACTATGAAACCATTGTCAATTGTCGGAAAAACCCATCTCATTCAGTAATGCCTTTTAGGGAAGGAAACCTGCCATCCTGGTCTATCCTATATGTGACTCCAGACCCACAGGATAATGGTTGACTCTTAAATGCCCTTTGAAATGGTCTAGCAAGCCACTCAGTTGTATCAAATTGTTACAAAGTCAATAAGGAATGAAACCGTACGGACACCTGGCATTGACCTAGGCACTGGAAACAACAATGGCAAACTCGGCCCTATCAACCCTGCAAAGTCCTCCTTCCTAACATCTGGGCGCTTGTGCTAAAATTAGGAAAGCTGTCTCACGGACTAATCAAGCAAGGGCTTGACATAGTCATACTCACGGAATCATACCCTACAATGTTCCAGACACCACCATTACTATCCCCGGGTATGCGGGTATGTCCTGTCCCACCAGCAGTACAGACCCAGCAGAGGTGACGGCACAATGGTATTCAGTTGAGAGGGAGTTCTCCTGGGAGTCCTCAACATCAACTCCAGACCCCATGAAGTCTCATGGCATCAGGTCAAACGGCAAGGAAGCCTCCTGCTGATTACCGTACCCCCCACCACCCCCTCAGGAGAATACCACTTGGAGGAAGCATTGAGGGTGGTAATGGAGCAGAATGTACTCTGGGTCGGGGACTTCAAAGTCCATCACCAAGATTGGATTGGTTGCACCAATACAGCCCAAGCTGGCTGAGTCCTAAAGGACATAGCTGTTAAAGTGGGTCTGTGGCAGTTGGTGAGAGAACCAGCAAGAGGGAAAAAACATACTTGACCTCATCCTCACTGATCTGTCGCAGATGCGTATGTCTATGACAGTATCAGTGGGAGTGACCACCAGTGGAGGCAAAGTCCCATCTTCACATTGAGAATACCCTCCATAGTGTTGTGTGGTACTACCACCATGCTAAATGGGATAGAGATCTAGCAATTCAAGACTGGGCAACCATGAAGCGCTGTGGGCCATCAGCAGTAGCAGAACTGTACTCAGCCACAATCTGTAACCTCATGGCCCAATCTACCATTACCACCAAGCCAGGGGATCAACTCTGGCTTAATGAGGAGCACCGGAGGGCAAGCCAGAAACAGCACCAGGATACCTAAAGATGAGGTGTCAACCTGGTGAAGCTACAACACAGGACTACTTGCATGCCAAACAGCATAAAACTGCGAGCAATGGACAGAACTAAGTGATCTCAGAACCAACGGATCAGATCCAAGCTCTGCAATCCTGCCAGAAGGGTTCTGAATGGTGTTTGACAATTAAAGAAGTCAATGGAGGAGGAGGCTGCAGAAATATCTCCATTCTCAATGATGGGAGAGCCAGCACATCATTGCAAAAGATAAAGCTGAAGCATTTACAACAATCTTCAGCCAGAAGGGCTGAGTGGATAATTCATCTCCGCTTCCTCCTGAGGTCCCCAACATCACAGATATCAGTCTTCAGCCAATTTGATTCACTCGACGTGATGTCAAGAAACAGCTGAAAACACTATATACTTCAAAGGTTATGGTCCCTGACTATATTCCAGCTATAGTACTAAAGACTTCTGCTCCAGAACTTGCCACGCCCCTAGCCAAGCTGTTCCAGTCCAGCTACAACACTGGTATCTACCTGGCAACGTGGAAAATTGCCCAGAAATGTCCCGTACACAAAAAGGACAAATCCAACCCAGCCAATTACCGCCCCATCTACTCTCCATCATCAGTAAAGTGATGGAAGGGGTCATCAACAGTGCTATCAAGCAGCACTTTCTTAGCAATAACCTACCCACTTACACTCAGTTTGGGTTCAGCCAGGGCCACTCAGCTCATGACCTCATTACAGCTTTAGTTCAAACATGCTGAACTCCAAAGGTGAGAGTGGCTGCCCCTGACATCAAGGCAGCATTTGACCTAGTGTGGCATCAAGGAGCCCTAGCAAAACTGGAGTCAATGGGAATCAAGGGAAAACTCTCCATTGGTTGTAGTTATACCTAGCATAAAGAAAGATGGCTGTGGTTGTTAGAAGTCAATCACCCCAGTTCCAGGACATCACTGCAGGAGTTCCTCAGGGTAGTATCCTAGGCCCAGCCTCTTCATCTGCTTCATCAATGACCTTCCTTCCATCATATGCTCAGAAGTGTGGATGTTGGCTGATGATTGCACAATGTTCAGCACCACTCGCGGCTCCACAAATACTGAAGTAGTCCATGTCCAAATGCAGCAAGACATGGACAACTGGCAAGTAACACTTGCGTCAAACGAGTGTCAGACAATGACCATCTCCAACAACAGAGAATCTAACTATTGCCGCTTGACTTTCAATGGCATTGCCATTGCTGGATCCCCACTATCAACATCCGGGGAGGGTTACCATTGACCAGAAACTGAACTGGACTATAAATACAGTGGCTACAACAGCAGGTCAGAGCCTAGGAATCCCGCAGCGAGTAACTCATCTCCTGACTCCCCATAGCCTGTCCTCCATCTACAAGGCACAAGTCAGGAGTATCATGCAATACTCTCCACTTGCCTAGAGGAGTGCAGCTCCAACAACACTCAAGAAGCTTCACACTTTCCAAGACAGAGCAGCCTGCTGGATTGGTGCCCCATCCACAAATATTCTCTCTCTCCACTACCGACGTACAATGACAGCAGTGTGTACCATCTACAAGATGCATTGCAGGAATTTACCAAGGCTCCTTGGGCAGAACCTTCTAAACCCATGACTGCTATCATCTAGAGGGACAAGTGCAGCAGACACATGGGAACACCAGCATTTGGAAGTTCCCCTCCAAGCCATTCACTATCCTGAATTGGAAATATATCGCCATTCCTTCAGTGACACTAGGATTAAATCCTGGTACTCCCTCCCTAACACCACTGTGAGTTCACCTACACCTCATGGACTGCAGTGGCTCAAGAAGGCAGCTCACCCCTACCTTCTCAAGGGGCGATTAGGGATGGGCAATAAATGCTGGCCTAGCCAGCGATGCCCACATGCGATGAATGAATTTTTAAAAAGATTTGGGAGGTGCTGGCGGACCCCAAACTCAGCATCAGTAAGTAGGTTATTGTTGACTAAGTGCCGCTTGATAGCATTGTGGCTTTGTTAATGATTGAAAGTAGACTCATAGGACAGTAATTTTGACAGGACCTTCCACCTCTACCACCTGGGAGGACAAGGGCAGGACCTGCAAGTTTCCCTCCACGTTACACACTATCCTGTCTTGGAAGTATATCACAGTTCCTTTACTGTTGCTCCCTCCTTAACAGCACTGTGGTGTACCTACACCACATGGACTGCAGTGGTTCAAGGCAGTGGCTCGTCACTACCTTTTCAAGGGCAATTAGGGATGGGCAACAAACACTGGCCTAGCCAAAAGGGCTCACATCTTGTTAAAAAAAAATTGGCTGGATTGGATTTGTCTTGCTTTTTGTGGACAGGACATACCTGGACAATTTTTCACATTGTTGGGTAGATGCCAGTATTGTAGTAGTGCTGGAGCAGTTTGGCTAGAGGCATACTTAGTTCTGGAGCATGTCTTCAACAACACAGCTAGGATGTTGTTGGGGTCCATAGCTTTTGCTGTATCCAATGGTGTCAGCCATTTCTTGGCATTTGTGATGGTAGGGACCTCAGGAGGAGGCCAGGATCAATTATTTACTCAACCCTTCTGACAGAATGTGGTTGCAAATGCTTCAACCTTGTTTTCTCATTCACTTACCAGACTCCACCATTATTGAGATTAGGGTTGCCAATCCTCCAGGGTTGGCCAGGAGTCACCAGGAATTGAAGATCAATCTCCAAGGCACTGCTATGTGCAACCCTGGAGAAAAGTCATCGAACATTAAAAAATATTGTCTTTTTTGTAATTTTCTCTGAACATTTCTCTTTACCAGATATAAAAATATTGAAAATGGGGAAAAAAAGGCTGTTTGGCTAATGTCAAGCATCATCCAATTGGGTAATGAGTCTTTTTGCTTTTCAATTGGCATAGGAAGGCTGTGTGTCACAAGGATGGATGACCAACTAATGGCAAGAGCTTGGAGGCAAGTCATGTGATGAAACCTCCAGGAATACATTTGATCACAGTTGACAACTCTAATTGAGACTGGGAATGTTCATGGAGCCTCCTCCTCCCATGAGTTGTTTAATTGTCCACCATCATTCATGACTGGATGTGGCTGGATTGCAGAACTTCGATCTCATTAGTTGGTTGTGGGATTACTGAGCTCTATCTATAGCATCCCACTGTTTATTATGCATGTAGTCATGTGTTGTAGCTTAACCAAGTTGGCACCTCATTCTTAGGTATGCCTGGTCCTGCTCCCCTATGCTCCTCATTGAACAAGGGTTGGTCCCCAGCTTGGTGGTAATGGTAGAGTGAGGGATATGCTGGACCATGAAGTTACAGATTCTGGTGGAATACAGTCCTGCTGCTGCCAACCCACAGTGCCTCATGGATCCCAGTTGAGTCCTTGGATCTGTTCTGAATCTATCCCATTTAGCATGGTGATAGTGCCAGACAACATGTTCCTGCCTGATCTTGTTCCAACCTGGTAGCTACACTTTTCAGGAGGAATTATCAGATAGCAATCAGAATTAAGAACCCTGATTGATTTTTCTCTTTTCAACCTATACAACCAGTTGTAGTGTTTGCTGCTGAGAACAGAAAATTTCACACAGTCTGAGGATCGAACTTAGGATCTTCATGATCTTGTTTAGACTAAACTTTGTCAATAAATTTTGAAATGAGATGGGCCAAGGCGTCAACAGGATGCAGGATAACGGGCTAGGATGATACCGACCTGGCGTCTTGTAGGAATAACCTAATTTCTTGTTTACAATAAACTCTTTTCAGGCCATAATGAATCATCTAGGCCAGTGTGCATGACTAGAAGCTTCTAAATATCCTGAGCTTTCCTTCACAATTTGTACAGAGACAGAATCAAAAGGTTAAATGAATGTTATATCTCCGCCCAGGGGAAAACCTGGGTACTTGGATTTATTTCTCTGTACATCTCTCAGGGACATCATTTACGTCAAAGACTTGGTGGAAAATTCAATGCAACCATATTTGCTTTCTGATTTTAATTCTCTTACACTGTGAATTTTAATATAGCTGTTTTGGAGGATACAAAGGACTAAAGCAGGGGCCATACTGCATTTCCATGGAAAGAGAATTTGATGTCCGAAAGAGAATGTTCCACATTTTGACCAATATGTGGCTAAATTAAAATGTAAGTTAATTATCGAAAGAAACACATTAAATGACTTCTAATACAAAATCAAAATGCTGGAAGTACTCAGCAGGTCCAGCAGCATCTCTGGAGAGAGAAACAGAATTAAAATTTCAGGATGATGACTGTTTGTCAGTTTGATTTTTTTTTTATATAGTACTGTGAGTTTTTAAATTAAGGGAGATGAAAATTGGAAGGAAGACATGATGCAAGTCTAAAATTCAGAGGCGTATAGATATTGACATAAGCAGACTGTTTAACTTGGACCATGAGGGCAGAATTAAAGAATTTAGTTTCAAAATCAGTAGGCTTCAAGGAAGACTGGAGATTAGAAGAATTTTTTGTCTCATGCTAGTGGAACCTTGGCAATAGCAGCTGATACAATGTCAATTAACATTCAAAAAAGATAAATATCTGACTACGATCAGGATTAAAAATTATAAGGATATGCTGAGATCCTCAAACACCTTATGAGATGCAGTGGTTCATGTGGTGAGATGCAGGAATGGATGAATATTTCACAGTTTTTCTGGGATATCTTCTGAGCATCAAGAAGCATATATGTAGAACATACCATCAGGTTTCGAAATGGAATGGGGAAAGTCCATGACTGGGTAACTTGTACCTGGTCCATGGAAGGATCTGTCTCCATAGAATCAAAACCTTTTCTCATTCCATGCTTTGTGTACTGAAGTTAATTTTGCTTACAATGAAGTGTTTACATCAAAGGATATAGAGCTTGTACGTTTTCAATGTAAGTTGAAACTATTTCTGAAATATTTCGTTCAAAATCCCTTGCTGTTTCCTGCAAAACCAAACAAAATAAAGCATTAAAACTAATGGCTGAAGCACAAATACTACAAACTGACCAATGTTTTGCTCCCTCTCAAGAATGTCCCTAACACACTGACCAACATGCATCCTCACCATATTGAAATTAAAACTTTAATTTTCTACTCTCTCATTCCGTCACAGGACTTAAAAACAATGGAACTCCTTCACCTCCTTCAGCCCAGACCCTTTTCCTCCTACAACCACCAAGATTTAATCCCAAGCTTGGTCTCACCCAATCACTATTTTCTGGTGAACATGTCTTCACTCTTACGGTTGAGTTTTGATTTGGTCCTTTATTGGGGCTTTGGCCGTTTGTGTTTCTCAATAAAACATATATTTTTCCGTTGGTTTAAGGGAAATTTCAGGAGGTACAAAGGCAACAAAAAAAATAAGCACCCAGTAGCAAAACACTGCAGTGTGAGCCACAAGCACAGAGCTGCTAGAAACTCCTTACAATGCCATGATGATAACTCCAGCTCAAGTAAAAATGGTAACCAGTTTCTGTTCATTTTTATTTGCTAACTGTTATCAAGAAGATTCAACATAAGATAAACACAGGATACCTTGGTTTTATCTCCTGCCAGCGTCTGCTCCCAATGTGATGACTTGTGTTGGGGTACTTCACGAGTACCAGTAACCCTCTGCTACTTCACACAATGGACATTGTTTAGGGGAAGCCCAGACGAAGAAGGTATCAATTCAACAATTAACACTGCCCCCTCCTCCCCTCCACCACCCCTATCATGGGTTACAATTCTGTCTGTCTAAAAACGTGCACACTTGCACTTGTCAGTTGGAAGTCATTCAGGAACAGAAACCCTGGCTCATTGTTGCCATCCCTAGCTTGTAGACACAGATTGCTTTACCTCTGCCCAGCCACAATCAACTCAATCAGAACTGAAACAAAAACAGAATTACCTGGAAAAACTCAGCAGGTCTGGCAGCATCGGCGGAGAAGAAAAGAGTTGACGTTTCGAGTCCTCATGACCCTTCAACAGACTCGAAACGTCAACTCTTTTCTTCTCCGTCGATGCTGCCAGACCTGCTGAGTTTTTCCAGGTAATTCTGTTTTTGTTTTGGATTTCCAGCATCCGCAGCTTTTTGTTTTTATCAATCAGAACTGAGCTCCTCAGTACCACACCTTTAGATGGCTTTAATATTATTAGACATTTGGGGGGATACACAAAACAACTTTAATTTGAGTTTCTATGGAGAGAGATAGTGATATTTCAGAATGTATTTGTAGATGCAGGTTTCTGATTTAATAGCAAGAATTATTTGTTATTTGATTCAGCAAATGAATGTCATGTCACTTGCTGTATCAAAATACTGTATATTTGGGAAAGATTCATAATTTCCTTGACTAACTCTTCTTTAACCTGTGCACCATGTAGGATTAGATTTTTCACCATAAACTAGTAAATTAAATGTTTAATAAAGAGACTTCTGAAGCAAAGGAGGTGACTGCCACGATGTCACACACACAGCAGTTGAATCCAGATTTGCATTTGTTCCCTCCACATGTTGAGCTTAAGTATTGGCCAGGGTATTAAAGGCAAGGGGCTACAGCTGTTGTTTCAAAATAAGCATGTTAACTAATCTTTGAGCTAACAGGCAAGAAAACAAGAAAATATACAGCACAAAACAAAATGCTAACTAATGGTTGAAAGCCAAGGAACTAGTGCTCTAGATGTGGGATAAGTGTATGAACATCCTGTGATTTTTTTGCACTTCATTTGTGAATTTAGGTCAATCTCCTCACTGAATACCACTTGTTTGCATAACAAGTCCCAGAAGCAGAGAAAATTGCATTTTCTGAACAGAATCAAATGGCAACAAATCAATTTTCCCAGCAAAAACCAGGCACAAGGAGGTGTGGTCTGAGTCTCTAACTTTTTAGTTGCAAGATGTCTTAGCAAAGATTCGGAAGTCAGAGTGTGAAGAATTATGAGAGACTTGCTCCTAGTAAAGTGTAATGCAGCTAATTAGTGATTAGATGGAGTATTTTCTTCACATTTAAGCATCTTTTGGATAACTGCAGTAAAATCTAATTTGATCCTTAATTTACACTGAGTTATCTGATTTCAGCTAGGACATCAATGGATTCATTTCAATTGATTTCAGTGCACCTAGGCTGGAGAGGGGAAAACATCCAGGAATCCAATTCTTCATTGTCATCCTGCCTTTCTTGCACATATCAGGCAAGGGCAGGATTAAAGTTGGCTGTGACCTTCTTAAGGTTGAAAACTTGTCAACGCTCAATGTATCTAAATTCACAAATGAAGGAACTCCTTCACTAAAAGCATCCTTCTGTGCCATAAATTTCTATGGTTTCTAAATTCAGTTTCTTACCTCCAGCTGGTCAACCAGTTGCATTTCTAGGTTCATCAGTTTGCTCCACAGCTGATTGACCTCTACCCTGAAGTCCATGATCCCACTCTCTAGAAGTTCAGGATCAGTAAAATGTTGTATTTCACTAAATTGCTGCACAGAGAAAATAATAGTCAGCTTATCAGTGGACGAGAATATACTGGCTATACTTTTACATAAGAGCAAGTGTGATATATCAAACCTCTAATCTGTAAAATAAATTAGGTTTGATCACAGATTCAGGAAAGAAGAGTATTTCTATACATTAAAATCATACACACTATTCATTTCCACTAATTCCAACCACTTTTTACAGACAGGAGAGCTAAACTGAAACCCCTAATTCCCTTCCGTCCATAATCGGTGTGGTTTATTTTTGAAAAGGTAGATGTGGTCAATTCACAGAGTACCAGCAGCAGACTTTCATGATTTAAACAGAGGATTGTTTATTCACATTCACCCTAAAAGATCTAACACTACATCAGTCACACACCACAAAGATACAATTAAAGAAGGTCGTGCACTTCTACAAGTATTAAAACAGAGGAATAGGTAATAGTTAGTATGTCTTTGAGAGTCCAGTAAAGAAGGAAGCTTTTTCACTTTTTAATTGCATTTCGGATAAGTTCAGATAACTGAGATCAGGTATCCGGAATAACTGCAGGGGCCCTTAAAAGAGAAGTCTGTTCAGTAGGTCACGTAGACAGGCACTCATGGCTGTTGTATCAGCAGGTCCAGTTTCTTTACAGGTGAATTCAGAGCTTTGGAAACAGGCCAAGAGCTTTTTAAAAGACTTTTGAGCCTCTTGGTTATTAAAGGGCAAAGGTGACACAGCCTTTCTCTGCAGCTGTTATCTTGCCATTGTTATTCTGCAGACTGCCTCAGGTCTCTTCTGAGTTCTGGGATAAAAGGATTTCAGTATCAGAGAACCAGTTTCAATCACAAGTTCAACGGCTATTGATATTCAATATAGGGTAAATAGTCGTCTTTCTCACTTAACTTGTGGATTGGTCTCGTCAGCTTTCCTTTGTTACATTTGAAACCTGGAGACTAGACTCAAGGAGTCCATTGTCTTTGTGTTTTGAGGTAAGCTTCAACAATGATAGGCATGAATTCCACAATGGAGTGCTTATTAGGTATGTCCATACAGGGGGAGACCCCCATCCATTATGATTCAATTCAAAAAACTTTCCAGAAGCTTGATGGCCTGTGATGAAGTTGCAAAGGTCACCTGACCCCTAGGCAGCCATCTTAATAGTTCATCAATATCCCTTTTTAGATAAATAAAGGCATTTCCAGAAGCTTTCATATATAGTATATGTTTAAAGTTATGAATATGACATGTCTTTTGCTAGCATGACAGACTATTGAAGCAGCAGGGCTATGAAAAGTAAAAGATCAGAAACAAAGTAAGATTAGAAAAGATAAAAGGTGAGAGAAAGAAAAAGCAGGAGCAAAAGTAAAAACACATAGAGCAATGTGGAATGAAGAAAAATGAGGAAAAGTAAAAGGAGGAGGAGAGAAAGAAAAGAGAAATACAAATAAAGTACTGCAAAAGAGGAGGAAAAGCAAAGACAAACCAAATCATATTGTGAGAATTATTAAAACATAGGCCAGGATTTTACAGCTCCTCCCACCAGTGGGATATTATGGTCCCACCAAACCGAATGGAGATTTAAATGGCTCACCATATCCGCCAGGGACAGACAAGCCCTGGCAAGGCCATAAAATCCTTGCCACAGTCTTAGACTAAACGAGGAGTCTCAAATCAGGACCCCTGTTAAAAACATGCAGCAAAGAATTATTATGAACATCCTTCTGCTTTGCTACATTTGGTTTTGTATTGGTTTTAAATGATGACATTATAGGAATACTTATTGGCCTTAAGAAGTAAAAGCAGTAAAAGCCTGTGCTTGATAGGCAGTGAAAACTGAATAGATCCCATACTTTTGGACATTAGAAAGATTGGCACCAAAAAAATCACTGTCTTGAACACCAATAAAATGGGCCTGCATGAAAGCAGGAGACTCATCTACTGAAGTAAATCATAGAATTAATTGTGTATTACACACATGCATAATCACTTGTATTACAGACTCATGTCTGCTCTTCTAAATATTGGGATGAATCTTCCCATTTATTCACTTATCTTGCACTGGAGCTCTGCATTTCTTGCCCAGACTTCCGAACCAGCCTTCTCAGAAATGCGGAGCTTCCCTGTTCTGGGAGTCCTTCTTCATAGGGATCATTGAGGGAAGCCAAGCCACAACCCCATTTTACTATACTAGCTGCTGTATTCCATTAAATTCAAAGATCCCAAAGGCACTTTGAGAAGCTATGGAGAGAAGATAAGTGTGTAAATGAGTAAGAGGGTAGGGTAGGGTGGTAGGGGGTGGGTGAGGGTAGGGTGGCAGGTAGGTGGGTGAGGGGGTAGGGTGGGTTAGGGTAGTGTTGTGGTCAGGGGGGTTAGTCAGGTAGTTGGGGGGTTAGTCAGAGGGTCAAAGGGGTAGTCAGGTGGGCAGGGGGTCAAGTGGGGTAGTCAGGGATCCCGTGGGGAGTTGTGGGAGGCTTAGTAGTATAATTACCCAGGAGGTAAAAGTGGTTTTAATCTTTCTAAGTTTTCCTGGGTAACTATTCTGTTAAGTCAGAACCATCTGAAGTCTCCGACTCTAACTCAAAGTTTTGGAGGGCTCCAGATGCAGGAGAATTGCCTGTTGGAAGTCCAAATTCCCAGGCAATTCCCACATAGTCAGTGTGTGGGGACTTCCGAGTGGTCTCCTAACGCATCTTGTGGGTGGGGGCGGTACCTCTGAGGTATGACCACTGAGATTGGAAGATCTGGGCCATTGTATTGCATTGACAGTTTTGTAATCATATATTTATATCACAGAATAGGTTTCACAGGGCATGGTGCAGTATTAAAGGAAAAAGAAGGACTTCCAATTATTTTACCATCTTGCGCCACTTTAAGAGATCCCAACTTGCTTTGCAGCCAATTAACTACTTGTTGAAATGCAGTCATTTATTATTGAGGTTTCTGGTTTAGGTTTAAATTGATAGCAACTGGCGTCCCTCCCCCTATGGAAAACCTCAAAGTTGGTATTTGTTTCAATAAAAGACGTTAAGGGTGGAACTTTAATAAAATTGACCCATTCTCAGTAGTGTGGGCGCCAGCAGTAGGTTAGAACATAAGAACATAAGGACAAAAGAACTAGGAGCAGGAGTAGGCAATTCAGCCCCTTGGGCCTGCCCCGCCATTCATTATGATCATGGCTGATCTCATTTTGGCCTCAACTCCAATTTCCTGCCCTCTTCCCATAACCTTTCAACCCATTACTAATTAAAAATCTGTCATCTCCTCTTTAAATTTATTCAGTGTCCTGGCATCCACTGCGCTCTGAGGTAGTGAATTCCACAGATTCACGACCCTTTGAGAAAAGTAATTCCTCCTCATCTCTGATTTAAATCTACCACCCCTTAGACTAAAACAATGGCCTCTCGTTCTAGAATGCCCCACAAGGGGAAACATCTGCTCCACGTCTACTTTGTCTATCCCCTTTAGCATCTTACATACCTCAATTAGATCTCCTCTCATCCTTCTAAATTCTAGCAAGTATAGGCCTAAACTGCTCAATCTCTCCTCATAAGACAAGCCCCACATCTCTGGAATCAATCTAGTGAGCCTCCTCTGAACCATCTCCAATGCAACTACATCCTTCCTCAAGTAAGGGGACCAAAACTGTGCACAGTACTCTAGTTGTGGTCTCACCAATGCCTTGTACAGTTGCAACACTTACCTATTTTTAAACTCTATTCCTTTAGCAATAAATGCCAAAATTCCTTTATTACCTGCTGTACATGCATACTAGCTTTCAGCGATTCATGCACGAGGACACTCAGATCCCTCTGCACTGAAGCATTCTGAAGTTTCTCTCCATTTAAATGAGTCACCTTTTCATTCTTCCAACCAAAATGGATAACCTTACACTTATCCACGTTAAACTCCATCTGCCAAATTTTGGCCCATTCACCTAACCTGTCCATATCCATTTGTAAATTTCTTATTTCTTCATTGCAACTCTGTTGTTGCAGCAGGCTTTACCAGAGCTGTTTAACTCAACCATGGCATTAGTATCCTGCATCTGAGTTTCCTGATCAAGGGTGTGGGTGTGAAGTTGACCCACACCTGTCAATGGAAAGATTTCTAATTAAAGAGACCCTTGCATGGGTCAGAGTAGCAGAATTCTACATTCATTTGAGGCTTCAGCAACCACAAGAAAGGAAGCGAGACATGGGAAGGCGTGCCCCTGGTTCTCTACCTCTTCCCTGGAGCCCGGCTGTGAGGGGTTGCAGTGAAGTGCTGTTTCCAGCAGACGTAAGGAAGAGGCTAGTCTATGAATCCAAACAGGTGTGGATGGAAATAGTTGAGAAAGTGAGCAGGTCTGTAGTCCCTTGGACCTGGGGAAGTAGTGTTACAAGAAGTTCAATGACCTCATGAGGGCAGAAAAGGTGAGTGGCATCCCACTTTCAGGTGCCAACCCTCACACTCTGACTTCTCCAGCATTCTTCTGTAAAGTACTCCTCAGACCAACATACTTTGCAGTTTCACCCATTGCTCTATGTCATTGGCACCCCATTGGAATAACCAACATCCATGCTCACCCTCAACTTTATGCCATCTCACACCCATGCCTCACAGTCACTCTCCACAACCGTTCTACTTTCCTCCTCCCCACAAAGTCCATCTCTTACACTCATAATTTCTGCTTTCCTCATAATTTCTGCTTTCTCTTCTTGCAGAAGAGAGCGCAAAACTACAGGAAACAGAAGCCAGGCGGAGGGGGTTCTGGTGGGGGGGTGGGTGGGCTGCAGCCATAGCCACTCTGGATGGTGGAGTGCATGGCCATTAGTGACAGAGAGATGGGGGTCTCACAGATACCCAGTGAAAGAATTAGAAATCAGATTGCCACTTGGCACATAATGATCAATGATGTTGATTTGCTGGCACCAGTAACTGAAACAACGATGACATTTTACCTGTTCCCCATGTCAGTTCTGATTCAGGTCTTTCATCTCCCAGAAGTCCATCGAGTGTGACACAGGAGCTGAAGCAGGAAGTGGCCAAGGAGTCCTTACAGGAGGCTGCACACTCTAAAGAAACACTGTCAAACAACTCTTGTGCATCCTCCACCAGCTTAGATTTACGCACTTCAGTAGGGACTTTGAGGGAGATGGATAGGTGTCACATAGTGAGACACACATCACAAGAGAGCAGCAGCAACTATTGCAGACATGAACAGCAGTGGAGAGTCCCCAATAAAGAGTGCAGGACATTCCAAGTTCTGCTCAGCTGGACAGCCTTGTGTGTCATCCATGAAGTGGATTCTTCTGAAGCAGCAACAGAAAATGTGAGAGTTTCTGTTAGTATTTCCAGAGACACTACACACCTTTGGAGAGAGATTGGAGGAGTCTGTCTCAAACATGAGTGCTATGATGTCTTAGGCCTTTGCTAGAACATCCACCTCCATGGAAAGCATGGCACTCAGCTGGAAATCAGACATGGCCGGCAACTGGTGCATTCTTGCCCAGAAAAGTGGCCGTATACTCAGTCTACTACTTTAGACAAGATGGAGGAAAGCCTTGCATTGCTGTTCAGCACCTCATGTAAGTGCAACAAATTTCTCTTTAGCTCTTGGCTAGCAGAGAAGTGCAGGTGGGTCATGTGAAGGAAGATGGAGAAAGGGTCTATGGAAGTGGGGACTCTTTTCAAGGTTCTTGTATTTCTCATCCCTCGCCCTACCCTGCCCCTCAAACAGAGTCTCACATGCTGCCTCCTGCTTTGATGACCAATTCTGACCCTGCACAGGCGCAGATGGGGAGTAGTTTGTGTGGCCCTCGGGAGCCTTAAACCCCAGAGGATGGATGCCACAGGCAGCTTGGCTGGCAAAACAGCTTGCCTCCAGCTCTGCTGAAGCCAATTGGGTAGCACCTTATAGGGGTAATTGGAAAGGAAAGACATTTTAGTTACACAAGAGGACTTACTTGGACGATCATAAAAATGTCAGTGTGTTAATCTATTGCAAAATGTGAATGAATTTTGCACTTCATTTCAAGTTTCCATTGTCTAGTTTTCTCCATGACTCCTGCCTTCCAAATTGGAAGGGGAGAATTGTACGATCAGAGCGGAAGACGTGCAAAGTGTATGAATTTGTCTGTGAAAATAATGTTGTATTTGGACAAGTGGGGGTGGGGCTGGCAGTGGGTTTAGAATTGTTGTGCCATAAGGCTTCACACACTCAGGTTATCTGACTCATGCCTGGATGAATCCTTTGCAGGCTTCTCTGGCAGCTGGCTGAGCAGCTGCAGGTATCCTGCTCACATCAGGCTCATCAGCCTCTCCAGCTCCTCCAAGGATGCAGAGCAGTCCCTCTGTAGCTCCAGTCCTCTCTGCAGCACCACGTTGTGCAAGGCACAGCAAACCATGAGCATTCTCAAAATCCTTTCAAAGTACACACTGAAGGGTCTCCTCAGATCTGTCCAGACACTGGAATTGTTTCTTAAGCTTTGGCTTGTTGTAAGAGCACCCTTGAGTTCATATAGCTCCGGTTGTACCTTTCCTCTGCATCACTAGTAGGGATTCTCACAGATTCCATCAGCCACATCTTTGTCTCCAAGAAGCCACCCACTGAGTCTGCTTGGAGGTGCTGTGGGGGATGTGACTGGTGCAAAATGAAGGCAGCTTCCAAAAGTTCTTACATGCACACGCATGAAAACCTTTCACTGGTCCACATACCAACTGAACATTGATGGAATGGAATCCCTTTTGATTGACTAATATTTCTGGATGACTAAGGGTGCCTTGATTGCCATTTACGTGCAGTATATGACTCCCTGTACTAGTGGCAATTCAGCCACTGCAACAAAAATGTGAGTCCTCTGGGTCTGACCGGCTTAATCAGTGTCAAAATAACTGTAGTAAAAACAGAAAATGCTGGAAAATCTCAGGATGTCTGGCAGCGCCTCTGGAGAGAAGAAGAGAGTTAGCATTTTGAGTCTGTATGACTTTTTCAGAGTTGGAGAGAGGTAGAAATGCTTTTTATCAAAATAGGTGTAACTGGCTGCTTTGGCAAACATGACCTCCACCACCTCAGACATGCATTTGTGGGCAGCAGATTGTGAAATCTACAGATATCACCAGCAGATCCTTGAAAGGAACCAGAGGTGAAGAAATTCAGGGCTGTGATGACTTTGGCAGCCAATGGCAATGCATGCTAACCTGGCCCTCTTGGAAGGAGGCAACAGATGGCAGCGATGACCTGCCACGAACGCCTGAGCCTCCTGAGTCACTGTTGCTCTCTTATCTCAAAGAAGCTGATCTTCTGCCTGTATACGCTGTGCAGGGAGTATTGCCTTCTTTGAGCTGCAGCTCTGTGTTCGTCACCTCTGACCTGTGCAGCAGCTTGTGGCTGCAGAGAAGGCAGCCAGTGTGTTGTTGATGCTGGTATAGATGCTCCTCTTGTTCCTCATTAAAGGAACATGGTATATCTACATAAGCTTCTCCAAAGCTGCAGTGAAGGCTGAAAGCAGGTAAGTGCAGATCAAAGTGAACAAACTCCCAGCTTGGTGAAATTACTTCCAAAAGTTGGAAATCATGTATAAGGCAGTGAAAGCATGCTCTCAGAGGAAGTCCTATAAGCATATGCCTTCCCCGTATGCAGAGCAGCAACTATGCAGATCTCCTGTTTAAAGGCTTTACATCCTGTCAGTTTTATAGATCAATAATCCTCCCCCACACCATGCTCTAGCCTTGATGACGCTGGCGAGTTACACAGGTACGGAAAACCTGTGCACTGGCTGTTAAAGCTAAAATTCTGGGTTAAAGCCATTATTTGAATACTTAAATATTTAAATAACTGACCTGACAATGTTATGAAGGCTTTCTGCACATCGTGGAACATGACCTGGTAAATAAATACCAGAAATAGGTGGGATAATGTCAGGCCTCTGCCACTTCAATGTTTTTCAGGGATTTACTTCTCTGCCTACATTCAACCCTCCCACCCCCATCAAAATTTCTGCCCCAAAAGTCAGAACATAATACCCAAAGTGAGAAAAGGCCACTTAATTCATCTAGTGAACTTCATCCACATCAGTGTGTAAAAACACATATTTTCATTTCTGTTGAGCTGTTGTAAAGAACCTATCTTTTTATTTCTGTTGGACTATGGATTAAAATTACATTGGCTGCAGTTTGAAAGACGTGTCCACTGGAACAGTGTGAGGTAAATATACAATGTTGCTGTCCTGGAACATAGTGTGCCATGAAAGGCAGGATGGTACCGAGGAGGAGTCTAGTCTAATAAGGAACTGCCTGAGGCAACAATGTTTTATTTGGCTCCTGACCAGGTGACCAGGGTTTGAGAGAGAGCAGTGCAACAGAATAGCTCCTAACCTGAAAGGGAAAAGACCTAAAACCTCTATCTCCTGTGTATGATTCCAGTAATCCTACAATAATAGTTAGTTGGCTTTTTCTCCTCATATCTCTATAACCTGCTCTCTCTTTGAAAATCTCTGTCAAGAGGAAAAGGGAAAAAACACTGTTAGAAACATTGGAAGGCAAGTGCTCAACCAGTGAACTAAAGACTGAAAGTGCTGGAAGACAAGCTTATGTCATCAACAAAGAACTGAAAAGAATTTGGGAGACATCAATCAAAATCAACCCATCGAATCTTGTACTTTGGAATTCGTGCTATTGAACTGTTTTATCCCACCCTTAAAATCCATGCTGTGTGTGTGTCTTGTATATGTGTGTATAGGGATTTAAGAAGAGGTAGAGTTTAGGTTATAGAGTTAGAAATTAGCAGTTCATATTTCTTTCTTTTGCCACTAGTTAAAGACAATTTGTTCAATAAACAGTTATTTACTTATTACGTTTACAAACCTGGTGCTTGTATTCTGTTATCCTAAATTAAACAATTAGGTGGGTTGATCATACATTTTCACATTTGTCGCGGCTCGAGAAGCAGCAAGGCTTGGTACTGCAGTGCACTATCCCCAGTGAGTTGTAACAAAGTTTGGGGGCTCAGGTCCGGGATATTTTGGAACAAAAGACAACAACGATTTGAATGCAGATTTAGTAATAAAAGCTAAAAGGAAACACCAGGTTTGTACTATCAAAAATAAGATGGCACTGGAAACTACTAAAGCTTTCCTGCAAGTGGAAGAGGTGTCCCCGGATGATTTTACAAGGGATCTCAAAAGCCAGGTTAATTGAATTGGCAAGTAAATTAAGAGTTGGATTGCCTGCCGAAGCTAGGAAGGCAGAGATAATCAAAGAGATGGCACAGCATTTGAAATTGGAAGGAATACCTTAGAGATCAAGTTCTCCAAGGGGTGGTTCATTGGAATGGGCTCAAATTCAGTTGCAAATAAAAAAAAATGGAACTAGTGACAGCAGAAAAGTAAAGAGAAAGGGCATTTCAAAGGGAACAGGCAGAAAGGCAGGAGAGAGAAAGAAAACAAGAAAGGGAATTAGAAATGCGAAAACTTGATCCCCAGAGGGAAAAGTTAGCAATGGAAGAGAGAATGAAAGAAAGGGACAGAGAGTACCAGCTTGAAAAGCTGGATTTTAAAAAAGAAACATCAGATGCTGAGGAAAGTTCTGATGATGAGAAAACCTTTAACCTAAAACCCAGTGGGGATATGTTTAAACTTGTACAAGCTCTTCTGAAGTTTGAGGAAAGAGATATTGAAGTATTTTTTATTTCATTTGAGAGAATAGCTAAACAGATGAACTGGCCAAAGGAAAACTGGACATTGCCCATGCAGAGCAAATTGACAGGTAGAGCACAAGAAATTTATGCTTCACTGTCAAGTAGGTTTCTAGGGATTACGATGTGATGAAAAAGGCTATTTTGAGTGCATATGAGTTGGTCCCTGAAGCATACAGACAAAAGTTTCAAAATTTAAGGAAACAGCCTGGGCAAACATACACTGAATTTGAAAGGATTAAGCAAAGTAGTTTTGCTGAGCATTGGGATTTGAAACTACCTGTGAAGTTCTCAGAGACACCATTCTCTTGGAAGAATTTAAAAACTCCCTACCTTCTAAAATAAGAACCCATGTTGAAGACCAAAGGATTACAACTGCTAGACAGGCAGCAGTAATGGCTGATGATTATGAGCTGCTCCATAAAACTAAACATTTTTTTCATCAGCCCCATAAATTTGAAAAGGATAGAAAGTTATAGAGTGAAAGGAAGGCAAGTAGCCAGGGTAAAGAATGGAGAGCTGGGAATACCTTGAGATTCCCCTCCCCAGATCAGGAAGGAAGGTACTGAGGGTGGAGGTGAAACTCGAAGGCCTAAGCATTTCCATTTTAGTAAAGTGGGACACATTTGTTCAAATGCTGGAAGTTGCGAGGGAAGCCCATGGGACTTATTGGAGTTTGTAAGAGCGAAACCGAAAAGGGAACTCAAAAAGAAAATGCCACGGACCAAATTGCAGCTTTAACCACAAATAAGGATCTGGAGATAAACGCTGCTGTGAATGCAGGTGAAATGAATAAGGTAGATGAGAGATATAAAGAGTTTTTGTCTAAAGGAAAGACAATCCCTTTTTCATCAAATGATGCAGCTAGACCCATAACTATATTAAGGGACACAGGAACTACTCAAACTCTTTTGCTGAAGAAGGACCTAATTTTCCCTCCAGAGTTCAATTAAAGTTAAAGTGTTGGTAAATGGGATAAGTGGAGAATATATCCTGGTTCCATGGTACAAAGTGTGATTTGTTGTCTGGATCAGTAGTTGTAGGAATGGTTAAGAAATTATCCATGGATGGAGTTGATTTACTCCTGGGGAATGATTTGGCAGGAGTGAAGGTTATAGCTTCGCCCATACTTATGGAAAGTCCGAGAGGGGCTAAAGAGACAGAGAAGTTACAAGAACAAGCTTTTGGTATTTTCTTCATTGTGTGGTGACCAGAGCAACAGCTAAACCAAATCAAAGTAATACTGCGAGCAGATGTTAGAGTAGCCAAAACTTTCTTTAAGAATGAGGATAATTCAAAGGAAGTGTTTGGCAGGTCTTCATTAATCGAGGCTCAGAAAGCAGATGCAGAGTTAAACAAATTAGCACAGTCCACTCATACTGAAGCTGAGACGGAAGGAGTTCCGGAGTGCTATTACATTAAAAATGGAGTTCTGATGAGGAAGTGGGGACACCCTCACAGACCTGCAGATGAGGAATGGACGGTTGTTCATCAGATAGTGGTACCGCCCAAATATCGTAAAGCGATATTGTGAGTAGCACATGAAATTCCAATGGCAGGACATGTAAGAATATGGAAAACCCAAGCATTGATAAACAGGTATTTTACCTGGCAAAAATATCATAAGGACATAGTACAATTTTGTAAAACATGTCATACATGTCAGGTAGTAGGTAAACCTCAACATGTAATCAAACCAGCACCTTTAATACCCAAAACAGTTTTTGAAGAACCTTTTGAAGAATGGCATTACTAGATTATGTAGGACCATTACCCAAAACAAAAGCAGGACATCACTATACTCTTACAATCATGATATGACAACCTAATTTCCAGAAGCTATTCCTTTAAGGACAATTACAGCTAAGGTGGTAGTGGAAAAGTTAACTCAGTTTTTCACTCGTTATGGCCTACCAATTGAAATACAATCTGACCAAGGTTCTAACTTCATGTCTAAAATTTTCCAGGACATTCCAGCAGTTTAGGTATCAGACAACTAAAGTCTACCGCCTATCACCCACAGACACAGGGAACTTTAGAGAGATACCATCAGACTCTCAAAACCATGATTAAGACCTATTGCCATGAATACCCAAAGGATTGGGACAAAGGATTAGATTTCTTAGTATTTGCTACCAGAGATTCTCCAAATGAATCTACTGGATTTAGTCCATTTGAATTGATCTATGATCATGAAGTAAGAGGTCCATTAAAAGTGATTAAAGAAAAGTTCTTAAAGCAGAAAGCCGAATCCTCCATGTTGGATTATGTGTCCATGTTTCTAGAAAGACTCACTGGAGCATGTAAAGTAGCATGAGAAATCATGAGATTTTTGGGAATGTGTGGGTTTTATCAGATGTTTGTGCCTAACTTCAGCACATCAGCTGTACCTCTCACCAATTTGTTAAGAAAACAGGCAAAGATAATAAGGTCAGCAGAATGCCACACAGCCCTTGAAAAGCTAAAGGCAACCTTAATAAAGGAACCAATGTTGGCCACCCCTGACTTTACCAAATCTTTTAAAATGGCAATTGATGCTAGTGATTTGGGGGTAGATGCAGTCCTATTACAAGATGATAAACCAGTGGAGTACTTTTCCAAGAAACTAATTCAATATCAGAGAAAGTACTCTACAGTAGAAAAAGAAACTCTAGCATTGTTGTTGTCTCTTTAACACTTTGAAGTTTATGTCAGACACGATAACAAAGAAACAATAATCTACGCTGACCATAATCGGCTGGCATTCATTGAAAAGTTTAAAACTCGAAATGCGAGACTGTTTAGATGGAGTCTATTGTTTCAACCATTCAATGTAAAGATTGTTCACATTGCCAGTAAAGATAATGTGATCACTATTACATTGTCCCGGCTGTAAAATACCAAAATAAGTTAAAGGGACAAGAAATGCTGAAGATTGTATAAGATTGTTTAAGGGGGAGGAAGGATGAATGGAAGTAAGTCTCATATTTTGTTGTCCATGTATCACATACTTTGTGGTGAAATGCATTTTTGAAATGGTGTTTCATCTCTTTAAAGGGTGGGGACATGTAAAGAACATATCTTTTTATTTTTGTTGGACTGTGGATTAAAATTACATTTGGCTGCAGTTTGAAAGACATGTCTACTGGAACAGTGTGAGGGATATATAAAATGTTGCTGTCCTGGAACAGAGTGTGCTATTAAAGATAGGATGGTGCTGAGAAGGAGTCCGATTGAATGGTGAACTGCCTGGCAACAACGTTTTAATTGGCTCCTGACCAGGTGACCAGGGTTTGTGTGAAAGCAGTGCAGCAGAATAGCTCCTAACCTGAAAGGGAAAAGACCTAAAACCTCTGCTTCCTGTGTGTTTAAGATTCCAGTAATCCTACAATAATAGCTAGCTGGCCTTTTCTCCTCATATCTCTATAATGTGCTCTCTCTTTGAAAATCCCTGTCAAGAGGAAAAGGGGAAATTCACTGTTAGAAACATTGAAAGGCAAGTGCCCAACCAGTGAACTAAAGACTGAAAGTGTTGGAAGACAACCTTGTGTCATCAACAAAGAACTGAAAGGAATTTTGGAGACAGCAGTCAAAATCAACCCATCATATCCTGTATTCTGGAATTAGTGCTATTGAACTGTTTTATCTTACCCTCAAAGTCCATGTTCTGTGTGTCTTGTATATGTGTGTGTGTGTGTGTGTAGGGATTTAGAAGGGGTAGAGTTTAGGTTATAGCGATAGAAATTAGCAGTTCATATTTCTTTCTTTTGCCTCAGGTTAGAGACAATTTGTTCAATAAACAGTTATTTACTTATTAAGTTTACAAATCTGGTGCTTGTATTCTGTTAACCTAAATTAAACAATTAGGTGGGTTGATCAAACTTCTTCACATTTGTCGTGGCTCGAGGAGCAGTGAGGCTTGATACTGCAGCGTAATATCCCCAGTGAGCCGTGACAAATGTATGATTATTGCAGACTGTACATCCTACATTCACCTCTGTGGATCTCAGCTTAATTGACTCTTATCTCAGACTCTATACTGCATCCTGTGGGGACAAGGTTTAAAAGAAAATAAATTGCTCAGAACTTGTTAATTTTGTGCTTGTACTCTCTAAAGAAAGATTTGTATTTACATAGCACTGTTCATGATCTGAAGCTGTCCCAAAGTGCTTTACAACTAATGAAATACTTTTCAATATAGGAAACATGCCAGCCAATTTGTACACTATTAAGATCCCACAAACACCAATGTGATAATATTTTTAGATGTTGGTTGAGGCATAAATATTGGCCAAGGCCCAAGACACCAGAGAGAATCTCCTTGCTCCTCTTCGAAATAGTGTCTGGGGTCTTTACTTCCACTTGAGAGGGCAGACGTGGCTTCAGTTTAACTCAGTGCAACATTCTATAGTATTGCTTTGGAGTGTCAGCCAGCCTAGTTTTTAAATCGCAGTCTCTGGGACTTGAACCCACAAATATCTGGCTCAGAAGCAAGTGGTACAACTGAGATACAGCTGAAACTCTAATTCTGTGTTCATTGTCCAAATCAAAAAGCTGGTTTACTTCAACATATCTATTCGGTTCCATATTTTAAAGGCCAGCAACATGCCTCAGCATATGCAGCAGAGGTTTTGTTGTGCTGGCCTTGGTAGCTCAACAGTGGGCTGGGAGAAAATCAATGAGGACTCGGTCTTAATTGCTCTCCAGTGATCCCTGCTGGAATGGGCACAGAGACCATTTTAAGTGTCCCAGTTGCTGCCTCGGTTGAGTTCTGCAAACTCAGCATAGGCCAGGATGAAACTTGGAATTTTCCTGGTTTTGTACAGCTCTGTATAATGTCACCTTGTGCCTTTACCCAGTAAGGAAGCCTGCAGATCTAAAGCATTTCAGAAAAATAATTGTATAAATTAAATATTTGATGATAACTGGTTGCAAGTTATGTTTGTTGAAAGCTTATGAAGTGGACCTACATAGATTATAAAGGGGAAACACTAGTCTCACTTATGTGACAGCCATGATACCTCACTTCTCCTCGTCATTCTTTTTTGGTTCTTTTGTTCCACAGTCATATACTTTAAATAAAGTACACTTCAACACATCAGTTCCACACTCAAAACACTAATAATATTGCTCTTCTATTTACAAATGCTGACCTGTATTGTTCCAACATTTTCTATTTTTACTTTTGATTCCTTCCTACCTCTTTGTTCTTCTCCTCAAATTCCTTGATGATTTTTACTCCTTTTTGCTGGTTATCTTCAACTGCTTCTTGCAGGCATTCCAAAAAATGTTCTAGTTCCTTTTTACGTGTGTCAAACCCTTTAAGGCCGTAGTGAAAGAGTTTCTGGCAAATGTTGGTGAACTCAGCCTTGTATGTGGTAAATCGTCAAGGATGCTGTCATATGTAGATTATAAAGGATGTAATATCGCAGGCTGCATTTTATTTTCTAAAGTGCAACTTTTGCCCATAATTAATTGCCTTATATTTTCTTTTTTTCCCCTTCTACATGTTACTGTAATCATGCTGCACATCTTCCAGTATGTGTGGAGCTGGTTATGTTGCTAATGGTATGTTAATTTTATTATCGAGGTTAAGGATGCGCAGGCATAGGGCATTGATAGATTAAATACCTTGAACACATATAAAATAAGATTCCCCTTTTAAGAACTGTAAATTTAATTAGTTTATTTGTTAATTTTGTTTTATTGGCTCCTAAAAGGGCGTATAAAGAAAGACTGTCATGCCCGGATCTCCCTAGAGAGGGAGCATGCAGTGTCTGCCAGTACGTTTGAGGCCTTCTACTACCAGTGGGCATCTCAGGGAGTGCATCATCATCCCGGGAACATTATTTTAATTAAATTAATTAAATTAATTAATTCATTTCCTTTTGAAGTTTTTTTTTGTGTACAATGCCCCTTTAAGGGGCTTTCAATTAGTTTATTAGTTAATATTTATTTATTGGTTTTGAAAAGAAAGACTCATGGACCATTGAAGGGATCGTTCATCCTGACTGCCTGCCTTTCTTCCATGGTTACGTCTGCACCCGGGTATCCCTGGATTGAAAGCATGTAGTGTCCACCGGTACACTTGAGGCTTTCTGCAATAGGTGGGCGCTTAAGGGGCTAGAGTGCTTCATCTCCCCCGACAAAATATTATCTTAATTTGATAAGTTTCCTTTAAAGTGTTGTCTTTTTGTTACAGTGGCCCTTTAATGTGCTGTTAACTTGTTTACTAGTTATTGTTTCAAAAGTGTATAAAGAAAGACTTGTGGACCATTGAGGGGATCATTCATCCTGACTGCCTGTCTCTCTTCCATGGTTACATCTGCCCCTGCATGCCCCTGGAGAAGGAACATGCGGTACCTACGGTGACCAGTGGGTGCCAAGAGGGGCAGGACTGCATCATCTCCCCCAAAAATACTATTTTAATTTAATTTTGAGAAAAACTTCCTTTCGTTCTGTTTTTATTACAGTATCTCTTTAAAGGGGTAGTTTATTAGTTAATTGGTTTATTTAATTGCTTTATTTAATTTCTCAAAAGAATATAAAGACAGACTTATGGAGGTCTTGTGGTGCAGTAGGTAGCTCCCCTGCTTCTGAGCCAGATGCTCCGGATTCCAAGTCCCAACCGTGACTTGACGGTCAAGGAAGATGCTTTCATAATGTGGCCAAACAGGTTGATAATCAAGCTGCAAATCCTTCTACCACATGCCTTTGGCAGGCATTAAGAGCAGGAGAGATTCCTGGTCAACCACATGATGGAAAGAAAGTTGGAACTTCTACTATTATTATCCATAGCTCCAGACTATAATATGAATGTAAATGTGCATGTTGTCACAGCAACTGGGACTCCCTGAGTGATCTGTAACACACCACCACTGTCTCTGATACCTCCTCAAAAACTCAATAAGGTTAAAGCAAGCAAGATTTTATAAGGAAAGACTTGTGGGTCATTGGGTATCGGTTAGGGAGGAGGCAACATATGCAATATTGTCTTCTGTAAATAAATCTAGTATTAAATAAAAAGATTGGTGTCTAGTTTCCCACTACACCATTTGGTTTCAGAATGAATCAACATCTGTGTGACAAGAGGGCCTCTTGAGCAACTGAACCAGTATCAATAGATCATTTATTTCAGGTATAACAACTTTTTAAAAAACTCCTCTCCCTGGGACATGTTTGCTAATCGCTTTTCACACTTTGGGTGGGATTTATTTGTTCCCCACCAGGAATGCTTTGGGAGGTGTGTGGACTATCTAATCAGATGGGAAGGTGTGGGTGGAGAGCCCTTTGCCTTCCCAACTCATCCCGATCAAGTCAGGGATGGAGACGATAAAGGTCAGCCTTCCCGTCCAGAGGCCAATTTGTTGGTCAGTTAAGGGCCTCATCCCCCTGGTATTCTTCCAGCAGCTGTGGGGATTACACCATGTGGTAAGGCCAACAGGTATACCCTGGCAAATCACTGCGGGCTCAGAGGTGGGCCCTCATGATTGGGCAGTCTGTGCCCAATAAGGGCCCCACCAGTGGCAAGGGTCATCCTTGCTGAAAGAGCCTCCCCTCCCCCTGTCGCCAAAGCCTCCTTGACTGGCCCCACCAAGCCTGCCCCATTCACCTGCCTTCTGCGGCCTGCTCCGTGATTGCTGTTCTGGGGTCTGCTGCAAACCCAGCAGTGGCCCCTGCTCCTGTTGCGCTGCTGGCACAGAAAAGCTGATGGCCATCTGATAGGCTGGTATCTCTTGGAGGAGGGATCTTTGATGGCAGGCAGTAGACTGCCTGATAAACATTGAATTGATTTTGTCTCCATCTGGCATCCATACACACCCATTTCTCATGAGGATCTGGAGATAATAGGAACCCTGGCTGATTCTCTCCTCCCTAACCCAGGGCACAGAGACATTCCCAGCCTCAGCTGAGTCAGCTAACTCAACACAGAATGATTATAACATGTGGTATTTTCCTGTTCAGTAAGGCTTGGCTCTTCCCTATCTTAACCAGTTACCAGACTCTAAAATTGAAGTTTAAGGAGATGCTGGTTTATTCTTAAATTTCTAAATGTTCAAAAAGAAAAAAAGCCATGCATTTCTATAGCGCCTTTCATAACCCGAGATATACCAAAGTACTTTACAGCTAAAGAAAAGTTTTGAAGTGTAGTTAGTTGTCATGCAGCAGTTAATTTGTGCCCAGCAAATTCCCACAAACAGTGTGATCATGACTAGATAATCTGCTTTTCTAGGTGTTGATTGAGAGATCAATATTGGCTCAGTTAATTCTTTTCCAACATAAAAAATTTCACCAGTGGAGACTTCCACAATGGCTCAACAAGTTAATCTAATCAGCAGCTGAGTCATATGACTCAATTGAGTATGAATGCAGAGCAACAATACAGGCACTATGATTGCTTTCAGCACTCCTGATTAGGGAAGATGCAGTGATGCCCTATGGAAGTTGAGGTTGGTTGTGGACAGGATTTGGCTCCAGGAATTATTTTGGTGGCATTGGGATTTGCTAAGCACCTGTGCAATATTGTTCTGTTTTTTGTTATTTATTCATGAGATGTGGGCTTCACTGGCTGGACCAACATTTATTGCACATCCCTAGAAGCCCTTGAGAAGGTGGTGGTGGTGATCTGCCTTCTTGAAACAGTGCAGTCCATGTGGTGTAGGTACATCTACTGTGCTGTTAGGAAGGGAGTTCCAGCAATTTGACCCAGTGACAGTGAAGGAACGGCGATATATTTCCAAGTCAGAATGGTGAGTGACTTGGAAGGGAACTTTCAGGTGGTGGTGTTCCAATGTATTTGCTGCCTTTGTCCTTCTAGATGGTAGTGGTTGTGGTTTGGAAGGTGCTGTCTAAGGAGCCTTGGTGAATTGCTGCATGCATCTTGTAGATGGTATACACAGCTACTACTATGTGTCGGTGGTGCCAATCAAGCGGGCTGCTTTGGGCAGTGTCAAGCTTCTTGAGTATTGTGGGAGCTGCACTCATCCAGGCAAGTGGGGAGTATTCCATCATACTCCTTGGGGAGTCAGGAGGCGAGTTACTCGTCGCAGGATTCCGAGCCTCTGACCTGCTTTTGTAGCCACGGTATTTATATGGCTAGTCCAGTTCAGTTTCTGGGCAATGGTAACCGCCAGCCCCCACCCCAGATGTTAATAGTGTGGGATTCAGTGATGGTAATGCCATTGAACGTCAAGAGGCAATGGTTAGATTCTCTCTTGCTGGAGATGGTCATTGCCTGGCACTTGTGTGGTGCGAATATTACTTGCCACTTGACAGCCCAAGCCTGGATATTGTCCAGGTTTTGCTGCATTTGGACATGGACTGCTGAACATTGTGCAATCATCAGTGAACATCCCCACTTCTGACCTTATGATGGAAGGTAGGTCATTGATGAAGCAGCTGAAGATGGTTGGGCCGAGGACACTACCCTGAGGAACTCCTGCAGTGGTGTCCTGGAGTCGAGATGACTGACCTCCAACAACCACAACCATCTTCCTTCGCGCTAGATAAGACTCCAACAAGTGAAGAGTTTTCCCCTCGATTCCCATTGACAGCTTGGCTAGGGGTGCAGCAAGTTCTGGAAGACAATTGGAGTACTATTGCTGGAATATTGTCATAGCTTTTGCAGTATCCAGTGCCTTCAGCTGCTTCTTGAGATCACGTAGAGTGAATTGAATTGGCTGAAGACTGGCAGCTGCAGACCTCCGAAGGAGGTCGAGATGGATTATCCACTTGGCACTGCTGGCTGAAGATTGTGGCAAATGGCCTTATCTTTTGCACTGGACTCCATGTGAACCAATGTGTCTGGAGTCATATGTAGGCCAGACCAAATAAGGACGGCAGATTTAGTGAACCTGATGGGTTTTACATCAATCGACAATAGTTTTACGGTCATCATTAGACTTTTAATTCCAGATTTTTATTGAATTCAAATTCCATCATATCCACCACTGGGATTTGAACCTGGGTTCCCTGAGCATTACCCTGGGTCTCTGGGTTACTGAGATAAAAGCAAAATACTGCGGATGCTGGATATCAGAAACAAAAACAGAAAACGCTGGAAAAACTCAGCAGGGCTAGCAGCATCAGTGGAGAGAGAAACAGAGTTAACGTTTCGAGTCCATATGACCCTTCTTCAGAGCTGAAGAGAAGTGGAAATGTGACCGCCTAACCACCTCCTCTTCACCATGGACGTCCAATCCCTCTACACCTCCATCCCCCAACAGGATCGTCTGAGGGCTCTCCACTTCTTCCTTGAACAGAGGCCTGAACAATCACCATCCACCACCACTCTCCTCCACCTGGCTGAACTTGTTCTCTCACTGAACAATTTCTCCTTAAACTTGTCTCACTTCCTCCAAATAAAATATGTGGCTATGGGTACTCACATGGGTCCCAGTCATGCCTGTCTCTTTATGGGCTATGTGGAACATTCCTTGTTCCAGTCCTACTCAGCCCTCCTCCCACAACTCTTTTTCTGGTACATCGATGATTGTTTCGGTGCTGCTTCATGCTCTCGTCTGGACCTGGAAAAATGTATCAATTTTGCTTCCAATTTCCACCCCTCTATCATCTTCACATGGTCCATCTCCGACACGTCCCTTCCCTTCCTTGACCTCTTTGTTTCCATATCTGGTGATAGACTGTCCACCAATATTCATTACAAGCCCACCAACTCCACAGCTATCTCAACTACAGCTCCTCACACCCTGCTTCCTGTAAGGACTCCATTCCATTCTCTCAGTTCCTTCGCCTCAGTCGCATCTGTTCTGATGATGCCACTTTCCAAAACGGTGCTTCTGGCAAGTCTTCCTTCACCGAAGTTTCCCTTCACTGTGGTTGACAAGGCCCTCAACTGTGTCTGACCCATCTCCTGTGCCTCTGCCCTCACACTTTCTCCTCCCTCCCAAAATGATCATTTTTACCCCACCAGCTTCCACATTCAAAGGATCATCCCCCACCATTTCCACCAACTCCAGCGTGGTGCCATCACCAAACACATCTTCCTCTCACCCCCACTGTCAACATTCCATAGGGACCATTCCCTCCAGGACACCCTGATCCACTTTTCCATCACCTCCAACACCTCATCCCCTTCCCATGGCACCCTCCCATGCAATCGCAAAAGGTGCAACACCTGCCCCTTTACCTCCTCCCTCCTCACTGTCCAAGGGCCCAAACACTCCTTTCAGGTGAAGCAGTGCTTCACTTGCACCTCCTTCAATTTGGTCTACTGCATCTACTGCTCCCACTGTAGTCTCCTCTACATCGGAGAGACCAAACGCAGACTGGGTGACCGCTTTGCAGAATACCTCTGGTCTGTCCACAAGCATGACCCAGACCTTCTGGTTGCTTGCCATTTCAACACACCATCCTGCTCTCATGCCCACATGTCCATCCTTGGCCTGCTGCAATGTTCCAGTGAAGCCCAACACAAACTGGAGGAAAAGCACCTCATTTTCCAAATAGGCACCTTACAGTCTTCTGGAGTTAACATTGAATTCAACAACTTCAGACCATGAACTCTCTCCTCCATCCTCAACCACTTTTTAAATTTCCTTTTTTCTACATTTTTATTTTTTATCCACTTATTTTTATTCACTTATCTGTGGTTTTATCCCTTTTATCCCATTTTCTATCATTTTTCCCCCCACTACCACCCCCTCCCCTCCTCCACAAAGCCATCTGTTATTTGTTCCATGTTGTTCTTTCACAGAATACTATCCCTGCTATAATCACATTCTGCTTTCTTACCTTTATGCCACTATTAGCACCTTTTTTAGCAATATTAAATATACTAATACTAAATATTACCATCAACACTCCCTTTGTTCTTCAGTTTATGACATCTTTGTCAATCCCTCCTTTATCCTCACCTATCACTGGCCTTCTATCCAGCTCCACCTGCCGCCCTTCCCCCTCCCCCCCACCAAACATCAAATTTCATCGCATTTCCACTTCTCTTCAGCTCTGAAGAAGGGTTATATGCACTTGAAATGTTAACTCTGTTTCTCTCTCCACAGCTGTTAATAGACCTGCTGAGTTTTCTGTTTTTGTCCCTGGGTTACTAGTGCAGTGACAATACCACTAATCCATCACCTCCCCTTAAGTGTGACTTTGTGAAGTAAATCATCAATGAAGATGGAACAAATGTAATAAGGTCAGAGGTGACAACAGTGCTCCATTAATGTGCTTAATACATACATGACACTTGCAAAGGGATATATTTCCACAAATTCTGGCACTCCAGGTAACATTAAAAGCTTTGGTGCTTCAGGATCTTCTGAAAACATAACGTTAAATAGACCAGGTCCATTCAGATATTCTACATAGGCAGCCTGAAATAAAGAAAGTAGTTATTAAATCAAGAAAAACTTGCTCCAGAACAAAATGTGCTGTGGCCCAATTCTGAGCACAACTTCAAATTCCAATGGAGTGATTAGAAAATCACAGAGCTGTGCAAATGTTTACATTAGCAATCTGAGTATTCCTCACTTGTAGAGCAATTCTAGTACATTGAAAAATGCTTACCTCAACTGAGCAATAATACAAAAGCACTAGACCACTTTGCATGTCCTGTGTGCATAGTCTGTGGGCAGGATTTTTACCTCGTCGGGCGGGCCCGGGAGTGGTCATGAAGCCAACTGCCACCTGCAATCGGGCCCAGATATCGATTTCACGCTGGCTGGCCAATTAACGGCCAGCCAGCATGAAAGGCGCACTGCAATGCTGAGAGCTGCTGGAAAGGGGGGTGTGGGAGGAGGGCAAGCACAATATTTTGGCATGCACAAACTGAGAGCTCCTTTGAGGCATAGAGTTGCTTCAGGAAGCTGAAGATTTTTAAAAACGCAAATAAAGATTTTACAAATGTTAAAAATATGTCCCCGCTCATGCGACTCTGTCACATGAGCAGGGAGATGTTATAAATTATATTTCAATATTTTAATTTGATATTTAATTCCTGTTGGAAACCTCATTCTGTCCGTGGATGAGGTTTCATAAAAAATAGAAAGACCACCTGGCCATAAGGTTGGAAGGGCAGCGAAAAATTACATTCAATTGTGACTTTAATGCCTGAATGACTTAACAGGCTTGTTAATTGTCGACTGAAATATCGTGTGAGTGCACGATGACGCGGGATGCTCACCCGAAGTCATCGCACATCATTTTATACTCGAGTGTGTTGACCGCACGCCCGCCTGCTCAGTGAAAAATCCTGCCCTATGCTTTGTTCAGATTAACACCATTTAACACAATGGAATTAATAAATTATCTAAATTATTCATTTATACAAACTTGGAGATATCTCAGCTCTGAAGAGGAGTTATACGGACTCGAAACGTTAACTCTATTTCTCTCTCCACAGATGCTGCCAGACCTGCTGAGTTTTCCCAGCATTTTCTGTTTTATTTGGAGGTTTCTCAAACTGTTTCATCATTGGATCTCTTTAGTGTAACATTTTCATTTTCTACATTTTGATTTTTACTTTCAATTCTTCTCCCGATTTTTTTTTTCCCTTGACTGTTAATATAGGAAAGTTACAAAGGGAAGATTAGAAAGGAAAAAGAGGGAGTAAGATGTATTTCACCTAGTTTTCACAAAGAATGTCGATACTGAAATTCTAGAATCAGAGGTACATTAGTGCAGGTTATTGTTCAAGGATAAAAACAATAACTTAAAGGATTTGACTTGAGAACAAACCAAGAATGTTATTGGTCAGTAACTAACCATACTGTACATTTATCTACGTGACCATCAGTTGAGACTTTTGTAACTAACTGAGCTGACATAGGTGTCACCCTTTCAAGAGTGTCCAAACCAAACTCGTGAGGAATCCAGGCAGAAGTTTGTTTGTCTGATATGAAGCATATTCTCTCCCAATGGGTACACTGCCAAAGACAGTTTATCTACAGATCAGCGGAAGGTGCAGACCTAATGATCTCCAAGGATACTACTGGGGTTTAACAAGTACAGATGTTGGCAAATTTCCCACTGCTCCCCACCCAGGATGCCTACCCCCTCAGTCTTTGGTTTACAGGGTTATCTGGAACTTTATGGAAGGAATCCCAGAAAATGCTGAAAGGTCTGCCCTTCCAAGTTCCATTACAGAATCACATTGATGAGTCAATCCGCAGTGCCCTGGTGTACTGCAGACCCACCTGGCTCAGGTACCAGTTTTTTTAAACCTAGCACAGAGGGAGGTCTTGGTTCTCAAATTTCATTGCTAGACATGTCATCTTGGGGAAATCAAAAGACCTTTTTTCCACCTCCTCAAACTCAACTAGGTAGGCTGGTGGGGGCAGGGTGGGGGGTGGGGGCACGTGGAAGTGAGGGAGTTGCACCTGGTGACCTTCAGAATTTGAATTTCCATTGGAATTAAAGAATTTGCAAATGTTCTGTAGCTTCTTCTGTTATTATAAATCAGAGAAATTCTGCCAAATTGCAGGATTATGCCCTGCAGCAACACTTCTTTAAATACTTATAAAGAATTTTCAGACATTAGTTGGGAAAGGCTATCAAATGCAAAATTAAACAGAAATACTATGGAGAGAGGAGGTCTAAGTACTTGATGATGTTTGGAATTTGTGTGACCACAAGGTATGCAATAATGTAATTGACAACTCTGTCTTCAGCTTCCCACTCTGCATCTCCCCAGGAGTGGAAGTGGATCTGCTACTTGCAGAATATTGCTGTGCAGCAGTTCTCCAACTGAAGGAATGGCAATATATTTCCAAGTCAGGCTGATGTGTGACTTGGAGAGAAACTTGCAGGTGGTGGTATTCCCATACACCTGCTGCCCTTATTCCCTCAGTGATAGAACCTGCAACAGCTTCAGAAGGTGCAGCCAAAGGAGATTTGGCAAGTTGCTGCAACGCATCTTGTATATGGTACACACTGCTGCCACTGTGCATCGATGGTAGGGGGTGTGAATGTTTAAGGCGGTGCATAGGATGCTGATCAAGTGGATTGCTTTGTCCTAAATGGTGTTGAGCTTCTTGAGTGCTGTTGGAGCTGCATTCATCCAGGCAAACGGAGAGTATAGCATCACACTCCTGACATGTGTCTTGTAGATGGTGAACAGGCATTGGGAAGTCAGGAGGCTCCCCAGAATTCCTAGCCTCTGACCTGCTTTTGTAGCCACAGTATTTATAAAGCTGATCCTTAACTGGACCATTGACTGTTTCTGGTCAACGGTAACCCCCAGGGTGCTGATGGTCAGGGATTCAGCAATGTCAATGCTGTTGTAAGTCAAAGGGAGATGGTTAGATTCTCTCTTGTCAGAGATGGTGATTTCCTGCCACTTGTATGGCAGGAACATTGGTTGCCATATCAGCCTAAGCCTAAATGTGGTCCATTTACTGCTTATGTATCTGAGGAATTGTGAAAGGTACTGCACAATTTGCAATCATCAGCAAACATCCCCTCTTCTGACTTTGTGTTGTATGGAAGTTCATTGATGAAGCAGAAAAAGGTTGGGCCTAGAACACTACCCCAAGGGACTGCAGTAGCAGTATCCTGGGGTTGAGATGATTGGCTGCCCCAATAACCACAACCATCTTCCTTTGTGCTCGGTGTGACTTTTACCAGTGAAGAGTTTTACCCGATTCCCATTTACTTCAATTTTGCTCAGGCTCATTGATACCACACTCAGTCAAATGCTGCCTTGATGTCAAGGGCAGTCACTCTCACCTCACCTCTGGAATTGAGATCTGGATCTCAGTGGTCCTGGTGGAACCTAAACTGAGCATTGGTGAGGGGTTATTAAGTAAGTGCCTCCCAACAGCACTGTCGATGACATCTTCCAAAACGTTGCTACTGAACTGTGGGAAGGCATCACAATGGTTTTAGACTCTGTCCTCAGGTAACATCCTCGCACACTCACGGACTTTCTAGTAAATGGCACTGGACAGGGTTTAGGCGTGAAAAGTGCATATGATTTGATTTTTCCCTTTGAGGCTAATTTTAATGCCTTCTTGAACGAGATCAGTTGACCCAAACATTAATCTAAAATAAAGTAACCATGACAAGGAACTGAACCCTTGCTAAGAAAAATACTTGTGTGAAGGATCAGTTGCTGATTGCACTGCTTAATCAATGATACAAGATGTTTGCTTACCTTATGTAAAGCCAGTTCCTCTTCTTGCAATCTGATCTTCTCGAGCTTTTTAAATGTCAAACCTTCTTGGTACACCAAATTCGAAACAGCACCAAGATGCATTTCTAAAGCCATTTCTTTCTTTAACAAACAGAGATTGTTCAATTCTTAATTTTTGCAAACCATATTTTCTTCCCTTCCACTTTCTTTGACCTCTGAGTCAGGTACCATCAATGTCCTGTGTATGTGATAGGTAATTGCTCCCAGGTCTCTGCCAATACATTGTGAAGCTAGATGCCTCAAAATTAGAGATTTGCATTTAAGTAGAACTTTTCACGATCTCAGGATGTCCTAAAGCGTTTCATATCCAATACATTTTTTTGAAGTGTAGTCACTGTTGTAACGCAGGGGGTGTGGCAGCCAATTTGCACAAAGCAAGGTTCCACAAATAGTCATATAACAATGACCAGATAATTTGTTTTACTGATATTAGTTAAGGGATAAATATTTTCCAAGACATTAGGGAGAACTCTTCTCTTGTTTGAAATAATGATTTGGGACTTTTATATCCATCTGAGAGTGCAAATAGGACCCTAGGTTAACAAGTGCCACCTTTTGGATGTGCTGTGATAGTGCAACACTCTTTCAGCACTTCACTGGAGCGTCAGCTGGGACTTTGTGCTCAAGTCTCTGGACTGGAGCTTGAACTCTCAACCTTCTGACCAGAGGCAATAAAGCTACCCACTAAGCAACAGCTGACACCTAGAAAGTCAGGATGGCATTGTCTCTTCCCTTGTGCATAGAGCCAGGTCTGTACCTGGCATCGCTTCTCAGAAATCTGGAATTCTGGGTTGCAGATTTTAACATGTTTTCCCATATTCCATGATCTCTTAGCACAGTCTGTTACATCTCTAATATTCTACATCCTTTCAAAAACACCCTCTAATTTTTCCCCCTTCTCTGTCCTTGTTGTAATAGAGGTGGTGTATAGAAAGCATAATTTACTTATATCAGAGAGTGTTGTTAAAAGTCGAGAATACAGTACGGCTGACTTACAAAAACAGTATTCCTTTTCCTGTTAATTTCTCCTCTCCTTCTTCATTGCTAATAGAAGCTGGCTTTTTGTTGGGGAAATGGGTGCATGATGGCCATCCATTTTGAGCCTAGCCATTGAATGTCAACAGGCTATTTGGTCACAGGAGGCCTCACCATCAAGCCCATTTTTGTCTTCTCTTGACAATGCCCACTCCTGGGATTGTTGGAGAGCAATTAATAGCTGGTACTCTGGTCTATTTCATTCCTCCTTAACAAAAGGCACTGAGGCCAACCACAGTGTTCCATCAGATCAGCTAATTCAGTGCAGTCTGAGGAAAGAACTTTGGCCCTTCTTGTTCTGTGTGGCTCATTTATTCATGGTCTAAACCAACTGAGACATTGAGGAGCCTTTTTCTCTTCTTAAAAAGAGCTATTATCAATTAGAATGGCTGAAATTGTGCTTAGTGGCCCTAAAATCTTGATGGAATATTTACAAAGCATTTGAAGGCAAATAAATTATTTATATTTATTACATGTAGCCTGCAGGGCTTGTCTGAGGGTACCTCCTACACTTACATGGCCTGCAAATGCTTATGGTTTAGGCTTGCATGTTATGAATATTGGACATTATAAGATGATTACGTTTCAGACTGGCTCCTTTAATTCAGGAAAAAATGGAATAATTTGGAGACAAGCCTGTGAAACCTCATGCTGAGTCTGCTAGGAGACAAACCCATGTGACCTGCTTGTTACGGAGTCAGAAACTCAAATTGAAACTTATCCAAAGTAAGATGCAAGCTTTAACACTGGGACACAAAGGAGGAAGCAGCCGGCCTTGCTACTGTATGTCTCAGACTCTCAGAGGCAGATTTAGAGGAGAAGACCAAAAGTAGGTGCTGCAATGCCAGCCAGGAGAAAAAGGACCACTTTTGTGGTTGATTGCCAATTGGAGTGCTGGTGAGGATGGAGCCCCTATTCGAGGAAATAACAATTATGAAGAAAACATGGCGCAGGTTTGTGGTTGTGTTAGGAAGTTAATAAGGAATATCTTTTTCTGTAGTTTAGTGTATTAGCTGCCTACTAATTAAGGTTTAGTCAACGTTGACTTTAGTTTGTTACAGTAAAAATCTTTTTAAAATGTGAAATCATTTTTTGTGAGACTTTATGTAGATCACTGGGAAATTCATCTCTTTTTAAAAGTTTTCTTTCTTTACTGGGATCATAATAATTTGCAGAACGGCCACTAGAGTAAGGTACTGAAGAATGGCTGCCATTGTTGGAATCATATCTTAGCAAGGATTCAATGCAATTAGGATGGAGGTGATTAGGGAAAAAAACTGGTAGAAACTCTGAACTGCAAATGTTTCTTGAAACTAAAGATTTATGTAGTATAGGAGTCTGGCACACATAGGGTTAATGTGGGACTGAGTGTAGTATTACCCACACATTGATGCAAGAGAACACATAACCCAACCTAGGGGTCAGTGCGGTGTTGGACAGAGCCATGCATACCAGCAGCATGGAGACAGCTCCTAGATTGTACCCATTACTGTATCTTTGTAAATAGTTCTAAGAGTCAATAAAGTTACAGTTAACCTATGTAGGAGTACAAAGATTTCTTCAGACCTATTGAATTGTAACTAACACCCTACAGCATGGTCACAGCTGGTGGAAAAAGCCCCAAATCTCTCTTAAATATGGGGACAAACTAAAATGCTGGAAGAGGAAATATTCAAAAAAACATTCCAACCTGAAAAGGAGCTCCAGAAGCAGAAGTTCAGAGGAAAAATACGCTGGAAAAAGCTCCAAAGAAAGGTTTGGAAGCTGAAGGCAGAAATTTAAAATTCTTTACAGCAGCAGAAGACTCCATTGAATCTCCTTTGGAGGTCTAGCTTCAGACTGCAGAGTCAGCAGAACTTGCAAGGGTGAGCTAAATCTTTTAAAATTCCACGCTGCAGCAAGTCCTGAGAAATCTTCAAAGTAATTCAGAGCCAGAAGTGTAGTTTGTGCAAAACCTGTCACTGAAACCTGATTCCAGAGTTGGAACCTGAAATTATGTCCAAGCACATCAGAAAAAAGAGAAAGAGTTAATTAAATAGTTTGGGAACATTGCAACTATTCAACTCAGCAAAAGGCAAGCAGAACTCAACAAACTCGTGAGTCAAAATAGTAAAACGCTGAACAAGAGAAGTCTGCCGGCAACCAATCCAGGCAGCCATTGTTAAAACATTTATTTCAAACTAAGCACCAATGCCATTGCTGGGCAGCCTGCCAAATCCGGCAATCACAGGAAGTCCCTTTGTCTCAGAGTGAACAGCGACACCATCTTGAAATTCAGACAGTTCTTGAAGCAGAACATACACTTAAAATTTTGAACATGGATCAAACTTCTACGCTTCTAAATCAATTTGGACTATTCCAAGGCCCAAATTAATCACAAAATTGGGGATTTTGAGGATAAGATTCTTTAGATGCATTATCACTTCAGGTTTAGATAAAAAGAAGAAGAGTAGGTGAACACGCTTCTTTACCCAGTAGGCCTGAATGCGGACGACATTAATTCACTGTTTTCCAATAATGAATCCTCCGCAAAATTTGAAGAGGTACTAAAATCATTTGATAATTATTTTAATCTAAGAAACAATAAAATACTCGAAAGAGCTAAATTCATTAAGAGAGTCCAACAGCCAGAAGAGCCTATTGATTCATTCAGCAATTGTCCACACAGGATGGCAGAAGGTTGCGAGTACAAAGATTTAAAATCAGAAATGATCAGCAACAGGATAGTGGTAGGATTAGCAGATGACACACACTCTGACCTCCTGCACGCAAAGGAAAATCTAACTCTGGAAAATGCAATCCAGACAGTTAGAAAGTCAGAACTCCGTGAGCAGCACAGGACCATTTTAAGGGGAGAAAATAAGTCATAGGGCAGAGGCCAATCTACAGTCCAGTTATTTAAGCAACAAAGGCACAGGGACACTAAGTCAGGGAAAGCAATACCAGAAACAGCCAGCATAATGATTATGTCAATGCTGTGGAGCGACACACACCCACAGGCAAGATCAATGTCCTGCAAGTTCAGCTCAATGCTTCCAATGCAACAGGATTGGATACTAACGCAAAATGTGCAAGGCAAAAACTCAAAAGCACAAGAGGCCCAAAGATTATCCACAAGATCAAGACTGCAAACCCAGAAGAGAGATGGCCAAGCTTCTTGGGTGAGATCAAAGATCTTGGTTTCTCATTTTGGAATGTGGGCACTTCTGTCAATGGCCATTTGACAAATTTTAAATTAGATACAGCAGCCAGCATAAGTCTTTTGGACAAAGAACCATGGTCAAAAGGCCTCTGGCTTCAAACAGGTACACTACTTCATTGACCCAGAGGAATCTAACTTACAGTCATTTGTATAATCCGGGAACCACTAAGGTATGGAGGCAAATAGATCTTAGAGCTGATGTACATCATCTGTAACCAGCCTCTCTCTCTCTCCGTCTCTTTGTCCCCTAAGGAGGGATGCCTACATAGCCTTGGATCTCCTCAAAACAACAGATGATGTTAAGACAACCACTGTCATTAACCAAACAGAACTGCAAGTTCCTGAGTAAAACAAGCAAAGTGTCCAGGCTGGGATGTCAGCTCTGAACCGTCTTCTCTCTTTGCAGAGCAGGTTTTTCCATTCTCATTACAGGTGCCAGTAAACCTTCAATAGTCAGACCAGCCAACCACCTGGGAAGTAACCACTACACCTCCAGAGGAGGAGGTAAAAGAGAGCGACCAGCAGTCCGATGAGCCTCAACCTCCGGCTCCAAAAACAGTACAGCAGGTCAACAGCAACCATCGAGCACATGCTGCAACTTTCAGCCGGCATGCCAAAGCCACAAAAGGTGCTGGAACTTGGTAGCAGCTGTCTATTGCCAACAGTGAAACGCAGAGATGAGTGTACAACTAAACTCATTATAGACACAGGAATGCTCATCTTCCACCACAGAGGACATCACCATGACCTACATGGCAACAGAAGATTCGAAAGAAATGACAAGGAGATGAATACAATGTTCACCCACCCCATAAGAAACGAGTTATGGTAGTAGCCACCGACCAGTGCCACAGCCAAACTCCAAACTGACCAAGTGCGGTTCAACACAAAAGAATGGAAGAAAAGAATGAAAACATACCCAGATGCCAGAACAACCTCCAAAGCTACAGAAAGAACCAGCCTACCACCCCTCTGACAGTAGTGCAAATGAGATATGGAAGGGGTATAAGGCCTCCAGACTGCCTGAATCTTTGAATTCAAGGACTTGAAGAGTGGAGATGGGGTAATGATAATGTAGCAATAACAATATAAATGTATGATAGTAACAACAATGTAAGGCATAAGGCAAACTATAAGCACTTAAAATACATTGAATGAAAACTTGTTTTGGGGCGGGGGGGGGGGAGGTGTGTACTAAAAGGGTCTGGCACATATAGGGTTAATGTGGGATTGAGTATAGTGTGGCCCACAGAATGATGTAAGAGGACACACAATGATGTAAGAGAACACATGACCCGCACCTAAGGGTTAGTGTGGTGTCGGACAGAGCTGTGAACCAGCAGCGTGGAGACAGCTCCTAGCTTGTACCCATTAGAAATATTTACAAATATACAGTAAGAGTCAATAATGTTACAGTTAATCCACGTACGACTACGAAGATTTCTTCAGACCTACCAAACTGTAACCAACATCCTACAACATGCTCACAACAGAAAGGAACCCAAGTAACACAAATTAGTAACACTTGGAATATAAGACAATTGGTTCTTTAAAATATTTATTAAATGGTTGCAATGGAAATTTTCAAAACTAGAGGGCTTCAGATAGTTTGTCTACCTTAGTGGTACAAAAAGATTGGAATTCATATGGAGAGGTATAGACTGGACACTCTTCCATAACACTGCATTGAATAAACCATTGGGGATATTTAGTTACAGTTCATTTTGTTTGAAAAATTCTCTAATCTTACAAAGTTTGGTGCCAAATGAACATTATGTTCAGTCAAACAAGTCCTTAACCGTGGACAAGAAGCATATCATTACGACATCAATTACACCTCTGATTCATTGCTATTAAATACTTACTGTGGTCTTATCTATTAATCTGAAGTCCAGGTACAGCAGGTTAGGCAGGTAGGCAGGAATGTACATGCTATATCGTTCATCCTCACAGATAGGATTGCCAGCCAGATTCACTGTGCGCAGCCTCTTAAATCTCCTTAGGTAGATAATCTGCAAGAATAAAATTATTGTAATCTAGATAACTGCACAGATATATTAAGCACTAAAATTAAAAAAAAACATTGACAATAAGGAAGAATATTGGGGGTCGTGGAAGTGAATGATGATCACCATTTAAATCAAATTGCTTACATTTTCCAGTTTACTGATATGATTTTTTCCAATAGAGAAGATTTGCAGGTTTACTAACGAGTCCATGTTTTCAAGATTGGCAATTCTGTTACTGTACAGACTGAGGTCTTCCAGTTTAACCAGTTCATCCAAGCCTTCAATCATCTCAATATTATTAAAGGACAAATCTAAAAGAAGAAAAACAAACTGGCATTTGTTTTTTTTTCCCAATGATCCCCTTTCCTCTCCTTTGGGTACAGTTCCAGAGGCACTGTCAGCTTTCCAGTACTTCATCCAGTTATTCATTATGTGTGGGTTTAGACAGTTACTAATCTGCATATTGTTAACCAGCAGGATTCCTTTCCATCTTTGATTTTACAACCTGCTTGCTCCTGTACCAATCAGAAAGCAAAATAAAACACCCTATAATCATACTAATACAGGACCATTTTTAAAAATGTTTTTCCTTCCAAATTTTCCTTCTTTTCTCTCAGAAAGCATAATTCTGTGGTTTGCTTTAAATGGGACTGGATGTCCTCCTTACCCAAGTGGTCTTTTTGCATGAACCTAAATAGTGAGCATTGTTTGGCTTTCCCACTCTGGAGGATACAAATCAGTTTTCACTCGACTGACAAACATACACACTTTCCAGTAGGAACACATCAGTGGAACGGATTGTGGTGCTCCTGACTCATAAGAACAGATAGTAGGCCATTCAGTGCCACGAGCCTGTTCTGCTGTTCAATTAGATCACGACTGATCTGTCATGTCTCTGGCTGAATTTTTTTTTTAAATAGCCAAAACGTAGCCAGATTAAAACAAAGCTAAGATGTGTTATATACTGATTTCTTCAGCACTTACCTAGCCACACCAGGTTGGTCAGCGTGTTCAGTCCCTCAATTTTTTCAATGACGTTATTGTCTAACTGGAGTTTGGTCAGTGTTTTGAACCGCCACAAATTGTCAATCTTTAGTATATCTATGCCGATGAGATCAGAGATTTTGAAACAATGTAAGTCACAATAAAAAAATGAATATCTATGCAAATGTTTTCTCTTGAGGGCAAAACTGCCTTACCCTAATGTGAATCTCTAGATTACTATTTTTATTTCAAATATCCACTTGTTCTAAACTTATTTCCAGTTTTCTCAATCCATCATAACTTTGCAAACCCCTCCAGCCTTAAATTCCCTCCCAAGTCTCAAGTCCTTAATTTGACACTGGCCTGCCTTCTCCTCATTGCTTTCAGCTATGTTGGCCCTACTACCAGAACACCCTCCCCAAACTTCTCCACCTTTCTTTTAAAGCCTTCTTAAAAACCCATTTCTTAAATCAAGCTTTCAATCACCACCTCTAATTCTCTGACTATGGTTCAAACTCTGTTCCTTCTCCCACTTGCCCCCCTCTCTGTGCAACACTTTGGGATTTTTAAATTTACATTAAATCTACTTTATAAATATAAGTTATTATTAGCAATCACAATAATAAGGATGGGCCATTTAGATCAAAGTGGGCTTAAGTGCAGAGCAATACATTGTTTTTCATCATATATATAATATATATATAAATTATGTATCTATAATATATGCAAGGGTGCATTCTCTGACAATCAACTGCAGATTGTTTATCAATATATCTGCAGTAATTAAGCCAAAAGCTATCAAGATTGTGTTTATCAAGATCACGAAAGACAGTCACTGGCGCAGATCTAAAACATACTTCGGTAATCAAGTTGAAGATTATGTACATCTTTGAATTCAATTCCTTCCAACTGGGCTATTTGTCCAGCCCTTCCTGATGGTCCCTGTTTCTTTACTGCCTCTTCAAGCATTTCATCATCGATGACACTGGGCTCTATTGTTTTATACAGCCGGCTCATTTTGAATGGTTGTATTCACTTAAAAAGAAAATGTTTTTAAAAAAATACTGCCAGAACAAATATTCAATTTTTTTATAACATTATAATGAACAGACTACAAATGCCTGCAGCTGCTGCAACTGTCTGTGGTTGTCGCACAGAACAGACTCACCTTTCTCTGCAAAGAGGCAAAGTGAAGGGTCACCCACACCTACTCTCACACCTCTCAGTGGAAGAGTGCACAACTCTTCTTGCAGAGGTTTCCCTCTCCACTTGCTTGTGGATGGGGGTCTATTGATTTTTTTTTTAAAGTGAGGCAATAAATAGGCAGAGGCAAATTAAAAGGATTTCAAATGCTGCTTGAAGTTTTCAATGTGTTACTAAAACATCTATCGGATTTATCTGCCTTTAATTCCCTCAGTTACCTTGGTAGCAGAGCAGAAAAATGTGGCAGCCTTGCAATTGAATTCTTACAAGTGTTCGCTGGTTCGGTTGATAACTACACCATGTATTGTCCTATTGAAAAGCAAAGTACTTCAGATGCTGGCAATCTAAAATGAAAACAGAAAGTGCTGGAAATACTCAAAGTCAGGCAGCAGCTGATCTGAGGTTTCTGTCTCCACAAATTGTGCCTGATCTATTGAGTATTTCCAACGTTTTCAATTTTTAAAAAAATGTAACACTGAGCTGTACAGACTAGGGAGAACTGAAAAATTAAAACAAACAATGGAGTGAACAATTTTTGAAGCAAGATTCTTGACAACATGATTAATATCAAATGTAGATAAGAATATGTTATAAGGCAATAATAATACATTGAAGAGTATTAAATGGCACTGTAAACTATTATATTTATGGATATGGTGTAAAATATATATCTGAGCCAAATGGATTGAAATAATTAATATGATTCATAGGGTACATTAGGCTGGAACATTAAACTTTCACCTTTGAAAACCTTGATTAAATTCTTTCTCTGCTATGTGTAATGCTTCTACTGGCACTGGATGCATAGCACGAAACTGCAACAACTGAAATTTAAGTAATACTTTTAAAAAACCCTAGGCAGATGCAGACAAAAAAGGTTGCCAAGCTAAAGGAGTTATTAATAAGGGTAACCAAATGCATGAAGAAAGAGTTGAGTTTCCAGGAGGTTCTTAAAGGAGGTGAGTTATGGAATGGAATCCCAGAGATGAAGCCTACACCGCTAAAGGGACAGATGCCTATGGTGGAGCAAAGGAAAGGCTGAGGTTAATGCACGGGTTCATTGTTGGAGAAATTAACTGTTCTGGAAGGGATAGTTGTATGGCTGGAGAATGGACAGGGCTATAAAATAATTTAAATGAGGATGAGAATGTTATACTGGAGGTGATGGGGTGCAGGAGCCAATGAAGCCAGCAAAGACAGTGTCAAGGGTGAGACCGTTATCATGAGCAGAATTTTCACCTCAGCAGGCAGGCATGCACCCTATCCGCTCGAACGTGAAATGACACGCGATGACGTCGGGCAAGTGTCCCGATGTCAACGTGTAGTCACGCAATAGTTCACTTGCGGGCACACACGGGAATCGGCAGCACGCTCGCCGACAATTAGAAGGCCTATTAAGGCCATTAAAATATTAATTAACTTCTAACAATTAGAAGGCCTTTGCACTTTTTAGGAAACCTCATCCACAGGTGGGATGAGGTTTCCAATAGCAAATAAAAAAAAAAATTTTACATCCCGTTCATAACATGTCCCTGCTCATGTGACAGAGTCACATGAGCGGGGACATTTTTTTAACATTTAAAAATTCTTTATTTTTGTTTTTCAGAACTCATCTCCCTGAGGCAGCTGTGTCTCAGGGAGCTTTTCCAGCATGCACCCGCATGCATGTGCAAAGTTCCCCACCCACCCCTGCTCCATCACCCCCCGCTACGCTCCCCCCACCCCCTATTAATCCAGAGACCCATGGTAATGCAGTGGGGACCCAGGTTCGATTTCAATTACTCATCATAAATAAAGCCTCTGAGCTTAGCTATAGCTTCAATCACTTGCCTTGCCCAAACTACCGCAATGGCAATGTGGATCACATCACCAAATCACATCTTTGTCTGTCCACCTTTCCTCTGGCACCGTCGCCTCCTTTGAACAGCTCACTCTGTTTGATCCTTCTTGTCTTGTGTTCAAACTGCTCGTTTTCTACCTCCCACTTAAGTACCATGCCAAATTTCTCACCAAGATAGCTTCATTCCCTTGGCCTCACACCAGGTTAACTTCTAATACTCATCATTTTCAACTTCCATTTCAAATTATCATGCTCTTCTGAGTTGACTGCCCTTAATCACTCCATCCATATAAACTTCCCATTCCACATAGGCAGAAAGAGGGATGGGGGAGTTAGACGAGAGACTGAACAGCAGAACCTTAAGTTACTCCCACTATCACTTGCTAGTGAGCACGGAAATAGGAAGATAGAGCCGATGAGTATGTGGCTGGACACGTGGATGGTGTAGGGGGGAGGTCTTTGGTCCTGAGATGGGACCTGTACAAGATGGACGAAAACAATATTTTTGCAGGGGGTTTTGCTGGTGCTGTTGGGGAGGGCTTAAAATAACTTGGCAGAGGCATGGGCACCTGAGAGTAGGTTCAGAAAGGGGAGAAGAATAATTGGAAATGGAAGGCAGGAAATTAGTAAGCATGTTAGAGAGGCAGAAGAAATGAAGGCTAGAAAATAGACAAAAATGGAGTTTGGCAGCGTTGAATGGTATATATAAAAATGAAAGACATCTAGGGAATAAGGCAGATGAGCTGAAAGTACAGATTGACACATATCATATGTCAATGTGTTACCATAGCTATTACCGAGATATGGCTGAAAAAAGGGCAGGAATGGCTGCTCAGTATTCCTGGTCACAGGATTTTGAGACAAGATAGAGATGGGGATAAAAAAGGAGGGGGTCACAATATTGATTAAAGAAACATCTTTGGCTATGAGGAGGGATGGTATGGTAGAAAGATCATCAAAGAAAGCATATGGGTTGAACTGAAAAACAAAAAAGGGCAATCACCTACTGGGAATGTACTAAAGACCTCAAACAGTTAGAGGGAGGTAGAAGAGCAAATGTGTAGATAAATCTCTTGGAAGTACAAAAACAGTAAGTCAGATATAGGGAGGATTTCAATTACTCAGATATTAAATGGGTGAGAATTAGTGTGAAAGACACAGAAGGAACAGAATGCAGGAGAACATTTTTAGTCAGTACGTAGCAAGCCCAACAACAAATGGCTGTTCTGGGCTTAGTTTTAGGGAATGAAGCTAAGCAGGGGGAGGCTGGGGAGCACCATAATTCAGTTAGATTTAGGACAGATATATAAAATGGACAAAGATGGACCAGGAATAAAAGTTTTTAATTAGAGAAAAGCTAATTTTACTCAGCTGAGATGTGATTTAGCTAACATGGGCTGGAAATAGCTGTTTGAAGGTAAATCAGTGCCAGATCAGTAGGAGGCATTCAATGAAGAGACAGTGAGCATTCAGAGCATGTATGTTCTCTTAAAAAGACGAACAAATCCAGAGCCTTCTGGATTTCAAGGGGCTTAAAGGATACAGAAAAAATGGGAAGCTTATGACAAATACCGAGGACTCAATACTGTAGAACACCTAAAGGAGTATAGGGGTGAAATTAAAAAGGAAACTAGAAAGCAAAGAGAGGGCATGAGAAAATATTGGCAAGTAAAATCAAGGAAAAACCAAAGATTTTTATAAATATATAAAGAGCAAGAAGATAACTAAGGAAATAGTACAGCCTATTAGGTAACCTATGTGTGAAGATGGATGACGCTGGTATGGTTCTTAATGAATACTTTCTGTCTGGTTTTACAAAAGAGAAGGGTGATATAAACATTGCTGTCAGGGAGGAGAACTGTAAAATATTAAATGAAATTAACATAGTGAGGGAGGACATATTAAGTGGTTTAACATCTTTAAAAGTGGGTATATTCCCAGGCTCAGTTGAAATGTATCCTAAGCTGCTAAGGAAAGCAAGAGAATAAATCGAGGCTCTGACCATATTTTCCAATTCTCTCTGGCTACCAGTTGTGGTGGTAGAGGATTGGAGGACAAATAACACAGTATCATTTTCTAAAAAGGGAGAAAGGGGTAGGCTGAGTAATTACAGGCCAGTTGGCCTAACTTCAGTGGTGGGAAAATTATTGGAAAAAATATGAGGGTCAATGAGGGTAATGCATTTGATGTAGTCCACACTGATTTTAGTTAAGCTTTTGATAAGGTCCCACATGGTCATGAAAGTAAAAGTCCTTGGGATCCGAGGTAAATCGGCAAATTGGATCCAAAATTGGCTCAGAGACAGGAAGCAAAGAGCAAGGTCGATAGTTGTTTTTGTGATTGGGAGGCTGTTTCCAGTGGGGCTCTTCAGGGCTCAGTACTAGCTGCTTTTTGTGGTACCATAATTTGGACTCGAATGTAGGGGGTATGATTATGAAGTTTGAAGACGATACAAAAATTGGCCATAATGTTAATAATGGCCAGAATTTTCCCACTGGCGAGTTGGGGGACGGGTCCCGCTCGCCGACGCAAAAATGACACGGGATGACGTCGGGCGGAACCCCCGACGTCATCCTGGTACACTTAAATCTTTAGGAAGGCGGGCGGACAGCGAAATCAGCTGTCTGCCCGCCAACCTGTCAATGGCCATTGACAGGATAATTAAGATAATTAAAGACCCTGCCTGTCCAACCTTAAGGTTGGCGGGCAAGCCAGGAGCCCCAGCGGGCTTCTGAAAAAACATGAAACCTCATCCACCGGCGGGATGAGGTTTCATGTCCATTTTAAAAAATTTTAATAAAGTTTCTGTGCTTCTTATTAACATGTCCCATCTCGTGTAACATTGTCACATGAAGGGAACATGTTAATAATTTTTTTATTTTTCTATTCTTAAAGTTTTTTAGACTGTCAGTAATCTCCCTGAGACAGCACTTAGTCTCAGGGAGATGTGTGCTGTTTCGCGCACACGCACGAAAGAGTGCACTTTGACAGTTGGGGAATCCCTCCCACCCCCGCACAGGAAGCGCATAGCGCTTCCCGTCAGGCAGCTCGCTGGGCAAGGCTTAATTGGCCCGCCCACTTAAAATGGTGGCGGGCCCCATTTCGGTGGCAGGGGTTGACTGCCTGCCCGCTGTTGAGCCGGTGGGACTCGCCCGCCCACCAAGGTCAAAATTCTGCCCAATGAAGAAGAAAGCTGTAGACTGCAGAAAAATATCAATGGATTGGTCAGGTGGGCAGAACAGTGGCAAATGGAGTTCAATGCAGAGAAGTGTAAGGTAATGCATTTAGGGAAGGCTGACAATGCAAGAGAATACACAATAACAGGTAGAATACTGAGACATGAAGAGGAACAGAGGGACCTTGGACTGTTTGCCCACAAGAGGTAGATAAGGTAGTCAAGAAATCATACAGGATACTTGTCTTTATTAGCTGAGGCATATAATACAAGAGCTGGGAGCTGATACTGGACTGTATAAGACACTAGTTAGGGCACAGCTGGAGTACTGCATTCAGTCTCATCACTGCATGATAGGAAAGGTATGATTTGCATGAGAGACAATACCTAGGAGATTTATGATGATGTCGCCTTAACTGGACAGTTTTATCTAAGAGGAAAAATTGGATCGGCTAGGGTTGTTTGCCTTGGAAAAGAGAAGGCTGAGGGTAGACTTAATTGAAGTATATAAAATTATGAGGGATCTAGACAGAGAGGAAAGAGAACCTTATTCCTCTTAGTTGAGAAGCCCTTAACCAGAGAGGATATATTCAGGGGAAGAGGTCGAGATTTAGAGGGAATTCGAGGGCAAATCTTTTTCACCCAGAGACTGGTGGAGATCTGGAACTCAATGCCTGAAAGGATGGTGAAAGCAGAAACCCTCATAACATTTAAAAAGTACTTGAACATACACTTGAAATGGCCTACATGACTGACAAGGCTATGGACCAAGAGCTGGAAAGGGAATTAGGCTGAATGGCTACTCATCAGCCTGCATGGACACAATGAGCCAAATAGCCTACTTCAGTGCTGTAAATTTCTATAATTCCATGACCTCAATAATTTCTGGATTATTACTTACGATACATGCAAATTGGTGTAGGAATAAACAGATGATTGGGGTATACAGTGGGTAAAGAAGTGGTGCGGGGAAGAGGGGTCCCATTTCATGGGACACTGGCACCAGTACTTGGAAGAAACTTCATCACCTAAATCGGGTTTGAACCAGAGTCCAAGTGGAAAGGATAAATATGGTCATCACAAGGACTTTAAAGCACTAAATTGGGAAGAGTAAACTCAGGTGGAAAAAGTAGAATAACTAATTGTTCCAAAGCAAATAAACGAGAAGAAAGTAGAGTAACAGTCAGAAATTGTGCTTTAGGCACCACAAGTAAACAGAAAACTAAGAATGTAAAGTAATTATACCAGGAGAGAGAAATTTAAAAAATACATGTCAGTGAAAGATTAGAGCAGAAGGACAGGGTAGGGGTCTGTGGCCCAAATAAGTGTTCTTTATACAAATACATGGAGTATAAGAAAAAAATGGAATACATTTCAGTCACAAATACAACTTGGAGCGTATGAAATGGTACCCATGACTGTGACATGGCTGCAAGACGGTTAGGGTGGGGATTATATATACCAGGTTCGTAGGTCTATAGGAACGATAGGAAACATTGTAGAGGGGAGGAGTATTAGTGATGAAGGATGAAATCACTTTAATGACAAGAGAGTATAATGAAAGGTAAGCAGGCAATGGACAATTTATGGGTAGAATTATGAAATAGTAAAGGACTTGAAACTGGAGTTGTGGATCAGCTCTTTGGTAGCAGTCATGAAGTGACAGACACAGTCATGGATGTAGCAACGGCAGAGTGACTTTAATAGGAGATTTTGACTTTCATACAGATTGGGGTAAGTAGACTAGCATGTCAGAAAGATAATGAAATTCTTGAGTTTGTCTGGGTTAGTTTTCTGCCACAATATGTTCTTGAGCCAACAATATGTTCTCGAGCCAAGAAAGCATTCCATATTAGATTTAGGATTGAGCCAGATTTAGTTCACAGCTTAAAGGTGCATGCTCAAAATATGATTAAATTCAATGTAGTGTTTGTAAGGGAGAAACACAAAACAGCCACAAAGATTCCAGATTTCAGTAAGGCTAACTTCAATGCAATAAGACAAAAACTATCCACAATGAATTGGGCAAATCTGTTAATGGGTAAAATGACAGAATATCAGTGAGAGGAGATCAAAACTAACTCAATATGTACAAAACCAGTTTGCACACTTAAGAAGCAAGCGCTCCACTTGCCAAAAAACAGCCATTGATGACTAAAGAGATAAGAGACAACATAAAACTAAAGTAAAAATATATACAAAAATGTAAAAAAAGCACAGATACTGGCAAAAAAGCTGAAATACTGGCAATACGAAAAATTGCTCAGGTATCTTCTGCCCACAGAAATGAGGACAAGGACAAATCCAATCCAGTCAATTACCAACCCTACAGTTTACTCTCCATCATCGAAGTGATGGAAGGTGTCAAGCTGCACTTACTCAGCAATAACTTGTTCAGTTTGGTTCCACCAAGGCCACATGGCTTATGACAGACTTGGTCCAAACAAGGACAAAAGAGCTGAATTCCAGGTGAGATGAGTGTAACTGCATTTGACATCTTGTGACATCAAGGAGCCCTATCAGAATTGAAGTCAATGGGAATCAGGGGGAAAACTCTTCACTGGTCCACCAAGCACAGAGGAAAACGATTGTGTTGTTGGAGACATCTCAGCCCCAGGACATCACCACAGGAACTCCTCAGGGTAGTGTCCCAGGCCCAAACATCTTCAGCTGCTTCATCAATGGTCTACCTTTCAACACAAGGTCAGAAGTGGGGATAAAAGCAAAATACTGTGGATGTTGGAAATCTGAAACAAAAACAGAAAATGCTGGAAAAACTCAGTTGGTCTGACAGCATCTGTGGAGAGAGTTTAACAACATTAACGTTTCGAGTCCGTGTGACCCTTCTTCAGGGATATTTGATGATGATTCCTCCATGTTCAATATATCAGGAGGATATAATAATTTCCATAATGTTATTGAAATTTATTGCAGAGTATTGGTGGGATGTGTGTCTATATATGTGTGTGTGTGTGTGTGTGTGTGTGTGTGTGTGTGTGTGTGTGTGTGTGTGTGTGTGTGTTAATTGAATTAGAGGCAGCTGGTCTGAAGGTTTTGATGGAACAAAAGGTAAGCTAGGTTTGAAATGTTAAGTAGGTAAACGTAGGTGTAAAAGGAACATTTGCATTTTTAAATAAACCAGACTAGGTTGGTTGAAATGTTTCACCTAGCCAGGCAAAGTTAAGAAATCCTTTGGGGTTTGAGCAGCTCAGCATTTACAATCGGTTGTGCCATAACAAAGTTGGGGGCTCTTTGTGGGATATATTTGAAATTCCTTCATTGGTTTGGAGTTGGTAAATCTTAAGGTTACGAGTACGAGAAGCACTTTGAATTCAGGAGTTGGTGTGAGGTTTTTGTGAAGTGATGAGACTGCAATGTGGCTTTGGCAGTTGCTGTGTTTATTTTTCCCAAAGATTACTGGTAAAATTGGTACTATGAGAGATTTTTATTATTAGAGTGGTAAAGTCCAAGGACATAGTGAAACAATGGGAATTTGCATTCAAAGGGGAAAATGTGTTTAAAGGAGAGAAGGCTGTGTGTAAGGGAGGCATTCTAAGATCTAACAAGTGTGGAAAACCTCCAGCATCTAAGCCTCAAGTTGCTGTCTACAAAGAACTGAAGTTAAGAAAACTCACTTTGAATTAAGATTGTTCAGCATATCGTGTTTCTTTGCCTGGGTCTTTTAAAATCTGACCTACAGATGCATTAACGAAAATGTATCTGGGAGTTAGATTATCTAGGAGATTTAGAAGTTATCATAGTAGTAAATTGTAGATCTATTTGTGTGTACTTAAAGTCATTTCTTCTATTAATACAGGTTTAATTTAATTTTGTAAGAAACCTATAACGCTTGGTGGTCTTATTACTACTGAATTCAAGACACACATTTTGAAATTTATACAAATTGCAAAACCGTTGTGGCAGTTGTTTCAAGTTTCCCTTTGGGGTTTGAGCTGTGCCATAACAAAGTTGGGGGCTCTTTGCGGGATATATTTGAAATTCCTTCATTGATCTGGAGTTGGTAAATCTTAAGGTTACGAGTACGAGAAGCACTTTGAATTCAGGAGTTGGTGTGAGGTTTTTGTGAAGTGGTGAGACTGCAATGTGGCTTTGGCAGTTGCTAAGACTTGTCTGGGAATTGAAGTTATAACTTTGGCTGGTTTACAAGTTTCATCTAAAGTTAAGTTAATGGAATTGGTGGAGAAGTTACAATTGGGATTACCTGCAGAGGTAAGGAAAGCAGATATAATTGAAGGTTTAGTACAGCATTTAAAGTTGGAAGTGATACCTAACACTAGTAAGTCACAGCTGGAGATAGTGAGACTTCAGTTAGAAATGAAGAGGCTTGAACTTGAAGAAGCAAAGGAAATGAAAAAACTTGAGCTAGAGGCAGCAGAAGAAGAAAGGACAGAGAAAGAAAAAAGGAAAAAGAAAGAGAAAGAGCACTTCAAAGGGAGCAAGTGGAAAGGCAGGAGAAAGAAAGGAAGCTAGAACTTGAATTCCAGGCAAAAGAGAAGGAATGAAAAAGGGAATACCAGCTTAAAAGGCTGGAAGTTAAAAAAAAGAGACCTAAGATCCTTAGGAAAGTTCTGATGATGAAAAAAACCTTTAACCTAAAACCAAGTGAGGAGATATTTAAATTTGTACAAGTTCTTCCAAAGTTTGAGGAAAGATGTGGCAGCATTCTTTATTTCATTCGAGAAGATAGCTAAACAGATGAAATGGCCACAGGAGGACGGGACATTGTTGTTAAATCCATGTTGGTGGGTAGAGCACGAGGTTTATGCTTCATTATCAGAAGAAATGTCGATGAACTGTGATGTGGTAAAAATAGCTATTTTGAGTGTGTATGAGTTGGTTCCTGAGGCATACAGGCAGAAATTTAGGAATGAGAGAACAGCAAACTTATATTTTGAGTTTGAGAGAGTAAAACAAAGTAACTTTGACTGGTGGATTCGGGCATTAAAAATAGAGATGACATATGTAGCTCTAAATTCTTTGGAAGAATTTAAAGATTCAATTCCTTTGGTAGTGAGAACTCATGTGGAGGAACAGAGGGGTCAAACAGTAAGACAAACAGCAGAGATAGCTGATGATTATGAGTTAGGTCATACAGCTAAACCTCTTTGGTCACCCTTTTAAATCAGAGAAAGATAGAAAGTGGGAAGGTGAAAGGAAGGTGAGTAGTCAGGGAAGAGGAGTAGATGGAAATTCCCAGGAAATTTTTCCTCAAAATAAAGATGAAGGTGCTGAGGGTAGAGGTGATATTCAAAAATTGATGTGTTTTCATTGTAATAAAGCTGGACACATGAAATCTGTGTTGGAAATTGCAGGGAAAATCTGTTGGAATTATAGGGGTACAAAAAAGTGCTGGAAATAAAAGTACTGTGGGTTCTGAGGTTCAGGCACAGGAAAAGCCAGTGGTTTGTGTACAGGCAAAACAGGAAGAATCAGTGATAGTTAAAGAAGTGGGAATGTGTTCACAATTAACCCAAGAGAATTCTGAGGGGCAGGTTGCAGAAATGTTTAAAGATCTTGCGTGTGAAGGGAAAGTCTTTCCATGTGTACAGGGTAGAGTGGGTAAAGATGTTAAAATTTTAAGGGACACAGGGGCTAGTCAATCCTTACTGCTGTGGGATAGTGACATTTGTTCAGAGGGAAAACTGCAGGAACAGGTGATAATAAGTGGGATTCACAGAGATGCTAAACCTATCCCACTGTGGAAGATAAATTTAAAGAGTAAATGGAAAACAGGTGAGGTGATTGTTGGAGTAGTGGAAAAATAACCCATTGCATGGGTTCAGTTTATTCTGGGTGATGATATAGCTGGATCACAGATATGGGAATGCCTATGATAGTTGAGCAGCCTGTAGAAATTTTTCAACTGGACTGTTACAGAGAGAGCATCCTGGATTGTTTCCAGATTGTGTGATAATGAGATCACAGGCTGAAGCAGGAAGGCATAGGGAAGCTGTGGAAGTCCAATTAGCTGACACTGTGTTTGATAAGATTGTTCAGGAGGAAAGAACAGAGGAAAATTCAGCTGAAGTGTTTAACTCAAGGCAGTTAGTGGAGTTACAGAAAAATGATTTGCAAATAAAACATTTATATCTGACAGTTTACTCAGAAACAAAGGCAAAATGTATTCCAGAATGTTATTACCTTAATGATAATGTTTTAATGAGAAAATGGAGGCCTTATGATGCTTCAGCAAATGAAAGCTGGAGGGAGGTGCATCAGATTGTAATACCATTTGAATATAGAAATGAGATTCTGAGAATTGCTCATGAAATTCCAATGGGGGGGACATTTAGGAGTTTGACACAGGCGAAAATAATAAAACATTTTTTTTTGGCCTGGATTGCATAGGGATGTAGTCAGATTCTGTAGAACATGTCACACTTGTCAGGTGATAGGGAAACCACAAGCAGTGATTAAGCTGGTACCTTTAATTCCAATTCCAGCATTTGAAGAACCTTTTACTAGGGTCATGATTGATTGTGTAGGACCCCTCCCTAAAACTAAAAGTGGAAATCAGTAATCACTAACAATAATGGATGCGTTTACCAGGTTTCCTGAAGCAATACCTTTGAGAAGCATAACAACAAAGAAGATTGTGGAAAAGTTACTAAATTTTTTTATAAGCTATGGTTTACCTAAGGAAGTATAATCAGATGGGTTCAAATTTCATGTCACAGCTGTTTAAGGAAGTAATGAACAGTTTGGGGATAAAACAATTTAAGTCAACAGCTTGCCATCCGGAATCACAAGGGGCTTTGGAAAGATGTCATCAAACTCTAAACTATGATGAGGATGTATTGTCCTTCCAGGATTGGGAAAGGAAAATTCCATTCTTGATATTTGCTATTAGGAATGCTCCTAATGCATCAACTGGTTTTAATCCTTTTGAACTAGTTTATGGTGAATAGGTAAGGGGACTAGTGAAATTGACTCATGAGAAACTGGTGGGTCAAAATTTAGAAACTACTCTCCTCGGTAATGTGTCAAACTTGAGAGAGAGATTGGACAGAGCATGTGAGTTGGCTCGGGAACATTTAAAGATATCATAGCAAGTGATGCAAGCGAAGGCAGATGGGAAAACTACAGTTAGTAGTTTTGTTGCCGGGGAGAAAGTATTAGTTGTGTTACCAGTACTGGGTGACCTGTTAAAGGCAAGGTTTAGTGGGCCTTACAGGAATGAAAAAAATTGAGTGAAGTAGATATTTAATAAATACTCCAGATAGAAGAAAGAAGCAGAGGGCGTGTCATGTAAGTATGCTTAAAAAGTACTTTGACAAGGAAGGGGACCAACAGGAAGTATCAGTGGTGGTAGATAATGAGAAAGAAGTAGAAATGCAGGATTCTGAAATTGATTTTTCTCTAATCAAATTGGATAATGAGGGGGTACTTGAAAATTTAAATGTAATATCGAGACAAGTGTCAAAGTGATTTGGAGGAGCTACACAAAAGATATTTGTGGAAATAAGTTGGGAAGGACAAATTTAGCTACACATGATGTATGTGTAAAAGTTTAATCTTCGCTAAGGTAACATCCTTATTGATTAAGTCCAGCAAAGTTATCACAAGTACAGAAAGAAATTGGATTCCTGCTTCAAAATTATATCATTGAGTCTAGCTGCAGTAACTGGAGTTTGCCTATTGTGCTGATACCGAAACTGGATAGAACACAAAGACTGTGCATGGACTATCAAAAGGTGAATGTTATGACAAAAGTGGATTCATATCCTATACCATGGTTGGAAGATTATGTTGAGAAAGTGGGACAATCAAAATTTATCACAAAGATTGGTTTGCTAAAAGGATATTGGCAAGTATTGTTATTGGAGAGAGCAAAGGTGATATCAGCTTTTGTGACACCAGATGGACTACATCAGTTTAAAATAATTTCATTTGGTATGAAAAATGCACCTGCAACATTTCAGACTCTCAAAGTAATTGAAGGTTTGAGCAATTGTGCTGTGTATATTGACGACTTGATAGTTTTCAGTCAGACGTAAGAGGAGCATTTACAACATCTGGAAGAATTATTTACTCGATTACTGGAAGCTAGTTTGGTTATGAATTTGGCTAAAAGTGAACTTGCAAAAGCTTAAGTTACGTATCAAGGCCATACCATTGGGCATGGTAAGGTGGCTCAGAGAGATGTGAAAGTCAAGGCTTTCATGGATTTCCCCGTGCCTACAACAAAATGAGAAGTTTTGAGATTTCTGGGCCCGAGTGGGATTTATCGGAAATTTGTACCAAATTTTAGTAATGTGGTTGCTCAATTGACTGAACTATTAAAAAAGAACAAGAAGTTTGAATGGACACAGGAGTATCAGAAGGCATTTGACAGTTTGAAAACTGTATTAACTATGACACCAGTTTTGGCAGTACCCAATTACATCAAGCAATTTAAGTTGGCCGTTAATGCTAGTGATATAGGCATTGAGGCCATATTGTTACATGAAGGTTACACTGGAATTGAAAAACCAATAGGGTATTTTTCACGGAAGTTGAATGTACAAGAGAGAAGATATTCAACGATCGAAAAGGAGACATTGGGTTTAGTGTTAGCGTTGCAGCATTTTGAGATTTATGTTGCAAACAATTAGTCAGAAACAACTGTTTATACAGACCATAATCCTTTAAAGCTTCTAGACAAATTTTGAGACAGATGTGCAAGGCTATTCAGGTGGGAGTTTATTACTGCAGCCATTTAATCTACAAATTATACATGTGACGGGGCAAGAAAATCTGCTTGCAGATGCGTTGTGAAGAATTTGAATCTTAAAGGGAAAATTGGGCATTTAAAAACCTGGGCACTGGACTGGAATGACTTCTGTTGATATCAAGGATTTGTACATATATTATGTTAATATGTGCATTTGGTAATGTATTAGTGTAACAAGTACAGGAGGTAATGTAAGGTGGGTTCAGAAAATTAAGCCATCTTTTTAAATTATGACAGTTCATTTTTTAATAAGGAGGGGGATGTCAGGAAGATATAATAATTTTCATAATATTATTGGAATTTATTGTAGAGTAATAGTGGTGTCTATGTGTGTGAGTGTGAGTCTTAATTGAATTAAAGGCAGCTAGTCTGAAGGCTTTGATGTAACAGAAGATAAGCTAGGTTAAGTAGGTAAACATAGGTGTAAAGGGAACAATTACATTTTTAAATAAACCAGGCTAGATTGATTTCAAAGGAGGGGAGAAATGTTTCACCTAGCCAGATGAAGTTAAGAAACAGTGTGTTTATTTTTCCCAAAGATTACTGGTCAAATTGATACCGTGAGAGATTTTTATTATGAGAGATAAATCCCAAAGACATAGTGAAACAATGGGAATTTGCATTCAAAGGGGAAAATATCTATAAAAGGAGAGAAGGCTGTGTGTAAGGGAAGCATTCTAAAATCTTACAAGTATGAAAAACCTCCAGCATTTAAGCCTTAAGCTGCTGTCTACAAAGAAGTGAAGTTAAGAAAACTCACTTTGAATTGGATTGTTTAGGGTATCGTGTTTCTTTGCCTGGGTCTTTTAAAATCTGTCTTCCTGTTGCCTTAACGAAAGTGTAACTGGGAGTTAGATTAACTAGGAGATGTGGAAGTTATCTTAGTAGTAAATTGTAGATCTATGTATGTACTTAAAATGATTTCTTCTATAAACAAAGGTTTAATTTGGTTTTGTAAGAAACCTATAAGACTCAGTGGTCTTATTGCTACTGACTTCAAGGCATGCATCTTGAAATTTATACAAATTGCAAAACAGTTGCGGCAGTTGTTTCAAGTTTCCCTTTGGGATTTGAGCAGCTCAGCATTTACCATCCTCTGTGCCATAAGTACCATTCACAACTCCTCAGATACCGAAGCAGTCCATGCCCGCATGCAGCAACACCTGGACAGCATTCAGCCTTGGGCCAAAATGAACATTTGCACCACAGAAATACCAGGCAATGACCAACAAGAGAGAATCTAACCATCTCCCCTTGACATTCAAAAGCACAGAATTGTTACAGCAGAGGAGGCCATTCGGCTCATCAAGGCTCTGAGTGAGCAATTCACCTGGTGTGATTCCCCTGCCCTCTCCCTGTAACCATGCACATTCTACCTTTTCAGATATTAATCAAATTCTCTTTTGAATATCTAGATTGAACCTGCCTCCACCACACTATCATTCAGCACATTCCAGATCTTAAGCACTCACTGCATGAAAATGTTTCTCCTCATATCTTCATTGTTTCTTTTAAATGGCATTAAATTGGTGCACTCTTGTTCTTGATTGTTCCACCAGTGGGAACAGTTTCTCCCTATCTACTCTGTTCAGATCCTCATGATTTTGAATACATCTTTCAAATCTCCTCTCAACCTTCTCTTATCCAAGGAAAACATCCAAACTCCTTCAATCTATTTACATAACTGAAGTTTGTCATCCCTGGAATATTCTCATAAATCTTTTCTGCATTCTCTCTAATGCCTTCACATTCCCACCTGCCAAATATAATCTTTTGTGTCTATTTTGTTAGTTTTTCAATGCTTTACTCAGTTGTCATCATTGCTCAAGTCTAAACTAAGGAAAACATATTGCTTCAAAAGAAGTGGGTCTTCAATATAAACGATTTACAATTTACCATTGGTTATATCAAAACCCACACCAACAGAAATTTTGAAATAATAAATATTGGTTTCAAGATTGGGCCCTCGACTGCTCAGGGCATTCTCCAGTCTATTTCTATTTGGGAGCAATTCAGAAACCAGCAAAACAGGACCATCATTCAGAATTCTTTAGATTCTGGAAAGGTTCCTGTGGACTGGAAAGTAGCAAATGTAACCCCACTATTTAAGAAGGTGGGGGAGGGGGGAGAACGGAGAACTACAGATCAGTTAGTTTAACGTCAGTAGTAGGGAAAATGTTAGAATCTATTAAGGATGTAATAACCGGACATTTAAAAAGGAATGGTAAAATTGGCAGAGTCAACATGACAAACTTGTTGGAGTTTAACTGCATTACCATCACTGAATCTCCCACCATCAATATTCTGGGGGTCACCCTTGACCAGAAGCAGAACTGGCCCAGCCATATAAATATTGTCGCTACAAGAGCAGGCCAGAGTCTGGGAAGCAGGATCTGGCACGTGCTCAGGGAGGTGGTCAGCAAGCGTATGGGGAAGGGGAGGGGCCTGATAGATCTTTGGGGGGAGGCGGGGGCAGAGTGGGTTTGGGAAAAGCCCTGGTTGAATGGAGTTGTAGTCAGAGTGGGGAAGGATGAGTCCTGGGAGGGGAAGGGCGTTGGGGGTCTAGGTAGGGAAAGGGGTGGCCTGTGAGGGGAAAGGGGGGCCTAATGAGGCCTGAGGGTCTGGAGGAGAGGAAGGGGCGGTTGTAATAATCTGGGTAGGCCATTCCCCTAACCTCAAAGAATCCTGCCCCACCACCACCATTCCCCAGGTCCCTTCAGAAATCCCCCCACCCCGCCCCACTTCAGAGGTCTGGTCTGGTCAGGCCCTCCCACCCTAGTCTCTTCAGTACCAGCCCCCCCCCCCCCCCCATTCCTCAGGTCTGGTAAACACCCACCCCCCTCTGGCGAAGTGTCCCTTCCCCCAGAGTTTGTCACTATCTCCCCAGGGGTGTTTTGAGGACATTCCTAACACATCCTCACCGTTCTCTGGGAGTATCCTGCCCGTGACCGAGTTCCCAATAAAGCAATTGCTTCGGGAGTCTGGTGTCAAGTATATGAAATACATCTCCCGCCCAACTAAGCTGGTTTTGAGTGATTAACGTCCACTGACGGACCTGAAAGTCGAAAAGTTAACTGCCATTTATAGTCTGTTGGAGATAGAAACAACATTTACCTTCTCAGTTCTTTTCGTTTCTATCTGTCTGGAATTAGCCACCTCTTGCGGATTCCTTTCATGCACCTCGCTGGGCCCAGCTTCCCCCGGTTGCTAGGATAAACATCACATGCCCTCGGTTTCCCCTCCCCCTCCCCGGAGCATCATCAGATGGATTTCGCATCGGTTTAATTAGTAACTGCTTTTAGTATCATGTAGTAAAGGAAAATAAAAATAAAACACGCTTCTTAGTGGCGAGGAGGTGGGCAAAATAATTATCCAAAGGTAAGGGCGAACTAACTTGATAAAAGATTTGACTGACATGACGATTAACCAATAATTATATAGAATAGGGTGAAGAAACCGAAAGTGTGCGGATTTCTAGCCAATCAGCGTGAGGAGGGCTGGGCACATGCTCACGCTGTCAAGACAGATTGAGGCGAAGTTGACGTCACTCGCATGCATTGGATATTTGAGGGGGAAGCGTCAAGATGGAGTTCTTCATTGGGAACCCGTACAGTACTCCTGTAGGACAGTGTATAGGTGAGCACTTCACACCGTGTAGCCAATCTTAACACATATAGTCTATCTTGCTTTATTACCGTTCACTTTATTCCAGATGTCTAATAAGTATTCTTGTTGTTTTAAAATCGATCTCATAAGGGTGCCGTGTCATTTGGTTTGCTGCAGGGTCTTTTTAGGTTTAGTTTCTATCTTTTTAAAAATAACAAGGAAAACTATCATTTAAGTTATTAAAAAGAGTGTTTTGTGGGAAATATTGTTTCAAGGTGATGTATGGTTTAAGGGTGGAGATTTCCGCCGCCCGAAAATGTTTGTTTACATTTCTGCAATGTCATTCGAAAGCTATACGGCCCAAAGTGAGTGAGTGAATTAATTAATTAATTCATTTATTAATTATTTTACAAATGGATGTATTCACCTACTTATGCAATCAGATTGCTCTTGCCGCCTTGGCCCTGTTTGTAACTGCTTGTGCCTGACACCAGCTTGAACCGTTTGTGTCAATGCATCCCTTTCGTTGTTTTTATTTTATTCTAATAATGTCGGCTTTATGGCAAACAAAAGGAAGGCATAATTTGTCATTTTAGAAACTGAATGTAAATACTTAACCGAGATTAGAATTGGAATTTGTGATTCGCTCACTCCTAGTTTTGATGCAAAATGTTTTGTTGGATGACGCACGCGTATGCATGATTTGATTGGATATAATCTAAAGAGCAAATCCAAAGAGCTCGAAGCAAAGATGACTACCCATCACTGTGATCTGTTTTGGCTGTTGCTCAGAAGTGCCATCAATTTGCCAAGTGAGCTTTATGTAGACTCATTAAGTATATATTTTTCCTTTCCTCAAAATTGAAGTATTACAATCTATTAAGTAGTGCAAAAATGATAATTTCCTGTATTTTTATAATTAGATAGCTGATCTAAACAAGGGCTTAAAAGGATATGCATATTTTCGATCTTGATGTGATGTTTGTTTTTAAATGAAAATTGTGTCTCCAAATTAAAGTTTTGAGTGCTACTGCTGTTTTGGGCTGGGTAAGACTTTTAAAAATAAAGCCACTTTTCCTTTAAGCTTAATTTTTTTGTTCTTGGTCTTCGTCTGCTGTGCAGCATACCTAATTGGAACTTAAGCATGCTAATTTGCTGAAATATAGCTTAGCAGCGATCCAGTAGAGAAAACAACCATTTGAAAGGCTGCAATTTCAACCAACCGTGTTATGTTTATTTTGTAGCTGCCATTTTTTTGTCCTAGTTAAATATGAATATATAGCTACATAAATAAAGGTAAACAAAATTTAATTCTTAGTAATATTCAATTTGCCTATAAATAATATTGCTTGAAATAAAAAAGGAATCTTTTCTGCTTAAAGCATAAGTTCACCCAATATTCAGCATTAATTGCCATTAAACTGGCAACCATCTTCAGAGACAACAGAATTGCTGATTTGAGAAATGGGGAACTGGTGGAGTTTGTGGAAAAGCTGATCTTCAAAGTTTGAAGTTGTTTTCTCATGGCAGTGCATAAATTATCCTATACTTGATCTTGGATCCTTTGAGGTTGTGTAGCTGGTTCATATAAGCTTGATCTTAGCACTGGATACCAGAATGAACTCTATTATCTAGCAATGACATTTAAGTTTGTTTACCCGAGTACAAAAGTTTATTGGGAAAAAAACCCCAAGAAACCTCTGAAATGTCTCAAACTCATGAAAGTAATTAAGTGGAATTTGATCTAGCATCTTCCACATTGAACAGTTGCATTGATATTTTACATGGCGTCTTCATGACTCCCAACAGGAAGTGCTGTAGAAAGTATTTGATCATCTGCCTACACCACAAAGAATTAACTTGCATTTATGTAGCTCCTTTTGCAATCCTGACATTTCCCAGCAAATGAATTGTTGTAATGTAAGAAATACTGAAATAAATCTACACACAGTAAAGTCACACAAACAGCAACAAGATGATTACCAGATAATGTTTTAGTGATACTGGTCAAGGTATAAATATTGAATGGGTCAATGGGTAGTCTGTGCCTGTTCATCTTAGAACAAGTACCATGGAATGTTTTGAGTCCACTTGAGAGACAGACAAGTTATCGAATTACTGTTTCATCCAAAAAAAGGCACTTCTCTCAAAACTGCACTGCAGTATAACCTGGACTTGTGCTCAAGTGGGACTTGAATCCATGACCTTCTGACACAGAGGTGAAAGCTAGCATTGTTGCTTCTTAATGAAGTACAGTTGTCTGTAAATGAGCACGCATTTAACTTTTAGTACTTTAAATGATGTGAAGCTGCTGTGTCTAGACATAATAAAAGAGGTAGGGTTTTCTGGCTTCTACATGGGAACACCACCCTAGCGTCAAATATACACAGCTGGTGATGATGGAAATCACTTTAATGGGATATGGACGAGCTGAAAGTCTAATCTGTTCATACAGGCTAGAGAGAGTTTCTTAAAAAAAAACTTGCTTTTTTGTTTTTGTTTCCCCTTTGGTCCTTTGTATGGTAACTACAGTGACTGCATGTAGTTTTCCAGGATACAATATCGCTAATTTCCAAGGGTGACTATTTAAAAATCAAGCTACGACTGGTGCCTTAATATCATGCTACACACATCCAACAAGTTTGGTAGTAAGAGACATGATTCTCATTAGTGAAAGTGAAGAAGCTAAAATCAAATATGTTACTTTTGGATGATTTCTGTTGCAGTGATTTGCAACTATGTTTAACTGTAGATTTTGTAGTTGACTGCATCTTTAACTTGCAGTGACAGAATCGCAATTGTCAAACCTGCCATGTTAACAACCGTGAGGACACAAGTTGTTATTTGTTGCCAGAGATGAGGGGTTCAGATATTTGCAGTATTGCTAGAAATTGAATTTATACAAAGTTCTGCTGCAGTGAATTGGGACTGTGCCCTGTGTTTCCAGTTGATTATGCCAGTGACAAACTTAGGATTTCATTCAGAGGATAAGTGATTCTATCTGAATTGCCTGCTTCTAAGCTAGGCTCTGACCAGTATGATAACCAGGCAAATCCAAAGGCTATTGTAAATGTACAGAATTTTCTGTTATAGAAGCTTTATGCAGCAATCCTGATCACAGTTATGCATAGCAATTTGTTGCAAACAATGACACTCGTGCCAGAAATTCTTAATGTCAGCACTATTTACTTGGTCCAGTAAATCTACCCACCACTTTACAGGAAAAGGCAACAAATTAATGGATCTGTGCATCAGTTTACATGGTTGTCTGCTCTGGCAGGCACATTCTTTCATTTCTTTTGGATTTTACTTAGTTCGTGTAAGATCAACACAGCTCTGGAAACTTTTATTCCTCCAAAGAAGATTTTTGCATCTTTATTTTTAGGTGCCACTTGTTTCAAATTAACTTGGTAACTTAGTTTAATGCCTTTGGTCTGGTGAGCTGTGTACATTTAAAAAGGGTGTTTTGACAAGTCTAAATTTATCTTAATGCAACCTAATTACCAGATCCCAAATTACCACTTTAAACTGGTGTAATTCAGAGATATAATCATCAGGCAAAGACTCAGATATTGAATCAGCAAATAATACCAAAGTTTATTCAACATAAGCAAAAATGCCTTTACAAGCATCCCATTCATCAGACCAGAAGTCAAGGCCAATGTGTCCTTGATAGATCTGGATAGTGTAGATTCTTTTCTCGCAGTTTCTGTTACAGCACTTAAGTTTCAAACTTAAAATCCTAACATAGGAATATTAGTAGAAAGCACAGAAATATATTCTGACTCTTATCTATTTGATTATTTACCGTTCAATACAAGTAAGTAAGGTACTTCTGATGCAATCATCTGTTGCTAGTCAGTGATATCTTTACTGTATCATGTTAGGGTAGCTTGTAATAAAAGGTTAGCAATATCAACATAGCTTCTCCTTGCCTACATGTTAGTATAACATGGCCTTTAAGATAAAAATGGTCAAGTTAAGTGCATTAAATCCTACTAAAGTGAAATCTAAAATTTAGACCAGCTTACACTTTGTTAATGCCTTTGTTACAACCAGGTGGGAAGGGTGAACTGGCTTCCCTCTATTCAACCTCCTTGGTTGGTCGCAACAAAGGTTTAAGTTTCTTTTTCATGAGAATATGCCTGTTCCAAATCCAAATGTATTTAATTATTTAAACTGTAAGCAATAATGAGCCAAAGAGCAAATTTATTAACCACTAATCCCAAGGGGGAAGAACTAATAAAATTACGACATCACCTTAATTCTGATGTCTAAGTTAGAGTCCAATTTTTTTAAAAAGCTAAGAACATATGGTTAATTGTCCTTTGATTGTCCTTAAGGAGTAGATTTTTAAACATTGCACCTATTTGGATTAGCTGGTTTTGTGGATGCGGTCAGCTGTAGAAGATGCTGCACCTATTATGAGAGCTCGGTTCACTGGTAGATTTCTAGTAAAGTTGGCTTCCACACCAGGTAATACATTTGTTCCAAAAGAGGGAGCGAGCAGCAGCCCCCCATTTGTTTCCTCTACTGAAAATGTTCTTGCAAGCACTCTGCAGTGGTTGACAGTCTTGCCCTGAAATACTTCACCCGTTATGTATTTCCAAGGGGTTTTGGGTGGGTCTGTTTGTGGCAGCCATTGTTTCAATTTCCAACATTTTGCATTTGAATGTCTCTCCCTTAGTGATGAATTTCAATGGTTCTCTGAATTATAGGAAATGTATCTCTCTTCATGCTCCTGAGGATGATTTGTTTGCTTTTCACCTTCACCTTGGAAGGTAGCCTTGTATTTTTAAGTAGTTTGTTCTGTTTCATTTCCAATTGCAAAATTTCCAGTCAGTTGAGTTGAAAAATCATATTTCCAAAAATAAAGGGACATAGCCTCTTGACAACATAAAAGCAGAAAGTAGGCTTGTTCTGACTGCACACTACCCTTGCAATTTTATAATTGGTTTGTTGATTGAAAACTGGAGCTCCAGTGGCAAAAAATAGAAGCTATTCTTTTGAGCCAGAATAAAACTTGTTGTTTTGGTGGGTTTCATTTGGTTAAATTCATAAGTGTCACAAATGTAATGCAAATCCTGCTTTGCAGCATGCCAATGGCACAAAACATGGCCACCACCAGTATTCTAACATCCTTATGTAATTTTTATTCACCTTCAGTCATAATTCTCTGCTCATCATATCAAAGTTGGTGTAAAATCAGTAGCAGGAGAGGGCATATTGTAGCATACTACTTATACATCATTAAATCATGTGCATCCTTACTTCATGTTGAACTGATGTTTGACATACAGTAGTTTGAAAAGCCTAACAAAGCTTGCAGTGGTAAGCTTCTTTCTGGCTAATGGGTAATTGTAATGATATGATACTAAGCTATACAGACCAGAAAGCCTAGGTTGAATTAGTTGATCATAGCAGTTGGATTGCTGAAGATTGCATCCACCTCCTGGGATAGAGAGACAGGAAAAAAAGCAAATTTTTTTTTCACTCTTGTTGGTATCCAGTCACTCAGATTTAGATTGTATGGGGACTTCAGGTGAGGGCAAAAATTGTTTGGCTGTGATGTTTACTGGTAAGTGGACCAATGACATATAAGAAATAGGAACAGGAGTAAATAATTTGGTCCCTTGAGCCTGCTCCACCATTCTATTCTATCTGGCTGATCACCAGCCTTAACTCCATTTTCCTGCCCCACTCCCCATATCCCTTGATTCCCTGAGAGGCCAAAAATCTGTCTATTTCAGCCTTAAATGTTTTCAATGATGGAGCATCCACAACCCTCTGTGGTAGAGAATTCCAAAGATTCACAACCCTCTGGTAGGGTAGTGCAGTTGATGTAGTTTATACAGATTTCAGCAAAGTCTTTGACAAGGTCCCACATGGGAGACTTATAAAGAAGGCAAAGGCACATGGGATACAGGGTAATTTGATAAGGTGGATTCAAAATTGGCTTAGTTGTAGGAGGCAGAGGGTGATGACAGAAGGACGCCAGTGTCCAGTGGCATACCACAGGGATCTGTGCTTGGTCCCCTATTATTTGTCATTTATATAAACGACATAGATGACTATGTGGGGGTTAGGATTAGTAGGTTTGCGGATGACACAAAGATTGGCCGGGTGATTAACAGTGATGTTGAGTGTCTTGGGCTACAGGAAGATATAGATGGGACAGTCAAACGGGCAGATAAGTGGCAGATGGAATTTAACCTTGAAAAAAGTGTGAGGTGATGCACTTTAGAAGGAGTAATTTGACAAGGAAATATTCAATGAACGACATGGCACTAGGAAGGGCTGAGGAACAATGGAACCTTGGCGTGTGTGTCCATAGACCTTTGAAGGCGGAGGGGCATGTTCGTGGGGTGGTGAAAAAGGCATATGGGACACTTACCTTTATCAATCGAGGCATAGATTACAAAAGTTGGGAGGTCATGTTGGAGTTATATGAAACATTGGTGAGACCATAGCTGGAGTACTGTGTGCAGTTTTGGTTGCCACATTATAGGAAGGATGTGATTGCACTGGAGGGGGTGCAGAGGAGATTTACCAGGATGTTGCCTGGGATGAAACATTTAAGTTATGAAGAGAGGTTGGATAGGCTTGGGTTGTTTTTGTTAGAGCAGAGAAGACTGAGGGACGACCTGATCAAGGGGCATAGACAGGGTGGATAGGGAGCAGCTGTTTCCCCCTTTGTTGAAGGGTCAGTCACAAGGGGGCATAAGTTCAAGGTGAGGGGCAGGAGGTTTAGGGGGGATGTGAAGAAAAACTTTTTTACCCAAAGGGTGGTGACGGTCTGGAATGCACTGCCTGGGAGGGTGGTGGAGGCAGGTTGCCTCACATTCTTTAAAAAGTGAGCACTTGGCACATCATAACATTCAAGGCTATGGGCCAAGTGCTGGTAAATGGGATTAGGTAGGTAGGTCAGGTGTTTCTCACGTGTTGGTGCAGACTCGATGGGCCGAAGGGCCTCTTCTGCACTGTGATTCTGAGTGGAGAAATTTCTCCTCCTCTCAGTCCTAAATGTCCTCCTCTCGGTCCTAAATGATCAGCCCCTTCTCCTGAGACTGTGCCCTCATGTTCTAGATTCCCCAGCCAGCAGAGCCAATCTTTGTGTCTACCCTGTCAAATCCCTTCAGAGCCTTAATTGTTTCAATGAGATCAGCTCTCATTCTTCTAAACTCCAGTTTACTCAGCCTCCCATCATCGAGCAACCCTCTCACCCATAGTGAACTTTCACTGCGTCACCTCCTGCAAGTGTATCCTTCCTTGGTTTATGGAGACCAAAACTGTGCGTTTTACTCCCGGTGTAGTCTCACCGAATCCCTATCCAATTGTAGGAAGACTTGTACTTGTACTCAAATCTCCATGTAATAAAGGTTGACATGCCATTTGCCTTCCTAATTGTTTGCTGTATCTGCATGCTAACTTTGTGTTCCTTGTATATGTACACCAAGTCTCTTTGAAAATCACCATTTATGTGTTTTGTACCTGAAACCTTTCTTATGACCAAAGTAAATAACCTCACAGTTGTCACATTTATATTCCATTTGCCACCTTTGCCCACCTTGCTAAACTTGTCTATATCTTTGCAGTCGCTTTTATGTCCTCTTCGCAGCTTACATTCCCACCTAGCTTTGCATCATTAGCAAACTTAGATACATTGCATTTGGTCTTTTGTTTTTCTTTCATCCAGTAGTCAGTCTGCCAACTTGAAAATGCCCCCCTTTATCCCTTAATCTCTGCTTTTTGTCTATCCATGCTAATATATTTTCTTCCACCCAATGAGCCCTTGTGTATTAATCTTTTGTGTGGCACCTTATCAAATGGTGTTTGGAAATCCAAGCATTTAGTGGTTATCTACCAAAGTAGTTACACCCTCAAAAAAACTGTAATAATGTGTCAAACTTAATTTCCGTTTTGTAAATCATATTGACTTTGTATGAAGTGCATTGTGTTACGATATGACAGATGGTAATTGCCAGGCTGATCAAATCCCAAAGGGAAACTTGATCAAGCTATCGCAATGATGTTTATTACGCGAAGGTTTATGTACTGAAGTCAGAAATAAAGATTCCACTATCACTTTTTTTGAGATTTTAAATATTAAATTAAAATATTTATTAGGAAAAGAAAACTTAAAAACGCAAAATTACAACTACACAATTAAATTTAGTCTTACAAATAAACGTCCTTTTCCAGGCAACAGTCCTTATAGATTCTTAATCTATAAAAGAACCAGTAATATTACTGCGAGGCACCCACTGTTACTATAGGAGAGGTATTTCACAGGCTTCTCTCCCTCTCACTCGGTAATGTAAATTCAAGACTTGTAACAAAAGCTTGTATCCTGGAACAAACACTTCTCTGGGTTGGCTAGGGGCTGCTTACTTTCTCGGTCTGTCTGCGCATAGCACACTCTTCAAGATCACATGGCCACACCCCATACAGTTTTCAATCTTTCCTTAAATATATTTTTTCCTCCTTTCACCTTTTAAACCCATTGTTCTTAACTTGCATTGGAAGTTACTTTTCCTAGAATATAAAAATCAATATATCTCGTCTTTATGGCCACTACTTTCAGGAAAAATAAACCTAATGACTTTGTTTTAATCATTTATGATATTTGCCATTTGTAAAAGTTCCATTTTTCTCTTTGAAATTCAACACCTAAAAATTCAACTCCTCACTTATCTCCTAATGCAGATTCCTATTCAGGCTGATTTATCCTATCTTAGCTTGCCCATCTCTACTAAGAGTGCCTGCCTTTACACCTAACCCTTTGATGATTTAAACCTTGCAGTCTGACTGCCTTCAGTTTAATTAAATTGGTCACACACACCCACAAGCCTGCTTCACAGTATCCCACAGTAATATTGGAAAAAATGATATTTTTCTTTACAATTGTATGACTTTCCTTAATAATTGTCATCTGGAAAATGCTGAAATCTGATGTCGGGCCAACTGGCCCATAGTTCACTGTTTCTCTCTTCTCCTTTCTTGAATAGTGAAGTTACATTTGCCAACTGCCAATCCTCTGGGACCATCCATGGAATTTGGGACAATCATAACCACTATCTACTATATCTGCAACCACTTCTTTTCAAACCGTAGGATGAAGGCCATCAGGACCTGGGGATTTGTCATGTTTATTCCCTTGTGCGTCTCCAATACATTTATCTACTGATATTAATTACCTTAAATTCCTTGATTTTTTTAGCACTTTGGTTGCCCTCTTTTTCTGGTATCTAATTTGTGTCTTCTAATGTGAAGACTGACACAACACTCCCAATCCAATACTATCCGTAACTTCCTTAGTAAGCCGCAGATTTCTTACTGGATTTTTTTTAGTAGAATATATTTTTGTTGAGCATTTTGAATTGTTCTTTGAATATTTCCCACTATTTTAGTATTTCCCATTGTTTATTGATCGCCAATCGACCTTGGGCAGCTCTCCCCTCATACCTATGTAATTAGGCTTTGTTTAAAATTCTTGTTTGGGATCGGATTATGTCACTTTCAGACTTAATATTGAATTCACTTTATGATCACCTTTCCCCTGAGGATATTTTACCGTGTGATTACTGATTAACCCTGCCTCATTGCACATTGCACAATATTAGTTCTAAGATAGCTTTATCTCTAGTTGGTACCACGATGCATTAGTCCTGGAAACTGTTACAAAAGTATTTTGCAAACTTCACTTTGATATATCCTTTACCAATTTGATTTGTCCAGCCTATAATTATTATATTGCCTTTGTTACAAGCTCCAATTATTTCTTGTTTAATACTTAGTTCAGTGGTATAACTACTGTTAGGAGGCCTATAACCTACTCCCACCAGCAACTTCTGACTTTTATTATTCCTAATTTTCACGCATACAGATTTTACTTCCCAGCCGTCTGAGCCAAGACCCTTTCTCACTGCTGTCCTTATGTTGTCCTTTACTACAAAGGCTATTCCTCCTCCTCCTCCTCCATTTTGTCTGTCTTTTCGAAGTGCAATGTACCCTGGAATATTTATTTCTCAACCTAGTTTACCATGTAATCATGTTTCTGCAATGGTGATTAGATGTAAGTCATTTATCTCTATTTGTGTCAGTAATTCATCTAATTGTGAATGCTTTGTGGATCCAGATGAAAGGCCTTGAGTTTTATTTTTTAAATTATCATTACCATGGACTTAACTGGCTGATGCATTATTAATGTTAAACTCTCTGTCCCTTCCTGTCTCACTCTGTTTGGTTTTACCCAATTGCAACACCGTTCCGTGGCCTCAACTCCTCTCTTTACATTTCTAAATTACCCTTCAACTGAATACAATATATTGGCAAGGATGGCAACTTGGTTGAAAAATTGGAAGGCTGGCTCCTCATCCCAGCAAGAAATTGAGCCTAAGGGAGAGCAAGAATGGGGATTGGAGTTTTTTTTTGTTCATTCATTCATGGAACATGGCCTTCGCTGGCTGAGCCAGCATTTGTTGCCCATCCCTAGTTGCCCTTGAAAAGGTTAGGGATACTACTTATGGTTGTAGACTGTGTTCATTTGCTCCCTTTTCCTGTTTTGCTAACTGCTCAAGAGCATCTACCAAAGTGGTCTGTCATGATTGCGGTTGCTGGCCAGAAGGAAGCAGATTGATAGCCTACCCTTTTAGCCTAGGATGGTACATGACATGACAAGACAGCAGAAAATAACTTCTGAAACATGATTATTTAAGCGATGACCATGATAAATTAATTTTCAATGCATGGAACTAATCTAATGTTTGACCTAGATTTTTCAACATTTCATTAAAAGCCATTCTGCTAGAGATGAGGGGAGAAGCTGGTCTATTTGATGGCATATTCAAGACGAACCCACTTCAAATTTAGTTGAAAAACATTTTGAAACATGGCATACACTGTATTCAATTTTTTAAATTGATTTCAGTGTGCTTAAAGTAAATGAACAACCTGCAGAACACTTTATCCTTGATAAAAACAGAATTACCTGGAAAAACTCAGCAGGTCTGGCAGCATCGGCGGAGAAGAAAAGAGTTGACGTTTCGAGTCCTCATGACCCTTCGACAGGTCATGAGCTTTATGACCTTTACCTGCTATAGGAAATTCTGTCACATCTATTTGTAACCATGCAGTTTTAAACATTCAAGGGCGTGAGAGGACATAGACTTGATATGCAGAATCCGAGTGTTGTATTACTGAAGACATGCAATCTGTGTATACTTATTGCATGTTTGGCAAAATAACATGTGACTATGCCTAGTTGTACCAATATGGGAATGTGCTAAACGGCAGCTGAAACCTGTATCAAATATAGTTCATATATTTAATTTCAGAACTGAAGCCTCGGATAGTGCAGAATCGAGGACTCTGGATTTGATTCACTCGTTCATTTAAGTTGTGGGCTCCAGCTCCATTCTAGGACTTGAACATATTTAGCTTAACGCTTCATTGGGCTAACGAAGGAGTTTACTATTGTCAGAGGTGCCATCGATGGATGAGATATTAAACTGAAGGCCCATCTGACCACATCATAAAAGGTCCCATGACAGAAGAACAGGATGTGCTAGCTGACATTTATCCTACAACCAACGCCAAAGCAGTGCAACTGGTCATATATCTAATTTTATCTGTGTAGGACCTAGCAGTCTGCAAATTAGCTGTTGCATTTATTTGCAGAACTGGCTACACTTCAGAAGTAATTAATTGACTCAAGTGCTGACGCAAGAGTTTTAAAAAGTGCAAGTTACTCTTTTTCCTTTGTGTTAACTGATATTGACCCCTTTGGGTAGGACAGGGGAAAAATTGACCACTGCTGATAATGATCGAATGACCCATGGTGAAAAGTGCACGTCTATGAATAAAACTGAAGGTTCAGGTGCCCTGCTGTAACCTACTGTTTAGGTCAGACATGAAGTACAGCTTCTCAAGTGAGAAACGAAAGGGTTGTCAGTGCCTGTGGAACTGTACCTGCGGAGTCTTGTGCCTTCTGAAGATGAAGGGGAAAGGAAGAACACAAAATTAATTCTATTCATATTCATTCTGCAGGACATTCTGTGGCCTGGTTAATCCCTTAGTGGCCCCACTGCATTTCTTTAAGCCTCTGCATTGATTATATTTTGATATTAAAATCTCTGAATTTATTTAAAGAAACTAAAGGAAAGCTAGCAGTCATTGAAATAAAATGTATCGAAGCAGTTTTTGACAAAGCAACAAATGACATCCCGTGTGACTGTGACAAAACTAGACTTTTCCTTAAAAGCAAAACACTGCGGATGCTGGAAATCCAAAACAAAATTAAAAATAAAAATACCTGGAAAAACTCAGGTCTGGCAGCATCTGCGGAGAGGAACACAGTTAATGTTTCGAGTCCGAATAACCCTTCAACAGAACTAAGTAAAAATAGAAGAGAGGTGAAATATAAGCTGGTTTAAGGGAGGGTGGGACAAGTAGAGCTGGATAGAGGGCTAGTGATAAGTGGAGATGGACAAAGAGGTGTTGAAGGTGGTGTTATTATCTAAGGAATGTGCTAATTAAAGGTAGAAAGCAGGACAAGCAAGGCACAGATAGCCCTAGTGGGGGTGTGGGATGGGGTAAAGGAATCGGAAAAGGCTAAAACAATGGATGGAAATACATTTAAAAATAATGGAAATAGGTGGGAAAAGAAAAATCTATATAAATTATTGGGGGGAAAAAAGGGGGGATCGGAAAGAGGGTGGGGATGGAGGAGAGAGATCATGATCTAAAATTGTTGAACTCAATATTCAGTCCGAAAGGCCTAGTCGGAAGATGAGGTGCTGTTCCTCCAGTTTGCATTGAGCTTCACTGGAACAATGCAGCAGGCCAAGGATGGACATGTAGGCATGAGAGCAGGGTGGAGTTTTGAAATGGCAAGCGACAGGGAGGTCTGGTTAATGCTTGCAGACAGACCGAAGGTGTTCTGCAAATTGGTCATCCAGTCTGCGTTTGGCCTCTCCAATGTAGAGGAAACCACATTGGGAGCAACGAATGCAGTAGGCTAAATTGAGGGAAGTGCAGGTGAAATGCTGCTTCACTTGAAAGGAGTGTTTGGACCCTTGGACAGTGCGGAGAGGGAAAGTAAAGGGGCAGGTGTTGCACATTCTGCTGTTGCATGGAAAGGTGCCGTGGGATGGGGTTGAGGTGTAGGGGGTGATGGAGGAGTGGACCAGGGTGTCTCGGAGGGAACGATCCCTGCGGAATGCTGCCAGGGGAGTGAAGGGAAGATGTGTTTGGTGGTGGCATCATGCTGGAGTTGGCGGAAATGGCGGAGGATGATCCTTTGAATGCGGAGGCTGGTGGGGTGATAAGTGAGGACAAGGGAGACCCAATCATGTTTCTGGGAGGGAGAGGAAGGTGTGAGGGCAGAGGCACGGGAGATGGGCCGGACATGGTTGAGGGCCCTGTCAATCACCGTAGGTGGAAAACCTCATAGATCATGAACCTTTACATCATGAACTCTCTCCTCCATCCCCACCCCCTTTCCGATTTCCCCCCCGCCCTTTTTCCAATAATTTATATAGATTTTTCTTTTCCCACCTATTTCCATTATTTTTAAATGTATTTCCATCCATTGTTTTATCTCTACCTTTTAGCCTTTTTCGATTCCTTCACCCCATCCCACACCCCCACTAGGGCTATCTGTACCTTGCTTATCCTGCTTTCTACCCTAAACTAGCACATTCCTTAGATAATATCACCACCTTCAATACCTCTTTGTCCTCTATCCAGCTCTACTTGTCCCATCCCCCCCCCCCTTAAACCAGCTTATATTTCATCTCTCTATTTTTACTTAGTTCTGTTGAAGAATCATATGGACTCAAAACGTTAACTGTGTTCCTCTCCGCAGATGCTGCCAGACCTGCTGAGTTTTTCCAGGTTTTTTTTTGTTTTAGACTTTTCCTTATCCTCTTGATCTGTTTGCAGTGTTTAACGCAGTTGACTACACTATCCTCCTCCAACATTTAAGATCAAGATGAGAAGAAATTTTTTCTGAAGGTCGTGAGTCTTATCCGGAGAGTGGTAGATGCAGGGTCAATGAATATTTTTAAGGCAGAGGTAGATAGATCTTTGACTAACAAGGGAGCGCGATGTTATCAGCTGTAGGCAGAATGTGGCCACAAACAGTTGTGATCTTATTGAATGGCGGAGCAGGCTCGAGGGGCTGAATGGCTTACACCTCTTCAGTCCTATGTTCGTATATAATACCCTGCCAGTTCATGAGAAACTCTTGAAATGTCTTCTATCTCTGCTCCTGCGCTGTTACCTCTGGTGTTTCTCAAGAATCTATCTTTGACCCTCTCCCTATTTCTCATCTACATGCTGCCTCTTGGTGACATAATCCAAAAACACAGCGTTATTTCACATGTATGCTGACAACACCTTACTCTACCTCAGCACCACCTCTTTACTCTTACATTGTGAAATTGTCAGACAGCTTATCTGACATGCAGTACTGGATGAGCAGAAGTTTCTTCTAGTTATTTGGGAAGACTGAATCAATTCTGTCATAATCACCTAGTTCGTATTTTCGATGTATAACTTTTAGGCTGGAGAGTAAAGCTCGATGTGCGATAAATGCAGACACTTGGTTGAGGAACTGGTAAACAGATCTGGGGTAATTACAGTTCAGATGTTTATTTAATAAGATAGGATGAAAACCATAAAAATGGCAGGTGGTCTTCATTTAGCTGGGAAACTGCAGACAATAAGTTGGAGAAGAATTGCCCTGACTTCATTAGAAGTTTAAATTATTCATGCAGACATCAGGGTCAAAGGGTTTGATTTTTTGAAGCTAAAAGTTAATTAATCTAAATTGATTGGATACCTCAGCTAACCTAACCCCTGTTGCCATAGCCCTGAGGCAGGGCAGAGCCTTGGTTGGAATTCTGGGAAGTTGACTGTGGATTTTTCCAGAAGGTCTTTTGGGCTGGAGCTAAAAGCACCCAAGTTGTTGGGTGCAAACCCTGAATTCAGCCAGTGAAAGCAAGAGTCTTCTAAGAACTGTAAGGTGACTGTAGACCCGAAGTAAAAAGGCTACTAGAAATCAAGGGTATTTCTGAGGCGGAGGCACTAAGTGAGAGTGCAGTGAAGCCCATGCTTGAGCTGAGAAGCCCACAATCATGAGAAATTAGAGGATCACTTGGCCAAAAACTAATGGAAGAATCCCCATTAAATTTCATACCTTGAAGAATAGCTGGAACACAGAAGAAATTGAAGTGAATTTCTTCGAGCTAAGGCACTTTGGTTTGGTCCCAGGAAGTGAAGGAACCTTCAGGAGCCTGATAAGTAGCTAAAGACTTTCTGTTGGGGGGTCATAAGAAAAAAGGGAAGGTTCGTCTGAGAATTTTATTCTAATGTATATGTGATCGTGTTTTATTATGCTTTTCAATGTAAAGTATTTGCTTTAGTTGTTTCTTGTATTGTATGATTCATTTGTGTTTTAAACCATGAGATCTTGTGGCATAATTTCGTTCAGTTTATCACTTGAGTGTTCGAACTTCTCTTGTAAACATTAATGGTCCCTAACAGGATCGTAACACTTTGGTCTCCATTCCCTAGCTACTGACGCCATCCCTCACCCTGATAATAGTCTGAGATTAAGCCAGTCTGTTCACAACCTCCTATTTGACCTCATTGATGCCATCACTTAGACTGTCTATTTCCACCTCCTGTAACATCACCCGACTACACGCCTGTCTCAGCTCATCTGCTACTGCAATCCCCTTACATGCCTTCGTTGGCCACTACAGACTTGACTACTCCAACATATTCCTCGCCAGTCTCCCACATCTACCCTCCGTAAACTTGAGGTCATCAAAACTCCGCTGCCCAAGTCTTAAGTTGCACCAAATCCCTCATCACCCTTGTGCTCGCTGACCTACATTGGCTCCCGGTCAAGCAATATCTTAATTTTAAAACTCTCATCCTTGTTTTCAAATCCCTCCATGGCCTCGCCCTTCCTAATCTCTCTCCTCTCCTCCAGCCCCACAACGCTCATATCTGCATTCCTCTAATCCTGGCCTGTTGTGCATGCATAATTTTAATCACTGCAACAATGGTGGGCGCACCTTCAGTTGCATAGGCCCTAAGCTTTGGAATGCCTTCTCTACACCTCTCTACTTTGCTTTTCTCCTTTAAAACCCTCCTTAAAACTTACTACTTTGACTAAACGACTGGCCACCAGACCTAATATCCCCTGTAAAGCAGGCAAGTCTTGCTCCAATTGCAAAGGTGAGACTGCACCAAGTATGTGTACAGTTTTTGGTTTCCTTATTTGAGGAGTATACATGCATTGGAGGAATGAAGGGGTTGCCTTGTGAGGAACGTTTGAGTAGGTTGGGCCTATACTCATTGGAGTTTAGAAGAATGAGAGGTGATCGCATTGAAATATAGAAGATTGAGGAAGGTTGCCATGGTGGATGCTGAGAAGATGTTTCTACTTGCGGGGGAATCTAGAACTAGGGGGCACAGTTTCAAAATAAGTCATCTCCCATTTAAGATGGAGATGAGGAGCAATTTCTTCCTTCAGAGGATAGTCAATCTTCTGCAGTTCTCTTCCACAGTGAACTGTGGAGACTGGGTCATTGAATATATTCAAGGCCAAGTTAGACAGATATTTGATCTACAAGGGTTGTCAAAATGGAGTTAAGGCCATAATCAGATCAGCCACAATCTTATGAATAGTGGAGCAGGTTGGAAGGCCTGAATGGCCTACTTGTGCTCCAATTTCTTATGATCTTATGAAAATTGGCTAATGTGGGGAAAAGGAGTGGAAGTCAGATGATCAATTTATTGGGAATAGGATTGAAAGAACAGGAAGTGGATCTCATGGAAAGATGAGGCCAGACGGCACGATGGGAGAGAAACTAGAGAAAGATGCAAGTTCAATGCTAGGGCAGGGAGGATCATTAAGGTACACTTGACCAGATGGATGAGTGGAAGGGACAGATGATCAGATTGAGGAAGTCCGTGAACTTCTTGCATTGTTATTGGAGATGATGAGGGAGAGGGAATTAAGAATGTTTGTAGTAGAAAAAAGAAGCCGGGGTTATTGTTGCATTCCAGGATGATATTGGAGCAGTGAGCAGTTTTGGGACATGAAGAGGACCTAATAGTATTTTAAGTGGCCAATTTTGGTTGTGGACCACGGATTTAGCCATCCATTATATCCTTTCAAGAGTGTGTCCCTTGGCCTTAAGGAAGCCGAGATGAGGGCTATACTGGGGGGACTGACCAGAATGAGAGCAACTAATGGTTTTATTGGAGACGAGGTGTCGGTGACGGTGTAGTTGAGTAAGTCAGTTCAATTTTACTGCAGTAAAATTGAAATGATTCAAGAGCAACTGAATAGCCTTGCCAGAATGGATTGTGAATTATATATGAGCCAAGAGTGTAAATGTATTATGATCTTTAACTTTATATCCTTATTTTTATTTGCATATTTGATTTCCCTTTTTACATTAATGATATGCTCAACAGGCTCAAAGTTAGAATGAAGACCCAGAAAGCCTAGCATGTAATCCATAAAACATTACAAATGCATATTAGAAAGTTAAATTGTTGGTATTTGTTTTAATGGAGTAGTGGTATACTAACGCAACCTGTTTTGCATTAATGAAAATCTGACCTTCAATTTTTTCAGCTCTCTCCCCAGTACTCTGAACCATGTCACTACCTCAGCGATTCCCCAACTTCACATATTGCATACCCTCTTCCAGATCTACAAACTTCCCCCACACCCCTACCAGCATAGTAATTTAATATCTTAGTGCCTTTAATGCCCAAGCATTACACAAAATGTACAAATTTTCATTCATGTATACAACTTAAAACAATAGCTTAATAGTTTTACTTGCCATTAATGTGATTGTTGAGGCTGTTTGTTCAAGCATAGATGCATAATGTTTGTGATAAATGATAGATGGATTCAAAAATTCTTTTTAATACACCTGTTTCATTCTCCCCTTAACCCCTCCTATATGTTCACCAATCTTGGCTCCTGTAATTGTTCTGAAAACCCATCTTTTTGATCAAGTTTTTATCATCTCAGACTAATCCCTCCCTCAATGGCTTGTATTCCATTCCTTGCCAATTTTCATTTGGAAAGTCCCTTAAGACTTCTGACTTTGTTTAAAGATGCTGTGTGAACACAAGCTTTTGTTTGAATTTGGTGAATATTAGTGACCTGAATATCAATGAAGTGAACTGACAACGTGCCTTTAAATGTTGGTACTATCATGTAAAATGTATGTTTTATTAATGGGGTGTGTTAAATGAAATGTAGATTTTCTGATTCTGGTGATATCAAGAGTTAGATTTTTAAAAAAAAAACAAAGTATGAAACCTCTGAATTTCTTACTACATTGCTGAAGACTCCTGGCCTGCATTATGGTACCGAGAACTGTCACACCTTGCTGGCTCCTTTGCACCAATCAGATGTGGGACCCTGGAAGAACCAGGCTGCCCTCTGGGTGTAGATACTCACCACAGGATTGGATGCAGGAGGCTGGAGGAATTGGCCTATAGATGTGGGGTCTCCTAGAGCCCCTGGTTGCTAGTTAATGTCAGCAGCCTAGAGCAGTTGACACCTCCTCCACCAGACCCCAGAAGCTCATCTCCAGCTGGGATCGCAGCCTCTCAGGAAATTGGTAGTTGACAGCTTGTTGCACTTTGCTAGGCAAGAGGCCAGGTAAGCTCAAACGGTGGCCACATCATCCCAGATGATCAGACCTTTAATCCTCCATTTGTTAAGAAATAGAGCGAATTTAACTAAGTTTATATTTCTGAGTGTTAGGAATGAATATTAGCTGTAAAGATTTTTAAGTTTGATTTGTATTTCTGTATTTGTGTGTTACGGAAAGATTAAGTTGATTTTTGGTTTCACTTTAAAAGGTGCCTGCATTTCTAATGAGAGTTTTATGACTCTAAGCTAAGTAAAGCAAACAAAAGTTTAAAAAAAAACCTGGGCTGTTGTCCAACAGTGGTTCAGAGAGGCAGGCCCCTCCCACAGACACAAACAAAGAAAAAACTGGAAACAGCAGTATTGAGTTCAGTTGTTTTGAAGACAGCTGCCAGGAGAGAGTGGAAAAGGGACCAGATAGCAAGTCCCAAGCTAAAGAAAAACGTTCTTGAATCCAGGGGAGTGGAACAGGAGAAAGTCCCAAGCAGACCTTCTAGGTCAAATGAAGGACAGGAACCTGGGAAAAGGTTCTGTTAAATGAAGTTAGAGTGAGGAGCAGAGAAAGGCTTCAAGGTTAAAGTTTCAAGCTTAAAGAGATAAAGGCTTGAGAAGTCAAAAGGTCCAAAGAGACAACTGAAGATCTGCAACTCTTTGCTATGGGCATGTGAAACAATGGTGTACTGTTGACAGCTGAATCAGTGAGACAGTGTGTGGAAGACAGCTTGAACGCATGTCATGACCCAGGGAAAAGGAACATCAGAAGGAGAGTTCCAAACCCTGGAGGTGAAGCCTTGGGGAAGGTGTCTGAGAGAAAGCTTTGGCTTGGGAGAAGATTCCAAGGTGCGTTCTTGGAGAGTGGAAACCCTCATATGAAAGACTGAGCTCAGTGAGACTGGTTGGCTCATGGTGTGACAAGCATCTGGGGAGAGTTGAAGAGATCCACAGCATCTGGTTGAGGTGGCATCTGTCACTTGGTTTCAGAGCGTGGAGTGTCTGACCACAGGTTGCCTATTGGTCTACATGGACTGTGTATTTATTGTGAACAGTAGAGTATAAGATAGCTTTTGTGACTTGTACTAAACATACAAATCTGTATATATCTGTAAAGGTATAGTTGTGGCTGAAGGAGTATTGTAATATAGTTCATCTTTTTTCTTGAATAAATGTTTTATTCTTTTGTTAAAAGTTCATCAGCTGACTCCTGTGACTCTGTAGCTACTCTCCACGTATCTGAACAAACAAAAGTTAGGATCTATCAAACTGGTTTCCACCCTGGGATCAGGCTTGACCGGTGGTAACCTCAGCTGGGGATCATAACACGTTAGACAATTTCTCTTGTGTACTCCACAGAGATGTTGGATGTACGTCTACCAGAGTTTGGGAATCCCTACTGTAGAACAGCAGATACAAGAAGATGAGAAAATGAGTTTTTAAATGGGAAGATTATTAAGGGAATATAATATCACTTTTTCTCAACAGACCTATTCTGTCGTAGACTACCCAATCTGTTTAATCTCCTTGACACAGTGCATGAGCAATGGCTGATTTGAATTGCATTTAAATAACCTTTTGAGTTTTTAAGTTGCAGTGGTTCATATCTTTGTTTTGCAGTCTAACTAATGTATTACACTCAAACTGTCCTTTCAAATCAGAATCTTGTCTCTTAATCACAGTGCTGAAGAGACTATTCGGCCCATCGAGTCTGCACTGACAAGTGAGAAACACCTGACCTATCTACCTAATCCCATTTACCAGCACTTGGCCCATAGCCTTGAATGTTATGATGTGCCAAGTGCTCATCCAGGTACTTTTTAAAGAATGTGAGGCAACCCGCCTCCACCACCCTCCCCAGGCAGCGCATTCCAGACCGTCACCACCTTCTGGGTAAAAAAGTTTTTCCTCACATCCCCCTAAACCTCCTGCCCCTCACCTTGAACTTGTGTCCCTTCGTGACTGATCCTTCAACTAAGGGGAACAGCTGCTCCCTATCCACCCTGTCCATGCCCCTCATAATCTTGTACACCTCGATCAGGTCGCCCCTCTTCTCTGCTCCAACAAAAACAACCCAAGCCTATCCAACCTCTCTTCATAACTTAAATGTTTCATCCCAGGCAGCATCCTGGTGAATCTCCTCTGCACCCCCTCCAGTGCAATCACATCCTTCCTATAATGTGGCAACCTGAACTGCACACAGTACTCCAGCTGTGGCCTCACCAAGGTTCTATCCAACTCCAACATCACCTCCCTACTTTTGTAATCTATGCCTCGATTGTTAAAGGCAAGTGTCCCATATGCCTTTTTCACCACCCCATTAACATGCTCCTCTGCCTTCAGAGATCTATGGACACACACGCCAAGGTCCCTTTGTTCCTCAGAACTTCCTTGTGTCATGCAGTTCATTGAATACTTCATTGTCAAATTACTCCTTCCAAAGTGTATCACCTCATACTTCTCGGGTTTAATTCCATCTGCCACTTATCTACCCGTTTGACCGTCCCGTCTGTATCTTCCTGTAGCCCAAGACATTCAACCTCACTGTTAACCACCTGGCCAAACTTTGTGTCAGCCGCAAACTTACTAATCCAACCCCCCACGTAGTCATCCATGTCATTTATATAAATGACGAATAATAGGGGACCCAGCACAGATCCCTGTGGTATGCCACTGGACACTGGTTTCCAGTCACCTATCAGATTTAGATTTCACTTATCAGGCTGGTGGATTGTCTGTGTGCGAAAGATCAACCTTAAGGCAAACAACATTTCAGATACCTGTTTTATTTAGTCTTATTCTCTTGGCAACTCTTTTTTTAAATGTGTTACACACAGTTCTTACATTTTGCTATTCTTTATGAACAGAACGAGCCACAGATGGATCCCTACAGACAGAAGACTGGACTCTGAATATGGAAATCTGTGATATTATTAATGAGACTGAAGAAGGGTAAGAATTAAACGGATACAGAAAAACTTTACGGTTGTTTTTGTGTATACAAAAGGGAAAGTAAATGCTTGAATATGAGTAACTATTTGGTAGAAGAAATGTATAATACAGTACCCAGGTGAGATCATTTATTGACTGCTTATTTCTTCAAATACCTGATGGGAGTGGGCTGTGCTCCCACTCATGTTCCATTATTTCATATTGTTTGATTGTTCTGTGTTGAGAACGATAGCTTAAATATTTCATATGTTTCTAGCTTGCATTAATATAGATTTGCCATCCATCCAATTTTGATTGGATGGAAAATTAATTACAATGTGGCAAGGGCCTGCTGGTTGGGGAGGGGGCGGAAATGGTCATGGGGGGATGGCGAGGCCGAGGGTCTGAGAGGGAGGGAAAGGTCTGGGAGGAGGGAGAGAGGCTGAGGGTCGGAGAAGACGGAGGGGCCGCAAGTCGGAGGTTCACAGTATAGTGGGGGGTGAAGGCTCTGGTAACAAGGCCAAAGAATGCAGTTCTGCTGGTATAATGCCTTACACTATTTCTAATTGTCCTGAATAACTGTTAAGGTCTTTGTTATTGCTTGTAATTTTGACTTTCCTGTCTGCAGAGAGCAGCTCCATTCATCATTCTCCATCTCTATGGAGGCCCAGTTGCTAGTTTAGTAAAAACAAGATGGACTGTCTGCTTCTCAATTTCCTCAATCCAGCACATCTTTAGAACTGCATTTCTCCATCTTTAGAACCCCATTCGGGCTCTCACGCAAGGACCAGGATTTTCCGTGCCTGCTGGCATCGGGCATGTTCAGTGGTTTGTGTGGGCAATATGGCATGATTGGTTTCATGACGGCGTAAAACCAGTTTGCAATTGTCTACTCAGTCTGCCGATGGCGACCTGCAATTGCCGCCATCGGACATCAGGAACCTTCATTGTAATTCATCTGCATATCATTATTAGGCCAGCCCATCAGAATCGTTCCTCTTCTTTGCGCGCACCCCCCCACCCCCCAACCAAACTGGATCGTCCGCCCGTGTCAGCTGGAAAACATGCCAGTATGTTTCACAATAAAATACACAAGGCATGCGCTTGGAAGGCTGCACTTCACTCTGGACTTCAAGGTTTGTTTGCCTACCTTGCTTCAGTCATCAGTGCCAGGCTTACAGGCAGCACCACATTTTTTAGGGGGGGCTCACAGGCAAGTCTTTACCTACCTGGTCAGCCATGTGTGGATGGCTTTTCAATGGCTGGTGGCTTTTCAATGGCTGGAGGGCTGGGCCTTGCTTGGGAAAAGGAGAGAAGTGGCCTCAGGCAAGGGAAGAGGCTGCAGGACAAGGGCTGTACTGGGCAAGGAGGGTATTCCAGAGTTGTGGGGGTACATGTTGATCTGAGCAAGTGGCCTCAAGATGGTGAGGGCTGAGGAGGCAGTCTCCAGAGGAGATGAGGCTAGATGGAGATGTGAGTGTATGTGTGAGAATGGGTGCTGTTATCCCTTGAGCTGGCAGTGAGTGAGATGCCAATGAATGTGTGATGGGCTTGAGTGTGTGAGTTTAGTGTGATAAGATGGTTGCCATACCCTGGCTGCACAGATGAGATCATTCATCCTCTACCTGCATTGGATAGCCAATCTCTTCTGTGCAACATAGGCAATGGCAGTGGTGATCAGTGCCAACTATGCTGGAATGGTAATGTTGCTGCCCCTCCGGCCAGAGCGGGGGTAGAGGACATCACAGCGGGCCTCCACAGCATCCAAAAGGCGCTTGAGGGCTGCAGTCGTCTTGCCTTTTGGTGCCAAGTCTTCTTTGTAGTCCTGGACTGGAAGCACTGAGTTTGGCTGTACTTTAAATGTAGTGTCTGGTGTGATGAAACGGCGAGGTTATGGCTTGGCAGGCGAATCTGAGCCTGCCCGCCATCGAAACGGTGTGTACCCTGGGAATGCATAATTAATGCGATGGATTTGGGATGATATGGTGTGAAAAGCCATCATTGTGGCTGGCGGGTAAAGCATTGTTTTTCCCGCCTGCTACCACATTTGGGCGGAATCGTCCCAGATTTACAGTAAGAAATTACAACTTGGGCAAGGCACTGGAGTACTGTGCAAGTGTACAGTGCTTATAACTAGTATACCCCAGAAACACACACACTTGTTATTCCAATCAAGAATTTAAAGAAAAAAATATGTTTTCTAAAAAGAAAATGGTCTTCCTGTATCCTTGAAAGCACAGTTGTGATATTCACCCAACTTTAGTTTCGGAATGTAAGAATCTGAGATTTCTTAATTTGCATCTTATTCATTCCGGTCAGTTAAACTTACAAAGCATGTTCAGGATCTTTAAAGCTGACACAAATTATGCATAATTAAACTGGCTTAATGATGTAAGATAATTGCAATGTGCAAAGGTCTGTTTGAATTACTCAAAATGTATGAATTTTATTATCACCTAAGTCACTCACTCCTGTAGTATTCGTTACCTGCCACCCCAGGTCATTGTGTATGTGCACGTAAAATTTCTTAGTTTTAGAATGGGATGAGTTGAAATGATGGCCATAATTTTTATTTTTATCAACTGCTTCCATTATTAAAATTGCTATTCTGCACCCTGCTTAGAAGAACTGACTGTCTTTTTCCTAAAAGACAAAAATCATCCTTTTTATAGGCCAAAGGATGCAATCAGGGCTCTCAAAAAAAGGCTGAGTGGAAACAAAAACTACCGGGAAGTGATGCTTGCTTTAACGGTGAGTGGAAAAAAAAACTGTTTTACTTCTGAGAAATGTCTTCAAATATTTGACATACATTGCTTTTTAAAATGCTGTTGCTATTGTCATGAAGGCAAGCACATCAGTTAACTTGTGTGAAATTCTTGCATGGAGCAATGAGGTGTATGACCAGTAAATGGATTTTTGGTATTAGTAATTGAGGGACAAATGATAGCTGGAACATCATGAAGACTCCCTGCTCTATGTTGAATAGAGCCCTAGGGGCTTTTATCATCCAGCTGAACAGGTAGATGTTGCTTCAGTTTAATGATGGATGAGTGGTAGTGCTTTGTCCAATCTACTTGCCATTCCACAAGTTTGAGAGAATATTTTCTGCTTTTACATATGCAGGTACCTCATTCACTATGTAGTAACTAAGTACACTTCAATGCTAGTCGGCCATTCTGTCTCCCCTCCAACTCCATTTCAGCAGCTACTGTTTTTCCCTCATAGCCCCTTTGTAATGTTGAACTTTGGATGGCATGTTAGTCAGTACTTGTCTGGATAATTGCCTCCACCACTGAATGTGGGTGGAGGTAATGTTTTCTGCCCTGTTTGTTAGTCTATTGTAAACGATATTTATCAAACTAATGGACAGATTTCAACGAAACTTGGTACACAGGATATGGCCCAACGAAGAACTGATATGTTTTCTGAGAAGATGCACATCCAGATCCTGGAATTTTTTTAAAGACCTGTTAACATTGCGAGATAGGGCAAATTAGTTTTTCTAGTATGCTGAGGATTATCTCCGCTTCTGTGGTGGAATTGGTCACAGCAGGCAAAATGTGAGTGGAGTTTTCGGAGCAGATTATTGGATGTAATTGGCCTGAAGCCTCTTCAGTAAGATGGAAGCTCTTGATTTAAAAAAGATTTCTTTTTATAACTTTGGAGTAACAGAGCATCAACCAGACACGGGAAAAACCCTGAGGAAGAACTGTGTAATTGTAGTAATAATAAGTTAACACAGTGTGTGACAGAGGTATGCGTTCTATTGAGTCCCCTCATTACTTGTTACTGTTGTACCCAACAGACTAAAAATATTTAAGAGTGACTGTTTCCCCACTTTGGGATTCTTTGATCTCTGTACATAGTGAATGAGATACCTGCACATGTAAAAGCAGAAAATATTCTCTCAAACTTGTGGAATGGCAAGTAGATTGGACAAAGCACTACCACTCATCCATCATTAAACTGAAGCAACATCTACCTGTTCAGCTGGATGATAAAAGTCCCTAGGGCTCTATTCAACATAGAGCAGGGAGTCTTCATGATGTTCCAGCTATCATTTGTCCCTCAATTACTAATACCAAAAATCCATTTACTGGTCATACACCTCATTGCTTTTGAAGATTTAATGTGGGAACCTGGGCTTTCAGTATCTAAACTTTGCAGTAGTCGCTAACATTGTATTTTTATCCTTTCATGGGTTGTGGGCATCACCCTAGCGTTTGTTGCCCATCCCTAATTGACCTTAATATGAATGGCTTGCTAGGCCATTTGTGGATCTGGAGTTGCATGTAGGCTAGATTGGATAAGGACATCCTAAAGGATCAGATAGGATTTTACAAAAATTTCTAGATTTGTTAATTGAATTCAAAGCTACCATGGAGGGATTTGAACCCATGTCCCCAGAGCATTAACCTGGATCTCTGTGAATTACCACTGCACCATCTCACCTGAGATTAACAGCCTTCATTTTATAATGTCCTCAAACCCAATGAATAAACCATTGATTGTGTAATTTATTTGTAAGGATTTTTGATTAGATGTTTAAGAGTGGTGTTGCAACTGACAGCTAACAGCATTAATAGCTAATTCTACCACCAGTGATCTCTTAAGAGGAGTTTGGAGTATTTTAAAAAGAAATAAGCTTCTACTACATCACTTTTTTATAGGGAAAGAACAGACGAAATATTCTATCACATGCTTGCTGTCTCAGATTAATCTGTTGCAAGTAATTGAGTGAGTGTTTTAAGTTCAACAGATAATTTCATTTATCTCACTTTCATAATTAGATTTTGGAGACATGTGTTAAGAACTGCGGTCATCGTTTCCACGTCCTTGTAGCCAACCGTGACTTTGTTGATGGCGTATTGGTAAAAATTGTCTTGCCCAAGAATAATCCACCAGCTATTGTACAGGATAAAGTCCTTGGATTGATTCAGGTAAGTGTTTTTACAATTTAAAAATACATTTGCTTCTCTATTGTGTAAATACTTCATAAAAGTTTTGAAAACAACTTTCACATTCAAGATGCCATATTTAGTATAAACTATCAACAAATCACAAGTAACTTTTAAAAAAAATATAAAGAAACCTAGATTTTTACTTCTGTTGTTATGAACTCGAGATAACAAGCATAGGGATCAGAGGCCCCCATTGTAGAGAATTAGCCTTTAAAGGATTCAAGCTCAATTTGGATCATCCCTTTGGAAATACCTAAGCAACAGCTTTAAAGCAATAGACTTGGTGAGCATGTGCATACTACAACTGCACTTCAGACTCCATATTATTCACAAGTAATACCATGAATTATCAGCTGGTATAAGACATAGGAGCAGAAATTAGGCCATATGGCCCATCGAGTCTGCTCCGCCATTCAATCGTGGCTGATAAGTTTCTCAACCCCATTCTCCCGCCTTCTACCCGTAACCTTTGATTCCCTTAACAATCAAGAACCTATCTTGGTCTTAAATACACTCAATGACCTGGTCTCCACAATCTTCTGTGGCCATGAATTCCATAGATTCACCACTCTCAGGTTAAAGAAGTTTCTCCTCATCTCTGTTCTGAAAGCTCTTCCCTTTACTCTGAGGCTGTGCCCTCAAGTCCTAGTCTCTCCTATTAATGGAAACATCTTCCCCACGTCCACTCTATCCAGGCCTTTCAGTATTCTGTAAGTTTCAATCAGATCCCCCCCCTCATCTTTCTAAACTCCATCGAGTATAGACCCAGAGTCCTCAAACGTTCCTCATATGTTAAGCCTTTCATTCCTGGGATCATTCTCGTGAACCTCCTCTGGACCATCTCCAGGACCAGCACATCCTTCTGAGATACGGGGCCCAAAATTGCTCACAATGTTCTAAATGTGTCTGACCAGAGCCTTATAAAGCCTCAGCAGCACATCCCTGCTTTTATATTCTAGTCCTCTCGAAATAAATGCCAACATTGCATTTGCCTTCCTAACTACCGACTTAACCTGCAAGTTAACCTTAAGAGAATCCTGGACTAGGACTCCCAAGTCCCTTTGCACTCTAGACTTCTGAATTCTCTCCCCATTTAGATAATAGTCTATGCCTCTATTCTTCTTACCAAAGTGCATGATCTCACACTTGCCCATGTTGTATTCCATCTGCCACTTCTTTGCCCATTCTCCTAACCTGTCCAAATCTTTCTGCAGCCTCCCCGCCTCCTCAATACTACCTGTCCCTCCACCTATCTTTGTATCGTCTGAAAACTTAGCCAGGATGCCCTCAGTTCCTTCATCTAGATCATTAATGTATAAAGTGAAAAGTTGTGGTCCCAACACTGACCCCTGCGGAACTCCACTAGTCATCGGCTGCCATCCTGAGAAGGACCCCCTTATCTCCACTCTCTGCCTCCTGCCAGACAGCCAATCTTCTATCCATGCTAGTACCTTGCCTCTAACACCATGGGCTCTTATCCTACTGAGCAGCCTCTTGTGTGGCACCTTTTCAAAGGCCTTCTGGAAGTCCAATTAGATAACATCCATTGGTTCTCCTTTGTTTGATCTACTTGTTACCTCCTCAAAGAATTCTAACAGATTTGTCAGGCATGACCACCCCTTGATGAAACCATGCTGACTTTGCCTGATTTTACCATGCACTTCCAAGTATTCTGAAATCTCATCCTTAATAATGGGCTCTAAAATCTTACCAACAACCAAGGTCAGGCTAATCGGCCTGTAATTTCCCATCTTTTGCCTCACTCCCTTCTTAAACAGGGGAGTTACATTAGCGATTTTCCAGTCCTCTGGGACCCTCCCTGACTCTAGTGATTCCTGAAGGATTACCACCAACGCCTCCACTATCTCTTCAGCTATCTCCTTCAGAACTCTGGGGTGTAATCCATCTGGCCCAGGTGATTTATCCACCTTCAGACCTTTCAGTATGTTGTAACCATGGTTCATTGTTCAATGAAAGTCACTAATTGAGCACCAAGAATTAGGAGCAGGCTATTCGGCCCCTCAAGCATGCTCCAGCATATGATATAAGATAATGGCTGATCTGATTGTGATTTCAACTCCACTTTCCTGTCTGCCCACCCCATAATGCTTGACACACCTGCTGATCAAAAATCTAATTCAACCTTGAACATATTCAATTATCCAGCCTTCACTGCTTTCAGGGAAGAGAATTCTATAGACTAACGACTCTGAGTGAGAATTTCTACTTATCTCCATCTTAAATAGATCCTTAATTTTTTTAACTGTTTCTGTTGGTTTTTGATTTTCCCATGAGAGGAAACATCTTCTCAGCATCCACCCTGTCAAGCCCCTTCAGAATCTTACATGTTTTAATTAGATCACCACTCATTCTTCTAAACTCTAATGGATACAGGCCCAACCTGTCCAACCTTTCCTCATAAGATAACCTCTTCATCCCAGGAATCATCGAGTGAACCTTCTCTGAACTGCCTCTAATGCAATTATATCCTTTTAAGGAGACCAAAACTGTACACAGTATTCCAGGTATGGTCTCGCCAATGCCCTAGCATAACTTGCCTACTTTTATACACCATTCCCCTTGCAATAACCACCAGCATTCCCAATGGTACAGCTCCTATATTTTCCCAATATTGACGCCAGTGCCTCATGAATCAAAACCTATTTCTCCCATGCTAGTCTTTGAACTACACATTTAACTCCCTAATCTTATTTACCCTATGTCAATTCATTCGTGGCTAAGGTAATAATCCAGTGATGATAACCTACTGACATTCTTCTTTTAAATTTAGTGCCTAGCTGCTCATAATCTCTTTGTAGAACCTCTTTCCTTGTCCTATCTGTGTTATTGGTACCTACGTGGATTACGACAACTGGATCCTTACTGCCGACCAAATTCCTCTCCATCCCCGAGTTGATGACTCAAGCCCTGGCACTGGGCAGGCAGCATAGTCTTCTGGATTCTCTGGCTGGAGAGAACTGTGTCTATCCCCCTGACTATACTACCACACGTTCTTATTTACTTCCCCTGCATGAGTGTCTTTCTGTGCCACAACCAGTTTTCTCATCCATACAAGCTGCAAGAACCTCAAACCTCTTGGACAAGTGCAAGGACTGTGGCTTCTCTATTGCAACCTTCTGGATCCAAAGTATCCAGGTTACTTTCCCCCTCCCTGATGAATTGCAGTGTCCGCAGTTTGGCCCCTAACTCATATTAAATCTGAGCCAAAGCTTCTCAAGCTGCAGACGCTTGCTGAAGATGTGTTTGCCTTGGATCACACCTGTCGCCCACCAGCTCCCACCTACAGCAGCTGCCACACATCTGCCTTGCCAACTTTATCTTGTTTTAATTTCATTTTTGTTTTAATTAATGTCTCTAGTCTTGCTTGTGCCTCTAGACTTAGAATTTGAATACTCCCTGGATTTAAATTGCCTAGTTTAGGTAAAATTAATAAGAAATTCTCACCAGCCAATCACATACCTGGCTCCCTGTGATGTTATACCTCTTTTTTTCCAAACACAGGCTCTGGACCCACCAGTTGTGTAATGGCCCTGCTGTCCTCAAAATCTCTCTGCTTTTTAACTTTTTTAATTTAACTGTCCTTTAGTAAGTGCCAAATGGGTACTATTAAAGTCTCATTTCATTAACCAATTGCAACTCAATGGCTTAGTGAGCAAATGTGCAATATAGTGTGATTTTTGTGCCCTCGTATCATGGCCAGAATGCCCTGGCAATCTGATTTTTTTTTTTTTTTTCGGGCATCTCTATCCCTCCCACTCCCTTCCCAGTTGCTGAACAGGCAAGGCATGCCCAAGTGTTCTGTGCAATGCTTTCTAAGCTGGGCTGTACCCAGACTTAGTGTCAGCCCCAGTGCAAGCCCCACTATTAATTGCTTGAAACAGCAATGCATTTTTGTGCCCTGATGCTGCAGTCGCAGAAAATTTAGATGCCAGACTGGATACATTCCCTACAGCTCGTTAACAGTGGAATACCGGCCCCAGACCTAATGTTGTGGTCTTTGAATGAAGCCTGGAATTCCCAGGAGCAGAAACTTGACATACCAGACCATTGAAAGAAAATGTGCCATGAGAATTATTAATCTTCCTGTGTGTTGGAAAGATCCTCTGATACATTGTTTGGTGTCTTCACTCCTAGGCTTGGGCTGATGCTTTCAGGAGTAGTCCAGATCTGACTGGAGTAGTTCATATTTATGAAGAGTTGAAGAGAAAAGGGATGGAGTTCCCAATGGCAGACCTGGATGCACTGTCTCCAATACACACACCAGGGAGAGTAAGCGTTAACATATGCCAGTGTGCATTTGCAGTACTAACTTACATATAAACTGCATTTTGTTCAACGCAAATAAAATCAGTTGTTGAAGTTGAGCATGCAGCTTTTAGGTGAATTTATAGGTTATAGTTATGACCTGCAAATGGCGCAAAAGATTAATATAAATGATTATTTTAGTGTTGAACCCCTTTCGCACTTTTAATGGGAACATTGGTCCAGGTTAATATCTACATTAAAATTGCACAGGTTGCCTTTTTTCTATTGGAAGAGGGATTTGATTCATTTGCAGCCTATATAAATGTCAAAATAGTATAATGAATGCCTTCTGTGATGTGGTGTTAAATATTACGTTATTTAAGAAAATTCAGCTATCTGTTTTATTTTATGGACAAAACTGTTCCCCAGTTATCTCCACATTCACACTTTCAAAATAATGAAAATAAAATTATATTCTGCATGTAGACTTCCTCCGTTGAACTAACTGCCTTGCATAATGGGGACAAGCAATAATTTTGATGTTTGTGTAAAAAGTTTGAATCAAAGATTACCTTCTGAGGTGAGGAGAGTCTGCTTTCAGATTAGTTACTAAATTTCAGGTTGTGCTTTTTTCTAAAATACAAACAATAAATACTGTTGCACTGCAATTGTTGAGCTTATTTTCAAGTGGAGAGAAGTCTTGGTTCTTTGATATTTCTGAAATGCAGTAACCAGTGTTCTTGTGTACTCGGCGTAGCTGTAGAGCCTCATTGTTATCTCTGCTTCAGAGTTTCCGTGCACTTCCATGTTTGTCCAGGGACTCCTCCCTTTTCAATTTTTGTCAACATCATTGTAACTGGCCTATTTTGTGCATGTTTAGAATTTTTGGTAGATTTGATGCCACATTTTGAAAGTTTGTCATTTGAAACAATTTTAAAAAGCACTTGTTTTGAAAATGTGCTGTGATTAAGCTGGATGAGTCAGTGAATCTTAACTCACCTTACTCCATTGAGGAAATACAGTTGCTTTGTCAGAAGTTGGAAAGTATTTATTAGCATTCATTCTGAACTTCTGAAAATAAAAGCTATTGGAGTTTCAAATGTTGTTTCATTTTTGCACTGAATATATGTGGTTATATATATATATATATATATATATTTTCTTCAATTGCAGTGTATTCCTGAGGTGGATCCTGCAATGAACAAACCAATGCCTCAGTCCCTGCAGAAAAACACAAACAGCTTGCCACCTGCACCGTCCATGCTAACTGCCTATTCAGTCCCTCAAGGCCTTCCAACTGGACCAATCACTGCGAACATTGAACAGGTGAAAAAGCAAGTTTATTTATATAGTCCCTTTTTTAAGAACACATGAAATAGGATCCAGAGTAGAATGTATGGCTTCTTGAGCCATTCATTGTGATCATGGATGATCATTTGCGAAATTCTGCTTTCCCTCCTGCTCCCCATATCCCTTGATTCCCTGAGAAGCCAAAAATCTCTCAGCCTTGAATGCGATTAATGATGGAGCATTCACAACTCTCTGGGGTTGAGAATTCCAAAGCTTCACAGCCTTCTAAGTGAGGGGGAAAAAAATTCCCTCCATCTCAGTCCTAAATGTTTGGCCTTGTCTCTTCCTGAGACTTTACCACCATGTTCTAGATTCTCCAGCCAGGGAAACCACCTCAATGTCCATCCTATCAAACTCCCTCAGAATCTTGTATGTTTCTGAGGTCACCTCTCATCCTTCTAAACTCCAGAGAGTATAGGCCTAGTTTACTCAGCCTCCCAACATTGGACAACCCCCTCATCCCAGGGACAAATCTAGTGAACCTCCAGTGCACCACCTTCAAGGTAAGTATACCTTTCCTTAGATATGGAGACCAAAACTGTGCACAGTGGTCCAGGTGTGGTTTTACCAAAACCCTAAAATTGTAGCAAGACTTCCTTGTTGATGTATTTTAGTTCCCTTGCAGTAAAGACCAACATAAAGGCTTGCTGTGCATTCATACTAACATTTTTTGTGTTTCTTGTACAAATCCCTTTGAACATGAACAGTTACATGCTTCATGCTTTTTAAAAGAATTCTGCTTTGCTAGTCTAACAAAATTAACCTCTCACTCACCCTCATAATACTCCATCTGCTACCTTGTTGCCAACCCACTTAACCTGTCTATATCTCTGTATCCTCCTCACAGCTTACATTCCCACCTAGCTTTGTATCTTCAGTAAACATAGATATTACTCTTGGTTTCTTATTTGAAGTAATGGCTTGGATTGTAATTAGCTGAGCCCCGGTAACAGTCCTTGCAGAACTCTGCTAACCAAAGCCTGTCAACTTGCTAATGCCTTGTTTATTGCTACCCTATCCACTAACCAACCCACCATCCAAATTAATATAACGTAATAAAATGTCTCATGGCACCTCAGCATTATAAAGCAAGGCTTGACATGAAGCCAAATATGGTGAAGCCAAATAGGACAGATGACTGTAAGTTTTGTCAAAGAGATGGGATTTAAGGAGTGGCTTAATTGAGAAAAGAAAAGCAGACAAACTTAGGGAGAGAATACTAGACTTGAGGCCTAGGCTGCTGAAAGCACCAATGGTGGAACAGTTGAAAATAGTTGTTCAAGAGGCCAGAATTAGAGAGTACCTATCTCCCGAAGGTTAAGGTGCTGGAGGAGATTACATAGATAAGGAAGGTACGAGGTCGTGGAGGGGTTTGCAAAAAAAATGACAATTGTAACATCGAACCATTGCCAAATGTTTGTAGGACTCGCAGCTCCCCAACCGCACAGAAAGCAAGGATGGTAGAGTATTTACTATTTCAGATTCAGTGCAAATAAGATGATTCTATTTTGTCAGTTAATATATTGTACATTCTGCCTTGGGCACCAGTGGGTTATGCATACATGTATAAAATCAGAAAACGCTGGTGAAACTCAGCAGGTCTCGGCTATATGGACTTGAAACGTTAACTCTGTTTCCCTCTCCACAGATGCTCCCATACCTGCTGATTTTACCAGCATTTTCTCTTTTCATTTCAGATTTCCAGCATCTGCAGTATTTTTGCTTTTATACATACTTGTATTTGCTTTAACCCCTTATGGGAAGGCACTGAAGGAATTTGTTTGAGTATGACATTTGAAACCTTTTTTTGCTAGCTTTTGCACCGGAAATAGATGTGATGCTGGACAAATTGTGTTACAATGCAGTAACAGATAAATGGGGTATGACTGGGATGGTGCAGTAGATTCGACAATGTGATGCTGGACCAATTATGTGTTACGATGCAGTAACGGATAAATGGGGTATGACTAGGATGGTGCAGTAGATTCAACAATCACCACCTGGTTTTTCAATGTGAGTGAGTCTGTTTCTGTGTTTGTAATATTCTGTGTTGGCTAATCTAAGGGTTTACCCTTTGTTTTAAGTTGAGCCTTTTGTATGGCAGCTTGCCAGGTTGCGCACCGAGCTGGATGTTGTCCGTGGGAATGCAAAAGTGATGTCTGAAATGTTGACTGAGACGGTCCCTGGGCAGGAAAATCAATCAGATTTTGAATTGATGCAGGTGAGAATGCTCAAGTTATTTGAGTTGCATTTTAATCTCTAATGTGTGGTATCAAACCTCAGTAAAACAGGGACCCACATCCAGTTAATCTTGAGGCTAAATTCTCCCTAAGCTTCAGAATACTTTTAAAAATTTTCAATATCGACAAGTTCTCCTGTAACACTACATTGTATTATCTGTAGTACAATCTGTAGGCAACCTTGTGGCTTATTCAGGAATTTCCTTTTCAAATATGTTGAAACATAGGGCAGAATATTGCCGTCGGTGTGTGGGGGCAAGCCGACGCGTAAAATGACACTCAGTGACGTCTGGCGTGCAAACCGACGTCATCGCGTGTCATTTCAATATTTTGTTCAGCAGCCACGTGGTAAAGGTGACTGCATGCCCACCGAACTGTTAATGGCCTATTAAGTCCATTAAAAAGTAATTTTAACTTGTTAACAATGCTGCCCATCCAACCAAGGTCGGTGGGCAGGTGAAAAGCTCAAGCGGCCTTCACGTTTTTCAGGAAACCTCATCCACGGGCAGGATGAGATTTCCTGAATGTTTTCTAAAATAATTAAATAAATTTTGAACACTTCACAAACATGTCCCAGCTCTCAAGTGACACTGTCACATGAGGGGACATGTTTAAATAATTTTTTACTTTATTTATGAAAAAATTTTATTACCTACTTCAATTTCCCTGAGGCAGCTCTGTGCCTCAAGGAGATTGCTGTACTCTTGTGCATGCATGCACAAAAGAGTGCAGCCCCCAACTGTCCCTCCTCCCCCTGCCCACACTGAGCACTACCAGCCGCATGTTACGCTGGGCAGGCCTTAATTGGACCACCTGCGTAAAATGGCAGTGCACAGCCAATCGCAGGCGGTGATCGACTCTGCGCCCGCCCACGCCCACTCCCAAACAGCCCACCCGCCATAGGAAAAATGCACTCCATACTGTTGAAATAAGTGGCATGAGGTTGTTGTCTTGAAGGGTGGCTGTTTTGAATGCGTTGGAAAGCTCTCCTCTCTCTAGGATCTGAAGCTAACTCCCACTGGAAGTCATAGAAAGTAAAACAGAGAAGGAAACTTTAGGTCTCTCACTTGCATTGATGTTCATTTGTAAACCAGAGCTATCTATTATAATTCCATTGCGTGGCTTTTTGTTAGTATTTACATTCGTCCTTTTCAAATGCTTATCCAATTAGGAATGTCGTCTGTGCTCTTAGGTGTTAGAATCCTACAAAAATTGTGTATGAGGTAGTTTTGTCCACTGAGCATACAGTGCAGAAGTGTCCCATAATTCAGTACCAATTGTCACTAAATTAAGAACTCTGAAGCCATAGTGTGACTAATGTGAGAAATGAGGGAAAAAAATCTCAGTTGGCCTGGAATTGAGCATATTAGGGGCAATTCCTACTGTTTGGCTTGTGCGTTACCCAACCTGGGACAGCTTGATACACTGAACTAAAGCAAAAAAGAAACGCTATTTTCAATTCTCTGCTGATCTTTGTGCACCAAAATTCTTTACAGAGAATTGTTTTATTGTGCTTTTAGTGACATAGAACCAGTTAACATGTCCTGTACTCTTTAAACAAGGAACTAAACCGTACATGCCGAGCAATGCAGCAACGAGTTGTAGAACTTCTCTCCAATGTAACCAATGAAGAGATCACAGAGGAACTTCTACATGTAAATGATGACCTTAATAATGTATTTCTTCGGTATGAGAGGTGAGTGATTAGCTTGCTGCTGCTTTTGTACAAATTATTTTCCTCATCTGCGACAGGTTTAGCATAACAATAAAATGTGTTGCATTTGATGACAGCAGTTTCTAAATGTTGCTGGTTAGTTCTGCCATGCAAATTGTGGGTGATGGTTTGTAGCCTAGAACTGCCAAACTTTATTGTTTTAAGACAGTTACAGTTTCTCATCTAATCCTGAGTAGAGAAGGACAAAAGGAGATTTGAGGGTTTTTTAAATTTTTGAAATGTTTCTATATTAAATAAGAAAATACTATTTGTATTCTGGTTGGGAGTTACTGATAAGGGATTATCAATGTAAAAGAGTCACTCAGAGAATGAGGAGAGTTCAGTAGAAATTGAGCGTGAAATGCATTGCCGTAAGGTGTTGAGGCAGAGACTATTGCATCCTTTAAGAGATGGTAGATAAATATTTGAAAAGAGGAAAATACAAGGCCATAGGAAACAGCAGAGCAGTTGGATTAGTTTTTGATTGCTCCAGCAAAGAGCTAGCACAGATGTGTTGAGCTAAATGCCCTCCTGCTGCGTTATAATTGTGGTTTCAAATCCTTCTCTGTTTGTATTGATATTTAGACCCCTATCCCTAAGTGTGGAGATGCAGAAATAAAAACAGAAAATGCTGAAATCATTCAGCATGTCTGGCAGCATCTGTGGAGAGAGAAAAAGTTAACATTTCAGTGATCTTTCATCAGAACTTCAAATGCAGAGTTAGTTATCAGGGCAAGTGATTTGTTGCTTTAGTCTATGTCGAAACGGGTATTTTCACTGTCTTCATTATATTTTTAATGCAACATACAGTTGGGCAACAATTCGTGTTATATGCAGAAAATGTAAAAATTACCAAGTTGGTTACAGGATTCTTACACTCTGTCAAACTTTCCCTAGTAACTTTCTGACCTGCAAAATGTGGAAATCTGAATTTCCTATTGGTGCCCTAAAATGTCGTCACAATTTTCTGCAAGATATACTGGTACATTTATAGGCTCAACCTAAGTAATTAATGATAATTCAAATTGGGCAAAAGCCTGCAATAGGCTTTGAGGTTACTTTTGTTTAGGGAACATAACCAAATTGAAGGAGACAGAGTTAGAGAGAGAGATGTTGGGAGCAAAAAGTAACATTGATATTGTCGCCCAAGTGGTTCCATTTCTGTACCCTGGGCAGGATTTTTAGCTCAGCGGGTGGGCACACCCCCGACCCAACCGAGCGTCAAATGACATCCAATGTCATCACATGCACTCACGATAATTCAGTTGGCAGACGTGTGCCGGAGTCGGCAACATGCCTACTGGCAATTAAAAAGCCTATTAAGGCCATTTAGAAGGTAATTGAAGTAAAATTTTCGCTACCGTCCAACCTTATGGTTGGCAGGCAGGCGAAAAGGCCAAGCAGGCTTTGCACTTTTCTGGAAACCTGATCCACAGGCGGGGATGAGGTTTCCAAAAGCAATTTTACATTAAATAATTTTTCATAACTTTCCTGCTCATGTGGGGGGGACATGTTTCATAACATTTATCAAATCTTTCATTTCTTTCAAATGAGCTGCCTCAGGGAGATTATGAAGCACACACTCATGCGCATGTGCCTGGCTCGCACTCCTTCCACTGCCTGCACTGGCAGCGCTCAGCGCTGCCGCTTGCCTTTCATGTTGGGCGGCCCTTAATTGGCCCACCAGCATGAAATTGCCTTTCGGGCCTGATCACAGGCAGCAGGCGGCTTCCCAACCGCCCCTGCCCGCCTCCGCCAAGCCTGCATGCTAAAGGCAAAATTCTGGCTCTAGTCTTCATGTTTTAGAAGGCAGCAATGTGAGAAATGCCACAGCAAACTGAACTTAATCTTCTGCTTGGTTAGTTACTGTTTTTGGGTTTCTTATGGTGCATCTCCATGGGGGCATTCTGGAACCTTTTGAAGTTAACAGCTAATATATAGCCATATGGCTTTTTATGATTTTTCATGTCTTCTGTGCAGTTTTGAACAATGCAGATCAGGACGTGGAAGCCAGGATGCAGAAGGTGGTGTAAGTAATGCATTTTTAAAAATTGATTTAAACATGATCATCTGCTGAATCATGTTTGTTGTGTAAACACTATATAATTTGTTTCAGCAACCGCAGCGATTAATTTTAAGACATATATTCCTTTTAGATGTCTCCAATTGCACCCTGTTGCTCTACTATCAACAAATTTAATGCCTGTGTAAATTTCTCAGAATGGTGGATTAAAGGGTTTTGGAGTCTTTTCACCAAAATAAGTGAAAAGGGTGACCTTAATGGTATATGCTGATTCTAATCAGAAAAATCTACAGAAGTTTTTGACAAATGGAAGGTTTTAAAATTTCATGCATTCTGTTCACTTTTCTCTCTCTCTCTCTCTCTCTCTCTCTCATTTCATTTAGGTATTGAATGAAGTTACGGACACAGATAATCTAATAGACTTGGGCCCAGGATCCCCTGCAGTTGTGAGCCCAATGGTTGGAAATATGACTGCTCCCAGTCTGTCCTCTCAGCTCGCTGGGCTAGGTAAGGAAGCTGTTTCATTATCTTTCTGGCCAGATTATCTAACCTAGGCAAAATTACCCAGAATTCCCTAATTCCTGCTTGGGATCCCAGTAAATAAAGCATTAACATGTGATCACAGTTGCCAAATATAAAGAATTGCTGTAAAAAGTTGTTTTGTCAGCTGATAACGTTGGGATTGGTGACTCCTTATTTTGATTAACCCAATAAACCCATGACTGCATGACCTTTTTTATGCAACCTTTCCAGGGTGATGGATGGTTGTTGGCATGTTAGTCAGATTTCAGCAGATAAGATTAGACTGTATTTCAAGGATGTTTGTGTTTCATTACTACCTGCCACAAAAAGGGTTGTGAACATTTTTTTAAAAAAACCAAACCAACTTTTATTAGTGTTGCAGATGATTTGTGGAGAAAATGTTTTGTGCTGAAAGAGACTACATTGACTTAATCATCTCTATCCATCAATAATGATGAGAAGCAGGATCCTGGTCTGATTTCTTCTTTCCAACCCAGGGATGTTGTCCAATTATTGCACCTCTATAGGGACCCAACAGAGATTAGCTAACTAGCTAGTTTGAAGATTAAACCTGGAGCCTTCTAGTTTGTTAAGCTTAATATTTTATTAGAAAGTGTTCTTTTTCCTCTTCAGCTATCAGTGAGCAATGTGAGGTGATTTCCTCTCGTGCCTGTGTGTGGTAACATTGTTTTTAAAAAAAAAACTGGTATTACTAGTGAGCACGTTAGGTTAAGGCATCTGACATCGGAATCAACTGCCATACTACCAATAGAAGAAAAAACTCTCATTTATGTCGCAGTTTTCATGACCACAGAAGATTCCAAAGCTTTTTACAGCCAATGAACTACTTTTGAAATGTAGTCACTGTTGTAATATAGAAAATGTACAGCCAGTTACACACAGCAAAATCCCACAAACAGCAATGAGATGATGACAAGATAAGCTTTTATGTAATGTTGGTTGCGGGCCACATATGGGGAGAACTCCTGTGCCCTTCAAACTATGCAGTGGAACCTTTGACATCCGCCCAAGAGTGCAGACAGGGCCTCGGTTTAATGTCTCATCGAAAGACAATGCCTCTGGCGGTACAGCAGTCCCTCAGATCTGCACAGGGAATGTCAGACTAAATTTTCTGCCCAGATCTTTGGAGTTGGACTTGAACCCACAACCTTGTGACTCAGATGAATGCTACCACAGAGGAGATCGTCTCACTCATTTATAAACTCGCTACCAATAGCAATTAGAGGAAATACCCCTCATTCATGTCTTTTTTTTTAAATTCAAAACATGAATTTCTGATATAAATGATATTGAGAGCACCTTTAAAACAAGATTGTTTCATGTTGCCAGACCTGATTTCTAAACTTTATTCATGAGTTAATAATGTTTCAGGTCAGTAGCCCCTCATCGGAACTGGAAAAAATGTTAGAGATGTGACGAGTTTAAAGCAAGTATGGAAGCAGGGAGGGGAGGATAGGACAAAAGGGGAAGGCATTTACTATGGTGGAAGACAGAGATAAATGATGGTGTAAGGGAAAAGGGGGTGACAATAGGACAAGTAAAGAAGTAAAAGATGTGTCTCAAGGGGTTATAAATGGGAAAACAGAATCATTGCCAACTCTGCTGCCCAAAAACAAAACCAAAAAACACAAAGCGAGATGGGGCAGAGGTTACAATCTAAAATTCTTCAAGTCTGTGTTGAGTCCAGACAGCTGTTAAGTGCCTAATTAAAAGATTAGGTGCTGCTCCTGGAGATTACATTGAGTTTCATTGGAACAATTTAGGAGGCCAAGAAAATAGTTGGATTAGAGTAAAGAATTAAAATGGCAGGTGACTGGAAGTTCAGGGTCATCCTTGCAAACTGAATGGAGATATTTTACAAAGCAGTATCCCCAATGTAGAGGAAACTATCATGAGTAGTAAATACAGTATACTAAATGGAAAGAAGTACGAGTAAAGGACAAATGTTGCATGTGCTGCACATGCATGGGAAAGTGCTGTTAGAAGAGGAAGGTGTTGGGGATGATAGAGGAGAGAACCAGCGTGTTGCAGAGGGAACGGTCCCTTCAGAGTGCTGGGAAAGGAAGTTGCATTTAGTGTCATCACACTGGAGGTGGAAGAAATAACAGAGGATGATGCATTGAATGTGGAAGGTGAAGGCAAGGGAAACGTTATGATGGTCTGGGGAAGGGGTTGAAGGGATGAGAGCAGAAGTGCTAGAAATGAAATGGATACGGTTGAGGGTCCTGTCAGCCAAATTGGAGGGGAAATTTTTCAGTTGAGGAAAAAGGGAGACATATTGGAAACGTTAGTAGATTGCACTGTCAGAACAGATACGAAGGTGAAACTGGGAGAATGAAACAGAGTCTTTACAGGAAGCGGGGTGTGAGGAAGTATAATTCATGTAGTTGTAGGAATCAGTGGGCCTCAGGGTGATCAACTGTCCCATACTTTATGGGAATGTCCCTTTTTTATCTTTACTTAATTCTCCCGCATCCTTTAACACTTCCTCCCCAGAGCGCCATTGTAATGTATTTCTGGTGGTCTTGTGCTTCTTGTATCGTCGGTAGTAACTGCACATGTGCTGCTATGATGTCAGCCCATGCCTCCCTGGAGTTGGACTGGAGCCAAGAAGGAATGAGGAGCACTGGAGCGGAACCTCCGTGTGCTCACTCTTGCAAGTAAAAATTCAGTACTTTAGGTAAGGACCTAAAGGGGTGGTTCCAGGATGAGGCCCGATAGCCCCGTGCTGGGTGGGCAGGGGAGTCTCAGCGCAGCCTGAGGCTTGCCTTGGGATCAGGCTGGAGGCTCACTCAGGATTAAGGGCACAACCCGAGGCTTGCTTGGAGTTGAGGTGACACCTGGAAGAGAAACCAACCAGCAGCAGGCCCAAGTCTGTGGGGGGAGCGGGGTGCAGTGTGGGTTTGGAGTCTCAGGCGAAGCTGGGGATGGAGTTTGCTGATTTAGAAGGGGGAGGAGTTTGGGGAGAGGGGCTGCTGAGTATGTCCATTGGAGAAAGGGAGTTGGGTAGAGTTGCGTGTGTTTGAGTGCTGGGAACAGTGTGGAGCTTCAAGGAAGCAGTGTGCACAGCGTCATTGGGGGTCAAGGTGGCAGATAGTAAGCGAAGTATTTTCCTATGTAGAGCATATTTTTGTTTTTGGGCAACCCTTTTGGGTCTCCTCAACCCTGATGAGGCTATGCACGTTGTACCCTGAACCCCCGCCACCTCCATTGGCCTTGGATCTTGCTGACACTCCCTCTGGCCTGTGGTCGTACCAGCAACCTCCCACCCCCCTATCAAAGTGTCCCTTACTTTTTTTCCCCACAGCATTGGTCACCCTGATAGACCCTATAGTGGATATTAGTCAATGGTCTATCCAATAAGTAGGGACAGACAAGTTAGGAAAGGGAGAGTCAGGTGGGCCATGTGAAGGTGGGAGCAGTATGGAAATGGTGGCAAAATTGATGAAATTATCCAGTTCCAGGCAAGAGCAGGAAACTGCACCAATATAGGGATCACTGTATTGGCAAGAAGCTAGGGAGGAATCCAAGTAGGACTGGGGGGTGGAAAAAGAGAATGTTCCATATATCCCATATAAATGCAGATATATCCAGTTCCCCATAGCAACAGTGTGTTTTTAAAAAAAAAAGTTCAGCCAGGTGGAAGGAGGTGGTGGATGGAGACTGGTTGGGCCTCCGTTCAAGGAAGAAACTGAGAGCCCTCAGACCATTCTGGTGGGGGATGGAAGTGTAGAGCCTCACTTAGATGCATTTTTTGTTTCTTGTCCATTTGTTAGGAAATAGAAATACTTTAAGTAAGCTATATTTGTATTTGTTGGTGTTAGGAATAAGATGTATCTTTAAGCTTAAATTCAATTTATTTTTTTCTCTATTTGTGGGTTAAAATGTGAAACCTGGAATCAAGCTTGTCGAGTCATAACATCAGCTGGGATCATAAGGTGGGGGCTCGTCTGGGATTATTGTTTATAAGGTTGGATCTCTTATGCAATTGGAAATCCTTGAACATTGGTGGGATCTGTGAATCTTTACAAATTGAATACATGGAGGTACAGAAGTACTGGGTATAGGAATTAGAGTTGCTGTGAGGTCTATGATATGGGTTGAAATGCAACATGGCTTTGGGGGTTGCTAAGACTTTTTGTAAACCAGCAGAATTGACAGGTAAATTGGAGTTAGAATTACCCATAGGGGCGAGGAAAGCAGACGTAGTTGAGCTAATAGCGTGGCAATTGAATTGGCTAAGATTCAGTTGCAAATGAAAGACTTGAATGGGAGGCAAAAGAAAAGGAAGGAGAAAGAGAGAAGGGAAAAGAGAGCATTTAAAATAGAAATGGAAAAGTGAAAACTTGACCGCCAGAGAGAGAAGTTATCAATGGAGGAAAGAGAGAAAGAACGAGAGGGAATACCAGCTTAAAAGGCTAGGCTTTAACAGAGAGACCCCAGATGCTGAAGAAGATTCTGATGGTGAAACAACCATCTTCAACCCAAAATCTGGTGGGGAGATGTTTAAATTTGTACAAGCTCTGCCAAAGTTTGAGATAAGGGATGCAGAGGCATTCTTTATTTCATTTGAAAAGGTGGCTAAGCAAATTAAATGGCCAGAAGAAATCTGTACATTGCTCTTAAAGAGTAGGTTGGTGGGTAGAGCTCATCATGTCCGAAGAGGTATCAGTGGATTGTGATGCAGTAAAAAAGGCTATTCCAAGTGTATATGAACTAGCCCCTGAAGAATACAGGCAGAATTTTCAGAACATAAGGAAACAGCCTGGGCAGACCTATATTGAATTTGAGAAGGTAAAGCAAAATAATTTTGACCGTTGGATATGGGCATTGAAGGTAGAGACAACATATGAAGCTCTTAGGGAAATAATTCTCTTGGAAGAATTTAAAGATTCACTTCCCCCTGTAGTTGGAACCCATGGGGAAAACCAAAGGGTTAAAACAGCTAGACAGGCAGCAGAAATGGCTGATTCTGAACTGGTCACACCCACAAACCGAAAAGGATAGAAGGTGAAAGGAAGGCAGGTAGCCAGGGAACAGAAGGGACAGTTGGGAATTCCCAGGAAATACCTTCCTTTCTGGTGAGGAGGAGCTGAGGGTGGGAGTGAGATTCGAAGGTGGGACATGGTTGGGCACATTGCAGGAGATTAAATGGTAGACCCAATTGCAGTATAGGAATACCTAAGGAATCCTAAGGAAATGGCTGATAAAACTGTAGCACTGGTACAGGAGAAATATGTTCCCTCAGAACCAACAGGAAAGGGGAATATGGTTCAGGATAGTCCAAAGAATTTTTCTTTGATTTCTGGTGAAAGAAGTCAGGCTATTCGAAGTTCTGAATGTTTTGTCTCAGAGGGAGAAGTGTTCCCTCACTCCTCTAACAAAATAAGTGAACAGATTAAAGTTTGGAGAGATACAGGAGCAGATCAATCATTAATGGTGGCTGATGATACAATTTGTACTCTGGGTAGTTTTATGAAGGAAGATATAATAGGAGATATTAATGGAATTTATGAATTTTTTTTGTGTAAAATCAACTTACAAAGTCACTTTGTAAATGGAATTATTACGGTGGCAATTATTCCTAATTCACCTATGCAGGGGTAGATTTTATTCTGGGTAATGATTTGGCTAGTGGAGACAGTAATGTGGCAATGACTGTGTTGCAGCAGGCAGTTGATCATGCTGACCTTAACAAACTTCAGAAAACTACTATGGCCAAAAATGAGATGCTTATTGCAGATAACAGTAATGAAGGAACCCCTGATTAATGTAGAAAACCAACTTTCACGTGTAAAAGAAGAATTTGCTCATGAAAAAAGAGAATTGGTGAGAACAATTGAGAGGTGTTCACAGAAAGTAGGACACGACTGAGGACTTGAAATTTCTAAATGATAAACTTGTAGAAGCAGAGTTAACAAAGGTCAACCTTCAGTTAAAACTTGATAAACTTCAAGCATTAGTAGTCTCTATGAAATATCACGGAAAACACCTTGAACAAGAAAAGGAATTGTTTATAAATCAGACTAATTGGTTGAATGCAGAATTAAAAACCACAACTAACAAACTGTTAGAACTGCATTATGAAAAGAGCAATGAGATTATTGAACTTCAAAGCAACTGGAAAAAAGGAGAGATGTGTGGTATGCAGTGCCACAGTTCTAAAGTTGCTCCTGTGAGTAAAATGTCCTTGCTGAATTGTGGTCCCGTTGAACAAAGAACTGATCTAAGTAACGCTACTGAGTAATCCAAGTAATGGGCAGTACAAAAACAGCTACCGTGCCTGCAGAATTGGAAATTAAGAATTATCAACAAAAATGACAGTGTAAAATGACCTTTTCAGGTCAATGATCAGAGATGCTGATTTACAAGTGCTTGCCGGTGCTAATACACAAGATACAGCAGTTGGAATTCAGGCTAAGTGGACAGTTTGCAAAAGCACATTCAAAACCTGTAGAGGAGAGGCATTATATAGTTTGTGGATTATGGAAAAGAGTTGAAAGGTTGAGTTATGATAATGCTATGGTGTACAAATTCTGCTAATATTGTTGCATTTATTGACTTTGTTTAACATATTTGTAATGGTACAATATGACGTGTATAATTGGGAAATATATTTGTATAGTATGTAATAAGCTATTGTCAGAGGTTTATGATAAGTTTTATGAGGTAGATGTAAGGTCATTGTAAAGAAACCTTCACTGTTGTGAAGCTTCCTTTCTTTCAAGGGAATGGTGTTATGGATTAGAGAGTTTAAGTTATGTTTGTATTGGGAATAAAGTCATATCTTTAAGTTCAACTTATATATTTTTTCTATTTATGGATTAAAAGATGGAACCTGGGATCAGGCTTGTCCAATAGTAACATCAAATGGGATCATAAAACATTATCACCCCATTTTGCCTTGCATTGTTGTCCCTTTTGTTATTTAATCTCTCCTGTCTTGCACCCTATCAGGGACCTTTCCTTTTGCTCTACCTTCCCCAGCCCACTTTCCTGGCCGCTATACTTGCTTTAAACCTGTCACCCCTCTAACATTTTCCAGTTATAATGAAAGGTCATTGACCTGAAATGTTAACTCTGTTTCTCTCTCAACAGATGCTGCCAGATCTGTGTATTTTGTGCAGTTTCTATTTATATTGCAGGTTTCCAGCATCAAATGTTTTTGCTTTTGTTTGAAGTAGTTTGTTTTATTAGCTACACCCTGATACTGGTGTAACTGCTACTGACTTTTCTTTCAGACCTGGGTGCTGATAGTGTTAGTGGTACCCTGAGCTCATTGACCAACTGCAATCCAGATGCTCAAGATTCGGCTAACTTTGATATGTTTGCACAGACCAGAAGTAATTCTCTGGCTGATCAGCGCAAAAAGTAAGTGTACCTAAATCTGAATATGAACACGTGTGATAGTTGCACATGGAGAGTTGTAACTTCCCATTGAATGCCTATCTACTGCAAATGTTTGAAATGTATATTTCTTGCTTGTAGTGTAACATATGAGGACTTGCAGTCAATTGGAGGTTTGGCAACTGCCATTGATGTTCGACAAAATAATGCAGCAGTGGTAAGAGCTTTAATTTTTGTAATATGTCTTTGAATTGAAAGAAAAAATTCCTTCCATGTATATGTTTAAATTCTTTCACAATAGTAAATTGTTTTGGTATTTCAGTTGAAAGATGGGTGATTAAACCATCCATGTGTAGTTTGCTAGTTATGCCAAATGAAAATGAAAAATATATCTGAGAAATTCAGTTTAAAAGAAGACCTTTTGTATTTTAGCTATGAGCATTTTATTGTCTTGCATGTTGTGTGCTACCACAGTTGGCTGCATAGTTGCTTTCAGTTTAATCGACAGTCCCAAAGATGCCACTAGATGTTGCTTTATTCATATTCAGCTGCTCAAGTATAAGGCTTGTGTTAATCCTTTTCTGAGTGCTAAATTTCCATGGCACTTTAATAAAACATCATCCCCCTTGTATTGCTCTTGGCCAAAGGCCATGGGCTCTCTATTCCCTCTCCCACTCCTCCCTTCTCTCTTCTCTCTTTCTTTCTTTTCCTCCCCTCCCAGTTCCTTTCATTTCCCTTCCTTCCCCTCCTTCCTTCCCCTCCTTCCTTCCCCTCCTTCCTTCCCCCCCTTCCTTCCCCTCCCTTCCCCTCCCTTTCCCTCCCTTTCCCTTCCTTCCCTTTCCCTTCCTTCCCTTTCCCTTCCTTCCCTTTCCCTTCCTTCCCTTTCCCTTCCTTTCCCTCCCTTCCTTTCCCTCCCTTCCTTTCCCTCCCTTCCTTTCCCTCCCTTCCTTTCCTCCCTTCCTTTCCTCCCTTCCTTTCCCTCCCTTCCTTTCCCTCCCTTCCTTTCCCTCCCTTCCTTTCCCTCCCTTCCTTTCCCTCCCTTCCTTTCCCTCCCTTCCTTTCCCTCCCTTCCTTTCCCTCCCTTCCTTTCCCTCCCTTCCTTTCCCTCCCTTCCTTTCCCTCCCTTCCTTTCCCTCCCTTCCTTTCCCTCCCTTCCTTTCCCTCCCTTCCTTTCCCTCCCTTCCTTTCCCTCCCTTCCTTTCCCTCCCTTCCTTTCCCTCCCTTCCTTTCCCTCCCTTCCTTTCCCTCCCTTCCTTTCCCTCCCTTCCTTTCCCTCCCTTCCTTTCCCTCCCTTCCGTTCCCTCCCTTCCTTTCCCTCCCTTCCGTTCCCTCCCTTCCGTTCCCTCCCTTCCGTTCCCTCCCTTCCGTTCCCTCCCTTCCGTTCCCTCCCTTCCGTTCCCTCCCTTCCGTTCCCTCCCTTCCGTTCCCTCCCTTCCGTTCCCTCCCTTCCGTTCCCTCCCTTCCGTTCCCTCCCTTCCTTTCCCTCCCTTCCTTTCCCTCCCTTCCTTTCCCTCCCTTCCTTTCCCTCCCTTCCTTTCCCTCCCTTCCTTTCCCTCCCTTCCTTTCCCTCCCTTCCTTTCCCTCCCTTCCTTTCCCTCCCTTCCTTTCCCTCCCTTCCTTTCCCTCCCTGCCTTTCCCTCCCTGCCTTTCCTTTCCCTCCCTTCCTTTCCCTCCCTGCCTTTCCCTCCCTGCCTTTCCTTTCCCTCCCTGCCTTTCCTTTCCCTCCCTGCCTTTCCTTTCCCTCCCTTCCTTTCCATTCCTTTCCCTCCCTTCCTTTCCTTTCCCTCCCTTCCTTTCCTTTCCCTCCCTTCCTTTCCTTTCCCTCCCTCCTTTCCTTTCCCTCCCTCCCTTCCTTTCCTTTCCCTCCCTTCCTTTCCTTTCCCTCCCTTCCTTTCCTTTCCCTCCCTCCTTTCCTTTCCCTCCCTTCCTTTCCTTTCCCTCCCTTCCTTTCCTTTCCCTCCCTCCCTTCCTTTCCTTTCCCTCCCTTCCTTTCCTTTCCCTCCCTTCCTTTCCTTTCCCTCCCTCCTTTCCTTTCCCTCCCTCCCTTCCTTTCCTTTCCCTCCCTTCCTTTCCTTTCCCTCCCTTCCTTTCCTTTCCCTCCCTTCTTTCCTTTCCCTTCCTTTCCTTTCCCTCCGTTCCTTTCCTTTCCCTCCGTTCCTTTCCTTTCCCTCCCTTCCTTTCCTTTCCCTCCCTCCTTTCCTTTCCCTCCCTCCCTTCCTTTCCCTCCCTCCCTTCCTTTCCTTTCCCTCCCTTCCTTTCCTTTCCCTCCCTTCCTTTCCTTTCCCTCCCTTCCTTTCCTTTCCCTCCCTTCCTTTCCTTTCCCTCCCTTCCTTTCCTTTCCCTCCCTTCCTTTCCCTCCCTTCCTTTCCTTTCCCTCCCTTGCTTTCCATTCCTTCCCTTGCTTTCCATTCCTTCCCTTGCTTTCCATTCCTTTCCCTTCCTTTCCCTCCCTTCCTTTCCCTCCCTTCCTTTCCCTCCCTTTCCTTTCCCTCCCTTTCCTTTCCCTCCCTTTCCTTTCCCTGCCTTTCCTTTCCCTCCCTTTCCCTCCCTCCCTCCCTTTCCTTTCCCTCCCTCCCTTTCCTTTCCCTCCCTCCCTTTCCTTTCCCTCCCTCCCTTTCCTTTCCCTCCCTCCCTTTCCTTTCCCTCCCTCCCTTTCCTTTCCCTCCCTCCCTTTCCTTTCCCTCCCTCCCTTTCCTTTCCCTCCCTCCCTTTCCTTTCCCTCCCTCCCTTTCCCTCCCTCCCTTTCCTTTCCCTCCCTCCCTTTCCTTTCCCTCCCTCCCTTTCCTTTCCCTCCCTCCCTTTCCTTTCCCTCCCTCCCTTTCCTTTCCCTCCCTCCCTTTCCTTTCCCGCCCTTCCTTTCCTTTCCCTCCCTTCCTTTCCTTTCCCTCCCTTCCTTTCCTTTCCTTTCCCTTCCGTTCCCTCCCTTCCGTTCCCTCCCTTCCGTTCCCTCCCTTCCGTTCCCTCCCTTCCGTTCCCTCCCTTCCGTTCCCTCCCTTCCGTTCCCTCCCTTCCGTTCCCTCCCTTCCGTTCCCTCCCTTCCGTTCCCTCCCTTCCGTTCCCTCCCTTCCGTTCCCTCCCTTCCGTTCCTTTCCCTCCCTTCCGTTCCTTTCCCTCCCTTCCGTTCCTTTCCCTCCCTTCCTTTCCTTTCCCTCCCTTCCTTTCCTTTCCCTCCCTTCCTTTCCTTTCCCTCCCTTCCTTTCCTTTCCCTCCCTTCCTTTCCCTCCCTTTCCTTTCCCTTCCTTTCCTTTCCCTCCCTTCCTTTCCTTTCCCTCCCTTCCTTTCCTTTCCCTCCCTTCCTTTCCTTTCCCGCCCTTCCTTTCCTTTCCCGCCCTTCCTTTCCTTTCCCTCCCTTCCTTTCCCTCCCTTCCTTTCCCTCCCTTCCTTTCCCTCCCTTTCCTTTCCCTCCCTTTCCTTTCCCTCCCTTTCCCTCCCTCCCTCCCTCCCTTTCCTTTCCCTCCCTCCCTCCCTTTCCTTTCCCTCCCTCCCTTTCCTTTCCCTCCCTCCCTCCCTTTCCTTTCCCTCCCTCCTCCCTTTCCTTTCCCTCCCTCCCTTTCCTTTCCCTCCCTCCCTTTCCTTTCCCTCCCTCCCTTTCCTTTCCCTCCCTCCCTTTCCTTTCCCTCCCTCCCTTTCCTTTCCCTCCCTCCCTTTCCTTTCCCTCCCTCCCTTTCCTTTCCCTCCCTCCCTTTCCTTTCCCTCCCTCCCTTTCCTTTCCCTCTCTCCCTTTCCTTTCCTTTCCCTCCCTTCCGTTCCTTTCCTTTCCCTTCCTTCCGTTCCTTTCCTTTCCCTCCCTTCCGTTCCTTTCCTTTCCCTCCCTCCCTTCCTTTCCTTTCCCGCCCTTCCTTTCCTTTCCCGCCCTTCCTTTCCTTTCCCTCCCTTCCTTTCCTTTCCCTCCCTTCCTTTCCCTCCCTTCCTTTCCCTCCCTTTCCTTTCCCTCCCTTTCCTTTCCCTCCCTTTCCTTTCCCTCCCTCCCTCCCTCCCTCCCTCCCTTTCCTTTCCCTCCCTCCCTTTCCTTTCCCTCCCTCCCTTTCCTTTCCCTCCCTCCCTTTCCTTTCCCTCCCTCCCTTTCCTTTCCCTCCCTCCCTTTCCTTTCCCTCCCTCCCTTTCCTTTCCTCTCTCCCTTCCTTTCCTTTCCCTCCCTTCCGTTCCTTTCCTTTCCCTTCCTTCCGTTCCTTTCCTTTCCCTCCCTTCCGTTCCTTTCCTTTCCCTCTGTTCCGTTCCTTTCCTCTCCCTCCTTTCCTTTCCCTCCTTTCCTTTCCCTTCCTTTCCTTTCCCTCCCTTCCTTTCCCTCCCTTCCTTTCCCTCCCTTCCTTTCCCTCCCTTCCTTTCCCTCCCTTCCTTTCCCTCCCTTCCTTTCCCTCCCTTCCTTTCCCTCCCTTCCTTTCCCTCCCTTCCTTTCCCTCCCTTCCTTTCCCTCCCTTCCTTTCCCTCCCTTCCTTTCCCTCCCTTCCTTTCCCTCCCTTCCTTTCCCTCCCTTCCTTTCCCTCCCTTCCTTTCCCTCCCTTCCTTTCCCTCCCTTCCTTTCCCTCCCTTCCTTTCCCTCCCTTCCTTTCCCTCCCTTCCGTTCCTTTCCTTTCCCTCCCTTCCTTTCCCTCCCTTCCTTTCCCTCCCTTCCTTTCCCTCCCTTCCTTTCCCTCCCTTCCTTTCCCTCCCTTCCTTTCCTTTCCCTCCCTTCCTTTCCCTCCCTTCCTTTCCCTCCCTTCCGTTCCTTTCCTTTCCTTTCCCTCCCTTCCGTTCCTTTCCTTTCCCTCCCTTCCGTTCCTTTCCTTTCCCTCCCTTCCTTTCCCTCCCTTCCTTTCCCTCCCTTCCTTTCCTCCCTTCCTTTCCCTCCCTTCCTTTCCTTTCCCTCCCTTCCTTTCCCTCCCTTCCTTTCCCTCCCTTCCGTTCCTTTCCTTTCCTTTCCCTCCCTTCCGTTCCTTTCCTTTCCCTCCCTTCCGTTCCTTTCCTTTCCCTCCCTTCCTTTCCCTCCCTTCCTTTCCCTCCCTTCCTTTCCCTCCCTTCCTTTCCCTCCCTTCCTTTCCCTCCCTTCCTTTCCCTCCCTTCCTTTCCCTCCCTTCCTTTCCCTCCCTTCCGTTCCTTTCCTTTCCCTCCCTTCCGTTCCTTTCCTTTCCCTCCCTTCCGTTCCTTTCCTCTCCCTTTCCTTTCCCTCCCTTCCTTTCCCTCCCTTCCTTTCCTTTCCCTCCCTGCCTTTCCTTTCCCTCCCTGCCTTTCCTTTCCCTCCCTGCCTTTCCTTTCCCTCCCTGCCTTTCCTTTCCCTCCCTGCCTTTCCTTTCCCTCCCTGCCTTTCCTTTCCCTCCCTGCCTTTCCTTTCCCTCCCTGCCTTTCCTTTCCCTCCCTGCCTTTCCTTTCCCTCCCTGCCTTTCCTTTCCCTCCCTCCCTTTCCTTTCCCTCCCTCCCTTTCCTTTCCCTGCCTTTCCCTCCCTTCCGTTCCTTTCCTTTCCCTCCCTTCCTTTCCCTCCCTTCCTTTCCCTCCCTTCCTTTCCCTCCCTTCCGTTCCCTCCCTTCCGTTCCCTCCCTTCCGTTCCCTCCCTTCCGTTCCCTCCCTTCCGTTCCCTCCCTTCCGTTCCCTCCCTTCCGTTCCCTCCCTTCCGTTCCCTCCCTTCCGTTCCCTCCCTTCCGTTCCCTCCCTTCCGTTCCCTCCCTTCCGTTCCCTCCCTTCCGTTCCCTCCCTTCCGTTCCCTCCCTTCCGTTCCCTCCCTTCCGTTCCCTCCCTTCCCTTCCGTTCCTTCCCTTCCCTTCCGTTCCTTTCCTTTCCCTCCCTTCCCTTCCGTTCCTTTCCTTTCCCTCCCTTCCCTTCCGTTCCTTTCCTTTCCCTCCCTTCCCTTCCGTTCCTTTCCTTTCCCTCCCTTCCCTTCCGTTCCTTTCCTTTCCCTCTGTTCCGTTCCTTTCCTCTCCCTCCCTTCCTTTCCTTTCCCTTCCTTTCCTTTCCCTTCCTTCCTTTCCCTCCCTTCCTTTCCCTCCCTTCCTTTCCCTCCCTTCCTTTCCCTCCCTTCCTTTCCCTCCCTTCCTTTCCCTCCCTTCCTTTCCCTCCCTTCCTTTCCCTCCCTTCCTTTCCCTCCCTTCCTTTCCCTCCCTTCCTTTCCCTCCCTTCCTTTCCCTCCCTTCCTTTCCCTCCCTTCCTTTCCCTCCCTTCCTTTCCCTCCCTTCCTTTCCCTCCCTTCCTTTCCCTCCCTTCCTTTCCCTCCCTTCCTTTCCCTCCCTTCCTTTCCCTCCCTTCCTTTCCCTCCCTTCCTTTCCCTCCCTTCCTTTCCCTCCCTTCCTTTCCCTCCCTGCCTTTCCCTCCCTTCCTTTCCCTCCCTTCCTTTCCCTCCCTGCCTTTCCCTCCCTGCCTTTCCCTCCCTGCCTTTCCCTCCCTGCCTTTCCCTCCCTGCCTTTCCCTCCCTGCCTTTCCTTTCACTCCCTTCCTTTCCCTCCCTTCCTTTCCCTCCCTTCCTTTCCCTCCCTTCCTTTCCCTCCCTTCCTTTCCCTCCCTTCCTTTCCCTCCTTTCCTTTCCCTCCCTCCCTTTCCTTTCCCTCCCTTCCGTTCCTTTCCTTTCCCTCCCTTCCTTTCCCTCCCTTCCTTCCTTTCCCTCCCTTCCTTTCCCTCCCTTCCTTTCCCTCCTTTCCTTTCCCTCCCTCCCTTTCCTTTCCCTCCCTCCCTCCCTTTCCTTTCCCTCCCTTCCTTTCCCTCCCTTCCTTTCCCTCCTTTCCTTTCCCTCCCTCCCTTTCCTTTCCCTCCCTTCCGTTCCTTTCCTTTCCCTCCCTTCCTTTCCCTCCCTTCCTTTCCCTCCCTTCCTTTCCCTCCCTTCCTTTCCCTCCTTTCCTTTCCCTCCCTCCCTTTCCTTTCCCTCCCTCCCTCCCTTTCCTTTCCCTCCCTCCCTTTCCTTTCCCTCCCTCCCTTTCCTTTCCCTCCCTCCCTCCCTTTCCCTCCCTCCCTTTCCTTTCCCTCCCTCCCTTTCCTTTCCCTCCCTCCCTTTCCTTTCCCTCCCTCCCTTTCCTTTCCCTCCCTCCCTTTCCTTTCCCTCCCTCCCTTTCCTTTCCCTCCCTCCCTTTCCTTTCCCTCCCTCCCTTTCCTTTCCCTCCCTCCCTTTCCTTTCCCTCCCTCCCTTTCCTTTCCCTCCCTCCCTTTCCTTTCCCTCCCTCCCTTTCCTTTCCCTCCCTCCCTTTCCTTTCCCTCCCTCCCTTTCCTTTCCCTCCCTCCCTTTCCTTTCCCTCCCTCCCTTTCCTTTCCCTCCCTCCCTTTCCTTTCCCTCCCTCCCTTTCCTTTCCCTCCCTCCCTTTCCTTTCCCTCCCTCCCTTTCCTTTCCCTCCCTCCCTTTCCTTTCCCTCCCTCCCTTTCCTTTCCCTCCCTCCCTTTCCTTTCCCTCCCTCCCTTTCCTTTCCCTCCCTCCCTTTCCTTTCCCTCCCTCCCTTTCCTTTCCCTCCCTCCCTTTCCCTCCCTCCCTTTCCTTTCCCTCCCTCCCTTTCCTTTCCCTCCTTTTCCTTTCCCTCCCTTTCCTTTCCTTTCCCTCCCTTTCCTTTCCTTTCCTTTCCCTCCCTTCCTTCCGTTCCTTTCCTTTCCCTCCCTTTCCTTTCCTTTCCCTCCCTTTCCTTTCCTTTCCTTTCCCTCCCTTCCTTCCGTTCCTTTCCTTTCCTTTCCCTCCCTTCCTTCCCTCCCTTTCCTTTCCTTTCCCTCCCTTTCCTTTCCTTTCCTTTCCCTCCCTTCCTTCCCTCCCTTTCCTTTCCTTTCCCTCCCTTTCCTTTCCTTTCCTTTCCCTCCCTTCCTTCCGTTCCTTTCCTTTCCCTCCCTTCCTTCCGTTCCTTTCCTTTCCCTCCCTTCCTTCCGTTCCTTTCCTTTCCCTCCCTTCCTTCCGTTCCTTTCCTTTCCCTCCCTTCCTTCCGTTCCTTTCCTTTCCCTCCCTTCCTTCCGTTCCTTTCCTTTCCCTCCCTTCCTTCCGTTCCTTTCCTTTCCCTCCCTTCCTTCCGTTCCTTTCCTTTCCCTCCCTTCCTTCCGTTCCTTTCCTTTCCCTCCCTTCCTTCCGTTCCTTTCCTTTCCCTCCCTTCCTTCCGTTCCTTTCCTTTCCCTCCCTTCCTTCCGTTCCTTTCCTTTCCCTCCCTTCCTTCCGTTCCTTTCCTTTCCCTCCCTTCCTTCCTTCCTTTCCTTTCCCTCCCTTCCTTTCCTTTCCCTCCCTTCCTTTCTCTCCCTCCCTTCCTTTCCTTTCCCTCCCTCCTTTCCTTTCCCTCCCTCCCTTCCTTTCCTTTCCCTCCCTCCCTTCCTTTCCCTCCCTTCCTTTCCTTTCCCTCCCTCCCTTCCTTTCCTTTCCCTTCCCTCCCTCCCTTTCCTTTCCCTCCCTCCCTTTCCTTTCCCTCCCTCCCTTTCCTTTCCCTCCCTCCCTTTCCTTTCCCTCCCTCCCTTTCCTTTCCCTCCCTCCCTTTCCTTTCCCTCCCTCCCTTTCCTTTCCCTCCCTCCCTTTCCTTTCCCTCCCTCCCTTTCCTTTCCCTCCCTCCCTTTCCTTTCCCTCCCTCCCTTTCCTTTCCCTCCCTTCCTTCCGTTCCTTTCCCTCCCTCCGTTCCGTTCCTTTCCTTTCCCTCCGTTCCGTTCCTTTCCTTTCCCTCCCTTCCTTTCCTTTCCCTCCCTTCCTTTCCTTTCCCTCCTTTCCTTTCCTTTCCCTTCCTCCCTTTCCTTTCCCTTCCTCCCTTTTCTTTCCCTCCCTCCCTTTCCTTTCCCTTCCTCCCTTTCCTTTCCCTCCCTCCCTTTCCTTTCCCTCCCTCCCTTTCCTTTCCCTCCCTCCCTTCCTTTCCTTTCCCTCCCTTCCTTTCCTTTCCCTCCCTCCCTTCCTTTCCTTTCCCTCCCTTCCTTTCCTTTCCCTCCTTTCCTTTCCTTTCCCTTCCTCCCTTTCCTTTCCCTTCCTCCCTTTCCTTTCCCTCCCTCCCTTTCCTTTCCCTTCCTCCCTTTCCTTTCCCTCCCTTTCCTTTCCCTCCCTCCCTTTCCTTTCCCTCCCTCCCTTTCCTTTCCCTCCCTCCCTTTCCTTTCCCTCCCTCCCTTTCCTTTCCCTCCCTCCCTTTCCTTTCCCTCCCTCCCTTTCCTTTCCCTTCTTTTCCTTTCCCTCCCTTTCCTTTCCCTCCCTTTCCTTTCCTTTCCCTCCCTTTCCTTTCCTTTCCTTTCCCTCCCTTCCTTCCGTTCCTTTCCTTTCCCTTCCCTCCCTTCCTCCCTTTCCTTTCCCTTCCTCCCTTTCCTTTCCCTCCCTCCCTTTCCTTTCCCTTCCTCCCTTTCCTTTCCCTCCCTCCCTTTCCCTCCCTCCCTTTCCTTTCCCTCCCTCCCTTCCTTTCCTTTCCCTCCCTTCCTTTCCTTTCCCTCCCTCCCTTCCTTTCCTTTCCCTCCCTTCCTTTCCTTTCCCTCCTTTCCTTTCCTTTCCCTTCCTCCCTTTCCTTTCCCTTCCTCCCTTTCCTTTCCCTCCCTCCCTTTCCTTTCCCTTCCTCCCTTTCCTTTCCCTCCCTTTCCTTTCCCTCCCTCCCTTTCCTTTCCCTCCCTCCCTTTCCTTTCCCTCCCTCCCTTTCCTTTCCCTCCCTCCCTTTCCTTTCCCTTCTTTTCCTTTCCCTCCCTTTCCTTTCCCTCCCTTTCCTTTCCTTTCCCTCCCTTTCCTTTCCTTTCCCTCCCTTTCCTTTCCTTTCCCTCCCTTCCTTCCGTTCCTTTCCTTTCCCTTCCCTCCCTCCCTTCCTTTCCTTTCCCTCCCTCCCTTCCTTTCCCTCCCTCCCTTCCTTTCCCTCCCTCCCTTCCTTTCCCTCCCTCCCTTCCTTTCCTTTCCCTCCCTTCCTTTCCTTTCCCTCCCTTCCTTTCCTTTCCCTCCCTTCCTTTCCTTTCCCTCCCTTCCTTTCCTTTCCCTCCCTTCCTTTCCTTTCCCTCCCTTCCTTTCCTTTCCCTCCCTTCCTTTCCTTTCCCTCCCTTCCTTTCCTTTCCCTCCCTTCCTTTCCTTTCCCTTCCCTCCGTTCCGTTCCTTTCCCTCCGTTCCGTTCCTTTCCCTCCCTTCCTTTCCTTTCCCTCCCTTCCTTTCCTTTCCCTCCCTTCCTTTCCTTTCCCTCCCTTCTGTTCCTTTCCCTCCCTTCCTTTCCCTCCCTTCTTTTCCTTTCCCTCCCTTCCGTTCCGTTCCGTTCATTTCCCTCCGTTCCGTTCATTTCCCTCCCTTCCTTTCCTTTCCCTCCCTTCCTTTCCTTTCCCTCCCTTCTGTTCCTTTCCCTCCCTTCCTTTCCCTCCCTTCCTTTCCCTCCCTTCTTTTCCTTTCCCTCCCTTCCTTTCCTTTCCCTCCCTTCCTTTTCTTTCCCTCCCTTCCGTTCCGTTCCGTTCATTTCCCTCCGTTCCGTTCCTTTCCCTCCCTTCCCTTCCTTTCCCTCCCTCCCTTCCCTTCCTTTCCTTTCCCTCCTTTCCTTTCCCTCCTTTCCTTTCCCTCCTTTCTTTTCCCTCCCTTCCTTTCCCTCCCTTCCTTTCCCTCCTTCTTCCCTCCCTTCCTTTCCCTCCCTTCCTTTCCCTCCCTTCCTTTCCCTCCCTTCCTTTCCTTTCCCTCCCTTCCTTTCCTTTCCCTCCCTTCCTTTCCTTTCCCTCGCTCCCTTCCTTCCTTTCCTTTCCCTCCCTCCCTTCCTTTCCTTTCCCTCCCTTCCTTTCCTTTCCCTCCCTTCCTTTCCTTTCCCTCCCTTCCTTTCCTTTCCCTCCCTTCCTTTCCTTTCCCTCGCTCCCTTCCTTCCTTTCCTTTCCCTCGCTCCCTTCCTTCCTTTCCTTTCCCTCCCTCCCTTCCTTTCCTTTCCCTCCCTTCCTTTCCTTTCCCTCCCTCCCTTCCTTTCCTTTCCCTCCCTTCCTTTCCTTTCCATTCCCTCCCTTCCTTTCCATTCCCTCCCTTCCTTTCCTTTCCCTCCCTTCCTTTCCTTTCCCTCCCTTCCTTTCCTTTCCCTCACTCCCTTCCGTTCCTTTCCTGTCCCTCCCTTCCGTTCCTTTCCTGTCCCTCCCTTCCGTTCCTTTCCTGTCCCTCCCTTCCGTTCCTCTCCTGTCCCTCCCTTTTCCTTCCCTCCCTTCCTTTTCTTTCCCTCCCTTCCTTTTCTTTCCTTTCCTTCCTTTCCCTCCCTCCCTCCCTTTCCTTTCCCTCCCTCCCTCCCTTTCCTTTCCCTCCCTCCCTCCCTCCCTCCCTCTCCTGTTCCTTTCCTTTCCCTCCCTCCCTCCCTCCCTGCCCCCCCTGTTCCTTTCCTTTCCCTTCCTCCCTCCCTCCCCTGTTCCTTTCCTTTCCCTCCCTCCCTCCCTCCCTGCCCCCCCTGTTCCTTTCCTTTCCTTCCCTCCCTCCCCTGTTCCTTTCCCTCCCTCCCTCCCTCCCTGCCTCCCCTGTTCCTTTCCTTTCCATCCCTCCCTCCCCTGTTCCTTTCCCTCCCTCCCCTGTTCCTTTCCTTTCCCTCCCCTGTTCCTTTCCTTTCCCTCCCCTGTACCTTTCCTTTCCTTCCCTCCCCTGTTCCTTTCCCTCCCTCCCTCCCTCCCCTGTTCTTTCCTTTCCTTCCCTCCCTCCCTCCCCTGTTCCTTTCCTTTCCCTCCCTCCCTCCCCTGTTCCTTTCCTTTCCCTCCCTCCCTCCCCTGTTCCTTTCCTTTCCTTTCCCTCCCTCCCTCCCTCCCCTGTTCCTTTCCTTTCCTTTCCTTTCCCTCCCTCCCTCCCTGCCTCCCCTGTTCCTTTCCTTTCCATCCCTCCCTCCCCTGTTCCTTTCCCTCCCTCCTCTGTTCCTTTCCCTCCCTCCCCTGTTCCTTTCCTTTCCCTCCCCTGTTCCTTTCCTTTCCCTCCCTCCCTCCCCTGTTCCTTTCCCTCCCTCCCTCCCTCCCCTGTTCCTTTCCTTTCCCTCCCTCCCTCCCCTGTTCCTTTCCTTTCCCTCCCTCCCTCCCTCCCTCCCTTTGTTCCTTTCCTTTGCCTTCTTCCCTCCCTCCCCTGTTCCTTTCCTTTGCCTTCTTCCCTCCCTCCCCTGTTCCTTTCCTTTGCCTCCTTCCCTCCCTCCCCTGTTCCTTTCCTTTGCCTCCTTCCCTCCCTCCCCTGTTCCTTTCCTTTGCCTCTTTCCCTCCCTCCCCTGTTCCTTTCCTTTGCCTCCTTCCCTCCCTCCCCTGTTCCTTTCCTTTGCCTCCTTACCTCCCTCCCCTGTTCCTTTCCTTTGCCTCCTTACCTCCCTCCCCTGTTCCTTTCCTTTGCCTCCTTCCCTCCCTCCCCTGTTCCTTTCCTTTGCCTCCTTCCCTCCCTCCCCTGTTCCTTTCCTTTGCCTCCTTCCCTCCCTCCCCTGTTCCTTTCCTTTGCCTCCTTCCCTCCCTCCCCTGTTCCTTTCCTTTGCCTCCCTCCCTCCCTCCCTCCCCTGTTCCTTTCCTTTCCCCTCCCTCCCTCCCTCCCCGGTTCCTGTTCCTTTCCCTTCCCTCCCTCCCCGGTTCCTCTTCCTTTCCCTTCCCTCCCTCCCTCCCCTCTTCCTTTCCTTCCCTCCCTCCCTCCCCTCTTCCTTTCCTTTCCCTCTCTCCCCTCTTCCTTTCCTGTCGTTCCTTCCTTCCCTCCCCTGTTCCTTTCCTGTCCTTCCTTCCCTCCCTCCCCTGTTCCTTTCCTTTCCCCTCCCTCCCTCCCTCCCTCCCCTGTTCCTGTTCCTTTCCCCTCCCTCCCTCCCTCCCTCCCCTGTTCCTGTTCCTTTCCCCTCCCTCCCTCCCTCCCCTGTTCCTGTTCCTTTCCCTTCCCCTTCCCTCCCTCCCCTGTTCCTGTTCCTTTCCCTTCCCCTTCCCTCCCTCCCTGTTCCTTTCCTTTCCCCTCCCTCCCTCCCTCCCCTGTTCCTTTCCTTTCCCCTCCCTCCCTCCCTCCCCTGTTCCTTTCCTTTCCCCTCCCTCCCTCCCTCCCTCCCCGGTTCCTGTTCCTTTCCCTTCCCTCCCTCCCCGGTTCCTGTTCCTTTCCCCTCCCTCCCTCCCCGGTTCCTGTTCCTTTCCCCTCCCTCCCTCCCCGGTTCCTGTTCCTTTCCCCTCCCTCCCTCCCTCCCCGGTTCCTGTTCCTTTCCCCTCCCTCCGTCCCTCCCCGGTTCCTGTTCCTTTCCCTCCCTCCCTCCCTCCCCGGTTCCTGTTCCTTTCCCCTCCCTCCCTCTCTCCCCGGTTCCTGTTCCTTTCCCCTCCCTCCCTCCCTCCCCAGTTCCTGTTCCTTTCCCCTCCCTCCCACCCTCCCCGGTTCCTGTTCCTTTCCCCTCCCTCCCTCCCCGGTTCCTGTTCCTGTTCCTTTCCCCTCCCTCCCTCCCCGGTTCCTGTTCCTGTTCCTTTCCCCTCCCTCCCTCCCCGGTTCCTGTTCCTGTTCCTTTCCCTCCCTCCCCGGTTCCTGTTCCTTTCCCCTCCCTCCCTCCCCGGTTCCTGTTCCTTTCCCCTCCCTCCCTCCCCGGTTCCTGTTCCTTTCCCCTCCCTCCCTCCCTCCCCGGTTCCTGTTCCTTTCCCCTCCCTCCGTCCCTCCCCGGTTCCTGTTCCTTTCCCCTCCCTCCCTCCCTCCCCGGTTCCTGTTCCTTTCCCCTCCCTCCCTCCCTCCCCGGTTCCTGTTCCTTTCCCCTCCCTCCCTCTCTCCCCGGTTCCTGTTCCTTTCCCCTCCCTCCCTCCCTCCCCGGTTCCTGTTCCTTTCCCCTCCCTCCCACCCTCCCCGGTTCCTGTTCCTTTCCCCTCCCTCCCTCCCCGGTTCCTGTTCCTGTTCCTTTCCCCTCCCTCCCTCCCCGGTTCCTGTTCCTGTTCCTTTCCCCTCCCTCCCTCCCCGGTTCCTGTTCCTGTTCCTTTCCCTTCACCTTCCCTCCCTCCCCTGTTCCTGTTCCTTTCCCTCCTTCCCTCCCTCCCCTGTTCCTTTCCCTCCTTCCCTCCCTCGCCTGTTCCTGTTCCTTTCCCTCCTTCCCTCCCTCGCCTGTTCCTGTTCCTTTCCCTCCTTCCCTCCCTCGCCTGTTCCTGTTCCTTTCCCTCCTTCCCTCCCTCGCCTGTTCCTGTTCCTTTCCCTCCTTCCCTCCCTCGCCTGTTCCTGTTCCTTTCCCTCCTTCCCTCCCTCCCCTGTTCCTTTCCCTCCTTCCCTCCCTCCCCTGTTCCTTTCCTTCCTTCCCTCCCTCCCCTGTTCCTTTCTTTTCCCCTCCCTCCCTCCCTCCCCTGTTCCTTTCCTTTCCCCTCCCTCCCTCCCCGGTTCCTGTTCCTGTTCCTGTTCCTTTCCCTTCCCTCCCTCCCCTGCTCCTGTTCCTTTCCCTCCTTCCCTCCCTCGCCTGTTCCTGTTCCTTTCCCTCCTTCCCTCCCTCGCCTGTTCCTTTCCCTCCTTCCCTCCCTCCCCTGTTCCTTTCCCTCCTTCCCTCCCTCCCCTGTTCCTTTCCCTCCTTCCCTCCCTCCCCTGTTCCTTTCCTTTCCCCTCCCTCCCTCCCTCCCTCCCTCCCCTGTTCCTTTCCTTTCCCCTCCCTCCCTCCCCTGTTCCTTTCCTTTCCCCTCCCTCCCTCCCTCCGCTGTTCCTTTCCTTTCCCCTCCCTCCCTCCCCTGTTCCTTTCCCCTCCCTCCCTCCCCGGTTCCTGTTCCTTTCCCCTCCCTCCCTCCCCGGTTCCTGTTCCTTTCCCCTCCCTCCCTCCCTCCCCGGTTCCTGTTCCTTTCCCCTCCCTCCCTCCCTCCCCGGTTCCTGTTCCTTTCCCCTCCCTCCCTCCCCGGTTCCTGTTCCTTTCCCCTCCCTCCCTCCCCGGTTCCTGTTCCTGTTCCTTTCCCCTCCCTCCCTCCCCGGTTCCTGTTCCTGTTCCTTTCCCCTCCCTCCCTCCCCTGTTCCTGTTCCTTTCCCCTCCCTCCCTCCCCGGTTCCTGTTCCTTTCCCCTCCCTCCCTCCCCGGTTCCTGTTCCTTTCCCCTCCCTCCCTCCCCTGTTCCTGTTCCTTTCCCCTCCCTCCCTCCCCTGTTCCTTTCCCTCCTTCCCTCCCTTCCCGTTCCTTTCCTTTCCCCTCCCTCCCTCCCTCCCCTGTTCCTGTTCCTTCCCTCCCTCCCTCTCTCCCTCCCCTGTTCCTTTCTTCCCCCCCCCCCCCCCGTTCCTTTCCTTCCCTCCCTCCTTCCCCCCACCGTTCCTTTCCTTTTCTTCCCTCCCAACCTCCCCTGTTCCTTTCCTTCCTTCCCTCCCTCCCCCCTTTTTCCCTTCCGTTCCTTTCCCTCCCTCCCCTGTTCCTTTCCTTTCCTCCCCCTTTCCTTTCCTCCCCTCCCTCCCCTGTTCCTGTTACTGTCCCTTCCTTCGCCACAACTTTGTAGCAGCTAGAATAAAGCAGCACAGTCCCTTGTATACTCATGGACTTTGTGGGGAAGCACAAATGCCTTTGCTTGACATTGTACCCAGTGTTATGGTTGAGATTAATGCAAGGTTTGGGAAATGACATGTGTAAGCTTATATTCAACGACATAACACATAAATCTCCAATATATCAACTGCTAGATCGACCAGCATTTCTAAAACAGAAATGGTTTCTGTAATGTTAGCACCTACAAAATCAATGCCTATCCAATGGCTAAATCTTAATACAGTTCGAGAAATATGTGTGGTGAGGTAGGTTGCAGCACTTCAAAATTCTGCAGATTTGAGATGGTGATTCTCTGATTTTTGACTGTCTTCTTCCAGAGAAGTTGAGTATATGCCAAATGCTTTTCCACAGCAAGGAAGGATAAAATGTTCTGTCTTCAGTTTATCCCCACATACGAGTTGAAAAATGACAATAGCAACAATCACTGCTTAAACTTATATAACATCTTCCACATAATAGATCAAGTTCAAATTACAGCTGGGGACAAAGTAAACTTTCACTCCACACCTACTTTTCTCTAATTTTATTATGAATTGTATTAGCTATAATAGACTTCTACTTTAGGTGAAAATAAGATTTGTGCAATTTGCTACGACCTACATGGCTCGACTAAGTTTATTACTTAACTGAATGGACAGATTTAGATTTGAATATCAAAATGGAATAGTTCAAACTTTGTTTTTGTCAGCACTCATCATAGATCATCTATTCTTGGGAGGGGAGGCTGCTGTTGTTTCTTGTACACCAGTCTGTCCACCATTGCAGTTTTTAATTTAAAATCTGACAGGCACCAGCTCTGTGACATCGCAAGTAAACATGCATGGTATAGTCTCTACATCTTATAGAATGTTCATTTCTGGAAATGCATTTGTCATTTTAATGGATTGGATCCCAGAATAATTGTATGAAATAACAAAAAAAAAGCTACAACTCCTTGATCTTTATTTCTGGATAATTACCTATGTCCTTGAGGATTATTGTAAGGAACATATCTTTTTTATTTTCTATTGGACTGTGGTAAAATTAGTGACTGCAGCTAAAAGACATGTCTACTGGAACAGTGTGAGGGATATATACAATGTTGCAGTGTGCCATGAATTACAGATGGTGCTGAGGAGGAGTACTAGACCAAGGGAACTGCATGACAACATTTTAATTGGCTCCTGACTCGGTGACCAGTTTTATGAGAGTGTAGCAGAATAGGTCCTAGTCTGAAAGGAACAAAACCAAAAACCTCTTTCTCCTTTGTGTGGAAGATTCCAGTATTTTTCCCATATATATCTCTCTAGCCTGCTCTCTCTCTCTCTCTCTCTCTCTCTCTCTGAAAACCCCTGTCAAGAGGCAAAGGGGAAAATCAGTGTTAGAAACATTGAAAGGCAATCAGTGAACTAAAGACTGAAAGTACTTGAAGACCACCTCATGTCATCATCAAGAACTGAAAGGAATTTGAGAGACATTGATCAAAATCAACCCATCGAATCCTGTACTTTGTGTTTTGTGTGGATATAAGTAGGGGTAGTGTTTAGATCATAGAATTAGAAATTAGCAGTTTATATTTCTTTCTTTTGCCACTGGTTAATGACCAGTTTGTTTAATAAACGGTTATTTACTTATTAAGTTTACAAACCTGGTGCTTGTACTCTGTTAGCCTAAATTAAACAGTTAGGTGGGTTGATCAAACTTTTTCTCCTTTAATGTGGTTCGGGCAACAGTTTGATATTACAGTGCACTATCCCCAGTGAGTCGTGACATTTATAAACAATTTGTTTTTTCTGTGGTCCTTTACACTTCAGTGTTACTCATTGTTGCTCTCAACTTTTTGTCTGTATGCTTCACTAAATGACCATATTATTGTGTTTGTGGCTGTCTACTTGCCAGCTGCTGCCAAGGCTGTTGTTTAGTTGTGCTTGGCTTCAACCCAGTAGTTTCCTGCTTTCTGTCTCTCCCCCCCCCACCCTTTTGAATGAAGGAGTTACATTCACTATTTTCCAATCTAATGGAACCTTCCTCCAAATCTATGGAATTTTGGAAAATTTGAAACCAATGCTTGAACTATCTCACTAGCCACTTCTTTCAAGACCGAAGGATGAAGTCCATCAGGAGCTGAGACTTGTCAGCCCACAGCTCTAACAATTTTCTCAGTATCACTTCCCTGGTGATTGTAATTCTCCCCCTCCCCCAACATCCTGCCATATTCATTTTCAATAGGATCAGTGTTCACTTTTTAACTTTTTTTTTCTTTTTAAAATACCTTTAGAAAATCTTACTATCTATCTTTGTTTCTAGTTCGCTTCCTCCTATGCTCTAATTTTTTCCTTCCTTATCTATCTTTTGGTCATTCTTTGCTGTGTTTTATATTCTGTCCAATCTTCTGACCTGCCACCCATCTTTGTGCAATTGCATGCTTTTTCTTTGTTTGATACTATCTTTATTTTTTTTTAGTTAACCACGGATGGTGGACCCTCCCGTTGGAATGTGTACTCTGAGATATCCCCTTCAGTGTCTGCCACTGCATCTCCAAGGACCTATCCCTTAACCTAATTTCCCAGCTCACTTTGGCTGGTTGTGCTTTCATGCCCTCATAATTTCCCTTATTTAAATTTAAAGTACTAGTCTCAGACCATCTCTTCTCCCTCAAACTCAATGTAAAATGCAATCATATTATGGTTGCTGCTACCTAGAGGTGCCTTCACTGAGGTCATTAATTAATCCTATCTCATTGCACAATACCAGGTTGAGCATAACCTGCTCTCTGGTTCGTGCCAGAGCGTGCTGTTCTAAGAAACTATCCTGAAAGCATTGAGTTCCTCATCTAGGCTACCTTTGCCCATCTGACTTTCCCAGTCTATATGAAGATTAAACTCCCCAATGATTATCGCCATACCTTTCTGACAAGCTTTCATGATGTCTTCCTTTTTACCTCATTCTACCATACGGTTACCTTTCGGGGGGGCTTGTACACCGCTCCCACAAGTTACTTCCTGCCTTTATCATTTATCTTTACCCAAATAATTTCTACATCCTGGTTTCCTGAACTTGGGTCATCCCTCTCTATTGTGCTACCATCATTTAATTAATAGAGCCAGCGCTCCAACTTTTCCTAGTTTCCTATCCTGCCTAAATACCTTTCAATAACCAGGTCCCAATCTGTCATCCTGGTGCCATGTCTATGCTATCAATTAGTGCAAATAGAAATAAATAAGTACAATCAGTTCATTTGTTTTGTTTTGAATGCTACATGCATTCAGATATGGAGCCTTTAGTTTTGTCCTTTTTAGTATTTTTGTAACCTCTAGCCTTATCTGCTCTTAGATTTGTACTTTCTGTACTCTACCCCTTCCTGTCACAGTCTGTTTTTCGTTTCTCACATTAATACCTTTCTCTCTTGCCTTTTCTTGACTCTGATTTACCACATCTTCCCAAATTTGATCAGTTGCTCCCACTATTTAGTTTAAAACCCTCTCCATTTCCCTAACTATGTGGCTTGCCAGAACACTGGCTCCAGCTCAAGTCAGCTATAGACTGCTCGAACGGTACAGCCTCCACTTTCCCCACTACTGGTGTCAGTACCCCACGAACCAGAACTCATTTCACACCAGTCTTTGAGCCACATATTCATCTCTCTAATTTTATGTACCCTATGATATTTTGCACATGGCTCAGGTAAATTAAAAATTCAGATCCATTTAATCATTGTTCAAGAACAATAGCCACATTTGTGTGCCAAAATGCATTTAAATTTTAAGAATAATTGATAGATTTTTGGAGGCAGACGGGAAACCAAGTAATGGAAGAGAACAATGAAATTTAAGACTGATGTTGCAATGCTTGGATAAACCATCTGAACCATGAGGGTGTGCTTAGTCCTGCTTCACTATTTTGTTATTGGAGTGAACAGTATTGATCTCCAAAGTGTGCTTTATTGTGTAATGTTCTTTATTCAGAAAAATATCTCATTTTATTTTCCTAGTTGCAAATACTGAGTTAATTTCTCCCCCCTGCCCCCACACTTTCTCACCTTGCCCCCTCTCTTCAATTAGTGCTGGGACCGTGGCAGCTTTGTTACCTAACTCGAACAACGGTTCTCTATAAATGAGAGATAAACGTTAACGACAATACTCTCATTTTAAAGAAAGAATGGGTCTGAAGCCAGCCTGTACCTTTTTCTAAGATAGTTTTATTTCCAAGACTGCAGAGTAAATAGAGGCTATTCCAGTTCCCCCATTCCCCTTGTGCCCCAAACTGTCAGTGTGAACTAGTTTTTATACTCATGCAATGAATTCCTAATCCTTCCCCAATTGGGGATAGCAGCTCTTAATTACGAACTTAAAACATGTACTCTATTGCAGTACAAGTTCAACATTAACAGTGGGCAGAATCATCCCAGATTTGCCCTTAGTGCGGTAGCTGGCAGGGAAAAATTGCATTTTACCTACCAGTCACGATGGCGGGTTTGCACGCCATATCATCCCAATCCTGCCACGTTATTGATGCATTCCCAGGAAACACGCTGTTTCAATGGCGAGCGTGGTCTCATTCACCTGCCCGCCATCACTTCACCGCTTCATCACGCCAGGTGCTATATTGAAAGTCCAACCACACACACATCCCAGTGCTTCCAGGCCTTGACTACTGCAAGGAAGATGTCCACATACTGCTAGAAGACTGCAGCCCCCAGGTTTGGCGATGTGTCACTGGAATGCCTTTTGGATGCCATGGAGGCCTGCCACGATGTCCCCAACCCCCACTCTGGCACAGGATGGTCAACAGCATTACCAACTAGGTTTGGGAGGCTGTGGTAACGGTGGTCAGCTTCAGTGCCCTGCAAAAGACGACAGCCACCCAGTTTCATCACAGGATGAATGGTCTCATCCGTTCCGCTATGGTAACTCCCTCTTCTCATCGTTCTCAAACCCATCACACATCCACAGGGATCTCACACCTCAAGGGACAACACCACTAACTCTCACAGGCTCATATCCTCTTGAGCTCTCATCCTCATTCTTGTCCATGGTGCTGCACAACACAAACGCTCCATGTAGTGCCATGCGTCCTGCTCTCACTCCATCTGTTTTCATGCAGGCAAAGCCTGCTCATATCAGGGAGAGGTCCTAGACCGGGGTGGAGTGGCCCACATTAGAATCCTCACTCACTCTAAGGAGCGTGCCATCGTGCTGACTGGTGAGGATCTGGACTGTGCCTGCGGTGACGGTGAGATTGGTGGCGAACACCCACCAGAGGATCCTGCACCACATCATCCCTCAAAGCAACTGTGAGTGCTCCCTCTCTCCTGCTTTTGACTTGGCTGCCATGCACTACTTATCTCTACTTTGGTTCACAGGGAGCTCTGCCAAAGGACCAACACCCTCAGCCAGCCAGTTACTCAGCTCCATCCATGTCGTCATCTGCAGCCAAGAAGACTCCTCCAGTGAAGAGGTGGACTTCAGAGGGGTGTGTGCGCGCCCGTGGCAAGGCCTTGCACAGCCTCATGCAAGCACTCTGCCATGCACACAGATCCTCACACTCATCACAATGTCCAAAGCATTCTGAAAGCTGCCTACTGGGGTTGGCCTTCAGTTGTCCATCAGAGCTGACCTACTAGCTGCAACCTTTTTCCTTCGGGGATGTCCAGGTGAATGTGTATGTTCCCTTCCTTCCATAAAATCCGGCCCCCATCCACATGCACCTCCCCGACATCCTCCTTCCAACCCACAGGGTCCGTGTCTGCCTCCGGGTCCCCATCAACCATCCTCGTCGTCCCTTCTATCACTACCATCAAACCCTCACCCTCCCGTCTCGCTCTGCCCTCATTCATTATCATCCTTCCTCCATTTCTCACCCACCCTCAGTTCGCTCCCCAAGAGACAGGCATAGACCTATCCAACCCCTCACATGCACGTTCACCTGCACTTCCCTCCCCCCTGCTTAGTACCTCCTCCTTTCTGACTCCTCCTACCAACCTTACTACTTCCTCCATCCTTAATCCCTCCCCCACCCCCATCTTCCCCGGACATCCTCCCCTCTCTGCACCCCTTCTTGCCTCCGGACACCCTCTTCTCTCCGCACCACATCCCCTGCATCTTCCACACCCCTTACACCTACTTTCCCAATTGCTGTCTTCTCCCCTGTTCTCCCTACCCGGCCCCCAACACCTTCATTTCTCCCCCCACCCCGACACCTCTTCCTCTCCCAGCCAAGCTTAGCCCTTCCCATCCCACCGCCTGGACCGTCATCCGTTGTGAGCGTCAACGGTGACTATCCAACTTCATCCACTGCTTTGCAGCAGAGCCATGTTCATGAGAAACCACCCAGCATTCTATGGACATTCCTCCAGTGTGCTGTTCATGTCACACATCAGCATCTGCTCCTCAGATGTCCATGATGTGAGCAAAGCCCTGGCGGGTAAGTCTCAACTTCTGCACATCACAGTTGTCATGACATGTTCTACACCGGCATGCTTTCCCACTGATGTGGGCAGACAATCCAGTGGGGGGGACGATTCTGGCAGGTAGCCTAATAATGATATGCTGATGTATTACAGTGAGGTTTCTGATGTCCGATGGCAGAGAATGCGGCCCACCATCAGCAGGCTGAGTGGACGATCACGAACTGGTTTCACACCGTCATGAAACCAATCGTATCCTATTGTCCATTCACACCACTGAACCCGCCGGATGCCAGCAGGCATGGAAAATCCTGGCCAGTGAGTCCTTGCTGAATGTTTGATTTGTGGATGGGAGGGAAACACAGCCAAGCCCAATACTGTCCTTCCAACAAAGGCCCCCTAGATAGTGATCCGATAGGGGAACTAAGACTTGGGAGCAGAAAGTAAGCCAGATAATTCTGAGCACATGAGCTCATTGTAGTGTTTACCGCATTTCACCCCTGAGATAATTCTCGCCAGGTGTATGATCTTGGTCTATGTAGATTATATTATGATGCATTTACCTACTGAATTTCACAGGATGTGAATCATAGCAACATTGAATATGCTGAAGTAGAACTTGAGAAGTGAATGGACTCTTAAGCCTTGTTCGAGTCACAATCTGAGAATAAAGTAGCAACCTGAACACTGGTGCAGAAATACTGCTGTGTCATTACGGATTAATGGGAGCATAGAACTATGTTCAAGTATGATTTTTAATATCAGCTGCTTTGAGGCATGCAAGCATGATTTGGTAATGTGCTTCTTGGTTAAATACATTTTGGGTTGAAAGGATTTCCTGTTCAAGCACATTGTTTCTGGTGGATATTTACAAGCTTACCTGCATACATTTGTGCCCGAGTTTGTAGTACTGCTTGACCATGTAATCTGTTTATTGATCCAGTCGGTTTTCACACAGAATCATGCTAAACTAATCATTTTGCCAGGGTATGCTATATAAATGGTGGTTGGGGAATATTACAAAGGTAAATAAAAGGTTCTTTATGTTTGATGTTGTATCAACTTCAGATAATCTTTTGTAATTCATTCATAACTATCTATTACTTTTATTACTTTGAAGGTGAAAGTCATTACTTTTGTGCAAATATTTGATTTTTGCCTAAAAAGTGTAGCAGTGTGTTGAAGATATTCTACAGTAATCTGATGTGGATTTCTTTCTCTTCTCCTTTCTTGGCTTTGTCCTGATTTTCTTTTACTGCTGGGCCTGTGGGAATGTTCTATAACTGATGCAGCTGAACACTAGAGCTGATGATCCAGACATTGAGCCAATAGACAAGTGGCTCATGACACAAGGAATGGTGAGCTTTCACCACATTGATCTGCTGTACTCTACTAAACAACCTGCCTTACCACCAGCCCCCTTTAACCACACCTTTACTGATTCAACACTGCAAAGTAAAAGACCAGACAGATGAGCGTAACGTGCATAGATCTAAACCTATTTTATGTTGAAGATTGCGCTGTTGGAGAAGTACAGTACATGAATTGTATGTCTTCTATTCTTATACCAGTGATTATTGACTCTTCCAGTGGACAAGAAAGCTTGTCCTAATCTTGGAAATCACTCAATGTACATGAGTTTTACCAAATGGGAATTTCTTTTTCCTGTCTTTCCTCCATTTTCGGGTTCAGTTTTACAGTCTTGACATGCAAGAATTGAGAAGGAGACTTATTACAGTTTGTCACCCAGGGTCAGCATCAAGCGTTTCAAGGTTAAAGGTAGTACAGCCAACTACCAAGTCACTTTTCCTTTACCTTACTCCAACAATGTGTCTGAGCAATCCCTGCTTGAATCTTTCCACTTCCCAGACCTGCAATCCTTGTGGTCCCTATGGGGTAAGATTAATGCCTGAAACACAGCTTTGTGTTATTCATCCGTGCACATTAAGCACTAGGTTGAACTACCCAAACTCATTTCATGTAGAACCATTAAAACTGACAAACAAAGACTCTAATCTGTCTTTCTAGATATTTGGGAAAACCAATAAAAGTCAACAGTATGGTGCAGATGAGCCAACAGAAAATGCAGAGACATGGTACATTCTTGGGGGCGATGGGGGGAGGAGAGAATGTTCTTTGCCAGACTTTGTGTTTGGACATCTGGCACACTGTATTCTTTTTGTGCAGTAATTGCAATCATCATCTTCTGATTTAGGCTATGAATCAATTGGTCTTTTACTATACAGTTTGGAATGTATTTTAACAAGATTCCTTTTAACATAGTATTCATTAACTGTGTTACGCCTACTGATGGTCTAGGTCCTAGAAACAAATAAATAACTGATATTTTACATTATTACAATAATTAACAATATATTTCTCATTTTTGAGGAAGAATGCTATTTCTTGTATTTGATTGCAACCTATTTCAGTTTCTACTCCCTGGAACAGTGCCTGCAGATTGGAAGGTAGTAAATGTAACCCCACTATTTAAGAAAGGAAGGAGAGAGAAAACAGGGAACTACAGACCTGTTAGCCTGACATCATGTAGCAATTGCTACAATCAACAGTAAAAGTTGTGGTAATTGGGCACTTAGAAGATAACAGTAGGGTTGGGCAGAGTCGACGTGGATTTATGAAAGGGAAACCATATTTGACAAACCTGTTGGAGCTTTTTGAGGATGTTACTAGCAGGATAGATAACGGAGAACCAGTGGAGTGGATGTGATGTATTTGTATTTTCAGAAGGCTTTCGATAAGACCCCACACAAGAGGTTAGTAACCAAAATTAAAGCAGCTTTTTCTAAGACTTTTTCAGAAAATGATCCTCGAGACGAAAGAGCTATAATACTAAAAATCTTGAAACTACACCATGCACACTTCAGTGTACAGTTGTCCGTGAATTGAGACAAAATTTGCCTTATTGCAATGTTTCAGTATTATGGAAAAAATAAAGGAAATAGTGGAAAAGGAATTTCATGGGTATTTATTGTGCTACTTTTTGCACAACTTATTAAACTAATTTGTTTTTAAGATAAATGAGAATAAAGTTCTTGAATTTGAGATCTTTGTATATTTATTGCAGTCCAACACAACGGTCTGTCTCTTGAATTGCTGTTCATCTCCATGAGGATCAGATGATTAAAATCTTTGGAACAAAATCTATATTTTTTTTCTATGCATTACTATATATTCAAGTAGCCACAGTCAATGTTCAGTAATTCCATAATTGTTTATGGCATCATATTTGCAGAAAACTTCTGAATAACCCACCTCACTATAGAAAATTCTGACTTTACACACATTAGCTCCTAATTTGCTCACTTTTTTAACATCAATGCACTCTTTCTGTGAGCAAGAGCCTTACTGTTCCTCCATGCTTTGACTGACATTAGAAACTCACTTAATGGAGGTCAGAGAGTGCATTCCATGTACTTTCTCTGGCATGGTGTTCATGAGCCCTAAAAAGTTGTAACACCCATAACTCCTTTAGAACAGCACTTCTGATTGAATAACCTAATAACAAAGACTCTTATCTGCAACTCAGAGTATCAGACAGCCAAGAACTTGTCACATATTCAAGGCTTTGCCCTGGAAGAGAGCTACAAGCCAACACAAAGCACTGAGACAACTCTACAAAGCCCATCACTATATCCCCAGATCTCAGTAAACCACATGGACAAACTATCCTACCTCCTGATCAGTGTGCTGCTTCCAATATGATGGCAACCATATAAACCATATAAATACTGAGCAGCTTCTCAAAATATATGTACATTCGCTTTTTGTTTTGAAGAAAACTAACAAAGAAAGTGGCCATATAAAATGTTTTTTCCAATGTATCCCTCATTAAGGGTCGGCTTTATGTCTGTCCAAAAGATGCCATTCCTTGGTTCATGTGCATTCCATTTTCATGGCTGGTTTGTTTTTAATATGAATCCTGCTATTGCTGTTTTATATTTCTGTGAATTGTCTCTTTTATAGATCTTGAATTTTTGCACTCCCATTAAGTTTTTTTCTTTTTTTTGTTATGCTTACTTTATCTGGTTTGGTTTTCCCATTGCTGTGTAGATTCCTGTTGCACAGTCTCTTATGGACGACGTTGAAGAATGGCTCAGCACTGATGTGGTGAGGGGCTTTTTGCTTTTTTTTGGCTTTGTGTTTAAGTTCTCTCTCCACTTTTTTTTTCGCTTTTCCATCCCCCCCCCCCACCAACTTGTTGCATCAGGAATTAATACGTAGGAAGCTTCTAGTGAACTGTAACTTCTCCCTCCCTTACTCTTTGCACTTGGAAAAAAAAAGACTAAAACACTAGAATGTGCAATATATAAATTTATGATTTGAATTACACTCTGTTCTTTTTAAGTATTGGTTTGCAAAGGGATGTCCAGCCATTCGCTGGAATTTTGTCCAGCTATCCAAAGTGGGAGAGGACATCTGCCTGGTTGTCTGTGTTTATGAATATGCACGTGTGTGTGCATGTTTTGCTGGAACACAAGACACTTCTAGAGAATTAGACATTCAGAAGCCTTCCATGAGTGTTGCTGGTGTACCCCCTAAACATTAATACTGACTGTGACATAAGTTGAAGCTGCTATCATTGTGAGAGGGAGAAAGATTACAACACCCTAGCCCCAAACTGAGATCCTCGTGAAAATCTCTGTTTCTCCTCATTGCATCAACTGTTCAAAGACTGACTTTGACTAGTTCTAGACCCAATTAGATCGGTGTCCTAAAACAACTACTAAGGTATTTGTAACACATTCTGTTGAACATTTCTAAAATAAAAGGGATTTGTTGATTTTTTTTTAAATAGGGGGTGGTGGAAGAGAAAGAGGACTGCAGCAGTTCAAGAAGGCAGCTCACCACTACCTTCTCAAGGGCAGTTAGGGATGGGCAATAAATGCTGGCCCAGCCAGCAAAACCCACATCCCGTGAATGAATTAAAAATAATTATTGACAGTGATTGAGGCACAAACAGCATGCCAGAACAGTTTTTTGTTGCAAAGTGCACTGTGCTCCCACCTGATTTTATTGTATGAATCAGCACCACTGAACAAATCAAAAACATTATACAGTTCATTGAAGAAATTGGAATTTTAATTTGTTTTCCCAAAGTTAAAATTATTTTGTATATAAAAGTCCTGTTTATACATCAAGTCTTTAAAGCTGTTGATTGATAATTGTGCATGGTGGTTGAGCAATATGGTTGTTTCAAAAAGATGAACAGAGGCTTGAGGTGCTGGCGTAATCTTATCAGAGACTTTATCTGATCTGAGATGTATTGTGTTTTTATACCTTTAGAACTGGAGCCACTAATGGTCAGAAAATGGTTCGGATTTCAGCTGTTAGGGGTTGGGAGCTAGAATGGACTGTAGCACCCCAGGGTTATGGATCAGAGAGGGCTTCTGCTCCTGACTCCTATCCTTTGAATCCTGGAAAGTGCATTTGTGTGCAAGTTTATTGAAAGTAGGACCTGATTCAAGTCTAATGCATTCCATGATGAAATAGCCAATTGATATTTATTTTATGGATTGAGGTACTGGAAGGCTCTTGATGCCTGTGGAATTGTACCATAGGCAGTCATACCATGGGGATATAGAGATTGGGGAAATGGATTCTGAAAAAAAAATTACAACAAAATGTGTACATTGAGCTGGTAATCATGTGAGCTAAACCAAGGGGTTGTTAATTCCCAGGGATAAGCCAGTGTTCCCAGAATAAGTCCAACTACCTCATTTTATTGTTGGCGTATCTTCAGAATGATTCATGCTGTTGCAGTCTGGTTCATTCTAAAAGAGTAGGTGTGCTAAAACAGATTTTAAATCTTGTATAGCTCATTCTATAATCCATTCTTTGTCTGAGGTAATGCATACTGAAATTCTTATTCTAATTAGATTTATTAAATATTAATTCTAATCAGGATGAAGTTGCGACTCCTCTTGTAAATTGGTTACACACTTTGGGGCAGGAGGGAAAGTGAAGAGTAAGAGCATGTTTGCAATCTTGTTCAGAGGAGTAATATTTTATAGATCTCTCCCAGGTGATGTGTCACAAGGAAAGTACCCACTAATTATTTTTTAAATAAATGGGCATTTTGTTTAAGCCCCTTTTTTTTTGCCCGGCCATGCACCCATGGTGACTTAATGGAACCAAATTGTGCATGACCTGTGTGGGAACTTTCAGGTTGCTGAGACGGAACATTGATGCCAATAATTAGAGATTAGATCACTGGTAATGGCACCATAAAGTGATGAGTTGTACCTTTGACCTCTTCCCTTTTACTCCCATTCATTCTGGGCTACCATCATCCTCCACTAAGTTCCAAATTCCAGACAAGCTGTTGTAGGGGAATCCTTAGTGCGGATTGGGTGCATCTCTGTTGGGGATTGGGGGACGGCATCATGGGGAGGGAGAAGGAAAACATGTGGGCAATTTCATAAGGCTGTTCTTGCAAGTGTCTCTTAGGGTATCCTGCACATATTTTACCCCATCAGAATGGTTCCAGAAATGAGGGGTTACGTTTAAATTGATAGACTGAAGAAGCTGGTCTTGTTCTCCTGAGCAGAAAAGGCTAAGAGGAGACTTTATGTAGCTACTTAGAATCATAAAGGGTTTAGATAAAGGAAATAAAGAAACATTTCCAATAAAGGAAATAGAGAAAACTTTCCAATGTTTGAAGGGTCGATAACCAGAGAGCACAAATTAGTGATCAACACAACAACCAGAGGCAGCATGAGGAAAAAACATTTTTACACAACAAGTGGTTAGGATTTGAATGCATTGCCTGCTGAGGGTGGTTGATACAGATTCAGTAGCAGCCTTAAAAAGGGAATTGGATAAATACTTGAAGGAGAGAAAATTGCAGGGATGTGAAGAAAGAGCAGCACAGTAAGAGTAACTAAATAGCCTTTTGAAAACACTGACACAGACTGATTAGGCCAAATGATTGTATTCCCGTAGACTGATAATGGATTATATCTGTAATCTTGCTGAAGACCTAAAACTGGCTTGGGAACAAGCTGCCTACCTGCTTTCTTCCCACAGGAAGTATTTAGCCTGAGAGGAAATCTTAAGGAGCAAAATAGGGCAATATGTCCACAAAACGTAGACAAGTGTGAAATAATTAATGGCAGAACTGAACAATGGAATTCAAGGTGATAAAATGCTATTTGTGTTGAATCAGTTTTGTTTATGGTATACCTTTGCTCGTTCTTGTATTTCTTCACAGAATGAGCCAAGAGGTTTGTGTACCTAGATTTGATTTGCTAGTTCCCATTGGTGCCCTAGAATAATTTGCATCCCAACTTATTTTTTAATTTAATTCACTCTCCCTATTTCATGGCTATTTTGTTTTTTGAACAAAAATCCTTCAAGTCTTATCACTCCTACATAATTTAACATTCAAAAAATATCTGAGTGTTGCTGTGTACACCCTGGATTTTAATAATGACTGATATAAATTGTATATGCCATCATTGTCTGTGTGTGAGGAAAAGTATTAGAACACCCTCACCTGAATCTGAGATCTAAATGAAAACTTCTGTTTCTCCTTTATTGCATCAGTTGTTCACAGACTCGCATTGATTAATCATTGACGTAATTAGACTGATATTTCAAAACTGTTGTTGGAGTATTTGCAACACATTCCGTTGAAAGTTTCTAATATAAAGGGATTTGCTGATTTTATTTTTTTAACTGGGGGGTGATAGATAAGAGACTCATGATTGGCAGTGAATGAGGCATAGAAATAGCTTATGTTGCTGCTTGCTACCCCGCAGCTGCAAAGCACAAAAACACTGGAATATTAACCTTCCCTGGAGTGAAAAAGCAATTTGGAATGATGAGTCTGGTTTAAAAATGAATTCTATCCATAATGATCCAAACAAAATACAGTATTTAACTGAACTTCTGATCTTTTCTCGCTCTGTTTGATCGTGGAAATGTCATTAGTGAAATTTCTCCAATCTTTGGTTAGGCCTCATGCTCTTATTCAGCGGGGTTGTGCAGGACTGTGATACGGATTGTACTCCAACAGTGTGGCTTTGTCTTTTTGGACAGGAGAAAATAACATTGTAAATTACATTCAGATTTACCCTTTGGTTTCCAAAAGCAGAAGCTTTCAATATTTAATCTCTTTTTTAAAAAAAAAAAGTGGCTACAAGTTTGTGTTGTCTAAAGACTGCTTGCATTGGCATGCATGCTTTTGTGAGTTGTTTTGAATCACTTGGTAATACATTATTTAGAGAATATATGTAAAAACATTGTTAGGGTGAAAGTAATAGAAGATAATCTACTGAAATATTTTTAAAAACTTATTGCTATGGAGCTTTTCCTACAAGAGTAATTGTTCTGTTTCAACTTTTTGAGGGAAGATCAGTAGAAGTTAAACTGAAATGTTCTAGATTTGTCTAATTTTATTATCCATGAGATATTCTCTAGCTGTGGGAATGCCAGCTACAGGTGTTATAAAGACTTTTTTTTAATTTCAGAGAGGAGATGATGCAGAAGAAGGAGTAACAAGTGAAGGTAAGTTGCTTATCAGGTACCTTAAGCTGTAGTTTGCAGTATGTTTTAGATCCGATTTTAATGTAATTAACCTCACATAGTGTTAGTGTGTACATTCAGGATTTCTTATCATATTGTCTGTTCATAAACCCTAGAAATAATCAGTGAGGGCAGAGAGATTGGAGCACCAACGTGCTGCTCTGGTGATTCTCCACAGAGGTGAGTTCACAGGCTTGGCTGTGCCATTGGCAAAAAGGCTAAACAGAGACAACACATTCTCAAAGGGAAGGAAAATTGACAGGTGAGTCTCACTGAGCGACTCTCCCATGCTCTCTTGCAGCTGCTTTGAGTGGCAGTGGTGTGGGAGCAGGTCAGCTGCCCATGTTCTCACCAAGGGTTGATGCATGACTACAGGTTGAACCAAAAAAGAACCAACTGTCTTTAAGAGCACATCAAATCTTACATGGATTTTATATATGTACTTTTTTTTTCCAGAATTTGATAAATTTTTGGAAGACAGAGCAAAAGCAGCAGAGAGAGTCCCAAATCTGCCTTCCCCTCCCTCCAGCAACTCCACTCCTCCACCAGTGCCTGCTGAAAATGTTAAGAAACTGAACCGTTCCAAGGATACTCTCTTTGCTTTATAACTGACATGCGTGTATTTTTTGGGTGTATGTATGTGCGTGCGGTTTACCTGTTATTGGGCAGGGTGCTGCTGTATCAGTTTGCTAAGGCTTCTCAATACGTGGCTGGTGATGCACTTGAGTTTTGTACATTTCCTTTTATTTCCCAGCCCCACCCCACCCCGCCAAGTAATTCATAAACTTCCTCCTTGGTGTGTGCTATTCAGTTTAAAACTTGAGTTTTTAACCACTGGCTTTTGCCATTCTCCACATAATAATGCATTATACACATATATAGCTGGACTTGTAACATGTCCCTGCAGTTCATAATTAAGGAATGGTTTAGACTCACTACCTCCTAAAACAATACTAGCCCAAAGGACCCTACTTTCTGGTTAACCTGTATCTTGACAAAGGGAATTAAAACAATTGTCCATTTTGGCATTATTACAAAGTGTTCATTCTTAAAATGATAACATTTCAGCAAGTGTGCTTTTTAAACAAAAAAAAAATTTCCAGATAAACTAGTTTCTTTGAACCAGAGTTCAGTTCTGTTGAGACATAGCACCTTATACAATGCAATAGGCATCATATAAATTTTCTGTATTATGAGAAATTAGCAAGTTTATTCTAAACTATATTTTATTGCTGAACTATATTAATTGTTTTGCATTATATGTGTAACACTAAAATGCAATGTGTTTCAGCTAGAACTGCATTGGAAATGTGCACTAAATCTAGGATGAACCCTGGTGTAGCCAAGAGAAGATACTGATTGTTGCACAAGCATCTGGTTGTGTGTGCTTTATATGAAGCTAAGCGGTTAACATGACTATTTCTGAAGTGTAGGCTTGTTTTATTTTAGTTATATCCTAATATATTGGTGTGTGAGAACATTTGTCCTACCTAGGAGCAGTGTTTTTCCTGGAACCTCTGTTGAAACAACTCATCAATAATTAAGAAACATGTCTGTGAAACAGGATAATCATTTACACAATGAGGCTTCACTGAGATATAGTCCCACCTCCTTAAAGTCAGGCCTATGTGAATCCTGATATTTGTTTCAGGTTTGTTGGTAGGGGAGGAGACAAATTGCAGGTCTTGTACCACTTTCACCTTCAAGTTTGGGTTGTATGCAAGTACCATTTTCACCTTCAAGTTTGGGTTGTATGCAAGTAAGGGAGGCCATCTATTCTATCCAGCTCATTCTTCCGTTGAAACCTAGAACCCTACTGCCACAGCATCTAACTGTCTCTTGAATGATGATTTCAGAGTTTTGTCCTCCATTTCCCTATCTGAAAGATTATTTCAAATATTAATCCAGCTAACTGATTCCTGAACCTACATTTACCATCTTGTATCCCTGTCTCTTTGTCCTAAAGTTGTGCTCCAGATTTGCCTTCTCTATTTTCTGTAAGAACCCTTCTCATTTGCAATTTTACAAGGATGGAGAGTCTGAGTACTAGAATCGATTTTTTTTTTTGAAGTTCAGTGCTTTAGCTCTTCCAGCTGTACATTTATCCCTTGATGCAGATGGAAGATTGGAGCATTCATTACGTCATCTTGCTATTGATGCTGGCCCGTTTCAGCTTTTCAGTTTGTATCGCAGTAAAGGTACCTGTGTGCAGCTAAAAGCTGGTGATTAGATATTCATATTATCAGTAGTGTTTCAGTAAAAGTTAAAGATGGGTATGAATTTTTTCTGATCTTCCCCTTGGAACTGTGAAAAAACACCGTGCAATTAGAAATTTTATCCTTCTCAAACATAGGTTGCCTCTACTGAATTTTTTGAACTGTAAAGCAAAAGGGTGAAATAATTTTCATTAATAATGGAATGAAGTAAAAGTTCTACATTAGTGTATTGGCTGATTTTCACCCACCACTCCCACAGTGTATTGGTAGGAGTGCCCTAAATAAAGTCAGCTGACAACACTGGATGCTCCCATTAGTGGTTGAGACCTACAGACATCTAGGCCCTAAGCTCTGGAATTCTCTTCCTAAGCCTATCCCTCTACCCTCCTATACGAACCTCTTTGAAACTTGTCAAATTATATTCACCTGACCTGATGTGTCATCCTTTGGCTTAGTGTCAATTTTTGTCGTCTTATACTACTCCTAGGTATGTTTTCCCACATTGAAGGAGCTATGAAAATGCAAGTTGTTTATTCTAATGAATAACACTACCTCTGGCATTTGAATGTGTTTTCTGGAAAAATCCATTAAATTTTTATTCTACATTCTTTATCTAAAGTGCTAGAACATTTTCAATTTTAGGCCTTTACCCCTTTCCCCTTCTCCTCACCCACTCCCTCCCCCACAATGCATCCAGGTTTTAAGTCTAGGAAGTCACTTAACATAGGTGTTTTTACATTTAGTGTTTCCATAGCTCAGATTGTGGGAGAATAACGTTCATGTGGTGAAATAATTCAACGGTGCAACTTCACGCACACACCTCCATGCCAACTGCATCTGCTAGACCTGTATTTACATTAACCTGTTTGTTCACAATAGAATACTGACTTGACCCACTCCACTGTCTTATTCCTTGTCCTGGCGTGTGGGTAAAGAACAGTCCATAATTCTTCCCACAAATGACATAGTGCTGCATTTAATGTGATTTAATCAATTTTTATCCACAATTAGGTTTACTAAATACTTCATCAAGATAATGAGCTGTGGGAACATTAAAAGCCTAACCTTTACAGTGTTATAATTTTGAAAAGTTGACTTCTTCGTGAAACTTTTGACAAGTTAAAATCCAAAACAAAAAAACAGCCGGTTCTGGACATCCAAAGTAAAAGCATTCAGCAGCAGCACTCAGCAGCAGATCAAACAACATCTGCTAAGAGAAAGAGTTAACATTTCTGATGAAAGGTCATCAAAATGTTATCTTTCTTTCATTTACAGATGCAGCCTGCCCTGCTGAAGCAGTCCAGCATTTTCTATTTTTATTTGAACTATTTTAAATGTTACATTTATTACTTTACACATTCTGAAGCTCTAACTATTCTACACTACAAGAGTATCCCAAACACCAAACAATACAAAGTAAAACAAAAATAATTCAGTCTCATCTATTGAGTTTGCACCCTAATATAGAGATGCACAAATTTGTGCAGTTGTGTGATGAAAGTGTCTGTCTTGCACTACTATTAAATTATATGTATCTGTGTATGGTTAGGGTTGCCATCTGTATGTTATACATGGTTAGGTAGTTAGTTGTATTCTCCTTTTTGTAATGAAGTATCAATTTGTGAATCTTTCACAGCATAATTGCTAAATTTAATAATAAAAATAAATACTTTTTTTCCTCTTGATCAGTGCTCTGACCCATAAAGAACTGTTGTAAGACTGACGAAATGTAGTTATGTCTAAATCGCTGGTCATTTTGTTTTCTGTAGCTGAAGTACCAGTGTTTCGGGTACTGGTCTATTGTTGGACACTATGGCTGTTAAATTAGTATTGTGTTGAGTTTTCAGATCTATTTTACCATAGAAATACAAACTCTAAGGTGGGATATGTGGTTACTTATATTAAGCACCTTTTATAATCTATAAGGAAATATGTAGAGAAGTTGAGATTTCTTTACAAAGCTGTTCCCAATTAAACTGCCAAAGTAACATTAATGGGCTTTGTTGGTAGAAGCTGTTTGTTGCTTACCAGACTCAAAAGATGTACTTTGCTCAGCTTTTTGTACATTCCATTTTAAGACATATGGCTGATATAACTTCTAGAATAGGGGTCAAAGCTAATAAAATAGAAGAAGGAATCCCCACGGTGATGTGTGAATATCCAGATCTGTTAAACTGAGACTTCGGACATGTTTTGAATAGTGCAGTTTCTTACCTCCCAGCTACAAGTTTGCTCCATCTCTCAGTTTTGCTGAGGGATAATTTAGAAACTTTGTTTCTCCCCCCTTTCCAAGTGAGTGGGATAGACTAAACTGGCTTGGGATGGAAAATCCACTCTCTTGGTTTGTGAATTAAGTGCTGAATCACTTGAAGCTGCCCAGGAGCTTGAAAAGAAATCTAGTTCCTTCCTATAACATTACATCACTAAGGTAATTGGTGTAGCAAGAAAAAACTGGAAAAACAGCCCTGCAGATCCAGATAAGAGTATTATACCACCTTGGAGGAATGTTGTTCAAATGTGTATAAAAGGGTTAGCAACTGTTAATATGAATATTAATGTACAGTTCAATGGATTTATTGTAAAAAGATACTTTCAGTAACAGAAATTCTGATACTTTGATAAGTAGACAATGTGTTGGTAGTATAAAGTATGTATAATTTGATAACCTGCCAAACATGTTAATGTAACAAAAATAAAAGAGATGTGTACATGCAATTAGCAGCAATAGAATTGAAATGTAATATTTCTTATTGTCGGGTAGCATGGTGTGTAATAATGACACTTATAGCATTAAACTCTTTTTGATCAACGATGTTTGGTAACACCTATCTGATCATCTCAAACAGTGTAGTAACTATTAATGACCTCAAGCAAATGCAATTAACTTTGCCTCCTTGACTAGCCCCTCTAGGTGTTGCCACTTGCATCATAGCAGAAAAGTCCTTCTGATTTGCAAATCACTTCAATTATGTGCTTGTTAAAGGAATGGTCAAAAGTGTGAGCATTTTGTAACAGCAAAATTGTATTTTTTCAGATCTTCATGAGTGTGCAGTGGTGAGTTTTCTATACCAGCCTTTCAGCTTGGAAAACTAGTTGGATCTTTTGGAGTTTTCTTTCATTTTGATTTGTTGAGACACATATATTTTGAGTTGGTACCCTTTTATTCATTAAATCTATTGTAAATTCACAGCTACTGTTAAGATATAAGGATTATGGATGCTGCAAAAAATGATTGGGTCTCTATACTAAACATTGGTATAAAAAAAGTATTTTAAATGTAATGAACAGAATGTGGGATAAACATTGTAAATATGGGACTAAACTGTTCACTTGGGTCTTATGACTTACTTACAAAACAAACAAACACCAGTATCAAAAATTAGTTCTACTGTTCTTTTATAACCTAACTTGGAAATGCTGCCCAACAAGAGAATATTGTTCTTGAGCTTGGAATGAAAAATTTTGTTTCATACTGGGTAGCATATTTTTCTTTCTCTTCTGGATCTTTGTGGCAGAGGAGCACAGTGGGGCAGAAGGTGGATACCTATTCAAAATAGTCACAAGGCCATAACACAATCTTTCATTACATGGTTAACCTGCTCCTACCCCGCCACCCAGTAAAATAAAAACACCACTTGGATTCTAGGTGAGGCAGGTAGAAATGTTAGCTGATATGGGTATTTTTTTCCCTTAATTTGAGGTTAGTTGGGCAGGGCGTTGTTAAGGGAGTTCTAAACTTGATTGGATTCATTGAGAGTATTTGTTAGTACAGAATTCCCAGGGAGAATGGGGTTCTCAGATGTCTAAAATCAACACTTTCCCTCCTCCCAACTGTTGCTTTGGATATTATGTCTGATCATACTTTTAATTGAACAAAATGTTATCCAACTGCAAACTGTTCTTTTTCATATTTTGTAAAACAATTACTTTTTTTTAAAATGTGGGGTAACAAATATAAAACACTGCAATATTTAATAAATAAAAATGTATAAATGCACAATACCTAAATATAAAGTTCTGATATGTTATTCCACTTGTTTGGTTATATTCAGAAGAGGGTGAGAAGGAGCCATACACTGCAGTGTATAATTACCTCCCCAATCTCACCTTCCCCCTTCCCCTATAAGACTACAGTATTAACTTGACTCACCTCGCCACCTCCTTTCCCTCCCCAGCACAATGTATAAAAATTATTCTGGTCACAATTAGATCAGACATGACCTTATGGAATGGCAGAGCAGGTTTGAGGAGCCAAATGGTCTACTTGTACTCCTATTTCTTGTGTTCTTAAGTTCTCCCTGTGGCATTTAGTGCATGCTCACTGACTCCATGTGTAATCCTGATTTTTATGATGAAGCTTAAAATTTATAGATGGTTTTTACGTGCAGTTTTTCCCTATTTTAAGAGGATTGCCTTTTTAATCATTCAGAATGGGAAATAAACCTGTTCTAGTACAGGGTGTAGATCTGGATAAATCTGATCCCTTGGTGGTTGACCTGTGCAAGGATTGTCAAGCTATCAACAGTTTTTTTTAAAAATTCAAGAAAATTAATTATCATTCTCGAGTTTCTACTTATAGTAGATTAAAAGGGGAAGAGGATGAATTAAAGAATGAACTTTATTTTAGGTCCAGGATCTCGTTTGTTACAAGTAAGATTCATGATTATAATTGCAATTCAATGGTGGGTTGGTACTGCAGGGGAGTGATTACTTTGTAAAGGCTTGTTAAACATATAACCAACTCAAAATTATGCAGCTTAACAGTGTGACCTCTTCAATTACATTCATATAACACTATACATAACCTTGTAGGCTGTAACCTCTGTATGTTAGTCAGTCAGCACAGGAATATAGTTTAATATTTATTTATGAACGTTTTGGCTTTTTTTGGGATTTTGATTCCACATAATGAGAATATATTTCATATATATATATATATATATTTGGCCATAACCTGGTATTTCACTAATTTGTGTTTCTGCACAGACTTGTGAATTATGTTACATTGTGTAAAAATTGTATGAATGCGTGGTTTGTACTGAATTGTCACTACTGTTTAAATTCTGTAGTGCTTGATTCTTGCATGTAATGTTATAAATAAACACTACTCGTGTGTGTGTGTACCTGTTGTTTTTTTGCCCGAGTATTCTGTTCATTGCTTAATTGTGGCACATACTTATGGTTAGAGTTGTTGAATTGTATTCTAAATTAGATGATTGAAGTTTGAATCTGGGAGTTAGCATATATTGAAACTTTGCTGCTTCATTCAGAAAGTTTCAATGATGCCTTCAGTGTAAGGTACTGGGTTAAGCATGAGAGAGAGGAAAAAAGCATCTAATGTACATACTGCAAGCACCTTTTGACTGCATTGTTTAATTTGTCGCAAAGGAGTATAATGGGCTAAATGGCTTCCTCTGCTATAAATTTACTCCAGAAAACCAATAAAGATGCCAGCACGATGATAGTTTTAGAAAGACGAATTGGAGAGGGATTCTGTTTAGTAGTGGTATTCTCTACCACCTCTGGCCACTTTACCTTCCTCTGGAAGGCAGTGACTTATCCTAGAATATAGTTCCAAAGACAACCACCAAACCTCAATTACCTTGCCCAGCTCACATTTCTTTCTGTATGAACCTGAACATTTATCTGAACGTGATTAAATCATGAAGGTGTCACATCAGAACTACATCTTGTCCTGTCCTAACATCCATATATGGTAGTGGTGTACTGACCATTTTAGTGAGTAGGCCACAAATTTGGAGAATGCTCTTGGAGAAAATTGATTTTTGGCATTTCAAAAATACACGATGTAATATTTTTCTTAATGCAACACAACTTTTATCCACTGAACTTAATCCTGGCATCTTTTCTCTCCTTCACAAACCTTTCTCCCCTGTCCCCTGCATCCTCCTCCAACATTAGGTGCGATGAGCTCACAGACAACTTTGTCACCTAAAAATCAAGACCATCCAATCAGCTGCCTCTGCTGCATCCTGTTCCTTCCACTAGCCCATCGGGCTAAACTTCCCATTCTGCCTCCCCTGCCCCCCTCATTCCACCAGCTCAACCTTAGATCTCACATCCTTCTCCAATTTCTTTTCTATCTCCTCTTGTGCCCTTCAGCTCATCCTGTCCAAGACCCATCATCTGCTTCAACCCTCTCTCGCTTTCTCTCACTTGCTCTCTCTCCAGGTGTTAGCCCTCTCTCCTTCTAAATATGCCATCATCAACCCTCTCCTTAAAAATCCAACCCTTGACCCCACTGTCCTTACAAACTACCATCCCATCTGCAATCGCCTTTTCCCCTCAAAGTCCTTGAACATCTTGTCTCCCAAGCCATGCTCCTATTTCCTGGAACTCCATCTCTGAATCTCTCCAAATCAGGCTTCTGTCAGTGCCACAGTATCAAAACTGCTCTTAGCAAGTCAGTTGTAACTTTGATATAAGATTGTGACAAAGGTAAACTTTCATTGTTAATCCTTCTCAACCTGTCCAACCTGAAATGACCATAATATAATAGAATTTTATATTAAGCTTGAAAGTGATGTAGTTCAATCAAAAACTAGGATTTTAAATCTTAAACAAAGGAACTTATGAAGGTATGAGGGGCAAATTAGCTATGGTGGATTGGGGAAACTTAAAAGGCATGACGGTAGACAGGCAACAGCTAACATATAAAGAACGGATACATAGTTTACAACAAAAATGCATCCCTTTAATACAAAAAATCCCAGCAAGGAAAGTTTTCAAAGCTAACGAAAGAAATAAAGGATTGCGTTAATTCAAAGGAAGAGCTGTATAATGTTGCCAAAAAGGTTGGTAAGTCTGAGGATTGGGAACATTTTAGAATTCTGCAAAAGAGGACAAACAAAAAGATTAAGAAAGGGAAAATAGCATGAGTAAACCAGCTAGAAATATAAAAATGGTTTGTAAAAACTTCTACAAATATGTAAAAAGAAAAAGATTAGCAAAAACATGAGTTCGTTACAAGTGATGTCAGGAGAACTTATATGGGGAATAAGGAAATGGCAAAGAAATTAAATAAATACTTTGTGTCTTTCTTCATGGAGAAAAATACTAAAAACCTCCCAGAGATAATGGAAAATCAAGGGCCTAGTGTAAATGAGAAACAGCAAGATATTAGTTTTTTAAAAGTACTAGAGAAATTAATGGGATTTAAAAGCAGATAAATCCCCTGGACCTGATGATCTACATCCCAGAGTGTTGAAAGAGGTGGCTGTAGAGGTAATAGATGCATTGATGGTCATCTTTCAAAATTCTACAGACCCTGGAATGGTTCCTGCAGATTGGAAGGTGGCAAAGAGAGAAAATGGGCTACTACAGACCTGTTAGCCTGAAAATGGGAAAATGCTAGAATTTATTATAAAGGATGTGATAACTGAACATTTAGAAAATAATGGTCGGATTGGGCAGAGTCAACATAGATTTATGAAAGGGGAAATCATGTTTTTGCAAACCTGTTGGAATTCTTTGGAGGATGTAACCAGAAGCATAGATAAGGGGAGCTGGTGGATATGTTATATTTAGATTTTCGGAAAGCTTTTGATAAGGTCCCACATGAGTTTAGTAAACAAAATTAGAGCACACAGGATTGAGGTTAGCATACTGGCATGGACTGAGAACTGGTTAGTGGACAGAAAACAGAGTGGGAATAAATGGGTCATTTTCAGGTTGGCAAGTATGACTAGTGGGGTACTGTAAGTTGAGTACCACAAGAATCAGTGCTTGGGGCCCCAACTATTCACAATCCATATCAATGATTTGGATAAAAGCAAAATACTGTGGATGCTGGAAATCTGAAACAAAAACAGAAATAGCTGGAAAAACTCAGCAGGTCTGACAGCATCTGTGGAGAGGAAGACAGAATTAATGTTTCGAGTCCCTATGACTTCATCAGAACTAAAGAAACATAGAAATGAGGTGAAGTATAAGCTATTTGAGGGGGGTGGGACAGGTGGAGCTGGATAGAGGGCCAGTGATAGGTGGAGGCAAGAAGAAATTGCCAAAGATGTCATAGACAAGTCTATGGGAGGAGGACCACACTTGCCCAAAAAACCTTGGGAGAAGGTGGCAGCCGAGGTCAGTGACCATGACATGCAGCACACACTGGTGCAGTGCCGCAGAAGGCTCAACAACCTGCTGTGCTTGGCAAGGGTAAATACCAAGTTGACATGGATCAGTGTGGAGAAGTGGAGCTCAGGGATGTTAGAGTCTGAATGCAAACTGTCACTTACGCCGGAGCCAACCAAGGGGTTGAGTCCTGAGTGCCTTCCGGGTCGAGCACTTGGATGTGCCTTGCAAGGTGTTCCTCAGGTGAGGTTGGCCAGGCTGCAATGATGCTGCAGGTAGAGAGTGGATTAATGAATGCCCCTCTGTACTTTCAGGAGAAGGAAAGCCATAACGCCATGGAGAAGTCTAGGACAAGCAGAGGCACCCCCCCCCACCCCCCCAACCAAACCAAGTGATTCTGACAGGGTATGAGATGGATGACTTGGAGCTGGAGTGCCGCCACCCACCTCGTTCAGTCGTCATGGAGAGCCAGTGGTCTCTAAGGTAAGAATGCAGTGCACAGAATGTGTAGTCTCAAACCTGGACAGAATGTGTAGTCTCAAACCTGGAGTCTCCATTGATTATGGAAAGACGATGGCACCATGATGCAGATCTCCATTGTCTTATCAGGGCACCTGACATGCACAGTGACAGTGTAAATGACTTAAAGTAATGACATGTCGTTCTTCCCTAGAATCACCAGCACGGACTCGAGTGCAGGACCCCAAAGAGCCACTTTTGACGCCAGAGGACCACTGAGCTTTAGATGCATCTGCATTACACCCCCTCTCTGAACCAGGCACCAGCACAAATATCAGCACCTCGGTGGGCATTAGATTATCAGCCGAAATATCGGTACACAGTGGTGAGGGCACTTCACGCTCGCTTGAGGAGCAGGTGGAGCAGAGAATATCTGGGGTGCTGGCAGTTGGAGGACTACTGAAGACCAGGACAATGCTGAACCGAAGGCAAATGAAGAGCTTCTGGAATCGTCCATTAGGCAGCAGATGGTGCATGTCCAGCGGAATGTGCGGAAAGATCTGGCAGTGATTTATGAGGGTATGTGTGCCATGGTCTCAGTTGTGGAGGAGTCTATGTGGAGCATCAGCACTGCGTTGACCCTCATGGCTGAGCACACTGTCTCCTCCATTGAGAGAGTGGTGATTCTCATGGAGAGGCAACTCCAGGGACAGAATCGGGGGTTCCTGGGATTTCACTTGGACCTGAAAGCTCTCATACAGGCAATGACCTCAGGAAATCAGTGCCAGCATGGGAGATGGATGGGGCATCCAGTATCCCATCAACGGCAAGCAGGGACGTCCAGAACGATCTCTTGTTGGCGCACGAGCTTCCTGTCATCTTTGCAGGCTCCTCTCTGTGTGCTCTGGATGACGGCAGCTGCTCCTCTGCCCCTCTGCCAGTGACCGTGGCATCAGATGAGCCTACAATGACTGGGGAGAGGTCAGCCGTGACACTGGCTGCTCCCTCCCAGGTAGGGCCAACCCAGGCTCCACTGGCCAGAGGATGACTACTAAGGTCATCAAGGCCAACAGGATAGCACAGTCAGCAGGCTGTCTCCAATGCCACTGCCAGTATGTGGGGGAGTGGGGCAACAAGATGCAGCACCTGCAAACTTAAGTTTAAGGCACCATGAGTACAAGAGGGACTGTTCACGGGTGATCTTCTGTTCTGCCATGTTTTATTAATAAGTTTATTGGTGTGACAATTAATACCATATATTGTTATGTTCATTTGATGTGATTGCCAACATGATATATATTTTGCTTTTGCCTTAATGGCCTGACCATGCTTCACTTGTTTTATAGGTGCAGGGCACGCCAATATCCAATGCTGGATGTGAGTGGCTCTAAACATTATTGCACAGGCACTGAGTGGAGTTTGGGCTCAAAGGAAAGGGTAATTTCAAACATCTGGGATGGAAGCAGCACCCCTGGCCTCAGGGATGCCCACAGATGGACACAGATCTTTGGTAGCCTAGCTGAAGGAGCATTGTCCCTGCCTCCCTGAAGGATCCAAAGGTCTGTGTCCATGCCCTCACCATGCTCCTCACTGGGCACCTCTTCTGACTCACCACTGGATTCATCCTCTGTGGCCTGTGGAGCTGCCTCAAGATCCTCTTCCTCCAGCGGGTCCCCCTTCCCAGAGTGAGATCATGGAGAGTGCAGCATGCAACCACTATCAGTGACACCTGCTCTGGAGGGTATCGTAGTGCTCCCCATGAATGGTCAGGCATCGGAAGCGCATCTTCGGAAGACCTATGCTCCCCTCTATCACTGCCGTTGTGGAGGCATGACTCCTATTATAACACTGCTCTGCCTCAGTTCTTGGGTGGCAGAGGGGCATCAGAAGCCACCTTATCAACAGATAGCCTTGTCACCCAGCAACCATCCATCCAGCCAGGCTGGAGCAGTGAACAGCCTCGGCATCTAGGAGTGTCTGAGGATGTAAACGTCCTGGGAGCTGCCAGGGTACCTTCCACAGACTTGCAGAATCTGCATCTTGTGGTCACACACTATCTGCACATTCATGGAATGGTATCCTTTCCTGTTGACAAAGGCACCCAGCTGACCCGCTGGCACCTTGATGGCTACATGTGTGCAGTCAATTGCACTTTGGATGTGGGGGAACCCAGCAACTGCTGCAAATCCTCTGGCTCGCTCAGCCTGCTGGCCTCGTCCATACAGAAATGAATAAATGTCATTACCTGACTGAACAGAGCATCAGTCACCAGCCTAATGCAACTGTGGACGGCTGATTGGAACACTCCACAAAGATCTCACACTGACCCCTCAAAAGAGCCGGAGGCATTGAAATTGAGGGCCACTAATCTTCAGAGTCACTGTCGTAGGGTGTCCATTCACACAGATGGAGGTGCTCTCAGGCCCAATCATCTGACAAATGGAGGTCACAGTCTACCTGGAGGAGCAGAGCCTCCTTTGGCATTGCACTCTGACATGCTGAGGTAGCTGCATCATTGCCCGTAAACCCTGGTAGCAGGATACTGGCGTCTTCAGCGGCCCCTTCCACCTTGGACTACCTGCTAGCCCTGCACCCCTTATGCCTGCACCTCTCCTCCCACAGGTCACTCCCCTGGAAGCTGCAAAGGAACACCTGACCTCCTGTCCCTTCTGCCCCTCCCTTTCTCCTCAGAGGATGTGCCATCAGCAGAGAGCACAATCCCCATTACAAGGGTAATAGAAGGCTGTTTGGTGCCTGGAAGAATCCACACTGTCAAAATCCACCAGGAACCTTGGAGACACCAATGAGTCCCAAAATGAAGCCTACAAATGCTAAGACTGCTCAGAACAGAGATGAAGCTGTCAAGTTCAAGTAAGCAACCAGCAGCAAACTAGCTCCTAAACTCCTCACTACTCAAAATGGCAATGCTGCAGACCCATTCTATCCTGCCCTTGGATGAGGTTTTGTTAAAAGTGGGCTGCCTGCCTGCCTGTTTTGCCCATGCGACAAGCAGGAAATTGTGTGGGCAATGTAAAATTGAGTACAATTGGCTTTTTAATGGCCTTAAGTGGCACTTTAATTGCTGGCAGGTGCGGCTCTAACACCCATGCCCGTCCGCCAACCTGAAGTTGCGTATGGGATGATGCTGGGACGCTCACCTGACATCACCTATTTCACATCAGTTCAGGTCACCTGTGAGATATAAAATTCTGACCATTGAATCAAGATTTCAGCAGCAAATGTGGAACTTGCAGCCTTGCAAATGTTAGTTCTACGATATCTGGAACTCAAAGATTTGCTAGATATGTTTCCATAATTCATCTGTGTATGTCAGTTAAGAGATATATGATGGATGAAGCACAAAACAAAATCAAGTGTTAAGCTCAAGGCTCCCTATTCATCAAAAAGGTCAATATAATGGCTGGACTGTGTTGCAATATTGAACTTCAGATATTTCCTCATTCTAGAAACGTGGACCCAGACCTCTGGATGGTCAGAGACCAGTCGTAACCAAGAAGATGTGCTACAGGACCCCTCAGAAGTCCCAATGCAAGGACTCTGTGGGAATTGCACAGGAAGTTTGAATTTCTGATGGGCATTTCCCTTGCTCCCCTGGAGTTAGAGTTGGAAACTTTGGATAGTTCCAACTTACCTAGATAGTTACTCAGGAAATGTTAGACAGAAAAAAACCTTGTCTAACTCCTGGGTAACTATACAACTGACATCACCCCCCCCCCCCCCCCGCCCCCGTCCCCCGTCCCCCATCGTCACAGCCCAACCTGATTAGCCCCACCACCTGACTACCCACCGACCTGATTCCCTGAACCTCCAACTTCCTCCGGCATGAATCAACCGGCCCCCACCACCTGACTCACCCACCCATCTAACAATTCCTTCTGACCTGACCACCCCCCAAACCTGCCACCCTACCCAACTGTTGCCCTACCCCTTACCCACTCACCTTCTCTCCGTAGCTTCACAAAGATGCTTTGGGACATTTAAGCTCTTAACAGAATATGGCAGTGCCATAAAAAGTCCGTAAATTTAGGGCATGGTTTCTGCGCAGATTCTCTCCATTACTCCCTCCATGGTTTCCTGCAGTTTTGTAGGATCCTCCATTGGAAGATTGCCCTGAAAAATCGGAGGAAGGTAAGTGTGTATTTTTTGTCTAATCAGAGTCAGAAGTTGGGGTTCCGACCCTGAACAGAAGATTCAGGTCCTGGAGTTTCACCACCGGCAAATGCCCTGAATTGCTAGGAATTTAATGCTGGTTACTGAGTCAAAGTTGTGCTGTGCATATTAAAAAAAGGAATAGGAATAGGATGCAAAAGGATCCTGTTGCATTATGGAATGACAGTATAGGTGCGTTTGCAAAGTAATTGGAAGGCAAACCAAGCTCAGTGCTGCAAGAGCTTGTCACACAGAGGGACTAGCTTTTTTTTCTCCCCTCAATCACATCGTTATTTTTAATTTGGCTCTAAATTGTGATGGCCTTGTATTGCAAAGTAAATACTGTTACCCTGAAGTGACCTTGCTAGCTTTACTGTGAAATATTGCTGCTTCAAGCTGACTGAATTCTTCAACAATAATTCAGATTTTGAACATCTTCTGTATTTTGCCTTTTTGTTGAGGTCTTCACCAACTTGTTTTATTTTGTTGAGATAATCTTGGACTGAGCTCTGGTTACAACACTGAGCGTTGTGTATACAGTACGCGCACATGTGTGTGCGCACACACATATACACACACACACACACGCCAGGTGTAGTTCAAATTCTCCCTGTAGGACCACATGGCTAACACTGAGCAACTTTCCCACAAGTGATGAATTTGGTTTCCAGAAAGGCAAATGGGAGGGAAACCAACCCCCTCAATTTCAAAAGTACATTGGAGCTTAGAAAGTTCTAAGTTCCAAACACAGTACTAGTATTTTTGGTTGACAAATCTTGTAGGGGCACCAAGTTGTACTATTAGTGATACTGTTAATCTGCAGACACTTCTTGAGTGGAAACGTTAAGTTTTTTTACAATATACTCAGCAGTAACTACATGTGTGCTTTCAACTCCAACTCTATCTCTACATTGACTGCTGCGGTAGCCCGCACTACTTTTCTATTGGTTACTATAGATCATGTGATCTTCCCTAACAAGTATTATTCTTAAGCGTACCTGACACACTAAATAAAACCATAATTACTACTACAAGTTACTAAAATGAGCCCACTCAGAAATATCAAAGACTAAGTAGGAAATCTTAAATTGTCCCCATAGAGAAATGCACCCCTGGGCATATGGCATGGAACTTATAACAGCAAGCATTAATAAGGGAGGCAGGTGGAAAGCTAATGATCATAATTCAATGGCTCAACTTTCCCGTTTTTATTTAAACTCATCTGGTCTCCAGATCATCGGAGACCAGACGTAAGATTGATGATGCACATTAGGACCCTGAGGAAGCCCTGATGTGTGGACTTATGTGGGAATTGCCCAGGAAGTTTAAACTTCCAATGGGAAATTCCCATGCTCCCCAGGACCCTACGTGAATGTCTCTGACTCTGAGCTAGAACTGGAGACTTGGGAGAGATCCGTACAACTTATCTGCATATCCAGGAAATGTTAGGCCAGGTTTTAATCCCTCTAACACCTGGGTAACTCCATAACTGACCAACCCCATTCCCAAATACCCCCAAGCTGACTATCTCTTGACCACCCAACTCCAACCCTGACTCTACTAGCCCCACCCCCCAACTAGGCCTGACTACCCTTAACCTGACCCGACTACTCCTCGACCACCCAACTACCTGTCTACCCACCTTACACACACCTATCTCTCTAGCTATCCACCAAACCCAAGTACCCAGTCACCCATCTATCCACCTCACCTACCTACCAACCCTGCCCACTTCACCAACTCAGCCAGCTACCCACCTACCCTGTCAACCACTCCTCTGCTCACCCACCTATCTACCTCCATACCAGCCCACCTCACCCACCCACCTACCTATTCATTCACCCATTTACTAACATTCGTTAAAAAACTGGAACTTTAAACTTACCAGACAGAATATGGCACCTAGTGCCGTAAAAGTGGTGTATACTGTCTTCCCCCAGATCTATTCCAATCCGAGGGAGTTCTCTGGGGGCACCTCTGGTAAGCATTTCTTTGACAGCCAGGATCAGAAAATCCTGGAAGAAATGGACAGTGGCATCCGGTCAAGAGAATCTTCATGCACAGCAGTAATGCGCTCAGCTTTGCCGCTGCTTAGAGTATTCAGGCCATTAACAACTCATGAGCATCCACCTAGTTCTGCTTCAAGCCTGCCACAGAGCAGAGAATAATAAGATAATCAACATATGTTAACTTTTTTGGCTTGAAGAAATTGGAACCATTTCTTAATGTCCAACAATTTATTAACTGAACTACTGATATTCGTAAATTGGTAGTTTGAGGAATATGGGAACACCACCAACTGGAAGTTCCCCTCCAAGCCGCTCATCATCCTGACTTGGAAATATATCTGCTGTTCCTTCACTGCTGCTGGATCAAAATCCTGGAACTCCTTCCCTAATAGTACAGTGGGCGTACTGATACCACATAGACTGTAGCAGTTCAAGAAGGTGGTTCACTATCAACTTCTCAAGGGCAATTAGGGATGGGCAATAAATACTGGCTGAGCCAGTGTCACCTACATCCTATGAAAGAATAAAAAAATTTTTGTAGCCTAAACTTATTGGAATTTTGATCCTTGCCCCAATGTTATTTGCATTTCATGTCCAGTATTTATGCTGGGGGCAACCAAAAGAATTAAAAAATACTTAAAGCTCGTTGTCACGTGCTTGAGGTCTTATTGCACCTGCTGAGCAATGTCATTGCTGCAATTTTACTGATTGATGGATGAGTGGAATGAAGCCACACCCTGGAATACTGTTATTTTTCCCATTTGCTTTGCCTTCTTGAAGTTTTTGACAGTTGCTGGGATAGTGTTCAATGTGTGCCCGTGGCTCTTTGATATTTTGATCAATTGATGTATTCTTAACATACAACTTGGATATTATCTGTCATCAGATTATTTGTCCAGCGGGGTGGACATCACAGTCTCACTTGGATACTTTTTAGTTGGGAGGATGGTAAGGAGGGGGTCACTGGTTAGCAATTGTGGATGAGAACCTTGGCTGTCCTCCCACCACAACCAGCCACCCTCTTGTCTTGGAACGCAAAGGCTAAGTGCTGCACATTGACATGATAATTACAGACCCTTGTTACAAACAATCTGATGTAGCAAAATCATGCACATTATTGAGATCCCCTTACCAACGAGCAAAATGTGAAACGTCGGCACCTCTCATTTTATTGAATATGTCTCCCACTACAGACTTAGTAGACCAGAAGGTTTTTCAGTGTTGTTAAAGTAACTATCTCATCCAATTTAATACAAAATGTTTTATTTGAAATGCCAAAGCTTGCTGTTGTTTATTTAACTTTCAATTCAGAACTGGGCAACTCCTATTATTTTCAAAGGTCCATTTGAAATGACATGTCTGCAAACAGCTCTGTAATTCACCTCCTAACTGTCAGTTATTCTACATAAAATATGGGAACTTGCATCAAAACAAGTCTTTTAAGTATATGGTGTGTATGGTGGGAGCGGCGAAAGGAATAAAGTTGCAATTTATCATTGAACAAAGCTATATGTGTATCAGACTTACTTTGTGTACTTGGAGCTCATCGTCGTTAGATCCCATACTGAATAGAGATTGGTCCTCCTGTGTTGTCTCAAGAATATTTTACTGATTTATCTGGACAGCAGACGAAATTTTAGTTATTTTGACAGTTAAAACAACTGTAAGCTGAATCTTTATGGAGAGGTATAAGGAGGGGACATAAATAAAAATAAAATCAATGTGTTAAGTAAGTATGCTCCAGGGTATTACAACAGTGCAATGGGAAATTATAGCACAGATAGTGATTGTATGTGATCAACTAATTCTGGCCTCTTTAGAATCCCCAATTTTAATTGCTGCATGATTGGTGACTATAACATTAACTACCAAGGCCCTACTGTCTGAAATTCTCTCCCTAAACCTTTCTGACTCTTTACCTTTCTTTCTTTAAAGCACTCCTTAAAACTTATCTCTGGCCAAGCGTTCAGTCATCTGTCTTAATATCTCCTTATGTGGCTCAGTGTTAAATTTTGCTTTATAGCCATCCTGTGAAGTCCTTTTATTGCATAAAGGCACTATATAAACGTAAATTGTCATTATAATGAAGAATTGTGTAATCTGTATACATAGAAATAAGTCTTACCATCATATACATTAAATCATACAGCATGGAATAGTTAGTTTATTGCAGCTCTGAGATTCATACTGGTCAGGGCAATCTAGTAATTGCAACATAAAATCGCAGATTCATAGTTTGCAAATCTTATATACCATTTGTAGGCTATTGAGTGTTTAAATGGAAAATAAATAACTAGAATTAATAGCATCTCCTCAGAATGCCCAATAGCATTTCAAAATTAATGGATTTTTTTCAAGTGCGGACCCTGTAGTTACATAGAGAAACAGCAACCAAGCTGCACACAGCGAGGTCCTCCTTGAGTGACAAGATGATCTATTTTTAAGGATGCAGATGTAAAATACTGTGGCTGCTGGAAATTTGAAATAAAAACAGAATGCTGCAAATATTCAGATCTGACAAATAATAATAACAATGGAATCAGTGTGTCTCTATCTGCGCTAACAAAACCCCATATAAATTTATGAACATTGAAACAGGGGTAGGTCATTCAGTGCCTTGAGCCTGTTATGCAATTCAGTGAGATCACAGCTGAACTATATCTCAACTCATAAATAAATAGATAAAAACAAAAAAACTGCGGATGCTGGAAATCCAAAACAAAAACAGAATTACCTGGAAAAACTCAGCAGGTCTGGCAGCATCGGCGGAGAAGAAAAGAGTTGACGTTTCGAGTCCTCATGACCCTTGTCGAAGGGTCATGAGGACTCGAAACGTCAACTCTTTTCTTCTCCGCCGATGCTGCCAGACCTGCTGAGTTTTTCCAGGTAATTCTGTTTTTGTTTTATATCTCAACTCAACCTTGTCTAACAAATATTTTGAAATTTTCAGTTGACCGTAAACCTCGACAGGTTTTTAAGGTAGAGAGTTCCTGATTTCCACTGCCCTTTGAGTGGAGAACTGCTTCCTGACTTCACCCCTGAAGGTTATGCCCTGCAGTAGTGGGTTCCTCTACCAGAGAAAATGGTTTCTCTTTATCTACCTTTTCAATTCCTTTGATCATCTTAAACACCTCAATTAAATCACACCTTAACCATTATATTTTGAACCCTGATTTTAAAATATTTTCAACAGGAAGTTATAGAATTCAACAGCATTTGAGTCCTGGACACTATGACATGCACAGATTTCTCTCCTTTTATACAGCAGTGTCATAGTAAAACTGGATGGAAGCAATACTCTGTCTCCAACAGCAGATAAGCAAAGAAAAGCCATCTCATGTATTTTAAAAGATAGATTCTAGATTTGCTTTGCTGTTAAACTAAACTGGCCTAAAACCAATTGCGATTGTGATGTAAATTTTGAGATGTTGTTAGTAAAAGAAAGAACTTGCATTCCTATGGTGTTTTTCACAACATCAGGATTGCCCAAAAAGCTTTACAGCCACTTAAGTACTTTAGAAGTGCAATTATTGTTTTATCCCCAGCTTTTAGCCGATTTTCGATCTTTTTTCCCACCCCCCCCCCCAACACACACACACACACACACACACACACACACACCTCCACTAGGGCCATCTGTCACTTTCCAGAGTGCCTACCCTGGTCCGGCCATATCACATTCTGCTTTCCACTCTTAATGTCACCATTAGCACCTCCTTTAGCCTGTACCACAACTATTAACAACACTATGACCTTTTGTTTGTGACATCTTTTGAAATCTCTCCTTTGCCTCCACCTATCGTTGTCCTTCTATCCAGCTTCACCTGCTCCACCCCATTTAAACAGTATATATTTCGTCACATTTCTACTTCCCTTTATCTCTGAAGGAGAGTAATGCTGACTTGAAACATTAACTCTGTCTTTCTCGCCACAGATGCTGTCAGACCTGCTGAGTTTATCCAGCATTTTTTGTTTCTGTCCCACAAACAGCAATATGGTGACGACCAGTTAATCTGTTTTTCAGTGATGTTGGTTGAGGAATAAGTATTGGCCAGGACATGAGAGAACTCCTCTCCTCCTCTTCAAAATAGGTGCCATGGGACATTTTTTAAAATTCAACTGAGCAGGTCAATCCAGACTCAGTTTAACGTCTCATCCAAAAGTAATCACTTCCAACAGTACAGCCCCCCTGCAGTACTGAACTGAAGATTTGGTCTGGATTTTGTGCTCTTAGCTTCTGGAATGGGAGTTGCAGGAGAAAGTGCTACCCACTGAGCCAAACCTAGGATGAGTTTAAAGTAAAAGTAAAAATAGCCGGAAAAACTCAGCAGGTCTGACAGCATCTGCGAAGAGGAATACAGTTAACTTTTCGAGTCTGTATGACTCTTCATCAGAACTGAGGATAAATAGAAATGAGGTGAAATATAAGCTGGCTGAGGGGGGTAGGACAGGTAGAGCTGGATAGAGGGCCAGCGATAGGTGGAGGCAAAGAAGAGATTGCCAAAGATGTCATAGACAAAAGGACAAAGGGTTGTTGACAGTGGTGATATTAGCTAAGAAATGTGATAATGGTGACATTAAGGGTAGAAAACAGGATGAGCAAGTGACAGATAGCCCCAGTGGGGGTGGGGTGGGGGGAAGGGATCGAAATAGGCTAAAAGATGGAGATGAAACAATGGATGGGAATATATTTTAAAATAATGGCAATAGGTGGGAAAAGAAAAATATATTTTAAAAATATAAATAATTAGAAAAAGGAGGATCGGAAAGGGGGTGGGGATGGAGGAGAGAGTTCATGATCTGAAGTTGTTGAACTCAATATTAAGTCTGGCAGGCTGTAAAGTGCCTAGTCGGAAGATGAGGTGTTGTTCCTCCAGTTTGCGTTGAGCTTCACTGGAACATTGTAGCAGGCCAAGGACGGACATGTGGACATGAGACCCAGACCTCCGTCGCTTGCCATTTCAACACACCACCCTGCTCTCATGCCCTGCTGAGTTTTTCCAGTTATTTTTATTTTTTTTCAGATTTCCAGCATCCGCAGTATTTTGCTTTTATCTGAGTTTAAAGGAATTTGGTATCTACAGCCATGACCTATTTCTCTAAATCGTGGGATGGTTCTTGAGGAGTAAATAGTGAGATTAAATTAATTTAGGCATCTATCCTGCTGCAACTGGAGGACTATTAACTAGGTGAAAGATGCTCTTTGGTCTGTCCAAAACTTGTTGGTCTTCCAGTGCAAAGAGTTTTCCGCAACAGAGTGTTGCAGACTGGCATAGTTCAAGGTTCAGGACTACTTACTGAGGGGTGCACTAAAGCTTTGGGCAGCTGCCACAAAGGCGTCATAGGGAAAGACCACTGTTTACGGCCCTTCATCCATAGTACACCAAGGGGCTGGAAACCAAGAAAAACTCTCAGGATATACGTTTGACACATATTGAGCATTGTAAATATTGACTGTGGCCTTAACTTCACCTTTGGTGGACACACGTGATTAGCGGGCCCAAGACCAGTCAGGAAACGAGCCCCCAACTGCGATTTCACACTGGCTGGCCACTTAGCGGCTTGCCAGCGTGAAATGCATGCTGAAAAGCTCAGCACTGCCAGGGTGGAGGTGGGAAGAGGGTGGCATCACTGCAGGTGCTGGTGAGTGCTGTGAGAGAGCTCCCTGAAGGCAGACAGCTGCCCCAGGAAGCTGCAGACCTGAAAATGCTTAAAGGTTTAAAAAAGTGTAAAAAAAAAATGTCCATGCATCACAATCAGTTAACTGAAAATATAACTGATACAAATGCTGTCCACAGATACTTATTTTTTATTTTATTTCATAATGGAAATTTCATCCTGTCCCTGGATGTAGTTGATGAAAAATGTAAAGGTTGCCTGGCCGATTCGCCCGTCCGCCAACTGTAAGGTTGGATGGGCCATGGAAAATTGGAGACAATTACACCATTATTTGGCTTAATTGCCCTCTTAATTGTCAGAGGGCGCGGTTCCAACTTTTGTGCACACCCGCCGAGCAAAATATTGCGTGAACACATGAGGACATTGGGACACTCGCCCAATGTCTTCTCGTGCGATTTTATGCCTGATCAGGTTGGGCACGTGCCCACCCACAAGGCGTAAAATTCTGCCCTGAATTTTAAATGTAGGTAACTGACAGTATTGGAAGAGCAGAGTTGTTTTGCACTTCATGTGAAGTCAACGTTGAGCAGTCATGTAATGCACTTTTATGAATAAAGTATATATTTGGGGGAAAAAATTATGTTGTACCTTCCTTGGGTTATTTTATTAATTTATTCTTTCACGGGATGTGGGCATTGCTGGCTAAGCCAGCATTTATTGCCCATCCCTAACTGCCCTTGAGAAAGTGGTGGTGAGCTGCCTTCTTGAACTACTGCAGTCCATGTGGTGTAGGTACACCCATTGTGTTGTTAGGAAGGTTGTTCTTGGATTTTGACCCAGCGACAGTGAAGGAAGGACGTTATAGTTCTAAGTCAGGCTGGTGTGTAGCTTGGAGGGGAACTTGCAGGTGGTAGTGTTCCTATGCATCTGCTGCTCTTGTCCTTCGAGGTGGTGGAGGTCCTGGGTTTGGAAGGTGCTGTCGAAGGAACCTTGGGGAGTTGCTGCAGTGCATTTTATAGGTGGTACAAACTGCTGCCACTGTGTGGCGATGGTGGAGGCAGTGAATCTTTAAGGTGGGAATGTTTAAAGATGGGGTGCCAATCAAGTGGGCTACTTTGTCCTGGATGGTGTCAAGGTTTTTGAGTGTTGTTGGAGTTGAACTCATCCAGGCATGTGGAGGGAGTGTTCCATCCCACTCATGACTTGTGCCTTGTAGGTTGTTGACAGGCTTTGGGGATATAGGTGAGTTACTTTCTGTGGTATTCCTAGCCTCTGACCTTCTCTTGTAGCCACAATATTTATATGGCTAGTCCAGTTCAGTTTCTGGTTAATGGTAACCCCCAAGATGTTGATAGAGGGGGATTCAGTGATGATAATGCCATTGAATGTCAAGGGGCAATGGTTAGATTCTCTCTTGTTGAATATGATCATTGCCTGGCACTTGTTTGGCATGAATGTTACCCGCCACTTATCAGAATATCCAGGCCTTGAGCACGTGGACATAAACTGCTTCAGTATCTGAGGAGTCACAAATGGTGCTGAACACTGTGCAATCATCAGCAAACATCCCCACTTCTGACTTTATGATGAAGGAAAGGTCATTGATGAAGCAGCTGAAGATGGCTGGGCCTAAGACACTGCCTGGAGGAACTCCTGCAGATGACTGACCTGCAATAACCACAACCTTCTTCCTTTGTGCTGTGTATGATTCCAACCAGTGGAGAGATTTTTTTTTAAGCATGTAACTAGTAGGGTAGATAAAGGGGAACCAGTAGATGTCATATACCTGGATTTCCAAAAGGCATTCAATGAAGTGCCATGCAAAAGGTTAATAGCCAAGATAAGAACTCACGGATTTGGGAAAATATTTTAGCATGGTTAGAGGATTGGTTAATGGATAAAAAGCATGGAGTGGGCGTATATAGGGCCATTTCAAGCTGGCAGGCAGTGAATAATGGAGTGCCACAAGGCTCAGTGCTGGGGCCTCAGCTATTTACAATCTATAATCATTACTTTGATGAAGAGGCAGAGGGTAATGAATCAAAGTTTTCTGATGATACCAAGCTAGGGGAGAAGGTAAACTGTGGAGAGGACACAGAGACTGCAAACAGATATAGACAGGTTAAGTCAGCGAACAAGATGGCAGATGAAGTATAATGTAGGGAAGTCTGAAGTTAGTCACTTTGGTCATAAGAATAGAAAAGCAGGATTTTTTTTAAAAGTGTGAAATTTGTAAGTGTTATGTCCAAAGGGACTTGGATGTGCTTGTGCAAGGAATGTGGGAAGTTAGCATGCAGGTGCAGCAATCCATTAAGAAAGCAAATGCCATGTTGGCCTATGTTGCAAGGGGATTGGTGTACAAGAATGAAATGTTGCCGAGTTTCTGCGGGGTTTTGTTGAGACCACATCTGGGATACTGTGTGTAGTTTTGGTCTCCATATTTTAGAAAGGATATACTTGCATTAGAGACAGTACAGCAAAGGTTCACTGGATTGGTCCCTGGAATGAGGGGGTTGTCTTATGATGAGAGGCTAAGTAAAGTGGGCCGATTTTCTCGAATTTAGAAGAATGAGAGGCAATGTCATTGAAACCTACAAAATTCTGAAGGGGCTTGGTAGGTGTGAGGGAGTAAAACCTCACCTGTATCTTTTTTCATAAAATATATAGAAATGTGCTCATTGCTAGCTCTAAAAATTTCAAACTGAACAAAGACCTAAAATAGCTGAACCTGCGTCTGTCTGTGACTGCGAACAAAAGAAGCTACATGGTAGCATCAGGGAATCTCTCATATTGTTATCCCTGAAGAGTCACTATCGACCACACCACCACCCCCCCCCCCCACCCACCCACCCAATCCCCCACCCCTCCCTTCCCCACCACCACCAAACTGCCTCCACTCCATGGGCTGCACAGAACAAATTCAAAGAGAGCTATATAAAAGCTATCTGCATTTAATAACCCAGTCTGGCCAACAGGAATCTGCTTGTCCCCTAAGACAAAGGGCCCCACAACTTTCCTTTCAATTCTTAATGGTTAAGGCATTTAACCATCTTGGGGACCCAGATGAGGGATACGCGTCCTTTGTCAAAGACAATGTGGAGAGGTGGGAGTTATGTGACATGGGCATCTGGCTTGTGGAACCAGTAATTTTGCATTGCTAAACTGCAAAGTCTCAATCTGCTTTTTTTACCATCTGACTAGCAGACTCACAGACAAGGAACTCTGGCCCAGATAGGACACCTGGCCCCATCTACTGCTGCTGGAAATTCTGTACCATTACCTACAAGACTGATTCATCTCTGCATGCCTATCTCATTGTGTGAAGTCAACGCCATGGAAAAGTGAATTATCCAGCATTGGTTTTCAGCTCACTGACCTCTGTGATGGAATATCTCATCGGACTTTGATCCTGGACTCTGGAACCCACGTGAAACAATATTTCTTATCTCTATACTGTTAATCTTTCTTTTCTCTATCTCTCTCTTACTGTACGAATGTAAAGGAGACAACGTGGTGACCCTCCTCCTGCATTTTGAGTTTGTGCAAATAAACTAACCCTTTGAGTTAATCTGTTTTTTATTCATTCATGGGATGTGGGCATCGCTGTCTAGGCCAGCATTTATTGTGAATTCCTAATTGCCCTTGAGAAGGTGGTGGTGAGCTGCCGCCTTGAACAGCTGCAGTCCATGTTGTGCAGGTACACCCAGTGCTGTTAGGGAGGGGGTTCCAGGATTTTGACCTAGCAACAGTGAAGGAATGGCAATATATTTTCAAGTTAGGATGTTAAGTGGCTTGAAGGGAACTTCCAGGTGGTGGTGTTCCCATGTCTGCTGCCCTTGTCCTTCTAGATAGTAGTGGTCTTGGGTTTGGAAGATGTTGTCTAAGGAGGCTTGGTAAGTTCCTGCAGTGCATCTTGTAGTTGGTGCACACTGCTGTTACTGTGTGTTGGTGGTGGAAGGAGTGAATGTTTGTGGATGTGGTGCCAATCAAGTGGGCTGCTTTGTCTTGGATGGTGTCAAGCTTCTTGATTGTTGTTGGTTTAGGGTTAGGCTACACTTATCCAGGCAAATGGAGAGTATTCCATCACACTCCTGACTTGTGCATGGTAGATGGTGGACAGGCTTTGGGGAGTCAAAAGGTGAGTTACTTGCCACGGTATTCCTAACCTCTTGCCTGCTTTTGTAGCCACATTTTTATATCTAACCCAGTTCAGTTTCTGGTCAATGGTAACCCTGAGGACATTGATAGTGGGGATTCAGCGATGGTAATACCATTGAATGTTAAGGGGTGATGGTTAGATTCTCCCTTGTTGGAGATGGTCATTGCCTGGCACTTATGTGGTGTGAATGTCACTTGCCACTTATCAGCCCAAGCCTGGATATTGTCCAGGTCTTGCTGCATTTGGACATGGACTGCTTCAATATTTGGGAAGTTGTGAATGGTGCTGAACACTGTACAGTCATCAGCGAACATCCCCACTTCTGACCTTTTATGCTGGAAAGAAGGTCATTGATGAAGCAGCTGAAGGTGATTGGGCCTAGGAGACTACCCTGACGATCTCCTGCAGTGATGTTCTGTAGCTGAGATGATTGACCTCCCCCAACAACCACAACCATCTTCCTTTGTGCTAAGTATGACTTCAACCAGCAGAGCTTTCCCCCTGATTCCCATTGACTCCAATTTTGTTAGGCCTATGATGCTGTACTCCATCAAATGCTGCCTTGATGTCCAGGGCTGTCACTCCCACCTCATCTCTGGAGTTCAGCCCTTTTGTCCATGTTTGAACCAAGGCTGTAATGAGGTCAGAAACTGAGTGATCCTGGTGGAACCCAAACTGAAGGTTAGCAGGTTATTGCTAAGCAAATTCAGCTTGATAGTACTGTTGATGACCCCTTCCATCAGTTTACTGATGATCAAGAGTAGACTGATGGGGTGGTAATTGGCCAGGTTGGATTTATCCTGCTTTTTGTGTACAGGACAAACTTGGGCAATTTTCCACATTGCCGGGTCATTGTCAGTGTTGTAGCTGTACTAGAACAGTTTGGCTAGGGGTGTGACAAGTTCTGGAGCACAAGTCTTCAGTACTATTGCCGGAATATTGTCAGGGCCCATAGCCTTTGCAGTATCCATTGCCTTTAGATGTTTTTTGATATCACGTGCAGTGAGTCAAATTGTCAGAAGACTAGCATCTGTGATGCTGGGGACCTCCCAGAGGAGGTCTAGATGGACCATCCACTCAGCACTTCTGGCTGAAGATTGTTGCAAATGCATCAGCTTTATCTTTTGCACTGATGTGCTGGGCTCCCCTATCATTGAGGATGGGGATATTTGTGGAACCTCCTCCTCCAGTGTGTTGTTTAATTGTCCACCACCAGTCGTGATAGGATGTGGCAGGACTGCGGAGCTTAGATCTGACTCATTGGTTGTGGCAGGACTGCAGAGCTTAGATCTGACTCATTGGTTGTGGCAGGACGGCAGAGCTTAGATCTGACCCGTTGGTTGTGGAATCATTTAGCTATGCCCATCACTTGCTGCTTATGCTGTTTGGCAAGCAAGTTGTCCTGTGTTGTAGCTTCACCAGGTTGACAACTCATTTTTAGGAATGCCTGGTGCTGCTCCTGGCATGCCCTCCTGCACTTTTCATTGAGCTAGGGTTGATCCCCTGGGTTAGTGGTAATGGTAGATTGGGGGATATGCTGGGCCATGAGATTACAGATTGTGGGTGAGTGCAGTTCTGCTGCTGCTGATGACCCACAGCACCTCATGGTTGCCCAGTCTTGAGTTGCTAGATTGGTTTGAAATCTATCCTATTTAGCACAGTGGTAGTGCCACACAAAACACAGTGGGAAGATGGGACTTCATCTCCACAAGGACTGTGCAATGATCACTCCTACAATACTGTCATGGGCAGTTGCATCTGTGGCAGGTAGGTTGGTGAGAATGAGGTCAAGTATGTTTTTCCCCCTTGTTGGTTCCCTCATCACCTGCTACAGATCCAGTCTAGCAGCCATGTCCTTTAAACTCAGACAGCTCAGTTTCTAGTTGTGCTACTGAGTCACTCTTGGTGATGGACATTGAAGTCCCCTACCCAGAGTTCTGTGCCCTTTCCACCCTTGGTGCTTCCTCCAAGTGGTGTTCAACATTGAGGAATACCCATTCTTCAGCTGAGAGGGCTGCGGTACATGGTAATTCAGCAGGTTTCTTTGCCCATGTGTTGCCATGAGACTTCATGGGGTCCGGAGTCAATGTTGAGGACTTCCAGGGCAACTCCCTCCCAACTATATACCACTGTGCCGCCACCTCTGCTGGGCCTGTCCTGCCGGTGGAACAGGATGTACCCAGGGATGGTAATGGTGGTGTCTGAGACATTATCTGTGAGGTTTGATTCCATGAGTGTGACTATGTCAGGCTGTTCCTTGACTAGTTGGTGAGACAGCTCTCCCAATTTTGGCACAAGTACCCAGATGTTAGTAAGGAGGACTTTGCAGGATCAACAAGGCTGAGTTTGCCATTGTTATTTCCCAGTGCCTAGGTCAATTTCATTCTAAGTTGACTTTGTAGTGGTTTGGTACAACTGAGTGGCCTGCTAGGCCATTTCAGAGGCAGTTAAGAGTCAGCCACATTGCTGTGGATCTGCAGTCACATGTAGACTAGACCAGTTAAGGACAGCAGATTCCCTTCCCTGAAGGGTTTTAGTGAACTAGGTAGGTTTTTACGCCAGTCAACAATGGTTTCATGGTAAACAAAAACAGAATTACCTGGAAAAACTCACCAGGTCTGCCAGCATCGGCGGAGAAGAAAAGATTTGACGTTTCGAGTCCTCATGACCCTTCAACAGAACTAGGTGAATCCCAGGAAGGGTTGAAATATAAGCTGGTTTAAGGTTGGGGGGGGGGGGGGGGGGGGGGGGGGGGGGGGCGCGGGGAGAGAAGTGGATGGGGGTGGTGTGGTTGTAGGCAAAAGCAGTGATAGCAGATCATCAAAAGATGTCACAGACGGCAGAACAAAAGAACACATAGGCGTCGAAGTTGGTGTTATTATCTAAACGAATGTGCTAATTAAGAATGGATGGTAGGGCACTCAAGGCACTCACTCTAGTGGGGGTGGGGGGAGCATAAAAGATTTTAAAAATATTTAAAAATAATGGAAATAGGAGGAGGGAAAAAGAAAAATCTATATAATTTATTGGAAAAAACAAAAGGAAAGGGGAAGAAACAGTTGGGGGGTGGGGATGGAGGAGGGAGGTCAAGACCTAAAGTTGTTGAATTCAATATTCAGTCCGGAAGGCTGTAAAGTGCCTAGTCGGAAGATGAGGTGTTGTTCCTCCAGTTTGCGTTGGGCTTCACTGGAACAATGCAGCAAGCCAAGGACAGACATGTGGGCAAGAGAGCAGGGTGGAATGTTGAAATGGCAAGCGACAGGGAGGTTTGGGTCATTCTTGCAGACAGACCGCAGGTGTTCTGCAAAGCGGTCACCCAGTTTACGTTTGGTCTCTCCAATGTAGAGGAGACCGCATTGGGAGCAACGAATGCAGTAGACTAAGTTGGGGGAAATGCAAGTGAAATGTTGCTTCACTTGAAAGGAGTGTTTGGGCCCTTGGACGGTGAGGAGAGAGGAAGTGAAGGGGCAGGTGTTACATCTTTTGCGTGGGCATGGGGTGGTGCCATAGGTGGGGGTTGAGGAGTAGGGGGTGATGGAGGAGTGGACCAGGGTGTCCCGGAGGGAATGATCCCTACGGAATGCCGACAGTGGGGGTGAAGGGAAGATGTGTTTGGTGGTGGCCTCATGCTGGAGTTGGCGGAAATGGCGGAGGATGATCCTTTGAATGCGGAGGCTGGTGGGGTGATAAGTGAGGACAAGGGGGACCCTATCATGTTTCTGGGAGGGAGGAGAAGGCGTGAGGGCGGATGCCCTCATGATCTCATTTTAATAATAAATGGTTTCATGGTCATCATTAGACTTTTAATTCCAGATTTTTAATCAATTGAATTGGAATCCATAAGCTGCCGTGGTAGGATTTGAGCCTGGGCTCCCAGAACGTTACCCTTGGTCTCTGGATTACTAGTCTGATAATAGTACCATTACGCCACTGCCTCCCCATCTTGTGGGATTAATAATAAAAAAATGGATGGCACGAAAACTGAGGGGTTGGGAAATAGGCCACTGCTTTATAAAGGGGGAAGCAAATCAAAAACACCTTTTCTGTTTATGGATGGGTGGTGAGAGGAGGAATTAATGCTGTTTAAATTAACTCCCCTCCTGTCCGTAACATTGGATAGACACTGAGATTATTTCCGCTGATTGAGGAGTCTAAAACACAGGGCACAGTCTCAGGATAAGGGGCCAATCACTTAGGACTGAGATGAGGAGAAATTACTTCACTCAAAGGGTTGTGAATCTTTGGAATTCTCTACCCTAGAGGGTTGTGGATGCTCCGTCATTGAATACATTTGAAAGATTTTAGTCTCTTGGGGAATTAAGGGATAATGGGGAGTGGATGGGAAAATGGAGTTGAAGCCCAAGATCAGCCATGATCACACTGATTGGTGGAACAGGCTTGATAGGTTCTGCTCCTATTTCTTGTGTTCCCCGATTCCCTTTGACTCCAGTTTTGCTAGGACTCCCTGTTGTCACACTTAGTCAAATGCTGCCTTGATGTCAAGGGCAGTCGCTCTCTGTTCACCTCTTGAGTTCAGCTCTTTAGTGCATGTTTGGAACAAACCTGCAATGAGGTCAGGAACTAAATGGCCCTGGCGGAACCCAAACTGAGTGTCAGTGAGTAGGCTATTGCTAAATAAGTGCCACTCAATAGCACTGTTGACAACCTATTCCATCACTTAGAACATAAGAACTAGGAGCAGGAGTTGGTAATTCAGCCCCTCGAACCTGCCCCATCACTCAATACAATCATGGCTGATCTCATTTTGGCCTCAACTCCAATTTCCCGCCCTCTCCCCATAACCTTTCAACCTATTACTAATTAAAAATCTGTCTATCTCCTCAAATTTATTCAGTGTCCTGGCATCCACTGCTCTGAGGTAGTGAATTCCAGATTCACGACCCTTTGAGAAGTAATTCTTCCTCATCTCTGATTTAAATCTACCACCCCTTAGCCTAAAACTATGGCCTCTCATTCTAGAATGCCCCACAAGGGGAAACATCCGTTCCACATCGACTTTGTCTATTGCCTTTAGCATCTTATATATCTCAATTAGATCTCCTCTCATCCTTCTAAACTCTAGCGAGTATAGGCCTAAACTGCTCAATCTCTCCTCATAAATCAAGCCCCGCATCTCTGGAATCAATCTAGTGAGCCTCCTCTGAATCACCTCCAATGCAACTACATCCTTCCTCAAGTATAGATGCTGGAGTTCTGAAATACAAACAGGAAGTGCTGGAAAAACTCAGCAGGTCTGGCAGCATCTGCAGAGAGAGAAAGAGAGTTAATGTTTTGAGTCCAATATGACTCTTCTTCGGACGGGAGAAAGGTAGGGATTTAATGGGTTTTATGCTGTTGAAAAATGGGGGAGGGTCAGGTGGAGCAAAAGAGGTCGGGGATAGGTGAGAGAGTGGGAGAGACAGAAGACAAAGGTGTCATGGAACACAGGCTAAGGGAGTGGTAATGATTGTATTAAGCCACAAAGCTTGGTCAAAGTAGGTGGTAATAGCAGATAAAGGTGAGACCTGTCTGAAAGCAAAATAGCAGAATATGCCAATAGCAGAATAAAGGTCAGCACTGCCTGAAAGCAAAAACATGAGAACAAGATACAGACGGGCACCAGGGGAAAAAAATTCACAATAGAGGCAGAGTTCATGGTCTGAAGTTGTTGAACTCAATGTTGAGTCCAGAAGTCTGTAAAGTGCCTAATCAGAAGATGAGGTGCTGTTCCTCCAGCTTGTGTTGGGCTTCACTGGAACATTGTAGCAGGCCAAGGACATAAATGTGAGCATGAGAGCAAGATGCTGAAATGAAATGGCAAGCAACCAGAAGGTCGGGGTCATGCTTGTGGACTGAGTGCAGGTGTTCCGCAAAGTGATCACCCAGCCTGCCTTTAGTCTCCCCAATGTATAAGATACCGCATTGTGAGCAACGAATACAATAGACTAAATTGAAAGTACAAGTAAATCACTGCTTCACCTGGATGGAATGTTTGGGTTTTGGACAGTGAGGAGGGAAGAGGTAAAGGGGCAGGTGTTACACCTCCTGCAATAGCATGGGAAGGGGATATGGTGTTGGTGGTGATAGAGGAGTGGAATAGAGTGTCGCAGAGAGACTGGTCCCTTCAGAATGTTAACAGGGGAGGTGAGGGGAAGATCTGTTTGGTAGTAGCATCTTCCTGGAGTTGGCAGAAATAGCGGAGAATAATCCTTTGAATATGGAGGCTAGTGGAGTGGAAAGTGAAGACAAGGTTCTGGGAGGGGTGGTAAGAGGTGAGGGCAGAAGTGTGGGAAGTGGGTCGGACACGGTTGAAGACCCTGTCAACCACAGTGAGGGAGGAATCCTCAGTTGAGGAAAAGGGAAGACATGTCAGAAGCGCTGTTGTGGAAGGTAGCATCATCAGAACAGATGCAAAGGAGATGGAGAAACCAGGAGAATGGAATGAAGTCCTTATAAGAAGCAGGATACGAGGAGGTGTAGTTGAGGTAGCTGTGGGAATTGGTGGGCTTGTAATGAATATTGGTAGACAGTCTATCCTCAGAAATGGAGACAGAAAAGTCAAGGAACGGAAGGGAAGCGTTGGAGTTGGACCATGTGAAGGTGAGAGAGGGGTGGAAATTGGAAACAAAATTGATGAATTTTTCCAGTTCCAGACAAGAGCAGGAAGTGGCACCAATACAGTCATTGATGTAGTGGAAAAAAAGTTATGGGAGGGGGCCTGAGTAAAACTGGAGTAAGGAATGTTCCACATACCGCACGAAAAGACAAGCATAACGAGGGCCCCTGCAGATACCAATAGCCACACCTCTTATTTGGAGCAAATGAGACAAGTTAAAGGAGAAATTGTCAATGAGAGACAAATTCTTGCTCCTACTAGCCTCATACCAATAATTCTTCACTTATTTTTTGGGATTCTTTTCCTCTTCGTGATACTGTCCCACTGATAGCACACAACCCAAATGTCCCTCAAAATTACTTCAGGGCCCTATATATGTCATGAAACCCCAATTTACACATAGTAATGAGGCTTCTCCTTAAATCAAATGAGCACCTGAGTCATTCAGCAGAAGGCTTCAGTATTTATAAACAACAACTTGCATTTAGATAGTGTCTTTAACATAATAAAGACATCGCAAGGTGCTTTCCAGAGGAGTAACTGAATAAAATTTGACACCAAGACACAAAGAGATATTAGGATAGATGACCAAAAACTTGGTCAAAGTTAAGAAACACCTTAAAGAAGGAGAGAGAGAGAGGTGGAAAGGTTTAAGGAGGGAATTGCAGAGTGTAGGGTTTGGCAGCTGAAAGCAGGACTACCAATGATGGAACGATGGAAATTGGAGATGGACAAGAGAGCAGAATTTGGAGGAAGGCAGATATTTGAGATTTGTAGGGCTAGAGGTGGAGATGGCAGAGATAGGGTGGGGTGAAGCCATGGATCTTAATACAAAAATTGCAAATTTAAAATAAAGGTGTTGCTGGACTATTCAGGAACAGGGCAGTAAATTTGCCACTGCTATTTTAACTCCTCTCTCTGCCCAGTTATCACAGGATGTGCAGTGTTAAAATCAGCCCTTATATTTGTAAACTGCTCAATGCTTTGGAAACTTGCAAGTCATTATCTAATTTCACAGTCACTTACTTATTTTGGAAACCCAAATTAGATAATGCAATCTATGAATCAGATTAGGAAACTAATTTGTTCTGCACTGGGTGACAGCTGGGTCAAACTGGTTGCACAGGTAATTGTTCAAATGCAGGAAATCATTGCTGGACATTTAGGCAAACAGAGAAGGTCAAAACATGCAGCTGGACTTTATACAGTTACTGGTGTCATTGTAGCTGAAAGCCACATAAGAAGAAAATACTGTGAATATTAAAAATCTGATCTACTTTAAAACTGCTAAATAACAGCAAGCTGTTGTTATCGTTGTTGAGGTATGAGCAGTTTGAGCCTTACCATAAATTCATAGAATAGTTACAGCACAGAATGAGGCCATTCAGCCCATTGTGTTTGTGTCAGCCCTCAGTAAGAGCAACTCAGCTAGTGCCGCTCTCCCACCATTTCCCTGTAACCCTACTACTTTTTCTATTTGGAAAATTATCTGCAGCAGGTTTCCAGTATGAACAGCCTTTGGCATGTTAGAACACATTCTCTGTGGAAAGCCACAATTGAATTTGCATCCACCGCATCCCAGATCCTGTGTAAAAAATGTTTTCTTCATATCACCATTGGTTCTTTTACCATTTGTCTTTAATGTCCTCTGGTTCTCAACTCTTCTACCCATGGGAAGTTTCTGCCTTTCCTCTTTGTCCAAAACTCTCATGATTACAAACTTCTCTATCAAATTGCCTCTCAATCTTCTATTCTCTCAGAAGAACAGACCCAGTTTATCCAATCTATTTTCATAACTGAAGTCCCTCATCCCTGGAACCATTCTCATAAATCTTTTCTGCATCTTCTCTAATGCCTTTACATCCTTCGTAAAGTGTGGTGAGCAGAATTAGACACAATACTCCAGTTGAGGCCGAACCAATGTTTTATAAAGGTTTACCATAGCTTTCTTGTTTTTGTACTCAATACCTCTTTTATAAAGTCCAGGGTTCCATATGCTTTATTACACACTTTCTCAATCTGCCCTGCCATCTTCAACGATTTGTTCATATACCTAGGTCCCTCTGATCTTGCAACCCTTTTAGAATTTTATTCTTTATTCTATATTGCCTCTCTTTGTTCTTCCTACCAAAATGTATTACTTCACATTTCTCTGGATTAAATTTCATCTACCACATATTTGCCATTTCACCAGCCTGTCTATGTCCTCTTGAAGTCTATCACTCTCTCCTCAGTTCACAATATTTCCAAATTTTGTGTCTTTGGTAATTTTCTAAATTGTGCCCAGTACACCCAAGTCAAGGTCATTAATATATAGATCAAGAAAAGCAGCAGTTCTAATACTGACCCCAGGTACCCCACTATATACCTTCCACCAGTCTGAAAAACAACTACCGTTTTCTGTCACTCAGCCAACATCATATTTATGCTGCTACTGTTCCTTTAATTTCATGGTTTTCAACTTTGCTGATAAGTGTGTTATATGGCATTTTATCCAACACCTTTAAGAAGTCCGTGTATGCCATAACTGCATTACCCTCATCAATCATCTCTGTTACCTCTTAAAAGTTACTATCAAGTTAGTTAAACACGATTTGCCTTTGTCAAATCTTTGTTGGCTTTTCTTAATTAATACATATTTGTACAAGTGACTGTTAATTTTGTTCTGGATTATTGTTTTTAAATGCTTTTTCACTACCTAGGTTAAATTACCCTTTTTGGTCTCAAATTGGACCCACTCCTCCTTTCATATGCCTAAAAGGGATTTTTGAATTCCCTTTTTTCTTCACTACCAGACTTTTCTCATACTCTTTGCATCTCATTTCCCCTCTGAACTTTCTATATTCAGCCTGGTTCTCACCTGTATTATCTACCAGACGCACCTTTTTCTGCTTTGTCTTACACTCTATTTCTTTTGTCATCTGGGATTCTGGCTGTGTTTGTCCTAGCTTTCACACTCCACTGAAATTAACTCTCCCCCAATTAATTACTTTTACTCTGAATTGCTCCTTGTTCTTTTCCATAGCACCTTAAAGTTTAGGTTAGCTATGATAATTGTCCCCCACTTTGTTTTATTCGTTCATGGGATGTGGGTGTCACTGGCTATGCCAGCATTTATTGCCCATCCTTAATTGCCCTTGAGAATGTGGTGGTGAACAGCCACCTTGAACCGCTGCAGTCCATGTGGTGTAGGTACAGCACTGTTGGGGAGAGAGTTCCCAGCAACAGTGAAGGAGTTACTAACACTTGATCCACTTGACTCACCTCATTCCATAGAACCAGATCCAGCAATGCCTCCTTCCTTGTTTGGCTGGAAACAATAGAAAACTTGCCTGAACAGAGTTCAGAAACTCTCCCATCACTTTGCCTTTTCCAATATTAACATCTCAGTCTTATTAGTTTAATTAAAGTCCCACATTATAACCACTCATAGTTTTTGCACCTCTGTGTAATTTCTTTTCAATGTTTTTTCTTCTATATCTTTCCCACTAATTAGAAGACTATAGAATACACCCAGTGGTGTAATAGTACCTCTCTTGCTTCATAGCTCTACCCAGATAGATTCTGCCCTTGACTCCCTTTAGGACATCATCTCACTCCAGCACTGCATTTTTTTTTCTTAATCAATACTGGCACCCTTTCTCCTTTCTTTCATTCCCTATCTTGCTTGAATTGCCTGAATACCTTGTATCCAGGAATATTTAAAACCCAGCCCTGTTCTTTTTTGAACCAAGGCTCCATTATCCTCATGACAGAATTTTCCCACTTGGCTATCTGTGCCTGCTGCTCACCAACCTTTTATTTAAATCGAGTTGAGAAGGTTAAGAGGTGACCCAATAGTGTGTTCAAGATTATGAAGGGTTTTGAAGAAACAAATACTGCAGTGAAAGATTGTTTCTTCTAGTCTGTGAGAAAGTAATAAGAAGGCACAAATTTAAAGTAATTGTGGAAAAATATAAAGGTTCAGGGATAGAAAATGCATCTTTCCACAAGTGTGTTTAGACTGTGAAATTCTCAACCAAAAACATTGAGATAAATTCCTCAATGGGCAAGGTAAAAAAACTCAAAACACAGTGTCCAACATTAGATGTGATTTGATAATTAGACAACATTTGCTAAATACTCCTCAGTGTGCTAAAAATTACGCTGACAGCCAATTTAAGATAGTCAGTCAGGCTCAGAGTGTGACACATTTGCATGTACTGGAAGCTGCATATATTAACATAGAGGGCCCTGTTCTTTGCAGACAGGAAGAACATGTCCACGCATTGCGATAGTTTCAGCTAAACAAAATAAGTGATAGCCATTCGATGGTTTGTTCCTCAGGACAATGCCTTGACCAATCAGAGTCAAGCTGCCTGGTTTAAATTTCAAACAATGCTTGGCAATTAACTGTCATTCCCCATTAACTGATGCATTCTCCATCTATCAATCAGAGTCCACTTGCCAACCAATCAGCACTCTCTTCTCATACAGTATAAAGTTATTGCTTCCCTTGACACTGGTATTCTTGCAATTGTCCTGATGTGTGCTAGATGAAAAGCTTTGACAAAATGTCTTTTTTCAATAATACTCAAGTTCTGTACTACCGGAAGGGGGAAGGAGTCCTGGGGTGGGGGGTGGGGGGGCGCAGGAGGAAGGGGCCGGGGTGGTGGGGGGGAGGAGTCCAGGGGGTGGGGGGGACAGAGGAGGAAAGAGTCGGTGGGGTGGGTGGGGGGGGAGAAGGTGGAAGGAGTCCAGGGGAAGGGACGGAGTCCAGGGAAAGGAAGGGGTCCAGGGGAAGGAAGGAAGGAAGGGGTCCAGGGGGACGAAGGGGTCCACGGGGTGGAAGGAGTAAGGGTGGAGGAAAGAATCAGGAAGGGGGAAGGAGTAAGGCTGGAGGGAGAACTAAGGGTGGAAGAATTTCTGGGGGGTGTGGGATAGTCCAGAGTTGGGGGGTGGGTGGGGAAGGAGTTCCAACGTGGGGAAGGAGTCCGGAGGGGGAAACATGGACATGCAAGGCAGGTCTCTACAGAGTACATGACTGCCTCCTGGGGAGCGAACTGAGGGTGGGTGTGGTAGAAGGGAATGGTGAGAATGACCGAGGGTGGAGTGCGGTGGTAGGGTGAGGGTGCGACAGTATTGGTAGAAGGGCGAGGGTGGTTGGTGGGGACTCGGAGGCAGACAGAGACCCTCAGGATGGGAAGGAGGAGGTCGGGGAAGTTAATGTGGATGGGGGTGGAGTTTTGGGAAGGAAGGGGACATGCGCGTTCACCTGGATATCCCCGAAAGAAAAGGGTTGTGGCCGTAGGTCATGGAGGGGAGGTGGAAGGTGATGCCAGAGGGATTGACAGTGATGGGGATAGGAAATGGGTTACTGGGGGAGGGGAAAGGAAAGGGGACCTGAAGAAAAATGTTTGACGGACCATGCTTGCTAAATCGAAAGTGAAACGAGAGTTATGGTGGGTGAGAGCAGGTGCTGCATCAGAGTGTGATCAGTGGGACTGAGATGCAGACCAGTTCAGATGGACAACTAAAAGCAAACCCCAGCAGGAAGCATTCAAAATGCTCAGAACATTGAGATGAGTGTGATGCTGGAAGGATCTGCATGTGTGGGAAAGTGCTTGCACAAGGCTCTGAAAGGCCCTGCTATGTACACACTTATCCCTCTAGAATCACTTGTGGGCTGGCTGCGTGCAGATGAACTGCTAGTCAGCGGGGGCGGGGGAGTTGCACGCAGTGGGAGAACTCACGAAGCCTGTCATTGAAGCAGAAAGACTCCATTACAAATTATTCAGTGAAAGTGAATATATTTTCAGATTATAAAGTGACAAAATGTATTCACCCGTGCAACCAACTGTGATCAGAGTTTCTTAACTTTTGAATGCCTTGATCTTCTAGGTGCTGCCCTGACATCTGCAGCAGGGGTGGAGACAGCCTGTGCAGTGGTTGGCCCTGTTGCCTCTGATGACTTTGGCATGAGACCCCTGGAGAGCTTGCTTTGGCTTTCCTCCTGGGTGGGCCAGCTGCTCCCTCTGCGGTGACAGAGGATGAGGTTGAGGAGGTCATAGGCAAAGGGGATTCAGAGGGAGAGGACAGCCTCTGAAATTCCTGAGTGGATGACCCAGGAGTGGCCAGCTCCTCTCCTCCTCCCTTCAGGTGCCCAAGGGGCCCAGCCTGACTCCTTGAAGGGAAGGAGCACCTGGGGAGACGTCGAGGTGCCCTGTTTCCCTCTCACGATGCTACTGCAGGAACTCACTCATGGTTACCGCAATAGAGTGCAGGTCTGTGCGCATCTCCTCGTTATGCTGGACCAGGGTCTCCATGGCGTCTACCATCCTCCCCATCGAGGGCAGGCGGACGCATTCCTCTGACTCGCATGCCACTCTGTTGAGAGCTTCCAGCAGCTCTGCATGATGTTCTCCCGCCTTCTGCTGACTCCCCAGGATGAGTTGGAAAGCTGAATCCAGAGGCTCGATCATCTGACTTGGACCTCATGGATGCCTCTTCCCCAGCAGTCCTCCAACTGCCAGGGAGGTCAGCTGAACCTTTCTCCTCCTGCTGCAAACATGTGTCCGTGCATTGACCACCAGATTGTGAACCCTAGCCTGCTCTAGATCTAGGTCCCACTGAGGTGTGTGTGTCTCTGCACTAGTGGAGGGTGTGGGTTAGCGCTGTGACATGTCTTCCAGGCTGTTTATTTCCAGCTCTCAATGGAGGAGGAATCCTCTTAGCTGGAGGTGATCAAGCTGAGGGACTGGCTGGTTGAGAGTGTCGATCACTTGACAGAGCTGTCTGTGAACCAAAGTAAAGAAAATTAGTGCATGTCAGCAGAGTCAAAAGCAGGACAGAGAACACTCACATTTGCATTGCGAGAAGGATGATGTGGTGCAGGATCCTCAAGTGGATGTTTGCTGCTGAACTCACTGTCACCACAGGCATGGTCCACATCCTCACCCTCCTCAAAGTGAGTGAGGGGTCTAATGTGGGCCACTCCACCCCAGTCTGGGACCTCTCCCTGCTGTTGTAAGCCTGCTTCTCCTGCATGAAAGCAAATGGAGAGAGTGTGAGCAGGACACATGACACTACATGGAATGTTTGTATGGTAAGCAGAACCATGGACGGGATGAGGATGTGCGCTTGAGAGGACATAAACCTGAGGAAGATGTGAAGGTAGTTGTGAGAGTTGGTGGTGTTGTCCCTTGAGGTTTGAGATCCCTGTGGATGTATGATTGGTTTGTGAGTGTGTGAATTGAGAACGATGAGAAAAGTGACATCCCTGGCGGAATAGATGAGATTCATCCTGTTGTATCAATGGGTGGCTGTCCTCTTTTGTAGGGCATTGACCAGTACTGACACCACCTCCCATGCAGGATGGGTGACCTTGCTTGCTGGTCTTCACCTAGAGTGGTGGTAAAGGACATCACAGTGAGCTTCCACTGCATCCAAAAGGCGCTTGAGGGATGTGTCATTAAACTGGGAGGCTGCAGTCTTCTTGCCTTTCGGTGCCATGTCTTCTGTGCAGCAGTCCTGATCTTGAAGCACTGAGGGGTGCGCGCACAGTTGCACCTTAAATATAGGGCCCGGCATGAGGAAGCGATGAGGTGACAGCGTGACAGGCACCTGAGAGCCTGACTGCCATGGAAACAGTGTGGAATGCATAATTAATGAAGCAGGTTTGGGACCATATGGTGTGAAAAGCTGCCATTACTGCCGGCAGGTAAAACATCCTTTCTGCCACCCATTATCGCACTTATTGAAAATCTGGGACGATGCCGCCCTTTATAACTACACAATCAATTTGACGAAAACAAATATCTGCTCCCTCCCACTTCTGACGCTTATAAAAGCCATCTGAATGTTAACCACATAATCAAGAGTCCCAGACCCCCACGTGGGACTGGTAAATCGATGTGATGATGTAACCACCACAAACAGGGGACCGGGGTGGGGTGGGGGAGGTTTGAAGCAATGACGACGGATCACCCCACGCCGCAGACCTCGCTGTGATTGGCTGTATCACGCTGGTTCTAGAGGCACGCGGCCCAACACCTCCCCCACGCGCGCTTGTGCCCACTCAACCGAACTTGGAGCAATCTGGCGGCTGATTGGTGGACTCGTGCTGCCGACGCGAGCCGCGCCCACCTCGTTTCTGATCGATCAATGGTCCGTTTCGCTGTCAATCAAGCAGATGGGGGGCGGGTGGCGCGAAGGTAACCGCGCGCTCTATTTCCGGTAGCAAGTTAGGTTGGTTGTGTCGTTTATTGACATGGTTCTACGGCAAGTGAGCTCGGTGTAAACACGGAATCGCCCACCCCGCCCACCACCACAACCTGGGCCAGTTTCTCGTCTCCCCAACTGTGGTGGCGCCCCCACCTGCATTCCGTTCAATCGTACTGTTTAACATGAATAACGGTGGGCAACCGTACCCTGCTCCTGATCCGGCCATGATGTTTGAGGACTCGACCCTAGACAATCTGGACCCATCTCTGACCGAGAGCAGTGAGATCGATAACGCGTTGCTCAGTGACATTGATGGTGAGTGGTGGGCAGGGCCCGGATGGGCAGGATCCAGGGGGGCGTTAGGCAGACCCTGGTACCTCTGGGCATTGTCTGGCAGAACCGGACACTGCCCAATGAGCTTTTGGAGTATCCAAGGGCTTGGCCTCTTGTGCATTGATAGTTGTGGGTAGAATTAGGAATGTATAGAATTCCTTGGTAAAACAATTGAACGTATTCGCACCTTAATGGTATCAAAATTAAGAGTGCTGGTAAAGTTTTGCTCATGTAAAAAATAAAATGTTATGTGCCATATGCTAATCATGATTTGTCTATAAATGTATACATTCGTGTACATAGAATTTTGTTTTGCTATTGTGCAATAGTTCAAATCAGATTTATTATTATACAGTTGTAAATGACTCAAATCCAGGGCAGTACTGGCATTAGTGCAGCTTCACCTACTTACTGTTTTTTTTTAGTAAATATTGCTTGCCAAGCTACTCCTTTTATAACTTCAATAAATGTTTAAACAATGATGAAACAAATAGGTTTATGAAAAATAATATTTAGAACTGAACTACACCTTGAATTACTATGGGAAATTGGTAAAGAAAGAAAATGATTATACTTACATTTAATTAATATAATAATCATATTAAAACATTTTGACTTTGCATGTATCTTTTTTTAGAAGTGGAGAATGAACATGCTGTTTGCCCTGGTGCCCAGTAGCATTGGCTGTGTAAGGTTACAGTTGCTGAGTTGTATGTTCAGTTTCAACCAAACCCCTTTCAGCCTCTCAGGCAATGACGTCAGGCCTGGGTTACTAGCGGTTATTGCCTTCTGCTGCTGGGGAATTCTCAAGTTCATCTGAACATTGAGCTACTCCGAGATACGTATAGCATCTTGGAAACTTCGAGCTTGTGCGAAGCAAAAGGAACAGATTTTTGTACTTGCTGTGTAGTCCTTAATAAAATGTCAATTCTGAGAAGCCCTTTCTAATTTTTTTAAAAAATGTGAAATATTAAGATGTTTCAGTATTTTAAATGGTACCTTTTGAACTAAAAAAAGTCTTTCATTTTCTGGAGCTGAAATGTCATAGTATGAGATTATGATTTTAAATATCTCGAGTGAGCTTGAAGGCTGGTCGTTGTGTTGGAATGAGCTTTGGGAGCAAATGTCCGACAGTAACCTTTGGTTATTCACCTTTCTGAATTAATCAGTGTCCCTGGAAATATAGACTGTTAAACAAATCCTTTCTGTCATGTCTGAATGGTTAGCCAAACAGCGAGCGACTGGGGTACTGCAGCGATTGGTTCAACCAGATCACCTCATGAAAAAAAACAGATTCCGAAATCCGCCCCTCAATTTGAATACAGTCAGTGGATTTTTTTCTTAGGAGGCGGAGTGGTCAAGAAGTAAAGCAGTTCTGTTTGCTTACTGCCCTGCAATGTGGTTTCGTACATGCACTGTTCCGAGAAGCTAAGCAGATAAGATCCTAAGGTGCTCTTGTGCACTATTGAAAATATTGCTCTTAATGTAGCAACATAATCCTTGTATAAAGTTTTGAACAGATAAGATGCGGCAATGGACTGCACATTTGAAGGTAATAATATTATAATGTAGTTTTACTGTAAAGATTGAAGTGTGTTGGTGCAAATGACCTAAGTTACCTTTGTTCCGACTATGCTTTAACTTATGCAGGATAGTATATTTTAATACTCTTTTAACTGGTTAAATAGTTTCTGTTGTCATATTTTACAACATTGCTTTATTTAATTTTAGATGTTTTTATTTCAGTTTTAGTATGTAGCACTGAATGACATCAAAACATTATTAACTTTTTAAGAACACATTTGTGAAAGTGGACAAATTGATTTTAATGAAAATATTTGTGCTGTTTGCTTATAGTTGTAAAACAAATTTAATACTGATTCAAGATCTGAAATACAGGGGCGTTGGCAGTAGTCCAAAATACATGGGAGCCATGGAGATAGTGCAACTAATGGCAACGGTCTCCTCTGTTAATATCTGAGTAATTGGGAATTGATTGTGTTGATGTAGCTGCCATGTCTTTATTCTAAATTTAGAAAAATCAAAATACTTTTTAATGTTGATTTTAATGAACAGAAACTACCTGCATTTATGTAGCACCTTATCATAACCTCAAGATACCCTAAGACACATTGTAATTAATTAGTTTTGAACTCCAGTAACCATTGTTACATTGGCAACTTTAGTCATTTATTTTAGAGCAGCGCATCTGCAATTAGGGGGGAATACATGTATCCATCTAACTACAATAACTGTAATCTGTAAAGGTAGCAACTTATTTATCAAATCATGTCATTTGTGTTCTGCTTGATCTACAGATATGTTGCAGCTGATTGGCAATCAGGATGGAGAGTTTCCTGAATTATTTGAGAACCACTTTTCTAACAGCTCTTTGCAGGATAACAGTTCATCCATCCCACCTAACCAGGGGTCGCTGAACTTGTCTCTTGACAGCCTCTTGGGGAGTAGCAGCAAGAGTCAAATTCCTGTAAAAATGTACCAGGGGCCTCTGCTCCAACAGCAGCTTCAGCAGCCGCGGCTCCTTCGGGGCCCCTCTCCACAACATATCAAACAAGAGACTGCTCAGATGCAACAGAGCCAACAGCAGCAGCAGCCTCTCATGATGTCGCAGAGTTTTACAGCCTCGACACAATTACAGCCACAGTTTGTGCAGCAGCAGTCGTTGAGCTTTCAGAATTCCAATGGATTTACAGGTGATTATCATTAACATAGCTTTGAACAAAACCTGATTATTTTATGGTCTGAAACTTTGTATAATGACAGTTAAATACAAATCTTGTACATGGAAATATAATCTTCTTTACATGTTCTTAAATGTGTTCTAATCCTTTTTCAAGGTACAGTAATCAATGTTAACCAAAGATATGGGACTTTGAGCCTTTTAAACTGGCCTCCCACTCGTATTTACTATTTCTTATTTGGTTTGCAGTTAGCATGAATGGAAAAAGCAAACATTCAGCTTCAGATGGTTAATCATAGGCACAAAGGAGGAAAGAGATGTTGGTTAAGTAAAGATGTCCTTCTATTCCCTTTTGATATTGGGTGTATCATAATGCAGTATAAAATTACAAAGTAGTCACTTATATTTTCCCTGTCATTTTCTTTCTTCCCCTTTAAAAGCACTGAATCGTTTTGGCATAGTATCCGTGGGCATATGCTACCTCTGGCATGGCACCCAAATAGTTATTCATCTTTAAGCTTAACATGCTGACAGGGTATTTGATAATTGGAGGGGCGGTGTTGTGAGCATTACACCCAAATAGTTACTCATCTTTAAGATTAACCTGCTGACAGGGTATTTGATAATTGGAGGGGCGGAGTTGTGGCCAGTACAGCCAAATACAATCTTTCCTGTCCTGACACCCCTTGTGTGAGGTTTCTGGCATTGGTGACTTAATGTGATCAGTGAAAAATGAGACTGACTTTCCATTTTTTTAAAACACATCCCTAGATCGAGCGCAGTTACACTGCCCCCTGCTGAAACCAACTAACTCAGCACAAACCAGGGTTAAACCTGGAGCCCTCGGTCTGTGCAGTTCATTTGCACAATAGGCAATGCATTTACCAGAGAAGTAAGGTTCAATCTACACAGATCATTAGGCCAAAATTAGAACATTTTGTCCCACTTTAGTTCCTTTGCTTTAGGAAGGATGTAAAGGGGGTGGAAATGGTAAAAAGAGATTCGCTAGGGTCATTAAAAGAATGAGGGGTTTTAGTTATGAGGAGGCTGGAGAAACTAGGGCTCTTCATTAGAACAAAGAAGTTTAAAAGGAGATCTGAGGATAAGTCAGGAAGATCTGTGGTATTACTTGGTGAGTTGGTAACTAAAGGGGATAGGTTTAAGATTGTCAATAGAATCAATGGGGAAGACATTTTTTTTTAAATAGTTATCCCACCAGGAGCAATAGTGGGAGCAGAATCCATGATGGTTTTCAAAAGAGAAATGGGTAATTATTTAAAGAACAGATTTTTTTCAAAGGAAAGGCTAATCGAATAGGATCAAGTGAGAATTGAATAGGTGCGATGGGCTGAATCACCTCGTTTTGTTGGAAAATTCTATCACCAACTGAGGCAATAGGATTCTCAAGATAGTATAATGTGTTTGAAGACTGTTGCCTTCAGAAAGTAATTTAATAAGTCTTGCAGTAGCAGAATTCAACCACCCCAGGTACTGCTATCTGTTCACTGAGGGTCCCAGAATCAGAAACTGTTTTTTCATTATTCGCAGATGATTGCTTGTGCGTTTGTCATTGCCTGTCAGCCTGTTTGACAGTGGAGGAAGTCACAGCAGGAACTGGTTTCTGTTTACATATGTCTTTTTTCTGACAGTGGTTGCCATCAGAAGCAAAAGTCCTGATAGATTATTATTTTAAACTGCAACCCCCCTCCGGCCCCGGACAAAACCATTGCAATTGAGGCTGACTGTGGCATCCTTGTCTCTGCATTATTCAAGATCAGTGAAGAATGATTCAATCTGGCGCCTTCCTACAATGTTGGGGCCCCGTTTCACACTGAGCAAATGTTTACCAATTGACCTATGGAAACAGTATTTGAGTTGAGTGCTTTGGCTAGGGTGTCTTGTATTTCCTTGTGTGTCTTGCTTTCAATAAGATGCCACATAAAGGGTTGCTAAACAAAATAAAAACTTAAGGTGCTGGTGATATATTAGCACTGATGGAGGACAAGCTAACAGAAATGGAGACTCAGGATAAATGGGTCATTTTCAGGAGAGCAAACTGTAACAGTGGAATGCCACAGGGATCAGTGCTGGGGCCTCAACTATTTACGATCTATATTAATGACTTGGATGAACGGACCGACTGCAATGTAGCCAAATTCGCTGATGATGCAAAGATAGATAGGAAAGCAAGTTGTGAGGAGGACACAGAGTCTGCAAAAGAATACATAGAATAGAAAATCATAAAATGATTACAGCACAGAAGGAGACCATTTGGCCCTTTGTGTCTGTGCTGGTCCACTGAAGGAGCAATTCGCCTACTGCCACTCCCTTGCCTTTGCCCCATAGACCTGCAAATTTTTCCTTTTTCAGATAATGACACAATTCCCTCCTGAAAGCCTCAATTGACTGTCTCCGCCACACTCTCAGGCAGTGCATTCCAGATCATATTCGTTGTGTAAAAAAAACATTTCCTCATTACACCATTGCTTCTTTCACCAATTGTCTTAAATCAGTGCCCTCTAATTCTTGATCCTTCCACCAATAGGAACAGTTTCTCCCTATCTACTCTGTCCACTCCCTTCATGATTTTGAATACCTCTGTCAAATCTCTTCTCAACCTTCTCCAAGGAGAAGAATCCCAGCTTCTCCATAAGTTGTGAGTGGGCAAAAATTTGGCAGATGGATCATAATGTGGGAAAATGTGAGGTTGTCCACTTTGGCGGAAAGAATAGAAAAGCAGAATATTATCTAAATGGAGATTGGGAATGCTGCGGTACAGAGGGACCTGGGTGTCCTTGTACATGAATCATTAAATGTCAGCATGCAGGTACAGCAAGTAATTAGGAAGGCAAACAGAATGGTGGCATTTATTGCAAAGGAGATGGAGTATATAAGTAGGGAAGTGTTGGTGAGACCATACCTAGAGTACTGTGTATGGTTTTTGGTCACCTTACTTAAGGAGAGACATATTTGTATTAAAAACAGTTCAGGGAAGCTTCAGTTGGCTGATTTCTGGGATGAGGAGTTTGCCTTATGCGGAAGGGTTGAGCAGGTTGGCACTATACTCATTGAAGTTTAGATGAAAGCTGATCTTATTGAACCATACAAGATTCTGAGAGGGTTTTACAAGATAGATGCTGAGAGGATGTTTCCCCTCATGGGGCAATCTAGAACTAGGGGCCACAAGTTTTAAAATAAGGGGTCTCGCATTTAAAACTGAGATGAGGAATCTCTTCAGTCAGAAGGTTGTTAGTCCTTGGAATTCTTTTCCCCAGGGAGCAGTGGAGGCTAGGTCATTGAATCTATTAAGGAATCGAGGATTATTTAAAGTTAGGCAGGAAAGTGGTGCTAAGGCTACAATTGGATCAGCCATGTTATTTTTGAATGGTGCAGTAGACTCAAAGGGCTGAATGGCCTGCTCCAGCTCCTGTTTCTTTTGTTATGTTTAACCTTACAAGAATGCTTACATGGTTGGTTTCTGACATGAAGAACTTGGCGCACCCAGCAGCGACCCTAATATAACCATGCCACGTTGATTTAAATCTGGCTGCTGGAAGACCATTTCTTTTACCTTGTCATCCTGGCAGCCCTTCTCACTGAAATTTGTAAGTGCCACTGCATATGCAACTCCAACCTGTCTAGAACTGTCAACAGAAGCTACCTTCTAAAGTCAACATAAAATAGCTTAAAATAGATTACAAATTATGGCTAAATATTAATTATAGGTTTTCAGAGTGAGACATTTCCAAGTGAGATTAAGGTCACTGTTTCAGTAACTCCAGCATGCATTAATGGTGAACTGAGTAACATTGCAGAGTATTAGTTGCAGTACTGCTAAACATAATTCAGGGAAGAAAATGATTTTTTGGTAGGAATAGTCCTGGTGTGAGGATCTGCTGTGTTGAACATGCTGCTTTTTCATTTTGGTAACACTGACTGAGTGAAATATTTAGTTTATCATTTTATTTGAGTAGAATTGTTTGGGAAAATGGGAATAAAACTTATGCTGTGTGAATCTTAAGCTACAAAAAGGAAGAGATGGAATGTGCTTTTGGTACAGGGGCTCACCAATAGCTGAGTCCTCCTTACTACTTTCAGATTCAACCAAACTTAAATGGGAAAGTAAGGGTAGAAGATTGGTACTTTCCCACATGCATATCCAATTATTGCCTTGGTCTTAAAGGGGAAAAAATACTAAACTTAAACTTGCATTTCACGCAGACTAACATTTATAGTGCATCTATGTGTGGAAAAACCTATTTCCTGAGCTTTCCCTTTCCTTTTAAGTTATTCAACTTGGATAATAGCTGAGGGAAAACTGTTTCCACTAGCAGGTGGGTCAATAACCAGGGGATACCGATTTTTAAGATGATGGAAAAAGCACCATAGAGAAAAAGATGATGCAGTGAGTTATGATCTGGGATGCATTCCGTTAAAAGGTGGCAGAAGCAGATTCAAAAATAACTTTGAATAGCAAATGAAATATATATTTGGAAAGGAGAATAATGCAGAACTTTAGGAAAAGAGCAGGACTAATTGCATAACTCTTTCAAAGAGCCAGCAAAGGCACAATTTGCTGAATAGTTCCTGTGCCTTGAGACCTTTTAAGATTCAGACTTCATTTAGCAGCATTTTTTTGGAGCCTGTCAGCATAAAAGGCACTGGTGGCTTGGCCTAAATAGCCAAGTGGTTATGGTACTGGGTTTGTAACCCTAAGATCAAGAGTTCAAATCTCACAATGGCAAAACTATGAAACAATGTAACTTCATCTGAAAAAACAGATGGAAATGTGTTTGTACTCAAAAGAGTTAAAAGGCACTGGTAAAGTTGTTTATTACTCATTTACATTAGGCCTTGTGCAAGGGCCATATTTGTCAGAGTACTTAATAGACTACTTAAGGTTGAGAGACAATGCTCTGATATACAGAGTTTTTAAATTGGGAAAAAGAACTAGAAAAAATTATCAGTAAAAGATTCATTTTTGACAAGATTAAACTGTCTGAGACCATTGAAAATCCATCTGCATGCAAATAAAAGAAGCTTGTGTAGTGTGAACTTATTGCATCATTACATTGCCTGGCATGAACTTTGCAGTGTTGAAATCTCACCATAATTGGCCAACCCATCATTGCTGATTTCAATCTATAGCTGTGCTTTTACCCCATGAAACATTGATTTCCCAAAAGGAATATTTATTTGGGGAAGAAAAATGATTTTGCTTTTTAACTTTTTAAAAAATGTACTGTATCTTTGAAAGGCATTGAATGCAAACATAAATTTTTCCTTTTGACATTTTCTCAAAATATCATTAACGAAAATCCATTGGTCCTAAGTCCAGAACTTACTTCTAACTTCAAGCCACATAAACCATTCTGATACTGGTTGGAGGAATGGTCTTGAATAGTTCTGATTCAAAGCCCAATGGTCCACTGATTGAACCCCAGGTTTTCCACTTAAGAAAGGATGGGTTCCAGCATTAAAGCATGAAGGAGACTGCTCGGGTCCTGGTAAAAGAGCTTTCCATTCAGTCCCACTCACTGCCCTTTTAACATTTGCTTTTTTGGATGCTATTGTGATTTGCTTGGAGTAGAGTTTTAGGTATTCCGTACCGTGACAAATCACTGTAAAAGGAATGCTTTGAACTTCTGTTGTGCAAGTCACCTGGATAAACACTGAATGGGTAAAATACAAAGGGTGCCTCCTAGTGGATCAGCCAAAGAAGTGTTTTCTTGGCAACTGTCCAAGTGTGTGTTCGGTGGTCAATTCACCACCTGACTTCAAAATAATGGTGAATCATTGCAGAAGTGTGTTTTTCATCTCTCCTTTCCCCTGGCATTGTGAGCCATTAATGGTCTGAGGGAATCAACCTATTTAGCATGCTTTTGTTAGTCTATTTCGCAGCGGGTTACTAGAAAACGGCACAAGGTCAGCTTGGGTTGATTTTCTCCAACTTCAAATAAAACGCATGGACAGGAATTTTTATATTTAAAATTGCAAGTTGGTTGATCTTTCTTTAGAGCTTAGCCTGAAGGGACTAGAGGCAATGGTTGATGTTAGTAATCAATTAATCTCATCCTTTCTCTCGCCTTCAGCAGCCTACAGGCCTTCATGTCTTTTTAGAAGATAATATTTTTGGTAGATTTGGGAATTTCTTTTAAAACAAGGATTCTGACTCTCCTCAAAGTGAAGAGCTTGCACTTGTATGGCAGACTTTCACGACTTGCATCATCCCAAAGCACTGCATGTCCAATTAAGTACTTTTGAAATGTTGTCACCATTATAACATAGGAAAATGTGGCAGTCAATTTGCGCACAGCAAGGGCCCCACAAACATCTGTGTGGTAATCTGTTTTACCAGCAATGGCCAAGAGATTACTGTTGGACATGAGAACTCCCCAACTTTTTGAATGGTACCATGGCATCTTTCATATCCTCCTGAGTGCAGTTTAACATCTCATGAAAGGCATCCCTTTCAAAGATGCAGCAGTCACTCAATACTGCACTGACATTATGCGCTAAGGTCTTAGAGTGGGTCTTTCACCCTTGAGCTCAGTCACCAATGAGAGTGCTATCACTAGCCAAAGTTGGCATTTAAATAAGATGTTTTACCCTCCAGTAAACTGAAGGTTAATTTTCCTTTGGCATTATTTTGTACAGCACCACCACAGAGTATGGCCACCCAACAGCTCCAGAGCCTGACAGTTCCACAGCAGATGCAGCCCATGACCATTCAAGCCCAAGTCCAGAATATATCTGCCCAGCACCTTTTAACGGCACCAGCTATTTCTACTCCAACTGTTTCATCACAGTTCCAGCAAGTACCAGTAAGTAATTTCAGTTGTTGGGAAAGAAAAGCCTGAGGGGGCGAGGTGGGGCGGGGTAAGAGCAGAAAGAAGATTTGTGTGCTGCAGATCCCGATTCTGATTTCTGAATTAATATTGTATTTAGCAAATGTAGAGAATTTTAGGTTGAAAATGACATTTGCATGTCTATTCCTCTTTGAACACCTGAGGGTTGTTGCAAAAGTTAACATTGGTGAATTTCTGTGCTTTGATCTCATACCCCTCTGTCTTTTGCAAAGTACATCACCTCTACTTTGCTCCAACTTAGTTGACATTGGGATTACTTCAGTAGCAAGAAACCCCTATCATTGCACTTTTGTTGTAAGAAATTAAGACATCCTGGTATTATTTGAGTGCACTATTCAGTTCCAGACAGGAATTGGCAGGGTGGCATAAGGACACACTGGCACATGGCCTAGTTCTAGAAATAGCTGACAATTTATCTTTCATGAATTTGCTGGAAATACTGAAAGGAATATTGTATAAAAGCTGGGTTGTGAATTGAACCGCAGTTACAAATGCGGCAAGTGAATGAAATAAACTGTGGTTTGATGGTATTAAATTCACATATAAAAACTTGTTTATAATTCACATTTTGATCAGTTTAGTCATAATTCAATAATTTAAATTATGATAGATTCAGGGAAAAAAAGCTTTTTTTTCAGTAAGCTGTAGATTGGAGTAGCTTGTATAAATGTTGAGTGAATGACTTATATGGCTATTTGTCAGCTGTCATGCCAAGTTGGAGACTGATTAAGTAAAAGGATCTTTGTTTGTCACTGGGAACTGTAGCATATTGAACAGGAAGATCTGAAGTAGTTGATCTTGGTAATAATGGGGGGTTACAATTGGTCTGAGTCCCCCTGAGCAAGAGGGGAAAAAACCAGCAACACTTCTTACTCTTGATTACCATCCAATGTAAACCTTAATTGAGGACAAGATTGAGTCATGACCCCCCCCAAAGTCAAGTGACCTGCTGAAACTTACCATTTGACAATGTACAGGATGATACCCAAAGCTTGTGAAATCCAACTTCAGAAAATGGTGAGGAGAAAATTGCAAACATGACTCTGAAAAATGTAGAGCATTTTTCACCCGTTCCTCACGAAATATGGTGCTGCTGCGCTGATATGTCATGGATCATAGAACACAACACAAAGAAAAATGTTGCAATGGCAGAAAGTAGGAATTGGGCAGAAATATAAAAATGTGGGTTGGTCTTGATTTTTTTTTTCTGTCGATTATTCTCCTGCAGGTACTTCTCCAGCCCCAGTTCATTAAGGCTGACTCGTTGCTCCTGACAGCTCTGAAGCCGGATGGAAGCACTGTGGTGACATCCGTGAAATCTCCTACCATATCAACTCTAGCAACTAGCACAACTCCCATTCAAACCACATCCCTGCAAATGCCGGTAGGTAACTATATGGCTATCATTATAAATGTGTAACATTCGTTGGGAGAAGAGGATGGTTTTGGTAGACCTTGCTAGTTAAAGTAGAGAAATTACAAACCACTAATCCTTTTGAATTATCCCATGTAAATTATGAACATTCCGAATAAATCTTAAGCACTTTAAATGGCTTTGAACCTTTTTAAAATAAGATTATTTTTCATTGTTAGCATGTGATGGGAGATTAAATAATTGTTTTTGAAATTACTTCTGATACACTCTTTTGAGAAGATTTTCTACTTTATGTAGATGAAAGTAGTACTGTATAATTGAGCAAAGAAAGAGGTATGGTTTGATGTGGCAGTGAGAGAAGCCCTGCATTATTGCATATTAAACCCATATCAGTGTGTGTTTAGTTTTGATTTGCCTTTTTGTACATCTAATGTTTGAACCAATTAGGTGCAAGTGTGATATATATTAGTGTATATACAGTAATAGTTTTGAGAGTGTTCATAATCCAGATATCACACTTTATACCAAAAACCAACAAATTACAAGTAAACATTCCCTAAAAAAAAAAAGTACGCAGAGGTAGAGAGCCAGTCATTGCCTTAAAATTGGTTTCTCCTTGAGGAAAGTGGCAATGCAGCACAAAAGCTAAAGAAATGTTCAAAGCCAAGAATCATTAGGCTTTGCCTGATCTTTGAGTCTACTTAGATCACTTGCCCCCACAGAGGAGAGCAATGGCCTTAAAAGGAACAGACCAATTTAGCTATTAAATATCACAAACTGAGCTCTGGAACATGTAATTGGTGGGCAACATCACAAGAAACCCACCAGCATTTTCTTTACATTCAGAAAGCTGCGTGAAGGGCCAAAGCTTGTAGTGCTGCACTACCTAAAGCTGAAATTGATTTCAGCACAAGGTAAGGTGATGTATTTAGAGTTTAGGACAAGTGAGGAGGCCAAGTAGTTTTTATTTAATAACCTTTATATCCTTTAACTTCAGTTATTTCTTCCTGCTTCTTATTAATTATTCATGAGTGCATTTTAGCAGGCTGTTTAACTCAAGTTTTTCATGTTCAAGCCTGATTCTATGTAAACTTAACAACTATTGCTTTCAAGGGGCCATAGATGTCGATTGGGGAAAGTATTTTGGCATGCTTATTCTCTATCCTACAAACTCAGGGATGCCAAGGCCAAATGGAGCACCCTACTGTTACCCCAGTTGAGGATGGCTAATGCTAGACACCAGGAATTAAACCATGACCTTCCGGGTTTCTGTGCACTATTACTGTTTATGCTCATCTGCTGAGTCCTAACAGCAAAGAAAGTTCAGACGAGCAATGACTGTAGTTTTGTATAATGTAATCAGTAGTTTTCAATTTAATAAAAGCTGACATATTGATTTTTAATAAATATTAGTGTGAATTTGTTTTCATTATTGTCAGAATCTATCCTGTTTATTTATACATTTTATATTCTCCAGGCTCTGGTCAGTGGAAACACAATTTTGACAACAGTTCCTCTGATGGTAGATGCAGACAAACTTCCTATCAACCGTATGCCTGCAAATGGCAAACCCTGCAATGCACCAAACAAGGGGGAAAAACGTACGGCACATAATGCTATTGAGAAGCGCTACAGGTCATCCATCAATGACAAGATTGTGGAACTGAAAGACCTTGTCGTTGGCACTGAAAGCAAGGTAAATACTCCTACTAAATGAAGAATCTGTCCATTAACTGAAAAAAGGTGCAATAATCACATGTTCATACTTAATTTAATGGCTCTTTTTGTTGATTTTTTGCTAGATAAATGCATTGCTAGGTATGGTGATTTTGAACTATGCCAGCCACTACAGTCTTAGTCAGATCCCTGGACTGTGTGGGATAATAAATTAGCCCAACCTTGGGTTAGAGCATGGAAAGATGAGCTAGTGTTTCCATTTCTGATCATTACCCGCTGATCCATGCTGATAAGTGTATGCTTGAATGTTGCTTGAGAGTAAGGTCTAGTTCATCTGTGATGCACCTACAGTCAGTTATCCTGCTGGCACTTGCACTTGCTGTTGAGCTTTGTGTATTAGGAATGACCACTGTGTGAAGTATCAGAAGTGTGTTCTGCTAACACACATGGAATTGGACAGTAGTGTGAATCAAGAACTTTAGCAGAGGAAAGAAAAACTAGTAAAATGTAAAAATAAACTGTTCAGCTCCTTTTTTGACCTTGCTGTGCCTTTCCTTTCAAACCCAGCACGCACCCAACCCTGAACAAAGGAGGCATAAGGCGAGTAGGCATTCTGCAGCTACTTCTCCACTGATGCTGCTCGTGATTATTTGGTGCACAATAATAGTCAGGGTCAACACTTTTTCCAAGTTTTCCTTCCTTGCAGGCAAGCACATTGCTTTGTAATAAGCTGCTTGGAATCAAAACCTCCCATGTGACAAGAGGCACAGGTGCAATAATGCATTCTGAGATGCTGCAGAACAGGCTCACTGAGTGCACCATCTGCTTCTTTAACCACAATGTAAATGTGTAAATATGAATTTGTGATATTTTGTAAACCTTTTTGTTTTCCTTCTTTGCCTGGGCAGTTGAACAAATCAGCAATACTGAGGAAAGCTGTCGATTATATCCGCTTCTTGCAACAAACCAATCAGAAGTTGAAGCAGGAGAACATGGTGTTGAAAATGGCCACCCAGAAAAATCGTAAGTGCTCAGCGCGTTGTATATATTTCAGATGGTAGGGATTGGGGGAAACTAGAATCTCAGCAATTTGTCAATTAGTGCAAATAAAATATATCTGTTTTTAATTTGATGTGGTTTACTAACTACCTCCTGAGCATGCTGGTCACACTGTCGTGTTTGCAATGCCATCTTACACAAAGTGCTCACGGGTCTCGGGCAGTCTTCGCTCTTCTCTCTCTCAGCATAGTACAATATGTGTGCACTGTTCTTGCATGCTTCATTTTTTTTTAAATAGGAGCATTTGGCCCCTCAAATCTGCTCTGCTATTCATTAAGATCATGGCTGATCTGATTGTAGCCTTAAATTCAATTTTCATGCCTGCCCTTGATAACCCTTGACTCCCTTATAAATCAGAAATCTATCTAACTCAGCCTTGACTATATTGAATGACTCAGCCTCCACTGCTTTCTGTGGCAAAAAATTCCAAAGACTAACAACCCTCAGAAGAAATTCCTCCTCCTCCTCTCCATCTTAAATGGGACACCCCTTGTTTTTAAATTATACCCACTAGTTCTGGATTCCACCATGAGAGGAGACATCCTCAGCATCCACTCTGTCAAACCCCCTCAGAATCTTATGTTTCAATCAAATCAACTCCTGTTCTCCTGAACTCCAATGAGTATAGGTCCAACCTGCTCAACCCTTCCTCAGAAGACAGTCCCTTCATCCCAGGAGTCAGCCGAGTGAACTTTCTTTGAACTGCTTCCAATGCAAGTATGTCCCTCCTTAAGTAAGGTGACCAAAAATATACACAGTACTCTAGGTGTGGTCTCACCAATGTTCTGTATAGTTGTAAGAAGACTTCCCTACTTCTATACTCCATCCTCCATGCAATAAAGGCCAACATTCCATTTGTTTCTTAAATAATTTATGTACCTGCGTGCTTACGTTTTGTGGCTCATGTATGAGGACACCCAGATCGCTCTGTACCACAGCTTCCTGTGGTGTCTCTCCATTTAAGTAATATTTTGTTTTTCTATTCTTCCCATCAAATTGGACAAACTCACATTTTCCCACATTACACTCCATCTGCCAAAGTTTTACCCACTCACTTAACCTATCGCTATCCCTTTGCAGACTGTGTCCTCTTCACAACTTGCTTTTTTAGTATCATCATCATCAAATTTGGCTACAATACAGTCAGTCCTTTCATCTAAGTCATTAATGTAGATTGCAAATAGTTGAGGCCCTAGCACTGATCCCTATGGTACTCCACTAGTTACCATTTACAACCTGAAAATGACCCATTTATCAGCCAATTCTTTACCAATCTAATATATTACCCCCAACACTGAGCTCCTATCTTATGTAACAGCCTATTATTCGGCACCTTATCGAATGCCTTTTGGAAATTGCCAAATTACAGAGCCTTTGGAATATTTAAACTGCCTATTTACTGACTGGCACCAAATTGGGGAAAGTAAACTGCAGAAACCTAAATAGTGGTTAAAAATGTAAATTACCAGTGTCACTAAAACAGATATAATCTTAATTGGGTTTTGATTGGGAAATGTTTCTTAATGATCTATATTTTCTTTAATACATGTTGAGTGTACTGTTTGAAATATATTTGCTACAACTTACCAACATAGCAGATATTATATTACGTGTCAGTCTCCTGCAGTGTTGCACATTGGGTGTGAAGGCAACGTGTTGTCTTTGGGTTAGATAGTTGCAGGTAAGAGCTGGTTGTGTAGATATAATGTAATCCCCCTTTTAGAGTTGTACATTTTGTCTTTCTATTTCCATTATAAATTCCAATGTCCACATTTGTAATGGCAGCTGCTTATATAAACGTAAGCTTATATAATTACACACTCTTGACCAGTGGTTACTGCAGTGCCTCCGTTGGGAGGGAAATGTGGATATGAAAGTTTATAATGGGGAAAATTTGACACGAAGAAAAAGAGCAGCAAGAAATATTGTTTTTTTTTTTCATTTTGATTAGTAATGCTTGGATTGAACTATTATCAATTTTTGCTCTGGTTTTCTCCTTTTGAGAAATAGTGTTTTGAATTAATAGTTTTGCACTTAAGAGTTAGATATTATTGATGTAAATCGGACTCATTCTACCATGTATTGTGTCTAATTTCAGAATCTCTGAAAGACGTTGTGGCTTCCAGTGGAATAAATCTAGATGCAACGACAAATGGGTTCAAGCAGGATCCTGACCTGCTCACCCCACCACCATCTGATGTTGGCTCACCGCCTCAGAACAGTCCATTCTCTGTGAGCAGCAGTGATTCTGAGTCAGACAGCTTATTTTTTGATGATACCAAGGTACCTGTGATTGTCAGGATGCTGTTATTTTCACATTCCCAATTCAAACTAAAAAAAGCTGTCTCGGTTCTTCTACTTTTCTAGTTTTGTTTCTTTTACCTCACTTTGTTTCTTCCCCCCACTGCTTGCTGGACTTGAGTTTTGTGATTGGCCTTTAGTCCTTTAGTACAATGGCCAAGCTGTCATTGTCCATGTCTGAGCCTTGCCAGTGAGCATTGGCAAGCTGTTTGATTATAGGATATATCAGAGCTGAGCCTGAAATAATGCATAGCCACAGAAGACTATTCAGCCCATTACACTTTTCTTCATCACTTTGCTATCCATTTTAACTTTACTCCACGTCCCTCAATACTTCTACTTCCCAAGTAAGTATTGCACATTTACAGACCTCATTTTGCTGCATGTATGGCATCCTGGACCTATGTAGTTCATATTGGCCTATTCCTGCTCCTAATTTGTATGTTTGTATGTACATTCTCATAACCCTGTATGTGAAGTAGTTTTTCAATTGGAATTAATGGATCGAGATCAGGAGGGGAATTTGACTGGGATATTTCTTGCTTTTTGGCTTAGAAAGGCAGAGAGCAGTTGCAGCATTTCAAATATTCCAGCTGAAATCAACTAAGTTGTTATGACCACAGCCAGTGTTAATTGCTGCGCAAACCAAATCTCAGAAGGAAACTTGGCTTAAAGGCCATACTTCTTTCTTGTACTCTGAAAACGAGAAGACGTACCAATTTCAGTAGTAAGAGGTCCAGTAACACTTTTAGGATTTTAAAATTAGATGTAAAAGTTTTATTAACCAAAAGTAAATAAAACTTAACCACACAAGATTACAGTTATACAATTAAGGTTAGTCTTACAAAACATTCCCCAAAACTCTCTACTTAGTCAAACCCACAAGTAAACACCTTTTAAGCAACACCCCCTTTATAGACGTCTAACTATGAAATCCAGTAATATTACACAAGGCAAACTGCTGTAGCTTCAATAAAGGCATACCATATGACCTCTACCACTCTGTGGTGGAATCCACTTCAGAATAAAACTGCTTGTTGCAGTCCAAGACTTATCTGGCTTGACAAAATGGTTGATTCAAACTGCACCTCCTCCCAGCCCAAGAGCAAACAACTCCCAGGTCAGCTGCAGCTATTTCCACAGCTTCAGCTCAACAGTCACTCCAGCTATCCACAGTAACTCTAAAATACCTTTATTTCCCTTTTATCTCCGGTTCCATTGTTCTCGCACCTCTTTGAAACTCAAATCCTCCCAAATATAAAATCTTTTATGTTTATATCTTATCTTTGCTTTCGAGTCAATAAAATATAATATCCCCACTACTATTTACCTAAGGAACTTGTGCAAGATGCAAACATGTTTCTTGTTACCTCTTGATATTTCAACAAATTCTCCACTCATCTAAAAATGCAAATGTTAGATCTAATCTATTTTTTTGTACTTCAAACTTAACACCTCTACGCTTTTCAAGTTTCAACCCCCCATCCCCCCAAACCCCCAGACAACCTGACCCGTACTAAACTCTGCCCAGTTTAATTAAATCGTGTGCGCACACACACACCTAGCCTTATTTACAGAATTACACAATATTCCCCAAAATATTAAAAATAACATCCATTCTCACAAACCCAAGACCAGTTATGGATTGAGTAACTTTAAACAAAAATATTCTCATTTCTTCTTACCCTGTCAACAGTGCCCTTGGGCTTCTTCTAGTCAAGAGGTCAGTAGGAATTTAAACTATAGATGCCTTCAAAACTTGTCACTTTCCTGGAGTGAATTGATGTATTTTTGTTGCATCTGGCAGCCCATCCAGTACCTTAACTAACAGGAAACAAAGGTTGCCAGTTCCTCCTGAAGAATCCCATGTACTCTACTGTTTTACAGTACAGTAAAAATCCATTGAAACCACATCATTATGGTAAAGGGAGAGGGGCTAGAATTGTTCCTGCTTAATCCACTGTATCACAGAGCTTTTCCAAAACAGCTTTAGTTTGGCTTGGTCATAGCATTCTGGTTTCTGAGTAACCTGTGGATTGTAGGATCTGTGGAAAATGGGAACTTTAAGTTGAAAGGCTTTCCTTGCTCTGAACTTTCTTCTTATCTTGGCAGGCTGTCTTGAGAGTGTGCGATGGAGAAATGGTTAGCCTGATTTGCATTTTGAACTAATGGTGCATCCTATTGACTCTAGGTGTCCGTTAAACAAGAGCAGACACTGCCAACCAGTGTTGGCATGTTGGATCGGTCCAGGATGGTGCTGTGTACCTTTGTGTTCCTTTGCCTCTCCTTTAACCCTCTGGCATTCTTAATGGGTGGGACGGACATCAGCAGTTCTGTGGCGGGTCTAGAATACCATGGAGCAGGCAGAAACATGTTGGGGATTTCTGTAGAAGGTAGGTGTCTAAATGAACAAAAGAAGTAATGAAAATTTTAAAGGAGCTATTCCGAGGGTTTATATATCATTATAGTCTAAGTTTGCATGTGAAAAATGGCCAGGCAAAGCATCAGGGTGCACAAAGAACCTGTGGGTCCAAACACAAGGCAGAAAAGGAGAACAGTTTAAAAGAACTGGTGGTCTCATTGTATTCAGAGCTATGACTAATTTGAAATATAATTTTTGAAATGTGTTTTATATGTGATGATTAATCCGTATCTGAGAAACACACTTCTATCTGAATCTGTGTGTGTGTGTGTGTGTGTGTGTGTGAGTGAGAAATGGGAAAACGAGTGAATATGAGGCCAGATGTGCTGGGTATGAGTGGAAAATTGGATGAGTGGTTCCAGGTGCACCATATAAGCAAGACTGCAGAGAGTTTTTAAGATATCATAGAGGACAGTTAGTGATCAGCTTGTACACAGAATCTGTTACAGTCTCACTTCTAATAGACAAGACAAACTGTTTGTCTCTGCACTGTTAATCAGCTGTGGCTTTGAGTACACTATCTATGGACTTTTTTTCTAAAGACTAGTTTGGAGGTGATGGGAACACGGAGACCATTTTGTGCACTGCTTGACCTGATGTCTGTTTTACCTGCTTTATGAATAGTCCCCATCAAAAAGTAGGTAGTGATGGAACAATTTATTTTTGGCAGAGGAGTTTCTCCAGCTGAGATCCAACATCATGAAAAGAATGGCTCTTCTCTCAACATAGCAGATCAGGCAAGGCCCAGAAGTGGACTTGTTGATTGTTTAAACCCATCTGAGGATATTGCTGTAGGAGTTCCTCAGGGTAGTGTCTAGGCCTGACCATCTTCAGCTGCTTCATCAATCACCATCTCTCCATCGTAAAGGTCAAGTGGGGAATGTTCGCTGATGATTGCACAACATTCAACACTATTCTCAACTCCTCAGTAACTGAAGCAGCCCATGCCCATATGCAGCAAGACCTGGACAACATTCAGTCTTGAGCTGATGTGTGACATTAATGTTACTTGCCACCTAAAGTGCAAGGTAGTGACCATCTCCAACAAGAGAGAATCTAGCCATTTCCCATGACACTCAAAGACATTACCAATACTGAATCTCCCACTATCAACATCCTGGGGGGGTTTACCATTCACCAGAAACTTAACTGGACCGGCTATATAAATACTGTGGCTACAAGAACGAGTCAGAGAATGGAAATTCTGCAGTGAGTAACTCTCCACCTGACACCCCAAAGCCTGTCCACCATCTACAGGGCATAAGTCTGGAGTGTGATGGGATACTCTCTACTTGCCTGGGTGAGTGGAGTTCCCCTCCAAGCCATACACATCCTGACTTGAATTATATTGCCGTTCCTTCATAGTCGCTGGATCAAAATTCTGGAACTTCCTTCCTAACAACGCTAGGTGTACCGACACCATATGGACTGCAGCGGGTCAAGAAGGCGGCTCGCCACCAACTTCTCCATGGCAATTAGGGGTTGGCACTGAATGCTGGTCTAGCCAGTGATGACCACATCCGTGAAAGAATAATTTTTTTAAAAAGCAGGTGAAGAACTTGCACAGCAATGAATACAGCACTGACATAAAGCTGGTAGTTTGGACTGATGGACTGATTATCTCTGGAGATTTTAATGTTAAAAAAATATAAAACTACATGTATCCAAGGGAACATTTCTGAACAGAGGAGTTACACGCATATGAACATACAAATTAGGAGTAGGAGCATGCAGGAGCAAGGCCACTTGGCCCCTCAAGCCTGCTCTGCCATTTGATAAGATCATGACTGATCTGATTGTGGCCTCAACTCTACTTTCCTGTCTACTCTCTATACCCATTGACTCCCTTGTCAATCAAGAATCAATCTAACTCGGCCTTAAAAATAGTCATATGATTCTGTCTCTACTGCTCTCTGGGGAAGAGAATTCCACAGACTAACAACCCTCTGAGAAAAGAAAATTCTCCTCATATCTGTCTTAAATGGGAGACACCTTATTTTTAATTGTCCCCTCGTCCTAGTTTCTCGTAAGGGGAACCATGCTCTCATCCACCTTGTTAAGTTCTCTCAGGATCTTCTATGTTTCAATAAGAAATTCTAGACCCCAATGAATACAACCTGTTCAACCTTTCCTCATAAGATAGCCCTTTGCCAACACACAATTGTAACAAAACTTCCCTATTTTTATATTCTATTCCCCTTTCAAGAAACAATATTCCATTTGCCTTCCTAATCACTTGCTATACCTGCACACTAACCTTTTGTGGTTCATGTACCAGGACATCCTGAGATCCATGAGTTTTGATTTATTATTGTGTTATATAGCAAGAAAAGAAAAGTAGGATATAATAGGTTTAGGTGAAAAGGAATGGGAGGAGGCTCAATGGATCATAAACATAAGCATGGACCAGTTTGGCTGAATTTCTTTGCTGTATGTTTGAATGTAATGTGCCTATTCCTGCTTCATGTTTGGTCTGAGGCCTTGAGCAAAGAGGATAGACACAGCCTGCTCTCAGCCAGTGTCCCTTGTAACGAATTGGGTGGTGTTGGGCACCATTCAGTGCAGACTCTGCTCTCTAGTCTTCCCATACGTCCCTGCTGGAGGGGTCCACTTCATCTCCGGAGGAATGCCTTGGAGTGCAATTCAAACCTCTGTCAGTCTTTGTTCTGTGATATTGAATATAATGTTCCAATCCTCAGCATCACATATTATCCTATTAATTTAAAAACTTTTGCCTGTTCCCTGTGTTAAAAGAGTAGATTTGATTTGTGTTTCCAGTAAAAAAGATTTGCAATCCCTTTGACTTGTTGTATCATGATAAACATAAAACTTGTACTGCAGCTAGTTTTAATGTAAATGCCTTACAAATGCATTGTCCAGGTCCCGGTCAACATAGTTTTGTAAGCCTCCAATAGTTGACAATTGAGAACAGCAGTTTAAGTTGAGTCTTCTTGCCATTTGCATCCTGATTTTCCTCTATACGTCCATCAGCATTTAATTGTACATCTTTCCTGTTGTCTACCATTAGACAATTTAAAAGACTGACAGTAAGGATTTGGAAAAGTCAACCTCTTTGATTTCAGCCTCCCTTTTCACATAATACAGAGTTGAATCAAAGTCTGTCCCTTTTCTGCCTTTGCAGACCAGTCAGCAAACACACACCCTGTAACAGTGATTCACATGTTGGTATGTTATCTGTGACGGCAACAGAAAATCAGGATTGAGTGGTGGAGATTTGAATATTAAGCATTTTTGTCCTCAACCTTTGTGAGGGGGGTGGAATTGGGGAATATTTGTGAAGATTTTTCTTCCGTGGTTACATAGATGGGTTAAAATTAGTGATGGCATACATTCTCCTTCATTAAAGAAGTTGCCCTGATGGGCCCAAATGATTTGTTTTTGTTCAGTGACACCTTAAGTTACTGCTATTGGAAGTAACCCCACTGCCTAGCAAATAAATTTGGTAATTTTGTTTTTGTTCTTTCTGGCAGATACTTCTAGCTGGTTTGGTTGGATCTGGCCAACATTGATCCTCTGGTTAATTAATGGGATAATTGTCCTGTTCGTATTTGTTAAGATCTTTGTCTATGGTGAACCAGTTACTAGACTGCACTCTGAATCATCTGTCCTGTTCTGGAGGCATCGCAAGCAGGCTGATCTGGACCTAGCAAGGGTAAGAATTATTTACTGTGGATAAGTTAAAGATTTGGGTTTGACATGTCCTTTTTTTTGTGAAATTGCTTTGGTTCAAACATGGACAAAAGAGCTGAACTCCTGAGGTGAAGTGAGAGTGACTGCCTTTGACATCAAGGCCACATTTGACCCAGTGTGGTATCAAGGAGCCTGAGAAAAACTGGAGTCAATGGGAATCGGGGGTAAAACTCTCCACTGGTTGGAGTCATACCTAGTACAAAGGAAGATGGTTGTGGTTGTCAGAGGTCAGTCATTTCAGCTCCAGGACATCACTCCAAATGTTCCTTGGGGCAGTGTTCTCAGCCCAACCAACTTGAGCTGCTTCATCACGACCTTCCTTACATCATAAGGTCAGAAGTGGGGATGTTTGCTGCTGATTACACGATGTTCAGCACCATCCTCAGATACTGAAGCAGTCCATGTCCAAATGCAGCAAGTCCTGGACAATAGCCAGGCTTGGGCAGACAAGTGGCAAGTAACATTCACGTCACAAGTGCTTGGGCAATGACCATCTCCAACAAGAGAGAATCTAACCCATCGCTCATTGACATTCAATGGCATTACCATCACTGAATCCCCCACTGTCAACATCCTGGGGGGGGCGGTTATCATTGACCAGAAACTGAACTAAACTAGCCATATAAATACAGTGGCTACAAGAGCAGGTCAGAGGCTAGGAATCCTGTGACGAGTAACTCGCATCCTGACTCCCCAAAGCCTATCCACCATCTACAAGACACAAATCAGGACTATGATGGAACACTCCCCACTTGCTAGGCTGAGTACAACTCCCACAGCACTCAAGAAGCTTGACATCATCTAGGACAAAGCAGCCCACTTGATTGGCACCACATCCACAAACATTCACTCTCTCCACCACCGACACACAGTGGCTGCACGGTGTACTATCTACAAGATGCACTGCAGGAATTCACCAAGACTCCTTAGACAGCCCCTTCCAAACCCACGACCACTACCATCTAGAAGGTATGGACAGCAGATAGATGGGAACACCGCCACCCGGAAGTTCTCCTCTAAGTCACTCACCATCCTGACTTGGAAATATATCATTATTACTTCACTGTCGCTGGGTCAAAATCCTGGAACTCCCTTCTTAACAGCACTGTGGGTGTACCTACAACACATGGACTGCAGCAGTTCAAGAAGGCAGCTCACCACCACCTTCTCAAGGACAACTAGGGACGAGCAATAAATGCTGGTCCAGCCAGCAAAGCCACATCCTGTGAATGAATTAAAATTGAGAATGAATTAGAATTGAGGCAAGTGCAGATTTAGCATTCTCTAGGTACAGTACTACTTTTTCTTTACTCTGGAACAAGATTGTAATGTTTGGTTAAATTCATGAAGTTGACATAAGTCAACAAGAATAACATTTTCAAGTGCAGGTCTCCAAAAGTCCACACGAAGATAATTCTGCTGTCCAGCCTGTGGCCTTGCTCTTGCATGTAAATTTAAATTTATCGTTGCTTAATTGTCACCAACAATACTTTGTTTGAAGATTGCTGCCTTGAATCATTTCATAAATTTTAAGCAACTAATTTTACCCCATGGATATACATCAGACAAAAAGCCTAAGATGCATTCAGTTATGGAAACGATATCGCTCCTCTACAGTATGGCGTCAGTCAGGTCTGAGGAAATTAGTTAGTTGTGGGCATTATAAAAACTTAATATTCAAATTTAGGCGCAATTTGTATTTTTCTCTATGTATCTTCCTCCAAAAAACCCAATATTTTCATGTGTGAAGTATGTTCACTTGGAGGGATTCTAGCACCATGAAACTGCACATCAACAGAATCAACTGGTTTCAGTTGACATGGGGAGAAAATTGGAGATTTATTTCTTAAAAAGAGAATTAATGTTTTGAAATCTTAGTAGAAAGTGTGTTTTCCTCATTTTATTTTTGCCAGGGAGATTTTGCTCAAGCTTCCCAGAATCTCTGGACCTGTTTGAAGGCATTGGGGCGTCCTTTGCCTACATCTAACTTGGACTTTGCCTGCAGCCTGATGTGGAATGTCATCCGGCACATTCTACAGCGGCTGTGGGTTGGGCGCTGGTTCGCAGCACGGGCTGGAGGCTTCAGGCAGAACAAGGAGCTGAAGGATGACATGAGGAAGAGCACCCGGGATGCAGCACTGGTCTATCACAAGCTGCAACAGCTCCACATGACTGGTGTGTGTTCTGTTTAAAATTGAAAGCCTTTTGAAATAGCAACATTTGCACTTATTGTCCTGTAAGCAAAGAAAATAGTGTTGCTCTAGATTAGCTTCTGCAGTTGGTGCTGCAAACATTTGACAACCAGACAGTTTCAGTATTTCACAACACTAGAGTGAGAATGTAATTGACAATTGTTTTGTTTCACTGGGTACTGCATCCATTCACAAGGTTCTAAATAACATCAAAACTGGGTTGGTGATAATGCTATTCCTGCACTACAGAGTCCTGGTCTAGTGAATTCAAAAGTCCAGATTAGAATATCACTTGCAGTGCTACAGCTGGCCTTGGTAAAGTTGGAGTGAGGAGATTTAAAAGTCCATTAGGCTTCCCATTCATGTTTACTGTCCAATGATCCCTGCTGTAAATGCGTGTGTACGTGTGTGTATGTATCCTTGTATGACATCGGGACTGCCCGCAATGCTTGACACTCAATGATGTTCTTTGTGAAGTGTTATCACTTTTCTAATGTAGGAGAGGTAGCAGACTGTCCCAGAAGCAACAGAGATAGATGACGTATGCTATGGGATCTTTTGCATACATCTAAGAGAGCAGACGGGGCTGTGTTTTAATGTATTATTGGGACAACAGAAGTGCTGCCCCCCTTGGTACTTGGTGGCCTTCCATTGAGTAGGGAGTCAGAATTGTACATAGTAACTCAGATGGACAGCAAAGAGCTGGCAATTCAATAACTGCACTTTGCTTTTTTTGAAAGTGAGCATGGATCCCTTTACTTTTTGTCATTGGTCTCTTGCTGGGCTGCACAACCCATACAGCTGGCAAAACTGATGGTCGACCTTTGCTGCCATACGAACATATGAATTGGGAGTGTGCCTCGGCTCTTGAGCCTGTTCCACCATTCAATAAGATCACAGCTGATCTGACTTTGACCTCACGTTCCTGCCTATCCCTGATAACCTTTCACTCCCTTGCTTATCAAGAATCTCTCTCTCTCTGCCTTAAAAGTATTCAAAGGGCTCTCTTCCTCAAAAACTGGTTGAGACAAAATTCCAAAGTCTCAACCCTGTGAGAGAATTTTTTCCTCATCTCAATCCTAAATGGGTGACCCCTTATTTTGAAACAGTGGACCTTGAGTTCTAGATTCTCCCACAAGAGGAAACATCCTTTCCACGTTCACCCTGCCAAGTCCCCTCAGGATTTTATATGTTTCAATCAAGTTGCCTCTTACTCTTTTAAACTCCTGTGATACAAGCCTAACCTGCAAGCCTTTCCTCAGAAGACAACCCACCAATTCCAGGTATTACGCTAGCAAACCTTCTCTAATGCATTTACATCTTTCTTTAAATAAGACGACCAATACTGTACACAGTACTCCAGATGCGGTCTCGCCAATGCCCTATGTAACTGAAGCATAACTTCCCAACTCTTGTATTCAATTCCCCTTGCAATAAATGATAACGTTCTATTAACATTGCTAATTACTTGTTGCATCTGCATACTAACCTTTTGTGATTTATGCACTGGGACACCCAGGTCCCTTTGCATTTCAGCTCTGCAATCTCTCACCATTTAGATAATCTGCCTCTTTTCATTCGCCCTGCCAAAACGGACAACCTCACATTTTCTTACATTATACCCCATTTGCCAGATCTTTACCCATTGACCTAATCTATCTCCTTTTGTAGCCTCCTTGTTCCTCTTCACAACTTACTTTCTTACTTATTTTTGTGTCGTCAGCAAATTTAGCCACCATACCATTGGTCCTTTCATCTAAATCATTTATATAAATTGTGAAGAGTTGAGACCCCAGCACTGATCTCCGTGGCACACCATTTGTTACATCCTGCCAACCAGAAAATGACCCATTTATGTCTGCTTGCTGTTGCCGGTTAGCTAGCCAATTTTCTATCCATACCAATATGTTACTGCCTGCAACATGAACTTTTAATTTCCGTGATACCTTTGATGTGGCACCGTATCAAATGCCTTCTGGAGATCTAAATACAGTACACCCACAGGTTCCCCTTTATCCAGAACAAATGTTACTTCCTCAAAGAACTCCTGTAAATTGGTTAAACATGATTTCTCTTCACAAAACCATATTGACTCTGCCTGATCGCCTTGAATTTATCAAAGTGCCCTTTTGGAATGCCTTTAATAAAAAATTCTAACATTTCCCTATGACAGATGTTTAACTAACTGGCCCAAGGTTTCCTGCGTTCTGTCTCCCAACCATTTTGAATAAAGGAGTTACATTAACTATTTTCCAAACTAATGGAACCTTCCCTGAATCTAGTGAATTTTGGAAAATGAAAATCAATGCATGAACTATCTCACTAGCCACTTCTTTTAAGACCCTAGGATGAAATTCTAATCAGTTTGTTAGGTACCACTTGCCTGGTGATTGTATTTTTCTTGAGTTCCTCCCTCCCTTCCAATTCCTGATTTATAGCTATTTCTCGGATGTTACTTGTATCCTCTATAGTGAAGACCAATGCAAAATACCTATTCACTTCATGTGCCGCCTCCTTATTTTTCATTATTAATTCCCCAAACTTACTTTGTATAGGACCAACGTTCACTTTGTTAACTCGTTTCTTTTCTAAATCTCTAAAGAAATTCTTACTATTTCTCTATGTTTCTGGCTTGCTTTCTGTCATACTCTAACTATTCTCTCAATTTAAAAAAAAAAGCAAAGAATAACTAAAAGATAAATATTCTGTCCAATCTTCTGACCTGCCACCCATCTTTGCGCAATTATATGCTTTTTCTTTAAGTTTGATACTACCTTTAACTGTTTTAATTAACCACGGATGATAGATCCCCCCACTTTGGAATGTGTCTATTCTGATATATCCCTCAAATATCTGCCACTGCATCTCTACTGACCTTTCCCTTAACCTAAATTGCCATTTCACATTTGCTAGCTCTGTTTTCATGCCCTCGTAATTGCCCTTTATTTAAGTTTAAAATACTGGTCTTCCCTCCCTCAAACTGAATGTAAAACTCAAACATATTGTGATCACTGCCACCCAGGGGTGCCCTTGCTATGAGGTCATGAATTACTCCTATCTCATTGCACAATACCAGGCCTAGTGTAGCCTGCGCCCTGGTTGGCTCCAGAACATGCTGTTCTTAAAAAAATTATCCGGAAAATATTCTCTGAATTCGTTATCTATGCTACCTTTGCCCATTTGGTTGTTCCAGTCTACATGTAAGTTAAAATCCCCCATGATAATAGCCAAACCTTTCTGAAAAACTCCCACTATTTCTTCTTTGATATCCTGTCCTACCATGTGATTACTGTTAGAGGGCCTGTACACCACTCCCACAAGCAACGACTAGCCTTTATAATTCCTCGTTTTTACCCAAATCGCTTCTATATTCTGGTTTCCTGAACTTAGGCCATCCTTCTCAATTGTTTTAATGTCGTCTTTAATTAACAGAGCCACCCCTCTGCCTTTTGCTAACTTCCTATCCTTCCTAAAAGTCACATAACCTTCATGTTCAGGTCCAACCTATCCCAGCTTGTAGCCATGTCTCTGTAATGGCTATTAGTGGAAATAGAGATAAATGAGAATCATGTATCAGTTCATCTGTTTTGTTTCAAATGCGATGTGCATTCAGGTGCAGAGCTTTAAGTTTTGTCCTTTTATTATTTTTGTAACCACTAGCATTATCTGTTGGCTTCTCTCAGACTTGTACTCTCTGTCGTTTCCTGTCATGGTCTGTTTATCATTTCCTCTCTTATCTTGTCGCTACTCTTTGATATATCACATCTTCTCACATTTGATCCCTTGTCTGCACTATTTAGTTTAAAAATCTTTTCTTCGTCCTAAGTTTTATGATTCGCAAGAACACTCATCCCAAGCATGGCTCAGGTGTTGACTGTCCTAATGGTACAGCCCACACTTTCCTCAGTACTGGAGCCAGTGCCCCAAAAACCAAAAGCCACTTCTTCTGCGCCAGTCTTTGAGCCACCCATTCATCTCTCCAATCTTATTTGACTTATGCCAATTTGCATGTGGCTGAAGTAGTAATCCAGAGATTGTTACTTTTGAGGTTCTGCTACTTAATTTGGTACCTAGCTCTTCATACTGACTATGCAGAACCTCTTTCCTTGCACTGCCTATGTCATTGGTACCTAATGGACCATGACCACTGGATCCTCCCCTCTCACTGCAGGTTCCTTTCCAGCCCTGAGCAGATGTCCTGAACTCTGGCACTAGGCAGGCAACACAGCCTCCTGGACTCTTGTTCTTTGCTGCAGAGAACAGCATCAATCCCCCTCACTACACTGTCCTCTACTATGACTACATTCCTGTCTACTCCTCCCATTTGAACTGCTTCCTATACCATGGTGCCATGGCCGGCCTTTACATCCACCTTGCAGACATCGCTTTTGTGAGCACTTTTCACCTGTTTGACAGCTGCAAAGTCTGAGGCTCCTCCACTACAGTCTGCTCAATCACTTTGCCTGCCTCACTCATGGTCACATCCTCCTGTCCCTCACTTCAGACAACCCTATCCTAAAGCAGTGTGACTGTCTTCTGGAACAAATTGTTACAGGTATTTCCCTTTATGTCGTGCAGTGTCTGCAGTTCGGCTTAATCCTGAAGCAAAATTCCTTTAGCTGCTTACACTCTCTGCAGATCTGTTTATCCTAGATCGCCGTGGTGTCCAAAAGCTCCCAAATTTCACCCGCTGCATCTTAACACCTGTCCTGCCATTGTTACTTATGTTATTTAGTTAATTTAATAATTTTCTTAATTAACTTGGAGTAATTCCTATCCATGCTACAATTTACTGTATTTATTAAATGTTAGTACCGCTGACCACCAAAAGTTGTACGTTCTTAACTACACAGGTACGTGTTTTAGATGTTTATTTTAATTATTGTATTTTAATATTAAAGCTTTTGTTTTTTATTTATAGATCTACCTTAACTCCTGTGTTCTAAGCTGGCTATTAACACACTGTCCCTAACGCTAAGCACTTACCAGCCAATCAACTTACAAAAGTACAGTGCCAATACTATTTTAAACCTGAGGAATAGAATAAACCTTAGCCACTTGCTATGTACTCACCAACCAATCAAATTCCTTCTTTGCTGTGATGTCACTATTTGTTTTCTCGTGCTTTTTTTCAGTCTCCCGCCTGTCTCTCTGCTCGAGCTGCTTAGCATCTTCCCATAGCAACTTCCCTGGTGTTGAAGCTTCAGTGGAGTGATCAGGAAGTGGGGAAGAATTCTAACCTACATTCCTCCTCCCCCATAGTTCATTGTACTGCCAACCAGTATGTTGTTTTTTTTTAAACATAAAAAGTCATCTAGAAAAGTTTAGGAGTAGGCGATCATTTGATTGAGATATTTCTCCTGTATTATAGAAGAAAATAGCCATATTACCAGGACTTTGTTTTATAAAACATACCAATTTTATAGGTGACTTTCAGACTTTTGAGGAGGTATAATTTTAAATGGACCCAAAGAAACAATGTTACAAACTGTCTCCTGATGTTGGGTGGCTCTAGAAAAGGTTGCAAGTTAGTTTGAAATCACTTCTGTGCCTCACCCCCTCTTTGCTGTTTGTAGTGAAGTTAATCTGGATTACAAAAGGATTGATTCTATAATCGACCTCATTGGAGTGACTTGGCACGAGGGAAACCGGGCCTACACCTAGTCTGGTAGTTCAGTGGGTTGATGAACTGCCAAGTGTGTTCCTAAGTTTCCTGGTTTCCCAAAAACCAGAAAAGGATATTGATGCCAGTGTTGCAACAATAATTTCACTGTAAAAAATTGAATGTACCCACATAGTTAAAGCACAGCTGGGGCAAGGGAGGTAATTTATCTGCTAAATGAGTTTGCCCCATTGAAAAGATGATTTACAAATGGATTATCTGCTACCTTTCCATATGTAATACCAGGGCCTAAAGAAAGTGATTGCCAGCTACTACATATGAATTGGGAGCAGAAGTAGGCTACTCAGCCCCTCGAGCCTGCTCCACCATTCAATAAGATCATGGCTGATCTGAATGCAACCTCAACCCCACATTCCTGCCTACCCCTGTTAACCTTTCACCCCCTTGTTAATCAAGAACCTATCTAGCTCTGCCTTAAAAATATTCAAAGACTCTCTTTCTCAAAAGGCAGTGGAAACAGAGTTCCAAAGACTCATGACCCTCTGAGAAAAAAAATTCTCCTCATCTCTGTCTTAAATGAGCAACCCCTTATTTTTAAACAATGACCCCTAGTTCTAGTTTCTCCCACAAGAGGAAATATCCTCTCCACATCCACCCTGTCAAGACCCTTCAGGATCTTAAAGGTTTCAATTAAGTCACTTCTTACTCTTCTAAATTCCAGCAGATGCAACCCTAATCTGTCCAGCATTTCCTCATAAAACAACCTGCCCATTCCTTATATTACTCTAGGAAACCTTCTCTGAACTGTTTCTAATGCATTTACATCTTTCTTTAAATAAGGAGACCAGTACTGTACATAATACTCCAGATGTGGTCTCACCAATGCCCTGTACAACTGAAGCATAACCTCCCTACTTTTGTAATCAATTCCCCTCACAATAAATGATAATCTATTAGCTTTCCTAATTAACTGCATACGTACCTTTTGTAATTCATGCACCAGGACACCCAGATCCCTCAATCTCAGAGCTCTGCAATCTCTCACCATTTAGGTAATCGTCTTGTTCATTCTGGCAGGAAGAATAAAAGATTTCGCATTTGCCCATATTATACTCCAATCTTTTTCCACTCGCTTAACCTATCTATGTCACTATGTAGCCTCCTTATGTCCTCTTCACAACTTACTTTCCTACCTATCTTTGTGATGTCAGCAAATTTAGCAACCATTCCTTCAGTCACTTCATCCAAGTCATTTTATATAAAATGTAAAAAGTTGAGGCCCCAGCACTGATTCCTGTGGCACACCACTTGTCATATCCTGCCAACCAGAAAAAGACCCATTTATGCCAACTCTCTGTTTACTGTTAGCTAGCCAATCTTGTATCCATGCCAATATGTTATCCCCTACACAATGAGCTTTTATTTTCTACCATAATCTTTGATGTGGCACTTTATCAAATGCTTTCTGGTTCCCCTTTATCCACAGCACATGTGACTCCTTCAAAGAACTCCAATAAATTAGTTAAACGTGATTTCCCTTTCACAAAACCATGTTGACTCTGCCTGATTGCCTTGAATTTTTCTAAGTGTCCTGCTTTAAAATCTTTAAGAATAGCTTCTAACATTTTCCCTATGACAGATGTTAGGCTAACTGGCCTATAATTTCCTGCTTTTTGTCTCCCTCCCTTTTTGAATATAAGAGCTATATTTGCTATTTTCCAATCTAATGGAACCTTCCCCGAATCTAGGGAATTTTGGAAAATTAAAACCAATGCATTAATTATTTCGCTAGCCACTTCTTTCAAGAAGTGAAGGGTGAACTCCTTCCGGACCTGGGGATTTGTCAGCCCACAGCCCCAGCAATTTGCTCAATACCATTTCCCTTGTGATTGTAATTTTCCCAAGTTCCCCCCTCCCTTCCATTTCCTGATTTACAGCTAATTCCAGGAAGTTACTTGTGTCTTCTATGGTGAAGACTGAAGCAAAATACCTGTTTAATTCGTCTGCCATCTCCTACTTTCCATTATCAATTCCCTAGACGCTGTTTGGGCCAACGCTCACTTTATTAACTATTTTTTCTTATTTAAATATCTATAGAAACTCTTACTATCCATCTTTCTAGCTAGCGTTCTCTAATACTCTAATTTTTCCCTCCTTAATTTTTTTGTCACTCTTTGCTGTTCTTTATATTCTTTCCAATCTTCTGACCTGCCACCTGTCTATGTGTAATTGCTTTTTCTTTGTTGATACTGTCTTTAACTTCTTTAGTTAATCACGGATGGTAGGCCCTCCCCTTGGAATTTCTCTTTCTCATTGGAATGTATATGCTCTGTATTCTGAAATATCCCTTTGAAATGTCTGTCATTGAACTTCTATTGACATCCCTTAACTTCATTTGCTAGTTCACTTTAGCTAGCTCTGCTTTCATGCCCTCATAATTGCCCTTATTTAAGTTTAAATTACCAGCCTTGGACGCACTCATTTCTCCCTCAAAAAGAATATAAAGTTCAATCATATTATGATTGCTGCTACTTAGGGGTGCCTTCACTATGAAGTTATCAATTAATCCTAACTTGTTGCTCAAAACCAGGTCTAATATAGCCTGCTCTCTGGTTGGCTCCAGAATTGGCTTTATTGGTGAGAGATGAAGTACCTGCAGCAGACTAGTAATTTGCGTGCCAGGACGCTAGCCTCTGGAGTAAAGCATTTTATTGGAGGGCCTGCCTGTCACCCTGGACTGCCCGCTAGAATTAAACTGGAACTTTAGTCCTCATGCTCCAGCTTTAGTAGAATTGCATAGAGAGCAGCTTGGCATCAGAGCATCACTGCCACCCCACAAGTACAGGTGATGGTGGAGATAGCCACTTGTATTTATATTTTAATTTGTGATCTCTCCAGTTGTTTCTTCTGTATTACTTCATTCACACACATGGATTTGTTATTAATGGCTGTCTTGTTCCCCATAACTCTCAGGCAAATTGGGTGGTAGCCACTTGTCTGCAATTAACATGGCTCTGAGTGCGGTGAACCTTGCTGAATGTGCCGGAGATGCTGTCTCTGTTGCCACCATGGCAGAGATGTATGTGGCAGCAGCAATCCGGATCAAAACCAGCTTGCACAGGAGGCTTCACTTCATGACAGTGAGTAGCACCTAGATAATCATTGTTTCTCTTGTCTCTAAAACAAGCCTGTTGGAATTGAAAAGAAAATCCTATATTGGAAAAAAAAACAGTTTGAGGCTAGATTCCCAATGGGTACTGAACTGGCTGGATTAAGCAATGGAAACCCCTGGCCTAGATGTAGGAAAAAAACAACCACGGTTCCTATTTTCTGCTTCTGTTTGCTGTGTATTGCACCCTTCTGGTTTGTGTGTGTGTGTCCCCCGCCGGACCGGTGATCCCTGTGGGGGTGGTAGTGGGAGGGAAGGTTGCAGCAGTAATCCCTCATTACGCTATGTGTATCATGTTATGATCCCAGCTGATGTTACCCCTGGACAAGCCTGATCCCAGTGTGGAATCCAGCTTGATAGATCTTAACTTTTAATTGCTTATATACATGGGGGGTAGCTATTCAACAGAATCATGAGTCAGCTGATGAACTTTTAACAAAAGAATAAAACATTTATTCAACAAGAAAAGATGAACTATATTACAATACTCCTTCACCCACAACTATCCCTTTTACAGATATATACAGATTTGTAAGGTTAATACAAGTTACAAAAACTATCTTATACTCCTAAGATTCACAGTAAATACACAGTCCATCTAAAACAACTGGCGACTTGTGGTCAGAAACACCACACTATGAAACCAAATGACAGATGCCACCTCAACCAGATGTTGTGAAGCTTTCCTCAACTCTTTACCCATCTCTCTCTCCCCCCCCCCCCCCCCCCCCCCCCACCACTCCCAGACACTTGTCACACTGTTAGCTGACAAGTCTCCCTGTGCTCTGTCTTTCACATGAGGGTTTCCAATTTCCACTCTCCAAGAACTCACCTTGGAATCGTCTCCAAACTGATGCTTTCTCTCAGACGCCTTCAGCAAGGGTTCACCTCCGAGATTTCAAACTCTCCTTCTGATATTCTCCTCCCCTGGGTCACCACATGCATTCAAGCTTTCTTCCAAGCATACTGTCTCTCTGACTCAGCTGTCAACAGTCCACCACTGCTTCACATTCCCATAGCAACAGTTACAGACCTTCAGCTGTCTCTTTGGACCTTCTGGCCTCTCACAAGCCTTTATCTCTTTAAGCCCGAAGCCTTTCTCTGTTCCTGACTCTTAACTCCACTTAAGTCCTTTTCCAGGTTCCTTCTTTTGACTAGAAGGTCTGCTTGGGTCTTCCTCCTGTTACACTCCCCTGGATTCTCAGAGCCTTTTCTTTAGCTTGGGACTGGCTATCTCTCCCCTTTGCTCCAGTCTCTCCTGACAGCTGCTTTCAAAACCAACTGAACTCAAACAGCTTCCAAGTCAAATGCTGTTTCTAGTTTCTTCTTTGTGTGTCTGTGGGAGGGACCTGCCCCTCTGGACCCCTATGCTAGGCAACTGCCCAGTTTCTCTACTCTTGTTTGTTTAGCTTATGTGCAACAGTCGTAAAACTCTGTTAGAAATGCAAGCACCTTTTAAAGTGAAACTAAAACTCAATTTGACCTTTTCTTAACACACAAATACAGAAATACAAATCAAACTTAAACTTTAAAGCTAAAACCCACAAAATACATAATAAATCCCTCTGAGTAACTGATCAGCAGGGGCATCAGACAGGAACTGCTGGACTGATCTCGAGTGCAGTGGAGATGAGTTTTGACTTAAGATTGGAAATGCTTTAATACCTGGGTGGTTGAGAGAGAAAGAAGGCCATAAAGAGCAGCCAGCTTTGAGAAATGTAAACTAGTAATTGGGAGAGAATCAAAAATGTATGAGAGTAGGACCAGAGAACAAAACTTTAAATGATTGGAAAGTAAAACCATAAGGTGTATTGGGAAGAGAGGAGGTTTTGTGGCGCAGTGGGTAGTATCCCTGCTTCTGAGCTATAAACTCCAGGGCCAAGTTCCACTCCAGGACTTGATGGCCAAGGAAGCTGAATTCATAATGCAGCCAGACAGGTTGAGTATCAGTCTGCAAACCCTTCCAACATATGCCAATGGCAGGCTGTAATTGCAAAAGAGAATCCTGGTCAACTATGTGATGGAAAGAAAATTGGAGCATTTACCATCTCTGTTCATAGCTCTGGACTACAACATGCATGTAAAAGCATACATTGCCACAGCAACTCAGACTCCTTGGGGGTGCCAGTTGGCTCAGTTGACTGGACAGCCAATGTGGATCAGACTTGTGCCAATAGCATGTGGGTTTGATCCCTGTTGCAGTTGGGGTAGATTTGAGATCTACCTCCTTGCTCTACCTGTGGTGGAGTTAGTGATTCTGTGGATTGGACCTGCCTTCAGGCAAAGAACTGGGGAAGAATTAGAAAACCAATCTACTCAAAGTTGAGTTGAGGAACTGGAGCAATGGAAGACATCTTTTCTCATCCATAACTTTTTAAAAATGTTATGATACTTGGTAATATTCAGGTATATATTAGATGTTTTGTACTGAATTATGGGAAGGAGGATCCCCTCGATTGGAGAAAGTTAGAACCAAACCTATTTACCTCCGTGACATTGTAGAAAAAGATCTTTCTGTGGCTAATGTGTTTCTTAAGGGTTCTAGATGAAGGTTAACCTACCTTTTCCTTTCAAATATTAAACAACCTGCAAGTGGCCTTTAAGAGATAAGTGTGCAAAGTAATCCAGAAATGTAAAATTTGAATATGACAACTCAAATGCTGTACTGTTTGAATCATTTATCCTTGCGCAAAATGCTTGCCTCACATACGTGCATAAGTGCAGCCACTGCACTTTAGAGTAATCCATTCGATGTGCAACATTTTGAGAGGCGTGATATGACACATGTATTAAATAGCACATAGGTTCTCACACGTACAGAACAACATGACAAATATGAAGAAACTACGTATGAGCTATAACTGGAGAATAGCAGTAGAGCAGCAGATCAGGAAAGTGAACAGAAATGATACAAATAACCTTGTCTGCATCTATTTCCTGGTATAGCTCTGTGCAAGTGTACATTTCATGACAAAGATTATGATGGTGAAAGTTCTGTTCTGTTTGCAGTGTAATAGCTGAGTTTCCCACCTGTTAATGTTTCTGACAAGCATTGTATGTTTGGTTGTTAAAAGTAGAAGCTCTTATTTTCTCAGTGATATCTATTTAGTGTTTTAGAAGAAGTTTATGATATTGCATACCATTCTATCAGGTGTACAGCCATTCCTTCCTCCCCACCCTCACCACAGCCCCACTTGCTGTGGCTGAGTGTTGGAGAGACTTGCTCCCAGCCCATGACCAGTCCTTGTCAAGGGACAGATGCCATGGGATTTGCAAGGCCCAGTAAAGATGCCTATCCAATTCTACCTCCTCCAAACGAGTTTCTCAACTGCTGGCTTTCTGCTCAGTGTCTCCCTGGCTAATGTCAGGAACTCAGCAGAAGGTGAGGAATTTAACAAAGACACTACTCTGCTTTCCAAAAAGTGGCTCTGTGACAGGAATGCAGTAAATGGTTCCCTGTGGAGTCCTCCAGTAAACTATTAAAGAAATAATCATAATAGCAAAGAGATTGGAAGGTTTCACTCTTCATTAAATGCTCCCTGTTGGTTTACAGTGTTGTGGAGTCTAATGGAGATATATATATATATATATATATATATATATATTAGGTACATGACAGCTTCTTGTATAATTCAACACTTCAAATTTTCTTGTGTCCCCATTGAGGGTGCTGACATATAATGGGGTGTGCACTTCAAAAGACACTAACATTTAACGAGTCAGCCCAAACAGGAAGTGCCAAGAGGCTACTCAACCAAGAGGATGGGTTGGTAAAGCAGCACTTCATAGCCGAGGGCTCTTAGCCAAATAAGGTCATCTTGCAGCAGATTTTACTGGATCGTGATCGGGAGCAGAAATTTTGATTGATTTTTCCCTTGTCACTGTCTGGAAAGACCACCTAACTCAGCAGTTTATTCAAACTTAATTGGTAGCACCGAGGGAGGTTATTTTCTGTTTTGTTGATTGATTTGGTTATTGTTCTTCCCCATATTTAAAGTTTGTATTTCCCATTCTATTGTAGCGCTTCTTCCTGAGCAGTGCCAGACAGATCTGCCTGTCCCAAAGTGGTACCATACCACCTGCCATGAAATGGCTGTGCCACCCTCTAGGCCACAGATTCTTTGTTGATGAAGACTGGAGTGTAAAAAACACCCCAAAAGACAGCATTTACAGTATTACTGGAAACTCAGGTAATCCTTTTGTTATAAAACAGAAAATGCAGGAAATACTCAGGTCAGGCAGCATCTGTGGAGAGAGAAGCAGAGTTAATGTTTCAGGTCATGATCTTTCACCAGGTTCCACAGATGTTGCCTGAGCTGCTTAATAAATCCAGCATTGTTTTTTATAATACACACTGTCATATCATGTTTGATTTGGTATCAGAGAGTAAAGGAACAGCAGAATTAAAACTATGTGAAAGAAGTGAGGGCAAATATTCAGCCCTGGAAATAACCAGATTTGTGCCAGTAATAACAACAACTTCCATTTGCATAGTGGCATTAACGTAGAAAATGACACACAGACCTTTGCAGAGAAAATATAAACACGAAAAGAATGATTGACAGGGGGAAGGTGATTACAAGGGGTGGTTGAAGGTTTTGTCCACAATGATCCAAAGCAAAAAGTTGCTGCCGGGATTCCTTAAAGTATCAGCCACTGGTTATTGTGTTTTAAATGTGTTAAGTTATTTATTTTTTCTCTTCTAGTCGACCCATTGGCTCAGGTGACTCAGGCTTTCCGCGAGCATTTGCTGGAAAAAGCGTTATATTGCATTGCCAAACCAGAGAACAGCAAGCAAGTGACGGGAGAGGGAGGGTGAGCAACTCCATGTAATCTGTTGGTGTGCTGCGTTGTTACAAATTGCAGTTGACGAGATAGGAAGTGAGGAAGTAAGGTGAAAAAGTGAAAAGCCAGGTCAATATTATAAGATTTTTAAAGTGCATTCCCATCAATTTCTTATACTTAGTAAGTTGTAGTAAAGCTTCAGTGACAAGCAGACCAGAAATCCATTTAATGTTCATTGACTTGGCCCATGCATGAAGAATGAACAAGCTAGCAGAGAGCTTCTAGCAGTGTTGGAATCATTTGCCAAATGGAGTCAGTGACCACTGCTGGGAGGCTGAGCACTTGAACACCTCAAGAGTGATCCTAACCCAGGGGTGCAGAGACCAATTCTAGTCCTCTTATCTGCCTCGTCAGTCTAGCTGAGATGAGCAACTCAGAACTGCACTTCCTGTTCAGTGTGGCTTAATGCCATTTCTTTACCTGCTGAGACATCGGAAGAGTACCTCCACCCAAACATTATCTGTTTCATGTCAGTATGTTCTATTTGTTTTCAGTATAAACCCTTCTGGAGTTATGCTGTTGGAGTTTGAATCTTGTTGCAGATACTATATGGACACAGTCTTTGCAGCTTTTGAAGGCAAAGAAAAGGGTGTTGTTTTGTCTGTCACTCCAGTCAGGGATTTAATAAATAATAGTGTTTCATAGAGGAATAGTGCACTGTTTTAGAGATGTGACATTCCTTGTACCTATTACATAATAGCAGTGTTGCATGAATTATATAATTACTCAGTTTTACATAAGTCTGTGTCCAATCTCAGTTATATAGTAATTTAGTAACCTTGTGTATATTAAATGTTATTGCAGAATAGAGCAAGATCCTGTGCAAATGTTTACAATATTACCCCAACTTTCTGTTGCAGTGAATTCTCAGATGCTCTTGAATACTTACAGCTGCTGAACGATTGCTCTGATGCTGCCGCAATTACCACACAGGCCTGTGCAATCAGTTCCAGTATGACAACTGTCACAGGTCAGCCTACACATGCTCTTCTAAATTGTATATTGCCTTCTTTGGCTCTTGAGTGTCATTAGGCTGATTACAATTCCATTTCATCTAATGTGGTACTGAACCATACAAATCAGGGACAGTGATACTACAGTTACACTGCTGCATGCTCCTGCTTTACCCAAGAGGCTATTGTTCATGTATGACTCTAGACAGTTAATATTAGCAGCCCCTTTGACATTGAACAGTATCGAAGCCTGTGCCTGATCTTGGCCTTGCACAATATCTATACATATTACATTTTCCAGCAAGAGAAGGCAAACCAAAGTGCTTGAATCTATTTTCGGGCCATTTTCTAAGTCCGGGCATTGATGACAATTGTTGCATCCATATCATGGCTCGGCCTGAGATTGGATAACTCCATGCAGAGCAGTATTAAACCCAGTATCCTTTTGATTTTTATGGCTTAGTACCACACCAGACTATGCTGTGCTAGTTCTGATGATTTTAATGCTGTCTCTTCAATACATGTATAGGCACTGATCCAGTAGCTAAGTGGTGGGCTTCCATGATTGTTGTTGCTATCAACTGGCTGCAAGGTGATGATGAGGCAGCAGAACGACTTTATCCAGTGGTGGAATACATGCCGAAGACCCTGCATGCAACAGAGTGAGTGTCACTATCTGAAATCTCTCTGTATAATCCCGTTTACATTACATCTACTCAAAAGATCTTAAATCATGTTGTTTTAACTAAGAATATTACCAGGTGAGCCAAACTGATGTCTTGAATGCTTCACAGACCCACAAGTTTAAAAGATCTAAGGCCCCGTTTTGTAAGAGATGGATCTGAATCAGCACAAACTATGCTGCACCAAAGGCACTTAATTAATCTTGTGTATTGCTGCAGTACTAGGTTTCTACCACTAAGTGGGCCTCAAACATTATAGCTGTAGAAATTTCCTCTAGTGTTAGAAATTCAGTATTACTGAGTGGAATTGTCTGTTGTCTCAAATTGGATGGGTGTAGGGGGAAAATACTCACTCATGATCTCTTTGGAGTATGGTCTAAATTCTAGGAAGCTGATCCTTCCACAGTGGATCATTACCTTGTTCATAATTAAGTTACCAATCAGTGATAAATATGACATGTTTAGAATTGCTTCTGTTTCATTCTTGAAAACACTAGATAACTATGCATGCATTTTTTTTCAATAGATTAGGACAGTTGTCCAGTTATATAACACAAGTTATGTGGTACAAGTGGAGAAAGGAAATTCATTGATTTCAATTATTTTCTACATGATCAGAAACCATAATTTCACCCCTGGGAATGTCATCTTAATTTGAGTAGTTAAGTTTCCTTTTAAAGTTTTTGTTCTTTCTTGCAACCTATTAATGCTGCCTCTTTCATAAGGAGCACTTAGTTCCTCTTAACTGACTAAACCAATGGTTGAATGAAAAGAGGCAGACCCCTTTCCCAAGCAACTGGAACACATTATCGCATTCAAGAGTCCTTTTTTAAATTTGATTTGTTAAGTTTTCTTTAAAGTTTTTTTGTTACAGTTTATTAGTGGTGTCCCTTTCAGAATGGGGGAGTACTTATTACCTCTTTTAATTGATAAAGGCCTCTGGTTGGTTGAATATAGAAGAGGTGGAAACCATCATTTTAATATCTTGTTAAAGGCATGGAGTTTGCTACTGTGTAATGACCTGTATGCTTTTCATAGGTTATCCACACAAGCTGGACAGACATGCGATATGCCATCTCCAGTGGAGTTTATTTTACATACCCATCTGCATTATTAGTCATTGGCTTCCTTGGAGAATCTTGCTTGATTCTTAAGTGTTAATCTCTTGCAGGAGCCAGTTGCCAAAAGCAGCGCTATTTGCATTTAAAGGCATTCGTGCCATGTTGGGTAAACAGGACAGCTGCCAAATGAGCCTCGTGCACTGTGAGAAGGCCAGTGGATACCTGCGGGACAGCCTCAACATGGCGCCCCCCAGCAGCAGCAGTATTGACAAGGTAAGGGTAAGCCTTGGAATCCTGGTGTATGTGACATGGGTGATTACAATAAAAGCAGAGAAATTACTTGGTTTCCAGTGCTAACATCCTTCATTATGATTAACAGAAGAAACATCATGGGGGTGGGTGAAACCTTGTTGTATGTTTTCTGTACACTGCCTAAACATCCTCTTAGCATTGTGACATACTTATCAATTTTCTCTTTAATTACCCCTGGCCCAAAAAATAAACTGATCTCTTCAGGCAACCGAATAAATGATTAACATTTTTGTGTTTTAAGTGTTACTTATAGAGAGTATTTTGTGAGTAAGTTGCCTTCTATATATATATTTTAAATTTCTCTTTTCCCTGTTCAGGCTGCTACCAAGCTGGCTGCCAAGTAGTATTAGAGATCACTTAGGTGTGACTCAGCCTGGCAATCCTCCCTCCTCCCTGCTGGGAGATACTGCAGCCTTTGCTCAACATCTTTCCATTGAAACCTTTAAACAGTTTGCAGTTGCCATTGGAGAGTGAGTGTTCTTTGTCTACTGTTGACTTTAGGTAGGAAAGTGTTAAAGAGCATTTAATGTGGGAGTAAGCACTTACAGTATAACATACTTATTCTCATATATCTTGTGCAATTTTTAAAAAAATCTACCTTCACTTTCCTCTGAAATATTTCTGTGGTCTACGATTAGAGCACGTTTTATCTGAGCATGGATGGAAAGAGGACGTTGATGGGGCAGGGAGAGAGCAGGAAATTGAGTCTCAACAGTGGTATCTACTTAGAAACATTGATACAATATATCCATGCCAATCAGGAGCTGCTGCTCTGTGTTTTTAAAGCAGTGCCAGGCATGTTTTGCTGTTGTATAATAAGCCAAAAATGCTGTGAGAAGCACTAGAGCATTCCACTGAAAAATGAAGTCTCTCAATTCAGTGTTTGTAGGCAGCTGCCTTTCCTTTCCATTTTTCCCCTCATTCCCTGTCCCCATTTTAACATCTTTGTTCCAGTTAAGCACCGCCTAGCCTCACATCAGAACTCTGACAGAGATTCAAAAGGCAGTGTGCTTCATATATGGAATGAGGGAGCCAGGCATTTATTTGCATTCCTTGGAGTACAGCATGCTTTGGATTATATTTTTGTATATTTGGAGTCAGTGGTTTTCAGATAGTTTGTTCTTCAACCTCCCCATATGCTTTTTTTCTAGCTGAGGATCCAGACATATGCTGAATTTTGGTTCTACCTTTTGTCTTTTTTAATTCATTGTTTATGGTCACTGTTCAGGTGTGAACAAAGACAATAAGTATCAACAGGCTATTCAAGCATAGGGGGGCATCACAGTACTCACTCATCCTTTCCTCACCATGACGTCCATATGTATAACCAGCAGAGGATATGATCAGCAATAGGGGATTGGGGACACAAAAATTGAGCATAGCACTCCCAATGCTGTTGCAGTTGAGATCAACTAATTTGGCACAGATGAGACCAGAGAGTAAACCTGGGACTTTCCTGATCTCTATAGCTCAATACACATCACTGAACCATCAGTTACGGTTCCTTTCAGCTCATCAGAAATGTGGGAAAGGGGAGTAAGGTTTGTTTAAAAAACTCACATTTATATTGCTATCTGTTGGAGTGTAATCCAAATTGGCAGTGCTTTTTGCACTGGCTGGAAGAAGCTTTGCCCTTTAGTTTATTCTACCCTAATTTCTACCCTAAAGAGATGCAAAAATGGTAGAGGTATGCAGTCAAGACCAATAGATATTTACAGTCACAGTTATGTATCTTGTATTCTGTGGTAATAATGTAGCTTTTTCCCCCCCCCAACCCCCCAAGTTTTTCGAACAAAGGGAGAGAGAAGGAAAACACCAAGATGTAGAATCCATTTAGCAATGGTCAGAATGCTCAGTGCATTTTTTGCCTCAACGATCCACGACTGGATGAATGGCTGCAGCTGTGGTGCATTGTAGTTGCATTGCATGTGTCCTTGATGTGCAATGCACCTGCAATGCAATACAGAGCCAGACCCTGACGCCAGTTCTACAGAGCATCTGAGAGGAAAAGCTGCAAACCTTAAAATCAGAGTTGACCATTGTGTTGTGATCGAGATGTATTGTTTCGAGTGGTATATTTCTGCAGTGATTAATCTCTTCCTCTCTCTCATCTGTCTGGTTCTCTGTCCCACTCCCCATCTCTCTCTCTCTCTCCCCCCCTCTCTCTCTTCCCCCACCCCCTCTCCAATCTTTTGCATATGTGTCTCTCTTTCTCTTTTATACTGTTCTCTCATCTCTCTTTTGTGTCCCTTCTGTTCGTTACCAACTGACTGAAATATTCAACTTGCATGTGGCGAATTGTAGCTGCAACTTTGTGTCCCCACTACCCTGTAATGGGCCCCCAAATCAGCAGCAGCTTTTACCTGTTGGGCTTTGGGATCATGTTGATAATGGTCACAGGAATTGACTAAAAGAAGCTTGAGTAAAACAGCTGTAAACTTAAAAAGTTGTGGAAATATATGGAACTGATTATCTATGAACCATGACTAAATATAGAGCTTATTGTTTCAATTACCAGAGCTGCAAAGAGGTTGTGTGACTGAGATTGTTTATTCTCTTTTCAGGCAGTGCAGCTCTTGCTGTGTGATCTCTTGCTCATCACCAGAACCAGTGGTTGGCAGCAACAGATCAACATGAGTCAACCTTTGAACTGCATGCACCAAGCATCCCCCTTGGAGCTAAGAGGCTTTCAGCAGGACCTCAGCAGCCTCAGGAAGCTGTCCCAGACTTTCAGACCGGCTCTCCGTAGAGTAAGTAGGTTGTGAGGTGGCGATGCAGGGTTTGGAGGGATTTGTTTTTGAGGGGCTTTACAAATCAAAAAGTAGAGTTGGATTCTGTGATGCAGTTGTGGATTGTAATCAATAATCTTTCAATGCGTGAGTAACTGATCTTGGTTGTGGTACTGAGGGAAAAATACTCCGGGAAAGTCAAATGCTACTTAGGGAGGGAAGGAAATTCGAAGGGAAAGGCCTCCTAAGAAGTCTATTTCAGAGCACCAACGGCAATGCTCAATTGGAAGCACTCGCCCCTGTATCGGTAGGTTGGGAGGTTAATGACCTAATTGAATGGAGAATATAATCTTGACAACACTTCATTGCCACACGAAGGCTGCTACATTGTGAAAGGTCCCATTTTTTGGATGCAATGTTAAACCAATGTCAAAGATGCAGTGACTCTGTGAAGAAAAGGGAAATTCACCCAGTGTCCTGGCAAACACTCCTCCTTCAACAACACCATCAAAAATAGATTAACTGATTTGTCATCTTAGTTGCTAATTTTGAGATCTTGCTGTTCATAAATTTGCCATTAAATTTGTTTACCTTACCTAACAATGACTATACTTCAAAAGTAATATGATATGAAACACTTAGGGATATTGTGATTGGGAGCTTCTTTTCACTTAACAGCAGCTCCTATTTATATAGTGTCTTTAACATAATAAAACATCCAAGATGCTTCACTGGAGTATTTTAAAGCAAAATTTGACACTCAGCCAAATAAAGCTCAGACAGCCAAAAACTTGGTGAAAGAGGTAAGTTTTAAGGAGTGTCTTAGAGGAAGAAAAGACAGAGCAGATCAGGGAGGGAATTCTAGTGTTTAGGGCTGAGGCAAGGCCACCAATGGTGGAACAATTAAAATCAGGGATGCTGAAGAGACCAGAAATGGATGAGTGCAGAACTGTGGATTTGGAGGAGATTACAGAGATAGGTAAGGTGAGGGAGTGCAATGGAGTCAGCAGCTAGGCCCATGCCATCCTCTGGAAGGAAGTATGTTCCAAGTAAATAATGCTAATCCTAAAGACATTAGAAATTTAAATCATTCTGAGAACAGGTTGCTTTTTAAGAGAGGAGCAATGATTTCCATTTGATCTAACAATGCGTTATCGAACTATCAAGCAGATGTGACTCAATGGAAACAAAAAAGCATAAATCAAAATTGAGAATCAGTTGCTTATCACTAAATGTTTTATAATGATAACTTCAATTATAATTTATTGCTAGCTAAATAGAAAGAACTGAAAGCAAGTAGCAAACAATACTGTTATGGCAAGCTCCTTGGACTACATTTTCCTTTTACGACTTGGTTGCTATAGCTTGTCTTTTTAACCCTGTTTTTTACTTGAACTCAGTGTAGTTTGGTCTCTTAATCTGGGATAACTTTGCTTATGAATTGAATCTTATATAGAAGAAATCCAGTCCACAGTGAAGGTCTAGACAGAGTGTAGAAATAGTTGAGTAGATCCAGGTGTATGGTCCCACCAAGGAAGAAAAGCCAAGATGAAAAAAGACTTATATTCTTTCAAGACATCTCTGGGTGCCCCAAAGTGCTTTACAGCCAATGTATTACTTGTTTGTTATACTGTTTTAATGTAGGAAATGCAGCAGCTTTTTTTTTATTCATTTATGAGATGTGAGCATTGTTGGCTGGGCCAGCATTTATTGTCCATTCCTTCTTGAATTTGAGAACGTGATGGTAGCTGTCGCCTTGAGCCACTGCAGTACCTGTGGTGTAGGTACATTCACAGTGCTGTTAGGGAGGGTGTTCCAGAATTTTGACCCAGTGACAGTGAAGGAACGGCGATATATTTCTAAGTCAGGATGCTGAGTGGCTTGGAGGCAGACTTACAGGTGGTGATGTTCCCATGTAACTGCTGACCTAGTCCTTCTAGATGGTACTGTCATGGGTTTGGAAGTTGCTGTCTAAGGAGCCTTGATGAGTTTCTGTAGTGCATCTTGAAGAGGGTACACACTGCTGCCATTGTTCATCAGTGATAGAGGGAGTGAATGTTTGTGGATCGGTGCCAATCAAGCAGGCTGCTTTGTCCTGGATGGTGTCAAGCTTCTCAAGCGTAGCTGGAGCTGCATTCATCCAGGCAAGTGCAGAGTATTCCATCAAGCTTCTGACCTGTGCCTTGTAGATGGTGGACAGGCTTTGGGAGTCAGGAGGTGAGTTACTTGCTGCAGGATTCCTAGCCTCTGACCTGCTCTTGTGGCCACAATACTTATGTGAATAGTCCCGTTTCTGGTCAACAGTAACCCCCCAGGATGTTGATAGTGGGGGATTCAGCAATGGTAATGGCACTGAATGTCAAGGGGCGGTGGTTAGATTCTCTCTTGTTGGAGATAGTCATTGTCTGACACTTTTGTGGCGCAAATGTTACTTGCCACTTGTCAGCCCAAGCCTGGATATTGTCCTGCTCTTACGAACACATGAAATAGGAGCAGAAGTAGGCCTCTCAAAGCTGCTCCACCATTCAATAAGATCTAGGCTGACCTGTTTGTGTTTCGAGTTCCAAATTCTCATCTACCTCCGAGAACCTTTGATTCCCTTGCCTAACAAGAATCTCTCTACCTCTGCGTTTGGACATGGACTAATTTATACACAGCAGGCTCCCACAATTAGCAATGTGCTAATAACCAGATAATTTGTTTTAGTGAAGTCAATTGAAAGACAAATATTAACACACCAATTCTTCTTGAACTAATGCCTTGGGATCATTTACATCTACCTGGAGTAGGGATGGAACCTTGGTTTCAAGTGTCTGAAAGACAGCCTCTGACAGTGCAAGACATCCTCAAGTCTATAGTTTGAGAGAGGAAAGGAACTCTAGTTGTGAGATTTTGGGGGGGAATTGAGTTAGAATCAGAGATGGTGTAACAAGTCTTAATCAATCTAGTGATGAGACAGGCAGGCAAAAAAGAGTTATTTGGAGCAGAGGAAGAACAAGATAGGGATGTTCAGACGAGCATGGGCTACAGTAATTTTGATTAAAATTTAATGTTTTAGTTTATTTATTTTCAGGTGTTTCTACACGAAGCGACAGCCAGGTTAATGGCTGGTGCCAGTCCAACCCGTACTCACCAGCTATTGGACCGCAGTCTCAGGAGACGGATCACAACCCCAGTACCCAAAGATGGTAAATAACAGCAATTAGAGAGCAGTCATTTTGGGACAATCTTCTATTCCAATTTGTTACATCCTGTCTTCAAACAATTAAGCATAAAAGTTAATTTTCATCTTTCAAATCAGTAAACCATAAACGGATGAATGTTGGTGCTCAGCACAAGAATGTATGTGATTCGAGTTGGAGCTTGTTTGAGACCAGGTGCTCAGCCTCTCGAGTTACTGGGCTGTCAAGTATAAGAAAAGTTCTTCTATGCAGTGGGTCTTAAGGGTGAAGCTCTCACATTTACACCCTGGGAATCTGTCTTGTTCACTTTTGCCAGTATGTACAGTTTTTAGCGTTATAGTATCTTGCTCAAATGTTGTCTTTTTTAATGGATGAGGCTAGACACACACATTGGAAAACTATTGAAATGTTGAGGGTAACACAGTTTCAGCAGAGGATGGTGATCAGTGGAGGGAAGTCTGTCTGATTTTTCTTTGTCTTGGTCCAAAGGCAGTGAGGATAATTGTACCCACCACTGCTGGTGTCAGCTAATTGAGCCTAGAACGGAAATTGAAGCTGGCATCCCATTGCTCTCTCTGGCTCAGTACACCACATAGCTCATTTGCCCTTCAAGGGAGCTTTATTTATTAATCAACCAATTTGATTCTGTGTCTCCCCATGCTCCCCCACCCGGGTTTGATAGTTGGCTCATTTCTGTATTTTTTGTTCTGTTTGGTAGGCGAGGCTGAGACACACCCAGGCCGGCGGGAGCATGCTGAAGCTCTCCTACTAGCGTGTCGTTACTTGCCCCCAAGCTTCTTGTCTGCACCAGGCCAGCGAGTCGGCATGCTGGCTGAGGCAGCCCGCACACTGGAAAAGATTGGCGACAAACGGACTCTCCACGACTGCCAACAAATGATCATGAAACTGGGCAGCGGCACCACAGTCACCACGAGTTGAAGTGTTTGTATTTTTTTAAAAATCCCACCCCACATCCCAAAAGCATTGTGACTGTATATAGTGTGTGCGTCCCCAGGTGAAGCACGGCCCTTTTTATTTCATATTAAAATAATGACTGGTCAAATAAAAATCGTATTTTCATAGTTTAAAACTGTACATAAAAAAATATTTATAATTTTTTAAAAAGACAAGTTGGAATGCAGCAAATTCATTTTTGTAGAATTAAAAGCACTTGTCTCTAGAAGCTTAGCTTCCCTTGTAATACTGCACCAATGATAAAGCCATTCTGGGCTGTATTCTGTGCAATATACTTTTATATGATTAAAATAACACAAGAGTCATGAGAACAAAATATAACCTTGTGCATTTTTTTGTTACACCAAGATGTTTGCATACACTTTCACAATTTTTTTTCAGAGCCCTCAGCCGTGACTGTATATAGTGTGTGTGTGTCCCCAGGTGAAGCAGCACAGCCCTTTTTATTTCATATTAAAATAATGACCTGGTTCTGCAATTTAGAGGGATGGGATGTTGCAAGCAGAGTGCTCATTTTTAGTTTGGCTTGGTCAGCCACACTCTTGCCTCCTGGGTTTGAACCCATGCCAGGATTTGAACAGAGTTCAGTATATAGGGAATGCTAGATTGGTGGAACTGCAGTCCTCTAGATAAGGACTAAATTGAGGTTCAGTTCAGAATTGCAATGGAGAAGATATTAAATTGTTATTTCCAGCATCATGACTGCATTCTTACTTATGGTGACTTCCTAAGTTGGGTTAAACACCTACTGTGTGTGTGGAGGGATGTTTATCATTTGAAGATCCTATTCTTGTGAAATTTCCTGCCCTAAATCAAACTGTGTTGGATGTGCTGTATAGTCAGCAAACTATCTGGAGTTCGGTCACTAGAGTTTAACAGCAACCTCCCTCAAATATCTATTCTTCGTTTGAGCCAGGTCATAAAACTGAGGGCAGTCTTATTGATTAGAATACATTATTCCAATCCTGTTCTCACCTGCACCTCATAGTCATACCTGTTCATTCCCAGGAGTCACTGAACAGAGATCAAGGAAACTTGCAACATTGTAGGCCAATGCAAAGTAGTTTGCCCTTCTCCAATTAAAATCACCTGTAACAGTTACATCACTGAAGGAAAGACTGGCATGATGAACCAAATGGCTTTCAGTGCTGTGTCATTCCATTATGATGACCATCAGAGTAGAAAATATGCTGTCATTTTAAATAGTTTTCTTTAATGTGGCCTTGAGAATACATTGAGCAAAATATATTACCCTCCAACTGCCTGCCCCCTTTCGATAACAGGGACCTCCTGGCTGCTTCTCTTCTTGGTTTTGTTTAATTATCTCCACATTAACAACTCCCTTCAATATTTTGAAAAGTTAGATCATGTTTATCCTTAATTTAGATCTTCCATGAAACTGGGCAGAGCCTTTCTTCATTGCTGAATGATCAAACCCTATAACTGCCTTTGTCATCTCTCCTTAGCTCCTTTCCACAACCCAGTATCTTTCTGTACATGCCTTTACGGAGATAACAGTGGAGAGTTAGTGTGTTCAAAGTTCTTTTAGTTTTCAGGAGAAAGACCTACATGCTCATGGAATGGGAGAACTGTGCTGCTATTTTATATTTTAATTTCAGTCAGGAACAGGTATGCCTTTTGCGCAGTAACGTTGGCTGATGGCAGAACGTCAGAGTCAAGAAACATGCTGCTGTCAGTAAAATGACACCAAAATGCTAATAATGTAGCACAGAAATTGCTGCTTCTGCTCAGTGCCAAATTAGTTTGAGTATTCTCTGTGAATTGACATTTGGAATCTATTTTTCTATTCCATTTCTTTACAACGCGCCACTGGGCCCTGGAATATGGTTTCAATGGTAACAGAATCCTCCCTCAAATGTCTATTCTTCGTTTGAGCCTGGTCATAAAACTGAGGGCAGTCTTATTGATTAGGACAATACGTTATTCCAACCTGTTCACACCTGCATCTCATAGTCATACTTGTTCATTCCTAGGAGTCACTGAATAGAGATCGAGGAAACTTGCAACATAAGGAAACCATTTAGCCCCATAAGCTTATTCCGCCATTCAATTAGATCACGCAGATCTATACTTCAACTCTACTTGTCTTTGTTCCGTATCCTTTGATATCTTTAACAAAAATCCATCATTCTCCATTGCAAATATTTTAATTGCCCTCCCCTGTAGCCACAGCCTTTTGGAAGAGCAAATTTCAAATTCCCAGTAATACTCACACCTTAATCCAGCAAACTTTCAAAAAAGTACAGGAGAAAATTAATTACAAATACCTGTTCAATGATCCCAGTAGGCTAGATTGCTTTTTATTCCTAAAAAGTGGCATTGCATTACAGGTACATGTACAGTACATTACATTACACATTGAAAGAAGGAGCTTAAAGTTGTGGGTCTCTTCCCAGTAGATATCAGACTATCTAGACACCTCCGGTTCCATTAATTTGCAATAATCATCTTTATCACACTTGGGTACATGGATAATTGCAGGAAAAATAATTCCTCCACTCCTTCCATTTCCAGGGTTGACATATTGGCAAGTGTGTCCATGGTGATGTCTGATGGCCTCTATCTTTGTTTATTGTTTAAAAAAAATTTACAAAAATTAATTTTGCAAACTCAAAATAATCAGAACACTGCCAAGTGTGATAAAGGGAATACTCACTGTGTCAGTGAATCTCCTGCAGTACTTTGGAGACACTGGAGTTTCCCATTTTCGACTGTATAAAACCGGTAAAATGAAACTTTTTTAAAAAACCCATGGCAAGGCAATCAGCTGTGTCTTTGTTTCAAAACATATTTCATTACCTACTTTAACAAATTAGATTTTCCTCATCCATGAAGTTTTCGGTTATCATTTAATAGCAGACTGCAGGTTAGTATCATTGCCCCGTCCTCCTGGGTTCCCTTGCAAAACACCCTGGATCCCACTTTTAAAGATTATCTACACAGCAACATTAAGACAATTGATGGTTTGGAGCTTAAATTATCAGTGTTAACACAGGCGTCTTGCAGTTCAAAAAAACTCAGAACCTATTAATATTTACCCGCCCCCCACCAACCCAGCCCCCAGGAAAAAAAATGCAGCGAGGATTCAATGGGGGAGAAAATACATTGACGAACAGAGTCAATATGTTGGTGTCCTCTTTGTATTTCAGATCTTGGTATCTTTCCATTCCTTTAACTGCATTATTCCACAATACATTCATTGACTGTTCTCGGTTTGCAGTCTGTATTTAACACCTTGTGTGGTAATGTCACTTGGCACAGTGGAATTTTCCTGATGTTATAGTGTTTTAGACAACATGCTCTAAAAGGAGAGAGGAACAAGAAACCAGTTATATGAATGACTAACAAATACAGGAGAATTTTAATATATGGTAGGCTATGCATGTACAGGAGAATTGTACTTCGCCATGCTATTGTGTAACGCATGTGGAAACAGTATGGTGTATTGAATTGTGTTTACAGAGCTTATATCCTTTTCTAAATCTTAGGGCCTTTGATTTCAGATGGCAGACCACATTAGTTTTAAAAATGGTTAATTTTGGATTTTCTTAACTATAAACATAATGCAATGTGTAAACTCCCAGTCCAGCTGTCTAAAAACACAGCTTCTAGCTTCTGATTTGACTTGATAGCCGAATGCATGAAAGAATGCCAAGAACATACTGAATAATCCTCATAACACTACTAAGGAATGAGTGGGGACGTTCTCCTAATGATGTGGCCAATATTTAACCCTCAACCAACAATGCAAACAATTTATCTGATTATTGCCATTTGTGGAATCTTGCTGGGTGTAAATTAGCAGCTGTGTTTCTCTACAACAGCTACTCTCCAACATGGAGACCTAACAGCAGCACCAAAGACCCAAAGGCAAGGGCTCGATGTTCCAACCCTCAATGTAAAAGGACCTCCAACCATAGGTATTCCAGTCACTTAAACCCTATGAGAGGCTGATCATTGCTAGTACACTTTCAGTTCATGCAGGAAACATAAACAAGGCTGGGAAAAGCTAAAGGTGCCCCGCAGCTCCTGATCTAGAACATTGAATTTATCAATGAAAGCATTCAGCTTTATTAACTCTGATGGTATCTACAGTTCCAAATCTTTGATTAAAATATGAACAAACCAAGCACACTAAGTGACTGCATACAATTCCTATTCTACATACAGTATATAAAAATCTCACCTATTGGTGAGCTATCTGGCTTATTTGTTTTTCAGTATTGGTTGTCTTATGAGGATAGGTTAGACAGGCTGGGCTTGTTTCCACTGGAGTTAGAAGAGTGAGGGGTGACTTGATTGACGTATACAAGATCCTGAACGGGGGAGATGAAGAAATGATGTTTCCTCTTGTGGGTGAGTGCAGAGCTGGGGGCCACTGTTTTAAAATTGAGGGGGAGGGGGGGGGGGGCGCAGAGATGAAGAGAATTTTTTTTCTCTCAGAGGGTTGTGTAACTTTGGAACTCTGCTTCAGGAGCTGGGGTCATTGAATATCTTTAAGGCAGAGGTAGATAGACAAAGGAATCAAAGGTTATCAGGGTAGATGGGAATATGCAGTTGGAAATACAAACAGATCAGCCATGATCCTATTGCATGGGAGCAGGCTCGAGGGGTCGAATGGCCTACTTCTGCTCCTATTTTGTATGTTCGTATTAAATCAAATACTACACTGAGCAGTAGTGGGGTAGGACAAATTTTCCTTTAGTAAATGTATATGCATTACATAGTAATATTTAAATATAGATGAGTAATTTGAACATTAGGTTTATTCCTCTCCTGCGGTTCAGTGCTACAAGGTCACCTTCTGTTTACATTGTAATTTTCACTCGGGGGGCGGGGAAGCTAAAAGGAAATTGTGATACTTTCAAAGTGCAACTCCCCAAGCAAATTTCTTTCCTACCTTATGCTTTGAGCACTTCATTGAAAAATTCTCCTCACTTAATTGGCAACCTGCGGGGAGAGGGTTGAGTGAAAGCGAAAAGAACAATAATTATCGCAGACCCAACAGCATTTAGAAAGAGGCAAGAAGCGGAATAATGGCTTTGGGGTAAAATGCCATGTGTGCCCAGTTGGTATCACTTGTACCTCAAGAGTCAGAAGGTTGTTGGATTCAAATCCTATTCCAGGAAGTTGAGCGCAGAAACTAGGTTAACACACCAGCCAGTGCTAAGCGAGTGCAACATTGTCAGAGATGTCGCCCTTCACAAAAGCATTAAAATGAAGTCCCATCTGTCCGCTCATGTGGACCAGAAAGATCCTATGACACTATTTTTATAGAGGAGCAGGGGAGTTCTGTGTCCTAGCCAATGCTCCCTTTAAAATGTTGATCTGCGTGGGCAGTTTTTTTTCCAACGCAGGTCCGCCTGTGTAGTATCTTCCAGGCTGCTGCGCACTGGTCCCACTCTCAACCAACACCACTAATAAAACAGATTATCTAGCCATTATTGTTTGTGGGAGCTTGATGTGGAATCATTGACTGGCGTAATTCTTACACTTCGGAAAAGTACTCTAGTAAAGCACTTTGGGACATCCTGCGGTTGGGCAAGTATTGTTAGTTCTTTCTATCGATATGTGCCAGGTATGCTAAATATATTCTGACATCGTATGGTCCCGAAATACACAGAAAGTATGGTGTTGCGGGCTAACAAGGCATAGAATATGGTTAGTAACAGATAACTTTAATCTCCATAGGTAAACTGTGTAAACCGGCAAAGAAAGCAAGTTGATCGGACATCAGTACAGACACAGATTTAGGTTTTTAATTGGAGCGTTAATTTAAAATAGAACCTAATAGAGCTTTTTAAAACTATTTATCAAATCATACAACACATGAGGATCTGAAGAAGACACTCATCGTGCCTGTGCGAGATACAGAAAATTAAATCATAATATTTACATCTTAAATCTGTGTCCTATGGTTACTGACGCTCCTGTCAGTGGAAATAGTTATTTCCCATTTACTCTATCAGAATCCCTTCTAGCTTAAACAGAAAAGCATGGTGAGACTGACCAGGTTTGACAGTCACTGTGGTCTCCTTACCTGACTCAATGGCACAGATATAATGGTAATTCTGATTGCACCCCTTGGTGTAGCAGCCCAGAGTGGCACCCGCCTGCTCACATATGGAACACCTCTGCAAAGGAACAATAAATACCGGGCCGTGTCGTGAATGATTTCCAGGATTGTTTCCAATTATCTTTCCTTTTTTAGAGGAGCGAATGGAACTAGATTTCACTTTCCGAAAAAAATTAACAAGTTAACAGCCTTGTTCTCCAACCAACGTTCCTGCTAAGTTATGCACATACTGACCGTGCCAGCGACGCCCACATCCCATTGACGAATAAAAATCAGGCGCTCAGCACGCAAGTAACACGCAAGCCTTGTCCTGTGGTAATATATTTAAAGAAATATTTAAAGGGATTGCACATTGAAAAAAAAACTGGTCACGAATAAAATACTTGAAAGGGAAATTGACTGCGTTCCTCTGACTCTGGTCCCATGTATGTGCTCCACTCTCCGTCCCACTATTGGCGGCTGTCCCTTCAGCTGTCTAGACTCTAAGCTCTGGAATTTCTTTCCTGAACCTTTCTGCCTCTCTCTCCTCCTTTAGAAACCTCTTAAAACTTACGTCTTGTCACCTGTCTTAATTGCTCCTTGTATGGCTCAATGTTAAAATTTGTTTGATAATTGCTCCTTTCAACCACTTCTTATTACGTTAAAGCTCCCACGTAAATTACAGATTGGTGTTGCCGCTGTCCCATGGCCCACCTCTGATGTTAATACCTCATCCTTTTGCTCAGCATCCAATTTCCGTCTGATTACACCTGTGAAGAACCTTGGGACTTTTCTCCACACAAAATGGGCTATGTTAAATTGTTTCCAACCCTCAGTGTCCTACTGCGAGGATCGTGTTTTTTGGCTGCTGGGCTAGTGCGCCGAGAGATTATTATTAGTAATTATAGTAGCATGCAGTATTATATGGGCTGGGAATTTCGCTGTGGAAATGCCTCGCACTTCAAAAGCAGTGATGAACAAGAAAGATACACTTGCAGAGAAATAACCCAAAGTGGCTTCGCAACACGAGCATAAGAATTATTATACTGAAAAAATATTTATTTGTAGTATCTTGGTGACGCCAGATGCCAGGACTTATTCATATCCTTCTCTGATCACGAATTTCACCAACCCCCCGCCCCCCCATCCCATTCCTTTAACCATAAAATACTTAATCAAAACGTGGCAATTCAATGAATCTGTGTTGATGGAATTGTTAAATCTTGGGGAAAATATTTGGACGTTCCTTGAAATTAATGAAATGGCTCAAAATAAAAAGACTTCTCCTCTGCAGGAAATATTAACACCTCAGAGGAGGGGAGTAGGGAAGGAGCTGTGAACAATAATCTGTCGTAAATCAATTTGTAACTTCAATAGTAACCTTCAGAAAGGAATTGGATAAATATTTGAAGGGGGAAATTTACCGACTATGAAGAATGAGCAGGGAAATAATACTGACTGGATAGCTCTTTCAAAGAGCTGGTTAAGATTCAGTGCGCCAAATGGCGTACTTCTTAGCGATGTGATGCTATGATTCTGTGAAGTGGAACAAAAGCGTGGCTTTTCGAGACAGGATGAAGATACAGCATCCTGAAACTGAGAACTTAATAAACTAGCATAGAGAGAAATTAAAAACAAAAAAACTGCGGATGCTGGAAATCCAAAACAAAAACAGAATTACCTGGAAAAACTCAGCAGGTCTGGCAGCATCGGCGGAGAAGAAAAGAGTTGACGTTTCGAGTCCTCATGACCCTTCGACAGAGAGAAATTACCTTTGCACACCCAGTTGTTAAGAGGGTTTAATTTAAAAATTGAGTTAGAGCTCAAGATTTATAGAGAACCGATTGGCAAGTCATTGCAGCACAAGGGAGGAAACAAACTTGCTACAAGTGTTAAAGAGGAAAGATTTAAAAAAACTAAAGCTTAAAACGAATTGACTCAATTTTAGAATCACAGAATGATAGAGCACAAAAGGTCATTTGGCTCTTGGCTCTTGGAAAGAACTTATTCAATTCGTTCCATTCCCCTGTTTTTTCCCTATAAACCTGCATTTTGCCCCCAAGTATGTTTAAGACGCTCCTTAAAACCTATTTTGGTGTTTCCTCGCATACTTCGTTTTGTAGTCACTGAGATGAAAGGCTGCAGTGCTGAGGAACCATTCCCCTCATTGACTGCACCAAGCCAGTCTGCGCGACACCAGTTAGTTGGACCCAAAAGTATCTACTGACCCCAAACGTTAGATGAACTGTTTCTGCAGCACTTTTCCTCTTTTTATTCCCTCACTCCAAGCAATCTTGTGGTCGTTCTCTGTGGGTGACACTAGCTAACAAAGAACTATTTTCAGTTCTGTTGCTGTGGGCAGATAGCAATAGGCTGAGATTCCATTCCGCGATCCATCAGGACCCTTGCATCAAAGCCAAACGAGGGGATTTTTGACCCCTCACTCTAAGATGGACTCGAAATTCGGATCTCAAGAGGCAACGAGACATTGCTTTAATCCAGTTTACCATGAAAAAAAATTAAAATTGCACCAAGACCAAAAAGACTGCTTGGGAAATATAAAATAAAAGACAGATTTTACGCACACAATATATATTTATGGCATCATTGCAGCAAGTTAATTTCTGTGATGCTTCCGGAGGCGGCATTTCCCCGTCCCCTGACAATTTGGGTTTGATATCTCACCATCTCGCTGGCCATTTCCACAGCCTCCTGTAGGCCGTACAGCTTCCCTGCAGCCAAGTACACTCCGCTTGTCCACACAGCACAGGCTCCGTGTAACCAGTGCTCGTGGGGGTCTAGAGGCAGTTCAGGAGGCTGCGGTTCCTCTTCCAAGCCTGGCTTCTTCTTCACCTTCTTCGGCTCAGTGTCTTCGGCTGTTTTCTCGCAGCAGTAGCAGCTCAGTTTTTTGCACTTTTCCCTTGAGCTAGTCCGAAGCGGGTTCTGATCTTCTACCTCAGTTGCCTTCTCTGGAATGAATGGAACCTTCTCTAGACTGGGCGGAACCTCTGTCGGAATACTGACAGTGCTCTCATTGTCCGAGTCGGCAACTTTTGATTCAATGGAGAGCCTATCCTGCTTCTCTTTGATTCCATTCTTCATCTCCAATTTCCCCTTGACATTCTGGTTCTTTGTTACTGGCGGTATATAATCCTCTGGATAATACGGTCCAAAGAGGTCTCCGAGCTCCTTGTGATTCTTCGGTCTTCCACATAAGCAGCAGAGCAGGTAGCCCTGCTTAGCAGAATCTAGCACCACTGGCCCAGGTAACATAGCGGAGGATGTTGGTAATGTTTTGCTGACTGATACAGGGGGCTGGGAGAATGAAGACTTTTTCTTCATCTTTTGGAACCTCGACTGTTCCTCTGGCAACGTGTTAATGATTGTACAGATGGACGATATGTCATTGCTCTTCTCAACATGAATATAAGGAGAAAAGCTCTTAGCTTTGTTCTCTGCTCTTGGCATTTTATAGGACACGTATTTTAACCGTATCACCGGTTCTTTGGTTTCCACAAGAGGGAGATTCCTCCTCTTTAATTGGCTTTTACGCCTGTGAGCAGCTTTTGTAGTCTTGCTACCTTTAAGGTGCTTTCTTCTCCTTCTCCCGCCTCGTCCACTGGGCCTCTTCACTTTAGAATTATTCTTGGTTTGTTTGGCCTTTTTATTTCCCTTTGGGTGACTGCGCCTCTTCGGAGGGGGGAGGCAACATTTCGGGGGAGTTTGCCTCTTCAGTTCCAGGAGATCCTGGGGATTCTCCAACTCCTCATTTGGACCCGGGTCTGAAACAGAAGACAAAACAGAGGAAGGGGAGGCAAGCTGAGGAATTTCGTCAGTATTAGTTCTGACTTTTCCCTCTTTTTCTTCCGTGGTCCTTTCCTTCGGAAAAAGATTCACACTTGGCCTGTCTTCCGCTTCAATACACCCTGGGTCCGCGGTTAGATTTACATCAGTCTTCGCATGAATGCTGCTCTTTTCCGGAGTTCTTGATTCGTTTTCCTCCTTGAACCTCTTAGATGCGATAAGGCATTTTTTATTCAACTCTACCAGAGCAATCTTCGAAGAAGCATCTTTGGACGTCACTTTGTTTTGTTCAATCATCGCCTGGTGCACCTCATTACCGGTGTTTTCAGTAAGTTTCTCTTCTTTCAGGGACAGTATCTCGTCCAGGGTCAAACATGTCACGTTGCTATCTGAATAATTGCTACAGGCAAATGATTTTGAGTTTGGGGAGGTGATCTTTTGCACAATGGCCTCGAGTTTGAGGCCCCTACCTTTCCGAGGGGGAAGAATTTTTGTCTTCGGGGTGGTCTTCACGGAGAGAGCGGACGGGGCGTTGCCGTCGGTGTTTGATGTTTCCTTACTGAGACAAGGTTCGGAAGTTCCTTCCCAACTCTCACCTTGGATGGGTTCATCCAACATAGACTGGGCTGTTGGGTTACTTTCTGATGGACAAGGACCAGGGAGTGGTTTCTGTTTCTCTGTCCTCGTATCGTTTCCCTTCAACATCTGATGCTGCCGTTTAGCCGGGATCAGCGAAAGGGAACAGTAACCTTTTCTCTTCAAAGGGTGCGATACGGGAAATCTTTGGTCCTCCTGTCCCCCTAGTCTTAATGCCGAATTTCGTGCCTTTAATCTCTCGACCGTCATCTCCTCTTCGACATAATCCAATGCCTCGTGTCTGGCTGTCAGCTGTCTTTGAGATTTTGACACCGAAGAGTTATTTCTGGTGGTCAAACATCGGCTGGATACAAGATTGCAGCCTTTGCGTTGTTTTATATCTTTTTGCAAAATCATTCCCTGAGCCCTGGTTCTGGCTCTCAGTACAAGAGACTTATATGAATGGGACTCCTGGGACAAGCGGTCTTGGCCCTTTATCTGTTGCTGTGGATGGACAGTGGAGGTGGGTCTGTTGTGAGGTATGCTGTTGGTCCTGGTCAGCTGAGCTCTGAGATTTGGGTTGGGACCATGCCTCTGGATTAAACACTTGTCTGAGTCTGAATTCAACCTGTGCCTGGAGCTACAGCTCATTTCCTTTGGAGCATCCTCCCGGTGACTGACCATTCCCTTTCTCAAGAGACCCCGGGACTGGACGCTCAGTTCGGTGTCCAGTAATGCGCTCGAAGAGCGGGTGCACATTCTGGTGGGCAAATTTGCCATGGACTCCGGGGCAGCAAACCCCTCTTGGCAGCCTTTATTTTTAGCTCGTTCTCTCTGTGACCCCAAACATTTCAGTTTGGCCGGCACCATCTTGAGCGGCTGGACGTTCTCCTCTGGTTTGGGCGGCGAATGTTCTTTGCCCCTGAGACCGGCTCCTTGCGCCGCTCTGGCCGAGAGCCTTCGGACTCTCGCGCCTTTGCTCCCCGACATCTTCGAGGGGGCGTTTTCTATTTCGGTCAGCGCCGAGCTGATTAAGTCGGAGGAAAGCGTGGGCAAGTTCAGAGTCTCTGTGGCCTCGGGGAGGAGGGGAGCCTCTTCCTTCGGATTGTCTTCGCTTTTCACACCTTCTCCATCCGCCTTCATCCCGGCTCCGGAAAGGCCTCCTTGACCGCCCTTCGGTTCTGTAACTATTGCTGGTCCCACATGGATAACGGAGTGTCCCAGCAGGCGGGCTGCAGCACTGGAAGCCACTTTATCCTCTCCTCTCTCGGTGCTGTTCAGCTTCTCCTCTGTACAACCAGATTTCCCTTCTGGGTGAGGAGGGACCGGCTCCTTCACACAGTGTCGAGTGGGCGACACATCACAGATGACAGATTTCCTCTCAGTGATGGCCGCAATAGCATCTTGCAGGACTGCATTCGCCTTGGATTCCACGGTTAGCTCTTCGTCTTCCGCCAATTTGATCCTGGGGGTCTCTTTCCGTTCCACGGCGGGAAGCCGAAACTCGGAGTTGCTGTTTATCCTGTTCCCGCTATTTTCTGCATTTTCCTCCTCGTCCGCTTCTCTCATTTGCCCCATCTTCTCTTCCATTTCTTGGACCGACCCCACAGGAGGCAAGTCTTTCTGCAAAGCTCTTTGTTCCTGTTTATAGCTGCCCTGGAGTTTCTGAAGGTACTTTTTCTGAAGATCACACTGCGACAGATTGGCCTCCAGTTCCTCCCACTCCAGAGAGGGATCCCTCCCTTTCTTGTCCGGCAGATCCACAAGTTTAAGCTTTTCCAAGTCCTGTGGGGGGCCTGAAATCTGTGAGGAATAGCACTCGTGGTTATTGTTAGAAAGAGGCATCAAGCTATCCCTGTAATCCACTGCCAAAGTTTGGAGTGTGGTTGTGGAGTTCATTCTATGCGGAAAAGATTGCGATTCGCTGTAAATGGTATCGCCAAAGCCCTTTGTCATCATTGGGCAGTCACTCTTGGCTGTCCCCTGGTTGCAATCGGAGACAAAAGCTTGTCCCTGGCCGGACCGTTTGGGGCGGATTAAATGACCGACGAAGTTCTCACCGCTGTACACATTGAAATGCGCCCCTTTGCTTTCCTGCTCCCCTCCGAAATGGTTAAACCGGAGCTCTGGCTCCAACCTCTCCTTGGAAGAGTCCTTCAGAATGATGACACTGGAGGCTTTCATGTCTTCCTTTGAAAAGGGGGTGGGTTGTCTGTCAGCGGCCAACTTCTCAAAGTCTGCGGACGTTGGGTAGCTTTCCCCGCCCTGCGTTGACTGGTCCGACTTGGGCTCTGCGGCCACGTCGTCGGATGAGGCGACCGAGCTGGACAGGATGGTGTCCAGATTCTTCCGCAAAGCATCCAGGTTCGCAGAGTTCCTGCAATGGCCGTGAAAGAAGTGGATTTTCTCCAGCTGGTCTTCGGGGCTGCTGGAATATTCTCCTTCCTGCAGCTCGGTTTGCACTGATTGCGGTGTGCCCAGAGGTTCTGACTGAGGTGTCCCCAGACCTTCTTCAGAATACAGATTTTCCTCAGAGCCCTTAAAAATTTCCGATTTTTTGGGCAGACGTTTGCCCATTTTCCTATGAGGAGCGAGGGTGTTGGAAAGCAAGAGTTGCTGAACAGTTCTAGGGATGTTTTCGACCTGAGAGCTCAGAGCTATGAGGCTGCTAAAAGCTCCATCGGACAGTAATTTCTCAGCGTTTTTATCCTTGAGGGGCACTTTGCAGCTTCCGCCCTGAGCCTTGCTGGAGCTTTGCGTTGTACAAGTCACCGCCGATGCCATCAAATGGGAGACGTTGCTTTTGATGTCACCCTCCGTTTGCTGGGCGAATTGCAGAGTCTCAGGGTTGGCCATCAGTGGGGATGGGGTTGAGCTGTAAGATGGTGACCTGACCACAGTGGAGACAGGAGAGTGACTAGAAGTGGGGCTGAAAGTTTGATAGAACTGCTCAGGAGATTTCACCGGAGCGTCGGGCTGATAATACACCTGAGGCGACTGATTTAGGAGGTGTAACTTCGCTTGGTTGTGATACTGGAGGCTGTGCTGCTTGACTTGAGCGGCTTTGTTCTGCTCATAGCCCCCGGACTTGGCGATGGCTGCTTTGTACCCATAACCAGCTTGAGTGGAATAGTCCGGAGTGGCTGCGCTTTGCCTGTCGTACTGAGAACTTGCCGGCACTTGCCCATAGCCCTCGTACGAGCGGGAGGGGTGGCTGTAATCCTGGACGGTTGGGTAGGAGGTGGGAGAGGACTGGAAGGTCTGGTTAAACTGTGCTGACCTGGCAATGTAGGGGGAGGCCTGTTGTATCATGGACTTGTGGTGAGGCTGGTGCATGAAGTGGGTCTGTTGAGTGGACAGGGCAGAGGGATTCCTGGTTGCGTTGGCTTGCATGTGCTGCTGTTGGTAAGCAGGAACACTGGCAGTGGAAGGAACAGAGCCTTTAAATGAGTCCTGTCCGTACTGGGCTAGACCCCCCACTGAAGAGCCTTGAGACCCCCATTTCGGAGCCTGACCTTCGCTCTGATATTGTCTTGAGTAGGCACCACTTTGGTAAGTCGACGCAGCACTCAGAGGTCTGCCCTGTGCTTGCTGGGCAGAAAGCTGTTTAACGCCGCTGTAATAAGTTCCAGCGGTGTTGTTCCCGTAGCCCTGGTAAGGCTGCTGATTGTAATATTCCTTTGAGGCGATCCCATGGGCCTCGTAGCTTTGGGCGACCGGGTTCTGCTGCCTGTAGGTTTCCAAACGTGACGAGTCAGCTCTGACCTGCTGGAAGTTTTGCTGGTTACCTTGGAAACCCCCAGGATCTCGGAAGGACTGCATGGCCTTTTAGCTTGTGTCACCGAGCCCTGTGAACAAACAACAACTAGAATCATACCAGAACAATCAATGCAGCGACCAACTTCAACCAACGAAAGAACCGCAAAACCGCATCTAATGGTTTTGATGTTGTAATGATCCAAATAACTCAATTCTCACTTCAATCCTGTGTCTGTGCTGGATTTAATTTTAATGTATAATATTCTCTACAATACACCTGCAGTGTCTGCTAATTGCAAGGCCGTATTCTTTGGGAACTAGAATGACTGATCCTTTGGCCCTTTCACTATCAGATGAGACCACCTGAAGATGCTGGGGATATGGTTCAGAAGGGCTGGGGAGTGTGCCAAAAACTGGAAGGGGCATATCACCAGGGTGAAACAGAAACTGAGCACACGGGATCGAAGCTGCTGCTCCTTTGCAGTTAAGAACCTGGTCATCAGGTGCGAGGTACTCTCAGTGTTGCTGTACATTGTACAGATCTGGCCCATACCCCACTCCAGCGGGCACCCTTGAGTCATCTTCTGCTTTATCTGAAGATGGTCTGTGTCCACAGGGACATGATGTTCAAACCCCTACATAATGTTTGACATGAAATGTAAAGGTACAGTGTAAATATACTGAAAGGCCTGGATAGAGTGGACGTGGGAAGATGTTTCCATTAGTAGGAGAGACTAGGACCGGAGGGCACAACCTCAGAGTAAAGGGAAGAGCTTTTAGAACAGAGATTAGGAGAAACTTCTTTAGCCAGAGTGGTGAATCTATGGAATTCATTGCCACAGAAAGCTGGGGAGGCCAGGTCATTGAGTGTATTTAAGACCGAGATAGATAGGTTCTTCATTGGTAAGGGGATCAAAGGTTACGGCGAGAAGGTGGGAGAATGGGGTTGAGAAATTTATCAGCCATGATTGAATGGCAGAGCAGACTTGATGGGCCGAATGGCCTAATTTCTGCTCCTATGTCTTATGGTCTTATAACCTCAATGGCAAGTGTAGGGAGGTATCTCATGTACTTTATTGAAAGAAACTGATCTGTAGTGCACTTTGTCGTGTCAAATTTGAATCGTAATGTAATGTACTTTTTCAAATATTATGAAAAAGTATAGTTTTGGAAAAAAGATCTCTGATATAAAAAGGGGCCTTCTGTCTCTGCTAATCTCTGAAATAAACAGGGCTCTGCAGGATTTGTTAATCTCAGATATACACAGGGGCTCTACTGTCTCTATTTTCTATAATTTTGCAGGATCTACAGTCTCTATTATTCTCTGTTATACAACACAAGGGCATGCAGTCTCTGCTGTTCAATATAATATACACAGATCTGTAGTATATAGTATTCTATATAATAAAAAGAAAGACTTGTATTTATATACTGCCTTTCATGACCAGCATCTCAATGTGTTTTACAGCTAATAAAGTACTTCTGAAGTATTATCACCTTTGTAATATAGGAAGTGTGGCAGCCAATTTGTGCACAGCAAGCTCCCACAAATAGCAACGTGATGATGGCCAGATGAACTGTTTTTGTGATGTTTACTGAGGGATAAATATTTGCCGGGACACCAGGGATAACTCCCCTGCACTAATTCAAAATATGCCAAGTAATCTTTTACATCCACCTGTGCATGCAGCCCGAGTCTCAACTTAACCTCTCATCTGAAAGACAACACCTCCAACATGTGCAACACTCCGAGTTTTGCATGGGAGAGTTAGCCTTAATGTTTATGCTTAAATCCAGGAATGGGACTTTTAAAAAAAAATATTTGTTCATGGGATGTGGGTGTTGCTGGCTAGGCCAGCATTTATTGCCCATCCCTAATTGCCCTTGTTCCCGAGGGCATTTAAGAGCCGACCACATTGCTGTGGGTCTGGAGTTACATGTAGGCCAGACCAGGTAAGGGCAGCAGATTTCCTTCAATAAAGGACATTATTGAACCAAATGGGTTTTTATGACAATCAGCAATGGTTTCATGGTCATCAACAGACTTTTAATTACAGATTTTTATTGAATTCAAATTTCACCATCTGCCCTAGTGGGATTTGAACCCAGGTCCCCAGAGCACTACCCTGAGTCTCTAGAATATTAGTCCCATGACAATACCACTATGCCACTGCCTCCCCAAACCCAGCACCTTGTGACTCGGAGGTAAGAGTGCTACCAACTGAACCACAGCTGACACAGACCTGCAGACTGAGCTATTTCATAATATACACAGAACTGCTGTCTCTGCTATTCTCTTCTTATACACAGGACCTGTAATCTCTGTTATTCTCAATAATACACATAGGACCTCTAGTATCTGTTCATTCTCTGTAAAACACACAGGATTTGCAGTCTCTGCAAGTGAGCAGAGCCTTGTAAAAAGTACCCCTTGTAGGGATAAAGAAGCCCTGTATCTATTACTGAAGGATAACATGCCTTCTCCATCTCTCATGGAGATGGCAGATTCATTTTCTACTACAATGTGATTGTCAAGCCTGGATGTTATAATTTCACAGATTGGCTGATTCTGATTTCTGCCTCTCTGTTCCTTGAAAGCTGATACCACGGACACATCACTGTGTTAACTGCCTTGTCATTATGTGGCTGCCTGTGTGTATCATTAGCATTTTAATCTTTTCAAAGTATGTTAATATGTGCACTCAGAGAGAAGGAGTTGTGCTGCTGATGATAACCAACCAGAGGAAAGGAAGAAGGCAGTTAGGAATAAAGCTTCTGCCTGGACTCATTTTCATCTCACAGGCCAAAGATTTATACCAGAATTGAAGGACAATTCTTTTTATTGTTCAATCGTATTTTTCTTTATATGGACATATATCATGTTTCCTGTTGGTCAGCAAGGAGAGATGAGAGAGAAGAGATGGGGCAGTGGTATTAAGAACTCCTAGCCAACATTTAGCAGGGTAAAACACAGAGTAAAGCTTCTGTTCTACTTAGTACCAAGCTCAGGAAGGCACCCTCCACTGCACCAATAGTACATTCTTTCAATGTGTTGGACTCTCTGGAGTCACACAAAAGTTCAGGGCATAAACAGAATTTTGCAATCCATCCAACTGTCCCTACAGGTCAATAAGTAACAAGTACTCTTTAGTGTGTTAGGCGTGGCTCATTTGGTAGCATTTGCACCTCCAGGGACTTGAGCATATAATCCAAGCTGACACTTCAGTGTCAGAGGTGCCATCTTTTCAATGGGGCATTAAACCGGAGCCCCACCTGTACTTTCTTAAATGTAAAAGAGCCCACAGCACTATTCAATAGAACAAGGAGTTCTCTCTGGTCTCCTGGCCAATACTTATTGCTCAACCAATATCACTAAAAGTAAAAAATCACATTGCTGTTTGTGGAAGTTCTTTGTGTGAAAATTGGTTGCTGTGTTTCCTACATTACAATAGGTCTACATTTCAATAAAAAGCAAACCATTAGCTGAAATATGCTTTGGGGTGCCCGGAGATTGTGAAAGGTGCTATATAAATGCAAGTTCTTTCTATCTCTTCATTCTTCTCTATTGCTGCATGAGATTATCAACATAATGACAACATTAATATGGTGCAATTAACAGCAAAAAATATCCCTTAACTGGAAACATGATTAGGCAAAAATGGATACCAAGCCTTCAAGGATGTTAGGACAGGTATTCAAAAGCTTAATTAAAGAGGTGGGTTTTAAGGAGGATCTTAAAGGAGGAAAGACAGAGAGACAGAGAGAACTGCAGAATCAGTGGCCTTAAGTGCTAATGTCATGGCTGACAATGGAGATGTAGTGAAAAGGTGCAATGATTCTCAATGGTTCAGTTACTGACATTCTTGCCTTGGAGTCAGAAGATTGTTGGCTCAAGTCGCAATCCAGAAACTAAGCTGACACTTCTGTGGAGTACTGAGGGAGTACTGTCCTGTTTTTTGATAAGGCCTTAAACTGATGTCCTGTCTGTTTTTCGCAGGTGCACATGAAATACCCCAGGATACTATTTGAAGAAGTGCAGGGAGGTGCTCCCTTCTGCCCTGGCCAGTTTTTATCCCTCATATCATGAAAAAGATTATCTAGTCAATATCACATTGCTGTTTGTGGAACATTACGATGTGTAAATTGCTTCACTGGGCGATTTGGGATGCTGTGAGGTCTTGAAACACAGCATATTAATGCAAATCTTTTCTTTCTTTTGAAGCTATATAATTAGTCCCATTTCTCTACTCTTTCCCTTGAACATTGAGTGGCAGCACAGGTTCCAAGGAGTTAAATCGCCTAGTTCTGATCTTATGAATCTGTTTCCACCACCCTTTCAGGCCACCCATTCCAGATCATAATATCTTTTAACATTAAATGTCCTCATGTTGCATCTGGTTCTTTTGCCAATTAGCTTAACTCTGTGTCTTTTGGTTACCAAACCTACTTCCACTGGAAATAATTTGCCCTAATGTACTCTATCAAAATCTTTCATGATTTTGAAAACTTCCAATAAATCTCCCCTTAATCTTTTCTCCTCTCAGAAGAACACCACTGGTTTCTCTCTAGTTTCTGAGATATTTATCCCTGCAACCTACACATACTCCCTCTTGTACACACAGCTGCCAGTGTGGCAGGTACAAATACCCTCACTAGCAACAGTGCTGAGGCAAATTGCACCTGGCTGCCTGAGGTGCATGCTAGATTAAAACAGCAGAGGGAATGCTGGCAGATTTTATCCCCCAAGGAAATCTTGTAATAAAATGCAGTCCGATTATTAAAAGTCATGTCACAGAGGAGTTGCATACAGGCCACTTAACTCGACTGAGCAACACATGTAGCTGGGCTAGTGTCAGACCCGTGCAGATAATGGACACAGTGTGGGGTCAAGGTCAGCATTAGCACTTTACCCGAAGCAGATGAAAACATTCATCCAGCCCTCGAGGCTGGCAGCAAAATTGCCTGCACACAGAGAGAATACACAATGATCAGCGGCATGCTTAAAGAATCTCTTTCCTGGTCCTGCTCGCTGGCTGGAGAGAAAAAGAAACAGAGCAAGAAAGAACCAGACAGAGAGAGTTAGGAGTAGAGAGAGAAATGAGAGATAGAAGATAGAGAGAGACAGGGAGGAAGACAGTCAGACAGCATTTCATTTATATAGAGTGGGGAGGTTGAATGCAACAGTTCATGGTCTGGATACAGATGATGAAGCCTCAAAAATTCTGCAACCCCCAACCCACTAATTTAGTACAAAATCTTTCATTTGCGTCTCTGCTCATTTGTTCCTTCTCTGTTGGGTCTGGCTGGTTCTTTTGAGGTTACCCCAGCCCCACCCAAAAGGGCTGTGTTGCCTGTATTGAACTCTACTCAAAGCTTCCCCATAAAATGCCCAACTTTCCCTGGAAGATAAAAGGCTGGAGATTAGTGCAGCGAGACTGTATGCACCATCAGCATAAACCAAATAGAGCTTTTAAAAAAAAACCACAGTTATTTTTAACTTTCAACAACTGAATGGAATCTAATTAATAATCTCAACACCAGAAACACCCCCAAAATGGTAGCAACAGATTGCCCCCAACAGAGAATGGCCAGTCAGTCCCCTGTGTATGTGTGTATATATATATATATATATGTATAGGCAGATGTTAACTTACTTCAAAAAGGGTCTTGATAAATGCTTCATTGGGGATGGGAGTGTGCATCAGCTTGCATGACAGGGAATTGAGCTGCCGGAGAAGAAAAACATCACCCAGGGAAAACAGTGAGACATAACTCAATAATGGACAGGTTGGTCTGGGTGGGGGCAGAGGGCAGACGGGAGGGCAGGGAGAAAGGAGCTGAGGGAGAAGGGCAGAGGCTATACAGGGGTTCTTTTTAAATGTGAGGCCCACGGAGCTGGGAATGAAAATTAAAGGACGGCAGTTTTGTAAGTTGATCCTGGCACTTTCTGGCAGCGATTTACAGGGCTCACTGCCAGTGCTCTATGGGAATTGGCCCAGAAGTGTGCATCAGGAGAAACGTAACTAAAACAATTCATTTTTGACTGCAGAGCACAGTGGGTCACGTTCTTAGGTGTGTAGAGCAGTGGGAGCTGGGCTGGAGGAGAATAGGCCCCATCCAGTGACTACCAGTGGAAAGTATGTGTGAACACTGAATGAAGACAAGAGGGGCTGCAATTGCCCCCATGGCCCACCAGTCCTTGTTTGGGTTCACACACAAAAATAAAATAGCCACTTCACTGAGGTGCAGGTGGACTGTTGTGACTAATGGAAGTGGGGAAAGGGGTGTGCCAGGAGAGACTAGGGTGGGATAGGGGGTGCCTTCCCTCAAATTGTTCACTGCTCAGTGAAGAACAAACCTCTTTGACGAGGTACCAGAGGGCGAGAAACTAGCAAACATCGAAAGGCTTTGGGATGGGTAGGTAACAACCCTTCCCAGTGCCCTCAGGGCATTTAATGTTCCCTATTATGGCTGCAGAGGGAAGGAACAGGCATGAAGAGGGGGAGGGAATGGGTCAGGAGAGTGGGCAGGGAGAGGTGGGGGGAATGGGGCTGGCAGGGAGAGGGAGATCCACGTCTCGCTGATCAGTAAGTGCTTCTGGGTTGATGACAACAGGCTCAATGGACAGCAGGCAATTGTGCTCGGGCTGATGGAAGCTTTAATGTGCTATAAATAAGAGCGTCTGCAGCAAATTAATTTTACAGCCCACACTGCAGGCGAGCGAGCCCTGTCATTGGATTGTTCTCAGCTGAGTCGCTGCCGCAGACTAGGCTCATTCCCCAATACTCTGAGTCTAATCACATCACAAGTAGTGGCAGCATTAAAGGGGCAGTCACCTCCCTCAAGCCAATTCCTGTTGCACATATCTATATTTTTTTACACCATTGGGGTCACTACAACATGTCTCAGTGACTCAGTAGGTCAGGGAAAAGGAGGTTTTATCCTTCAACATGTTCAGTTCCTAATCTGTTGCTAAGTGTGTCAAGGGGGGTTTATGTAGGGCTAGACAGGGGATCATAAGGTGAGAGGTGATTATGGCTCAGCTGCATTTCCCCTCAGCTTCTTCAGGTGAGGTGTTAAACTGAGGTTCTGTTCAAGTCACGGCTAAAGATCCCCAAATGAGAAAATAATCTAGTTACCAACACACCATGCCAGTGCAAAGTTTTCAAACCTTTAGAATGAGTGAACATTACAGAGCTCCCAAGTTACTGATTTGATCCCCAATTTGTCCAGAATTAATAAAGCTCAGTCAGGATGGAAGTTCGGTAGTAGAAATTGGGACGGGGTTGGAGTGAGGATGGAAGCGAAGAAACCTCATCTGGGCTTCCAGATCTTGAGCATTTGATGGGCAGTGAATAGGCGTTGAATTTGGGTCTGGTGCCCATTCAGTTCACACTGAAATGGAAAAAATTAAGAAAAGCCAAAAACATTTAGAACTGTACCTTAGGACGAGTCAGCACCTTTGCAAAGGTAGGACAAGTGGGACAGGGGAGTGGGAGAACTGGAATAAGGAAGGAATACATTGCAATACTAAAAATTCCTTTTAAAAATGGCATTTCTTCAAGTAGATCAACAAAGGTTTGTTTTAGACCAGTGAGGGTTAAAAGCTTCTAAAGATTCAAAATGCTATCAACTAAACACCAGTTAATCCAACCCAGGAATCACAATACAAGACAGTATAATCCTCTGCATGTCTGCAAGGTTTGCCTGGTTGCTAGGATAGCCTGGTTGCTAGGAGTCCAATTTTTAAGTGCATTTTTGCCTGGTTATTTTTCATATTCTTTACTGATCCTCCCCCTCCCTTCTGTAAATTGGTGATGGTATTCATGTAAACCCCCATCTGATGGTACAGAGAAAAATACCAAGCACTATCGAGAAAGCCATCTTCACACGAATAGAACAGACAGTCCTCTGGGAGTGCTTTATAAATAGCCACACATACCGAGTGTTATTGATTCTGAATACTTCAGCGACAAAGCACAGGTATCCTAGTTTCACATTTAAGAAAGGAACAGGAAATTTACTGTCCTGTGTGATATTGAGGCAAATAGACAAGTAAGGTCGCAGGGTCAAACTGTAATCAGTATTGAGAAAGGAGCATGTAAGATACCAGCTTTTAACCCTTCATGGTCTACAACTCAAAACTTTGCCCAACTGCATCCTAAACATGAATTAACAACAACTTGCAATTATGTATCACCTTTAACATAGTAACATTTCTCAAGATGCTTCACAAGAGCACAATTGGACAAAAGTAATTGACACTGAGCCAAGGAGGAGACTTTAGGGCTGGTGACCAAAAGCTCACAAACAGAAAGTTTTAAGGAGTGTCTTCAAAAGAGGAGAAAGAGGCAGAGGTGTTTAGAATCCAGAGAGCTGAAGACACGGTCACCAATGCTGAAGTGAAGTGCTGAGTTTTTCAGGAAGAACAACAAATAAAATTAAATAAATAAATAAGAATTATATTATCAAAATGGTGAGATTGCAGAGCTCAGATTCAGCAGGATCAGGGTTTCCTTGTACATGAATCACTAAAGGTTAGTATGCAAGTACAGCAAGTCATTAGGAAAGCTAATAGAATGTTATTGTTTATTGCGAGGGGAATTGAATAGAAAAGTAGGGAGGTTATGCTTCAGTTGCACAGGACACTGGTGAAACCACATCTGGAGTACTGTGTACAGTATTGGTCTCCTTATTTAAGGAAGAATGTAAATGTGTTAAAAGCATTTCAGAGAAAGTTTACTAGACTAATACCAGAAATGGGTGAGTTGTCTTATGAGGAAAGGTTGGACAGACTAGGTCCACTGGAGTTTAGAAGAGTAAGAGGCGACTTGATTGAAACCTTTAAGATCCTAAGGGGTCTTGACAAGGTGAATGTGGAGAGGATGTTTCCTTTTGTGGGAGAATCTAGAACTAGGGGGTCGCTGTTTGAAAATAAGAGATCACTCATTTAAGTCAGATGAGAACTTTTGGCAATATTTTTTCATGCCCTCACTTTCCTTTTCTAATTTCCTTTTTTAACTTCACTCCTGCACTTTCTATACTCTAGGCTTTCTACAGTATTGAGCTCTCAGTATCTGGCAAAAGCTTCCCATCTTTGCCATATCCAACACTCTATACTTCTTGACATCCAGGGAGCCTTAATTTTGGAATCTCACCACTTTTCTTTGTGGGATCATATTTGTTCTGAACCCTCTCAATTTCCCCCTCGAATGTCTCCCATTGCCCTGACACAGATTTACTTTCAAGTAGTTATTTACAGTCCACTTTTGTCAAATCACATTTCAAATTAGCAAAATTAGCCTTTCTCCAATTTAAAACTTTTACTCCTGGCCTATCTTTATCCTTTTCCATAACTACATTAAATCTAACTCAATTACGATCACTACCACTAAAATGCACCCCCACCAATGATACCCCTTCCACCTGTCCAGCTAAAGCTAAATCCAGAACTGCCTCTTCTGTTGTTGGACTTACGTACTGGCTAAGTAAGTTATCCTGAATATCATTTTAAGAATTTCTGCATCCTCTATACCTTTTACGCTGATTTATGCTGGTTAATATTTCAGTAATTGAAATCCCTACTATTACTACCCAATTGTTTTTGAACTTCATTAATTCGCCTAAGTATTTGCTCTTCTATCTCTGACTATTTAGGGTCTACCACCAGTGAGATTGCCCCTTTTTTTGTTCCTCAATTCAATCCATATGATCTCACTTGAGGATTCCTTGAGCAAAACATCCTTCCTCACAGCCGTGATTGCTTCTTAAACCAACATTTTGACCCTTCCCCCCATCTGTATCCTCTTTTCTCTGCCACCTAAAAGTCCTGTAACCAGGAATATTGAGCTACTATTCCTGCACTTTTTTAAAGGTATATTTCACTGATAGTTATGATATCATAATTTGTGCCTTCAGTTCATCTTCTGCCTTATTCATTAGACTCCTTGCCTTGACGTATATACTATTAATCACTAAAAAAAAAACTCCTTTGTTGTACATTTTCTAACTTTTGTTTCCTTTGGTTTCCATACTTGCTTACTAATTTTCTGTCTTCTATTTCCAGCTTTGCTCACCTTCTTCCTGAATCCACACTCAGGTTCCCATCACCCTGCGAAGCTTGTTTAAATCCTACAACACAGCACAAATGACCTTCACCGTGACGATAATTGTCCCAGCCCAGTGAAGTGCAACTCGTCCATCTTGTACAGGTCCCACATACTTCAGGAATCTAAAGCCCTCCCTGCTGCATCATCTCTTCAGCCACACAATCAGGTGCACTATCCTATTTCTGTGGTCGCTAGCATGTAGCACCAGGAGTAATTTAGACATTACTACTGCTTTTTAATTTCTTTCCTCCCTCTCTAAAATCTCCCTGTAGGATCTCATCCCTCTTTGCTGTTGGTGTCAATATGGGCTATGGCTATTCACCCTCACCTCTCAGGGCACCTCATGAAATGCACACCTTGTGTCATTTGGGAACTCCAAGATGTTTCTGATGTCCCAGACAACCACACGTGCAGGAAGTGTCAACTGGAAGAGCTTGAGCTCTGGCTTTTGGAGCTTCAACAGCAGCTGGTGTCGCTGGAGTGCATCCGGGAAGCAGGCTGAGAACGTTGCTTTGCAGCTGCTCAGTGACATCCTTACTCAGGCAGCAGGGTGGCACATACCATCTTGGAATCATGCAGTGGTCACAGAAACACCTGTCCGCTCCCCTAACTGTTGAATCCCTTATTACTATTTCTTTTCCATCCTTCTTCCTTCCCCACTGTATATCTAAGCCACCTTCATGGACTTGGCTCTGTACTCCCCAGAGAAACCATTGCATTCGACACTAGTTAGAAAGCAAGATGCATTCAGAGGACTCCTGCACTGCCTGCCTGGTCCTCTTTGTCTGTTTGGTGGTCACCCATTCCCTCTCTACCAACTCACTCTTAAACTGCTGGGTGAAATGTGATGTCCACAAAGTTCTCAGCCTGCTTCCCGGATGCACTCCAGTGACACCAACTGCTGTTGAAGCTCTAAAACCCAGAGCTCAAGCTCTTCCAGTTGATAAGTCCTGGACGTGTGGTTGTCTAGGACGTGAGAAACATCCTGGAGTTCCTAAATGACACAAGATGTGCATTCCACGAGGTGCCCTGTCATGCATATATTTATTAGACTACCAATTAAACTGATCAGAAATATAATTTAAGACTTAACTTAAAACCTATTCTTAAACCTTGTTTATTTTTTTCTAGTTCTTTATTTTAAATCCTTACCTCAATACTTAGCCTTGATCATGATCTTAGCTTCCTCAGATTCCTCAGCTCTCTGCACTGATGCTGACATCGCTCTTTCAATTTCTGACTGAGTTTTCTCAGCTCCTGCTCCTCTTGGCCTTGGGCCTTCTTTGTGCCACATTTTATGTCTCAGTCTGAGCGGAAAAAAAATAGTAATAAGGGATTCAACAGTTAGGGGAGCAGAGAGGTGTTTCTGTGATCACTGCTCCTTCTCCTTCTGGTCTCTATTGGAGAAGTATGAGGAGGGATGGCCCATCAGCGGGTGGAGGAGGGGCCGCCCGCCAGCGGGTGGAGGAGGGGCCGCCCGCCAGCAGGTGGAGGAGGGGCCATCTGCCAGTGGGTGGAGGAGGGGCCGTCTGCCAGTGGGTGGAGGAGGGGCCGTCTGCCAGTGGGTGGAGGAGAGGCCGCCCGCCAGCAGGTGGAGGAGGGGCCGTCTGCCAGTGGGTGGAGGAGGGGCCGCCCGCCAGCGGGTGGAGGAGGGGCCGCCCGCCAGCAGGTGGAGGAGGGGCCGTCTGCCAGTGGGTGGAGGAGGGGCAGTCTGCCAGTGGGTGGAGGAGGGGCCGCCCGTCAGCGGGTGGAGGGGCAGTCTGCCAGTGGGTGGAGGAGGGGCCGTCTGCCAGTGGGTGGCCCAATGACGTATCCCAAAATGTTACCACAAATCAGAAAAAGTACAAATCTTCACAATAACTAACATTGGTCAGTTCAAACAGACTGCACCAGCATCATGAGAGGTCCCACATCCTCTTTTTTGTTGGCTTTCAGGCTATTTTTCTTTATGATTCGCCCTCTCTGACTTTGGCTCATCTCAGCAGGTTTTCTCTTTCTCTCATACACTCTCATTCAATGCTTGTGTGACCATCACTGTCTCTGGCTCCCCTTGAGAAATATGTCTCCACCTGCAACTTCCCTCACACTCTCTGTCAGCAATTTGTCTTCTTCCTTTATTATCTCTGTCAATATACCATCCTTTCATTCTTTCCCTTTCTCATTCTGCCTTTTTTCACATTCTCTCTCTCCTTTCCCCCTTCATCGCAATCTGTCTTTCTCTTGTACCCTGACTGTCTGTCTCTCTCTCTCTCCCACACTCTCATTGTCTGTCTCTGATTCTGTAATACCTCATACTCTCACTCCCTGTCTGCTGTTTCCTCCTCACTGTGTGTGTCTCTGGATTACTCCTGCTGCAGTTGAACTGCTCTTGCATCCTGTAGATGCTCCAGGAATCACGTCTCTTCCTCATTATCCTGCTGTGTGTCAGAATGGAGCCATCTGTTGCACGTAATCAAATCAGCAACACAGACAGATACAGACTTACTCACTGATGAGAGCACGCTTCTTCCTCTACTGAAATCTTATCACATACAAATTTACTTTTGCTTTTCATCCCTCAAGGGTACTTGAAACTTACTGTGGGACAGTTTCACAACCCACCTGTGACCCTCCACTATTTACAGCCAATTCCTAGTTATTGACTGGCCAGGTTATTCGACATCAAAGTTAAGTGTAATCCAGTCCTCCATGGCTGTATTCACATGCATCCTTTGCAGAATGGAAATATAGACAAACATCATGATTTACCTCTCTGTAGCCCAGAGGCACTAAAGCCAACTGTGATGCTCATCCCACTGTCCTGGCTGAGATAGCTAACTCAACAGGAGATCAAACCTGTAGGGCCTTTATGGACGGTATGGTTCATCACCACTAAGCACCAAAAGGGCCAAGATTTAATTTTTTACCACCAATGTACGTTAAAAATATAGAGAAGTGGCAAAATCATGGCCCAAACTTTCACCAAGGATTTCCCTACACTGAGAAAAGTTTACAAGCTAATTGTAATTTCCTCCACCTCAACTCAGCACAGACCAGTTGAAGTTTCTCTATCACCATGGTAATAGCCACTGATTGCCTCAGGTTTCTTCCCCCACTCGGGTAAGTTATTAATTACTGGACTTTGGCACAAGAGTCCAGAACTTTCATTAATTCTGGATATCTAATAGACTCATACAACACAGAAGGCTGCCATTCAGCCCATCGTGCCTGTGTTGGCTCTTTGAAAGAGTTATCCAATTAGTCCCGCTTCCCTGCAAGTTTTTCTTTTTCAAATATTTATCCAACTTTCTTTTGAAAGTTACCATTGAATCCGCTTTGACCACCTTTTCAGGCAGTTCATAACAATTCGATGTGTCAAAAAAAATTCTCTCACCCCTCCTTCCAGTTCTTTTGTCAATTATTTTAAACCTGTGTCCTCTGGTTACCAACCCTCTTACCCAGTGGAAACAGTTTCTCTCTATTTACTCTAACAAAACCTTTCCTAATTTTGAGCACTTCTACTGTATTAAATCTCCCATTAACCTCCACTCTCAGGAGAACAATCCTAGCTCTCTTGTCTCTCCAAATTCTCACAGGTTTCCTAAATTTATGTCACCAAAAGCAAAAGTAATGGCGTTATGTTGCAGGGAGCATTATTGAGGGAAGGGCAGATAACAGTTACTTCCACAGTTCATGTGACATCTTGTTGGTCACTCCAGCTCTGAGGTCAAGGGAATCTTCACTATAAAGGAAATTACAATCAAACTCCAATGATGTCAACACCACAAGTCATAAAAATGTAAAGAAACTTGTTAAATATTTCCAGACAATCCATTTAATATCTGGGCCCTGTGACAGTTCCAACTACAAAATCACACACACTGAACATGAAGGATCCATTCCATGCAAGTTAACAGGAGGACTTTAAAACATATGAAAAAAATTGGCACTAAATAAATAATTTAATCTTCAACTCAGCAGAAGATAATTTTTATGATAGAAAAATATATTTTTCTAAGCAAAAACAACAAAATGATTGAAGATTCAATAACAACTAAATCAAGTCAATTTATACATGTATCTTGGGGCAAGAGACCAATCAAAGAGCACATAGCCACTGCGCAGTCATCTTACTACGTTTCCTGAGGCCAGTAAAGTTAAATGAAGGTCAAAGGTTGCCACTTAAGCTCTCATGTTTGGATCACCCCTAGGATTTCCAACCCTCTGAGATTGCCCTGGAGATTCCAGGAATTGAAGTCTAATCTTGAGGACACTTCTCTGAGCAACATCTTGGAGAAAAACCACAGAAGCATTTAAAAAAAAAACTGGGGTTTTCATTATCTTTGAACACTTTTGTTAATTCTGAAAACAACAGAAATGAGAAAAATGGCTGTGCAACTACTAACCAATGGCAGGAGTATGGAGGCAGGGCAAGTAGAGGCAAGAGGTGATGAGATGACACCTCCATTTTCTACCCTCCGTAAACATGATATCATCCAAAACTCTGCTGTCCATGTCCTAACTCACATCTAGTCTTGTTCACCCATTACCCCTGTGCTTGCTGACATACATTGGCTATATTAAGCAAAGCCTCAATTTTAAATTTATCATCTTAGTTTTCAAATCCCTCCATCGTGTCACCCCTCTCTATCTCTAATTTCCTCAACCTTCAGAGATATCAGCATTTCTCCAATTCTGGTCTCTTGAGTATCCCTGATTTTAATCACTCCACTAAGGGTAACAGTGTCTTCAACCACCTAGCCCTAAGCCTCTCCACCTCTCTTTTTCCTCCTTTAAGATGCTCCTTAAAACCTACCTCTTTAACCAAGCTTTTGATCATCTGCCCTAATATCTCTTTACGTGGTTCAATGTCAAATTTTGTTCCTGTGAAGCATCTTGGGATGTTTTACCACATTAAAGACTTATACGCCACAAGTTCGGTTTTCTGATGAAAGGTCAATGACCTGAAATGTTAACTCTATTTCTCTCTCCACAGATGCTGCCTGACCTGATGACTATTTTGTACATTTTCTTTTTTATTTCAGATTTTCAGCATCTACAGTATTTTACTTATGTACAAGTTGTTGTTGAATACATTCAATCAGAGTTGCAACTCTAATCATCCCATTGTTTCTGGTTTTATTGGTGATATATATTTAGAAACAAAGTTGATGGATAGCCAGAACAAATGGACGGTGTGGCCACTGTTAACAAAATCCAACCATTAATAATTTACCTGAAGAAAAGCAAATACAACCATTATAAATGATGTGGCTGTTTCCATGGCGATAAGTCTTCAGGGAAATCTGAAATTCTCTGACACACACACAAAAGCACAAGAGTGTGTCCAGGAGTGTCCAGGAATTAAGGATTAAGTTATTTGATACTACTGTGAGCAACCCAATTGATAACTAAAAGCAGAATTTAAAAATGATGTGTTTTGTTTCAATATTCTTTAAACAATTTAGTTTTTTTACATTGAAATTACAGCACAAAATCAGGCCAAATCTTCACAACAACACAGCAAAGACCAAGAATTTAATCAAATGGGAGAGGAAGGAATGGAGGCCTTTAGATAGGTATGCTTTAGCTTCAGATTAGGATGCAAAACTGAAACTGTGCCTGCCCTTTCAGGTGGGAGTAAAAGATCCCATAACACTATTGGAAAAAAAAGGGGAGAGTTCTTCTGGTGTCCTGGGTGAAGGGAGTTCTAGACTTCTATTACCCTTGATGGGAAGAAGTGCTTCCTGATTTCATCTAAGGGATTTGGTCCTTAATTTTAAGATTTTTTTGCCTTGATCTTGATTCCCCTTCCAGGGGAAATACTTTCTCTGTATGGTCCTTTTAATATTTTAAACATTGCAATCAGATCACCCCTCTATACTCAAGGGACTACAAGCCAAGTTTATGCACCCTGGCCTCATAATTTAATCATTCAAGGCCCACTATCATTCTGAGTTTAGGTGTCATTTTCACTGACTCCCTTTTGCAGCCTTATCACCAACTGTATTTCTCCTTGTCCTAGTCTTCCCTTCCCTAGTTGTGGTTGTATCTCAATTTCCTTGTGATAAATAGGTTCTAATTGGCTTTTTATTTGGCACGGTCTGCAGTATCCTTTATCCCCTTGGAATGCCTCAAGATTGATACTAGGGCTATCTTGATGATTGCTCCCCAAAATCTTTCTATTGTAACTTTGTATTGGTAATCATTAAAATTAGTTCTGTTTTTTTGTTGGACTTTAATAATTACCTGCAATGTGCATTCATTTTGTTTAGGAAAAAAAGCTAGAAGCTGTTGTGGTTCTTTCACTAATTGTATGTATGCTGGGATAGTTCTGTCTCTTATTAGCATTCCCTTGCTTTCTCTCACTAGACAGCAAGAGGTGAGGGAATAGAGACTAGTCCCAGCTCCGGCAACACCTCCCAGCCCTTAACGCAGCTCATGGAGACATGGAATAGGAGGCATGTCAAGGGCAGAGGTGAAATGGGGACAGTGACAAGGGTGACAGGTGAAATGGAGGAAAGCAAGAAGCAGCTGCTGGGCCAAATTAAGAGCACCACTAAACATTTGAGGCAGAAAATTGATCCTTTAATGGTGGGGGTTTCAGATTTGAGCTATTGGTATCCTTTGCCTCAGTCACAGGGACTGGAGCTGGTGGGGATGGCGAGAGACTCCTGAAGTTGGCACTGTGTCTTTACAAGTCTGTAATATTTTGTCCAGCATTGAACAGAAAAACAAGCATCAAAAATGCAAAGTTTCCAAGTTCTTCTACGATTCCCACCTCTTATGGGGAAGATGGTGGCATTATGGTAATAATTCAAAGGCCCATGGGAACATGGGTTCAAATTCCACCACAGCAGCTGGTGGAATTTTAATTAATTAATTAATCTGGAATTGAAAACCAGTCTCAGTAATGTGACCGTAAAACTATTATCGATTGTCGTACAAACCCACCTGGTTTACTAATGTCCCTTTAGGGAAGGAATTCTGCTGTCCTTTTTCAGTCTGGTCTACATGCAACTCCAGGCCCACAATAATGTGGTTGTCTCTTAACTGCTCTCTGAAATGACTGAGCAAGCCACTCAGTTCAAGGGTGATTAGGGATGGGCAATAAATGCTGGCCTTGCCAGCAACGTTCATAACCGATGGAAAAAAATTTTAAAAGCCACATTAACATTTTTGAGAAGAAATTTATTTCATGCCAGTTTATTATGGTGAACATTTATAGGTAGGAATTTTGATCTGTGCCTCTCTTTTTTCACCTCTTCCCTTTCTCAGCACCCCCGAACTGACCAGTGGCAAAATCACATGTACAGCGTTTAGGAGGGGCGGGAGCAGGGCAAAGGTTGATGAGGGTAATGCAGTCTAAGAGATATACATGTACTTTCAAAAGGCGTTTCATAAAGTACCATGTAATAGGCTTGTTAGCAAAGTTGAAGCACATGGAATAAAAGGGACAGTTGCAGCATGGATACATAGTTAGCTGAGTGACAGGAAACAGAAAAGTGTGGTGAATATTTGTTTCTTGGACTGGAGGAAGGCACAGAGTGGGGTTTGCCAGGGTTCAGTATTAGGATCACTGCTTTTCTTGATCAATATTAATAGTTTGACAACCAGGTCCACTCCTCCATCACCCTCAACTCCTCATCCCCTTCCTGCAGCACCTTCCCATACAATTGCAGGAAGGTGCAACACCTGCTCCTTTACTTCCTCCCTCCCTACCGTCCAAGGGCCCAAACGTTCCTTTCTGATGAAGCAGCACTTCACTTGCACCTCCTTCAATTTGGTCTACTGCATTCGCTGCTTCCAATGCGGTCTCCTCTGCATTGGGGAGGTCAAATGCGACTGGGTGACTGCTTTGCGGAACACCTTCGCTCAGTCTGCAAACATGACCCACACCTTCCTGTCACTTGCCATTTCAACACACCGTCCTGCTCTCATGCCCACATGTCTGTCCTTGGCCTGCTGCAATGTTCCAGTGAAGCCCTAAGCAAACTGGAGGAACAGCACCTCATCTTCCGATGAGGCACTTTACAGCTTTCCGGACTTAACACTGTGTTCAACAACTTCAGACCACGATCTCTCTCCTCCATCCTGATCCTTTTTCGAAACCATTTATTTATATATTTTTTTTATTTATTCATTTCTTTCATCCTTTTTCCTCAACCCCCCTCCCCACACAGGGTCATCTGTCACTTGTTTCTATGTTGTGCTTTCACAGAGTACTGATCCTTGTTCTGACATTAACACATTCTACTATCTTACCTTTATGCCACTATCAGCACCTTCTTTACTCTTTACCTCTACCATTAACACTCCCTTCGTTGCATGTCCATGACATCTTCGCCAATCTCTCTTTAGCCATCACCTATCCCTGATCTTCTATCTTGCTCCACCCCATCTTAAACAGTATAAAATCCATCACATTTCTACTTCTGTTTAGCTTTGAAGATGGGTCATATGGGCTCAAAACATTAACTCTGTTTCTCTCTCCACAGATCCTGCCAGACCTGCTGAGTTTTTCTGGCATTTTCTGCTTTATTTCAGATTTCCAACATCTGCACTATTTTGCTTTTATCTTAATAATTTGGACTTGGGCATTTAGGGCACAATTTCAAAATTTGCAGGTGACACAAAACTTGGAAGTATTGTAAACTGTGAGGATGAGAGAGATAGATTTCAAGAGAATACAGACTGGCTAGTGGAATGTGTGGACATATGGCAGATGAAATTTAATGCAGAGAATGGTGAAGTAATAGATTTTGGTAATAAGAATGAGGAAAGGCAATATAAAGGATACAATTCTAAAGAGCTTGCAAGAGCAGGAGGACCTGGTCCTCCTGGGTGGTAGGGCAGGTTGAGAAAGCGGTGAATAAGGCATATAGGGTTCTGGACTTTATAAATATACACAGAACAAAAAAGAGTTGTAAACTGTTATTAAAAAATGTTATAAAACACTGGTTCAACCTCAGCTGGAATAATGTATCCAATTCTGGGCACCACACTTGAGGAAGGATGGAGAGGGTGCAGAAAATGATTCTGGGGATGACAAACTTCAGTAATGAGGATAGATGAGCAAAGCTGGGGCTATTCTTCCTAGAGAAGAGAAAGTTGAAAGGAGATTTGACAGAGGTGTTCAAAATCATGACAGGTCTAGATAGGGAGAAACTGTTCCCATTGGCAGAAAGTCAAGAACCGGAGGACACCAATTTAAGGTGATTGGCTAAAGAAGCAATGATAACATGAGGGAAAACTTTTTTTTTACATACAGTATCTGGAACACACTGCCTTAGAGTGTGATGGCGGCAGATTCAATTGTGGCTTTCAAAAAGGAATTGAATAATTATCCAGGAGAAAAAATTTGCAAAGCTGTGTGGAAAAGGTAAAGGAGTGAACCGGCTGAGTAGCTCCTACTGGGAGCTGGCAAGGAAACAATGCGCCAAATGGCCTCCTTCTGTGCTGTAACCATTCAATGATTCTATGATCTATACTATTCTCTGTGGTAGCAAGTTCCACATTTCCCTAATCTCTGGATAAAGAAGTTTCTTCTGAATTTCCTACTTGATTTCTTGGTGACAATTTTATTTTGATGGCCTTTAATTTTGTCCTTCCTCACAAGTGGAAATTCTCTGTCTACTCTATCAAAATCTTTCATAATTTTAAAGATCTCTATTAGGTCATCCTTCAGCCTTCTTTCAAGAGAAAAGAGGTCCAGTTGTGCAAAAAGAAGGAATAAATGGACCCATTTGAACCCCTTGATAATTCAGTTGCGGTACTGAGGCATACAGATCAGGAAGGTAACAAAAACAAAAAATGCTAGTCTGACAGCATCTGTGGAGAGAAAGTCAGAGTTAACATTTCAAGTCCGTATGACTCTTCTTCAGAACAAGTCATACGGACTCAAAACGTTAACTTATCTTTCTTTCTCTCCACAGATGCTGTCAAACCTGCTGAGTTTTTCCTGAATTTGTTGCTTTTGTTTCAGATTTCCAGCATCCGCAGTATTTTGCCTTTATCAGGTCAGGAAGATCCCAGGTTTTATCCACATTCAGTGTTGAGTTTGCTGGTTTTAGCCTATAGAGGGATACTGCAAATTTTAACATTGAGCCTGGGGGCTGGATGAGATTGGCATTGTAGGATAGGGGGAGGTGGGGGAAGAGTACGGGCAGAAATAAGCTAAAGTTCAGCAACTCTCAGGTCAGGCTTGGCTGAAATTCCTTCCACTGTCAGTCTGCCTGCTGACACTCACTGTCTGTGCACTTGAATACTGATAGCTAGGGCTGTGAAACTTTGGAATTCTCTAGTCCAGAGGGATGTGGATGCTCAAATGATAAGTATATTCAAGACTGAGAGCTACAGATTTTTAGACACTAAGGGAATCAAGAGATATGAGGATAAAGCAGAAAAATGGAGCTGCCATAGAAGTATGATCTTATTAAATGGCAGTGTAGGCTTGAGGGCCTGGATGCCCCACTCCCTTTTCTTATATTCTATAATAGCTGTTGAGTGTGAATAGCCAGTGCCATCCACCCCAGCTCCCAATCCCACCCCTCCCCCACCCTCCTTCAAGACTGGACAGGGTGAGAATTAAATAAAATATGTGAGTTTTATATTGGAGGATTCCCTTACCTTGAGAACTTTGAAAGCCAGAATACAAACTTTCATTCTGTCAAAACTGATCTTGGGTGGAGGGAAAATATGGCTGTCAGGGTGGGTCACATGACTTTTGAATTCTGTTCCAACGCTCACAAGCATTCACTTAAAATTCTTACACCTTGAGCCTGGCTATGGGTTAAAGAAATAACTTGTGCCTTTGATATCCCAAAGTACTTTAAACCAATTATTTTGAAGAGTAGTCATTGTTGTGATGTAGGAAACAAAAGCAACCAATTTATGCACAGCAAGCTCCCACAAACCCAATCTGATAATAGCCAGTCCATCTGTTCTTTTCTGCTGATGATGTTTGAAGGATAAATTTTAGCCAGGACACTGGGGACAATTCTTTGAATTAATAGCTGTGGAATCTTTTACATCTACCCGAGAGGCTAGATGGGGCTTGGTTTATCATCTCACCCGAAAACCAGCACCTCCAACAGAGTAGCGTTCTCTCAGTACTGGCATTGGAGTGGGTCTTGAACAAGGAACCTGCTGACTCTGAGGCGAGAGTGCTATTACGACCTTTCATGCACCCTCTGGGAGTTTTTAAGGTTTGCTACCTCGAAAGACTCTGCCTGAGGCAATCCATTAAGAGTCGACAGACAGCCTTGACACTGCTCCCCAATGTAAATAGCACCAACAGATAAAGAGTTGCACTGGTTGCATTCATCACCTGCTAACACTAAGGAAAAGACATTGGGTTCCTTTTCCCTCCAAACCCCACCAGAGCGAGTGACATAGATAAGCTCCTGGGTTGTGCATTGGCAAGCCCTGTGTAACATGTTTCCCTCATATTTCGGTCTGTCAGGTTAATAAACGACTCTGCATTTCTTCAACCTGGTGCACTGTTCCAAAAGCAATATATAATATTAATATATACACGCACACACAGACTCATATATAAATATTATATCTATAATGACTGCTTACATTAAAATCCTCCTCCCCTCCAGATTTCTGCCAATGCCTCTTAAGACAGACAGCTTTACACTTAAATCAGGGGAAAAAACATCTGTGGGCTGCAATTTGCATTGCCAGCCCTCTAGATGCAAGCAGACAGGCCACCCTATAAGAGCTTGTCCGTAAACACAGCAGTAGACTGCATCAACCAACAGCAGTCAGCAAAGGGGCCTCTGCCGTTCAAAGACACGCCGGGGAGAGAAGCATTGCAGGAAAAATTCAAAAGCTAAATAGACTTACATCGGATGTTGTCCCTCTCTGCAGTTTTTAACAAGATTTTTCCCTTCACACAATACTTCCACCCCCCACACCCCCCTTAAATTACATTAGATTCTAAGATTAACATCGGGGTTGAAACGAGTTGCTGATCTCTTTCAGTTTCCCCTGCTGCAATGAGAAATCGAATATCGAAAGCATGCGTTAGCGAGAAGGGAAAAACAGCTACCACTAGGCACTTAAGATACGGTCTCTGAAACGCCAATCCAGATGAGGATCGGTTCCGATTCCCCCCTACATACCCCCACCGCCTCCCTCCTCCCCAGACGCATTAATTTACAGCAATCCTTTCCCCCGCCCCCCCGGTAGGTGCTTTTTTTTTGTTTGATGCGGGCACTGCTAATAGCTTGCAAGATTTACCTGCAGTCATTTTCAGCTTCCTAGGTCTTCTTTATCTGTTCCACAGGGAATGTGTGTGTGACAGAGAGAGAGGGGAAAAAAGGCAGAATGGGGGGAGGGGAGTTGGTGGTAGAATCCAAAAAAACACAATCCAGATCCTTCAGAAATCCAGAGAGAGAGAAATGCAGAATTTTATTAACTCTTCATTCTTTCTGCGCAATCTCAGCAGCCATGTTGTTCCAACTCAGGGAGAGAGAAAAAAACAATTAAAGACTAGCGGCACCTGAATGGATGGGTACTAATCACTAAGGTCCACCCAGTGCTGTATTTTTTTCACATGGCTAAGTCCCAGATATCTCGCAGCTTGGGTAGGGGAGGGAGGTCTTTGTAAAGAGGTACTTCCTCTTGTCAGGTAGACCCTCTCTCTGTCTCTGTCTTAGATGCAGTTCAGCTTGTGCCTTGCATCCTGTAAGCGGCTGCCCTACTCTCTGATGTGTGATTGTGCTGGGAATGTGAGACTAGAGAGGAGGAGCTCAAGCCGGACCTGTTCCAAAAGCTGGTAACCAGCTCCCCATCCTAATGCGTTTTCTTTCTTAATGAATTATAGATGATCTAATTAGAAGTGCAAGGCCCGTTAGATTAATTCACCATTAATCCACTATAACTGCATTTGTTTAAAATGTTAATGGATGCCCTAAAGCAGAGAGAAAAGGGGGATTTATTCTGAGTAAAAAGGGTGTCCTGCCACATTTTCCAAAAATTATAAATTCTCTTTGCCGAGTATGAAAACTAACACCAATTTATTGGCGGGAGGCTGATCCAGTTAATGTCCATTAAACATTCCAGTTACAATACAAAATGCCAAAGGATAAAGCTGTTCTTCTTTAGTTTACACAGCTAAAATAAACAAAAAACCCTTCCCATTCAGTCCTTTTGTATACAATCACACCTTGTTCAGAAAGGGTGCAAAAATAAGCCCAACAACTATGGCCAGTCAGTGTAAACTCAGCGTGGGGAAACTTCCAGAAATTATAATTTGGGACAAAATTAATAGCCACTTGGCCAAATGTGAGGTAATTAAGGAAAGCCAGCATGAATTTGTTTATTTTATGTTTATGCTTGTATATTTTTTTGATGAGGTAACAGGGTCAATGAGGGAATTGCTGTTGATGTGGTGTACATGGACTTTCAAAAGGCATTTGGTAAAGTTGTGAGCAAAGTTAGAGCACATGGAATAAAAGGGACAATTAACAACATGAATATGAAATGGCCGAGCAACAGGAACAGAGTAGTGGTTAATAGTTTTTTTTTGGATGGGAGGAAGGTTCAGAGTGGAGTTTCCCAGGGATTGGTGTTAGGATCCCAGCTGTTCCTGATATATATTAATGACTTAGACCTTGGTGTACAGGGCACAATTTGTTGTTCACATAGTATTGTGAACTATGAGGAGGATGATGTAGAACTTAAAAAGGACATAGGTTGGAAAGGGTGAACAAGTGGCGGATGAAATTTAATGCAGAGAACTGTGAATTGATTCATTTTTGTAAGAAGAATGCGGAGAGACAATATAAAATAAAGGCTGTACAATTCTAAAGAGGTTGCTGGAGCAGCAGGACCGGGACATAAAGGTGGCAGGCCAGGTTGAGAGCAGAATTAATAAAACATACAGTATCCTGGGCTTTATCAATAGGGGCAAAGAAGTTATGTTAAACCTGTATAAAATACTGGTCCAGCCTGAATGGAGTATTGCATCCAGTTCTGGGTACCACACTTTAGGAAGGATGTGAAGGCATTAGAGAAGCTACAGAAAAGATCTGTGAGAATGGTTCCAAGGGTGAGAGATTTGAGTTGCATAGATAGATTGGAGAAGTTGAGAATGTTCTCCTTGGGGAAGATAAAGTTAAGAGGAGATGTGTTAGAGGCATTCAAAATCATAATGGGTCTGGAAAAAGTAGATAGGGAGAAACTTCCTATTGATGGAAGGATCGTGAATCAGAGGGCACAGATTTAAGATAATTAGCAAAAGAAGCAATGATGACATGAGGAAAAGCTTCTCCATGGAACGAATGGTTAGGATCTGGAATGTGCTGCCTGAGAGTGTATTCAATTCAAGTGGATCAAGCACTTTCCCATTTACTTATTGTATATAATTCAAATTCATCAAATCCCTTCCCAATCACACCTATTATATACAATTCAAATGGATCAAATCCTTTCCCATTCACTCCGATTCAATACAATTCAAATGATCAAACCCCATCAGTTGCTTCACAATCATCAGCAAAGCAATGGAAGCTGTCATTGACAGTACTGTCAAACAGCACTTATTCACCAATAACCTGCTCACTGATGCTCAGCTCAAGTTCCATCAAGACCACTCAGTTCTAGACCCAATTCAACCTTGGTCCAAATATGGACAAAATGATTGATTTCCAAAAGTGAGATGAAAATGACTGTCCTTGACATCAATGCAGCATTTGATCAAGTGTAGCATTAGGTGGGGGCAAAATCTTGATTGATTGGAGTCAAACATAGGACAAAGGAAGATGGTTGTGATTGTTGAGGGTTAATCATCTCAGTCCCAGGACATTGCTGCAGGAGTTCCTCAGGGTATGTACTAAGCCCAACCATTTTCAATTGCCTCATCCACAACCTTCCCTCCATCACAAGGTCAGAAGTGGAGATGATCACAAATGATTGCAGACTGTTCAGTTTCATGCACAACTTCTCCACAGGTAGCAAGACTGGACAACATTCAGATGGATAAATCCCCTTTCCTGTTCACTCCCATGATAAAGAATTCTAGTGGCATTCAGTCTCATTACATAGAATTGCAATAAACAAAACTCCTTCACATCTGCAGGAGAGAGGAGGACCTGGAGACGACAGCAGCATCTAAAAGAGTGGGAGAGAGGATTCAGAGACAGGTAGCGGTCCCTAAAAGTGCAGAAGAGAGAAGGACCTGGAGACGGACAGCAGCACCTAAAAAAGCTATCCAATCCATGGTTCCAGAGTGGACATTTGAGAGAGAAAAAAAAATCAAACTGTGATGTCACAGGAAAACAGCTAGTTGATTGGTTAGTGAGTATTCTTCTCATTTTTCTTTTCAAACTTGAGTAATTTTAGAAATTATAATGTTTTATTAGTAGTTGTAAGGTTTACTAATAGTAGTGAGTATTTCCTATTTATCATCACTAGGGAGTTTCAATTGAAGGAAGTAGAAAATGTACTGAAATAGTAAAGAATATAAGCACAGGTTAGATTAGAGGCATTAATTAAAATTATATCAGTAAAATAATTCATTAAGCGCTATAAAGATGGCAGGACAGGTGATGTGTGGCAGTTGCAGAATGTGGGAGCTTATGGACACTTGTGTGATCCAATGCAAACACATCTACAATGTCTGTGACTGGAGGAACCTCAGCTCAGAATAATTGAGCTGGAGGCTGAACTGTGACACATCAGGAAGGGGGAAACTTTGCTCTAGGACAGTGATCTACACTATTTTTCAAGCAAGGGCCACTTTAGCAAAAAACCTGCTATGTGAGAGCCACATCGACTACTATAATAGAGGCCATTTCTTGATTTGCTCCTGCTTGCAACAATGCAAAGGAAGAAAGGATATTAATCAAAAAGCACAATACATTGATAAAAACAAAAAACTGCAGATGCTGGAAATCCAAAACAAAAACAGAATTACTTGGAAAAACTCAGCAGGTCTGGCAGCATCGGCGGAGAAGAAAAGAGTTGATGTTTCGAGTCCTCATGACCCTTAAACAGAACAGAACTGTTGAAGGGTCATGAGGACTCGAAACGTCAACTCTTCTTCTCCGCCGATGCTGCCAGACCTGCTGAGTTTTTCCAGGTAATTCTGTTTTTGTTTAGCATAATACATTGTTCTTTCAGGGGGAATGCAGACTTGAAATGGACTGATTTGGTGTGCCTCAGTGCTAGAGTGAGGGATTTATCTGCAGAATGTGCTTCTCTCCCCGGAGAGGTGGTGGCGCACTCCTGTACGCCACATCCTACTGCAATGGCAGCTGCCCCTTGAACACTTCCAGTAGCCAACTGCATCGCAATGCCAGGCAGCGCCTCCCCGGGTGGTGGCCGTTGTCTGGATTGGCTCACAGCTGAAGGAGTGGGTTCGTTTTCTGGATACAAATGGATCTCCCACTTACACACATACTCACTCTCTCACTCCCACACACACACTCAGCCTCTTCCTGCTACCACCCCCAACCTGCCCACCATATGACCTGGGGCTCCAATCCACAGCAGCTCACTCCTGGACCTTGTAGCCAGCCTCTCCTCCCCAGGACCCCAGACCTCACAGCCAGCCTCTCCTCCCCAGGACCCCAGACCTCACAGCCAGCCTCTCCTCCCCAGGATCCCAGCATTCTGCTCTACCGCACTCTGCTCTCCGGGCCCTGGTAGGAGGTGCGGGAGCATCACTGGACAGGGAGCTGCACTTCACGTTGATGGGAGCTGCCACTGGCTCGCAGGCCGTACAATGAAGAACACTGTTCTAGGAGGTGGTCACACCCCTTAGGGACAGGAGGGTGTGACTGCAAGTGAGGCAGGTATGGGGATCGAGAAGGTAGAAATGGAGGAGACTCAGGCTTGCAATTGTCCAATGGGTTCGAGGTTCTTGCAGCCTGTGTGAACAAAAGTGGGGGCTGCAGGGTGGATGAGTGAACTGACCATGGCAGTGGTACAGGAAACCATTCAATCATGGGGAGTTAACAGGGATCTAGTGGTAGCGGGGGTTGGTATAGTCAGGGGAATAGACATAGTTCTCTGCAGTCGAGAGCGTGAGTCCAGAGGCTGTGTTGCCTGCCTGGTGCCAGGGTTCAGGACATCTAAGAGGAACTTGTAGTAGGAGGGGGAGGATCCACTTGTCATGGTCCAGGTAGGTACCAATGACACAGGTTGGACCAGGAAAGAGGTTCTGCTTAGAGAGTATGAGCAGCTAGGAGCTAAATTAAAAAGCAGAACCTCAAAGGTAATAACCTCTAGATTATTACCTGAGCCATGAGCAAATTGGAGTAGGATAAATAAGATTACAGAGTTAAACGCGTGGCTCAAAGACTGATGTGGGGGAAATGGGTTTCAATTCATGGGCACTGGCACCAGTACTGGGGAAAGTGGGAACTGCACCACTGGGATGGTCTTCACCTGAACCATGCTGGGACCAATGTTCTGGCAAGTCATATAACTAGGGCGGTAGAGAGGATTTTAAATTAAAAAGTGGGGGCGAGGGATCAGGTGAAGGAAGACGTGATAAATTAAAGAGAGAGGACAAGGCAAGAGAGCAAAGGAATTGATAACTTGAGTATGACAGGAAGGGACAGAGTGTACAAACTTAACAGTGCACCATCAGATAAGGCTGGAGGTTGTGAAAATAATAAAAAGACAGAATTAGAGGCACTCTATCTGAATGCACGCTGCATTTGCAACAAGGTATTGATGGCACAAATGGAAGTAAACAGGTATGATCAAATTGCCATTCTGGAGATGTGGCTGCAGGGTGACCAGGACTGGGAACTGAATGTTCATGAGTATTTGACATTTAGGAAGGATAGGCAGAAAGGAAAAGGAGGTAGTGTGGCGCTGTTAATAAAGGATGAGATCAGTACATTAATGAGATAGTATCTTTGATCAGAAGATCAAGATGCGGAAACAGTTTGGGTGGAGCTAAGAAACAGCAAAGTGCAGCAAACATTGGTAGATGTTGTTTATAGGCCACTGAACAGTAGTGGTAATGTAGGGCATGGTATAAATCAATAAATTAGAGGTGCATATAATAAGGGTAATACAGTAATCATGGATAGACATATAGACTACATGTAGACTGGGTAAATCTAATTAGCACTAATGCTGTGGAGGACAAATTCCTGGAATGTATATGAGATGATTTTTCTAGAATAGTATGTTGAGCAACCAAACAAAGAACGGGCTATTTTAGATCTAGTATTGTGCAATGAGAAAGGGCTAACTAATAATCTTGCTGTAAAGTAGCCTCTAGGGACAAGAGACCATAATATGATAGAATTTTACTCTAAGTTTGAAAGTGATGTAGTTCAATCTGAAACAAGGGTCTTAAATCTAAACAAAGGAAACTACAAAGCTATGAGGAGCATATTGACTGTGGTAGATTGAGAAACTATATTAAAAGGTATGACGGAAGACAGGCAATGGCCAGCATTTAAAGAATTAATATATGGTGTACAACAAATTTATATTCCTTTGAGGCACAATATCTCAGCAGGAAAGGTGATCCAATCATGGTTAACAAGAGAAGTTAAAGATTGGCCTGAATTTTATACTTGGTGGGTGTGTACGATCGGCAGGCCCGGGACCAGAAGGGAAACAGGCGTTGCCCGCGATTGGCCTCCGACCACAATTTCATGCTGGCCAAATTAGGCCCACCCTGCGTGAATCATATCTTCCCAATGGTCGGGAAGGGCTGGGCAGGGGCAGGGCCTGTCATGTGCCAGGTCCAGGCAGTTTAAAAACTGCACAGACAGCTCTTTGAAGGCTGCCAGGGAAGAACATATCATCTGTGTGCTAAGACTGAAGCTATGGCCTCTACAGCGGCTGGAGACACCAGGCAGGAGAGCAGGCCCCCTGGTTTTCGGACGAGTGCCTTGCAGTCCTCCTGGAGCAGATGGCTGCTAGGAGGGCCACCCTCGTCTCCAGAGATGGAAAGAGGAGGCCACCGCACCTGACAAAGAAAGCTTGGGAGGAGGCCTGCTGTGCTCGGGAAAAGTGAGTACTGTGTTGGCATGTAACAATGTGGTGCTGTGCTAAGGTCTGGTCATCCCCTCGTGGAGCTCAGGGGTGTTAGAGTCTGAGTGCCAACTGTCAATGACACCAGAGATGGCCAAGGGGGTGAGCCCTGGCTGCTTGGACTGAGTGCCTTGCGCCTCAAGAGCCACGACTTGGATGTGCCCTGCAAGGTGGGGTTGGCTGGGCTGCAATGGCGCTGCAGGTAGAGAGTGGACTAATCAATGCTCCTCTGTCTTTTCAGGTGAAGATGAGCCACAACAACATTGAGAGGTAACGGACAGGCGGAGGCCCCCCCCGTGCCTCCTCATCCTTACAAGATTTGAGCTGGTCACGGAGATGCTGCTGTGTCAGAAGAAGGTAAGAGCGCAGTGCATAGAGGTGAGAGTTTCAGATGGTGCAAACATTCTTGTGTAGTCTCTTCATTGATCAGAGCCTCAAAACTGGAGTCCCCATTGATCATTGAAAGACGATGGCACCATGATGCAGATCTCCATTGTCTCACCAGGGTGCCTGGTATACACAGTGACAGTATGATGACTTTAAGTAATGACATGTCCTTGTTCTCCCTTAGATTTGTCAGCATGCACCCAATCGCACAACCCTAAAGAGCCACTCCTGACACCAGAGGACTGCCGGGCTTCAGCTGCACCTGTGTCACACCCGCTCTCTGAACCAGGCACCAGCACAGATACCAGCACCTCAGTGGGCATTAGATCTTCAGCTAGAATGACAGAGCTACTGTGGTGAGGGCACTTCACACTCGCTTGAGGAGCAGGCGGAGGCAGAGAGTATGGAGGAGTCCATGCACTGTGTTGACCCTCATGGTCAAGTGCACTGCCACCTCCATTGAGAGAGTGGTGACTCTCACAGAGAGGCAGCTCCAGGGACAGGATCAGGGGTTCCTGGGGTTGCACTCGGACCTGCAAGCCCTCACACAGGCAATGATCTCAGGCGGGCAGTGTCACTGTGGGAGATGGATGAGGCACCCTGTATCCCAGCTAGGTGCCCGTCCATCAATGGAGAGCAGGGAGTTACAGAGTGACCTCATGTTGGCACATGAGCTACTTGTCTCTGTGGGCTCCTTTCAGGGCACTCTGGATGATGGCAGCATCTCCTCCGCCCCTCTGTCAGTGACCATGGCACCTGATGAGGCTGCGATGATTGGGGAGATGCCAGCTGTAGCACCTCTTGCCAGTGTCAGATTGTGGAGAGTGCAACATGCAACCACTATTAGTGACACCCGCTCTGGGGGGTATTGTAATGCTCCCTCTGAATGGTCCAGGCATCAGAAGCACATCTTCAGAAGAGCTATGGTCTTTTCTATCACCGCCCTTGCGGAGGCATGACTCCTGTTATAACGCTGCTCTGCCTCTGTTCTTGGTTGGCGGAGAAGCGTCATAAGCCACCTTTTCAACAGATAGCCCTTGTCACCCCGCAGCCATCCATCCAGTCGGGCTGGAGCACTGAATAGCCTCAGCACCTGGGAGTTTCTCAGGATATAAGCATCATGGGAGCTGCCAGGATGCCTTGCACAGACTTGCAGAATCTGCTTCCTGTGGTCACAAACTATCTGGACATCCAATGAGTGGAATCCCTTCCTGTTGGCAAAGGCACCCGGCTGACCCGCTGCCGCCTTGATGGCCATATGTGTGCAGTCGATTGTACTCTGGATGCGGGGAACCTAACAATCACTGAAAACCCTCTGGCTCGCTCAGCCTGGCTGGCATCATCCGTACAGAAATGAATATATGTCACTACCCACCTGAACAGAGCTTCTGTCACCAGCTTGACGCAACTGTGGACAGCTGATTGGGAGACTCCACACAGATCCCACTGACCCCTGGAAAGAGCCGGAGGCATAGAAGTTGATGGCCACAATCCCCATTACAAGGGAAACAGAAGGCTGTCTGGAAGGGTCCACAGGGTCAAAATCCTCCGGGGGCCTTGGCGACACCAATGAGTCCTGAAATGAAGCCTAGAAATGCTAAGAATGAAGCTCAGAACAGAGGTGAAGCTGTCAAGTTCAAATAAGCAACCAGCAACAAACTATCTCGTAACCTCCTCACTACTCACACTGGCAATACAGCTGGCCCTTTTCATCCCCCTCTTGGATGAGGTTTTGCAAATTGTGGGCTGCCCGTTATGCCTGTGCGATGAGCACGAAATTGCATGGGCAATGTAAAATCAAGATCAATTGCCTTTTTAATGGCCTTAAGTGGCCTCTTAATTGATGACGGATGCGGCTCTGACACCCGTATGCTTCTGCTGACCTGAAGATTGTGCGGGATGACGTCAGGACGCTTGCCCAACATCTTCTCATGCTATTGAGTCGGGCGCATGCCCACGCGCAAGGCGTAAAATTGTGCCCATTGTGTATTCGATCAAAGAAAGAGACTTATAAAGTTGCCAAAAAAATAGTAATAAACCTGAGGATTGGCAGCATTTTAGAATTCAGCAAAGGAGGACCAAGAAACTGATAAAAAAAGAGAAATAGAATATAAAAATATACCAGTGAGAAACATAAAAATGGACTGTAAATGCTTCTCTCAGCATGTAAAAAGGAAAATATTAGCAAAGACTACAGGCAGAGGCATGAAAATTTATAATGGGGAATAAAATGGTAGAGAAACAAAACAAATGCATTGTGTCTGTTTTCACGAAGGAAGATACAAAAAGCCTCCCAAGAATACTAGAGAACCAAGGGACAAGTGAGAACGAGGAACTGAAAGAAATCACTATTAGTAAAAAAAAGTTGTACGAGAAAAATGGGACTGAAAGTTCATAAATCCCCTGGACCTGATGATTTACATCCCAGAGTGTTAAAAGAGGTGGTTGTAGAGATAGTGGGTGCATTGATAGTCATCTTTCAAAATTCTATAGATTCTGGAATGATTTCTGCAGATTGGAAGGTGGCAAAGGTCACCACACTATTTAAGAAAGGAGGGAGAGAGAAAACGGGGAATTACAGACCTGTTAGCCTGACATCAGTAGTAGGGAAAATGTTAGAATCTATAATAAAGGATGTGATAACTGGACATTAGCAAATAATGGTAGGATTGGGTAGAGTCAACATGGACTTATGAAAGGGAAATCATTTTTGACAAACCTCTCCATTCAATAGTATTCTCCTGTGGCGGAGAGGGGCAGATGGGGGTGCTGGATATAATGTTGGATCTGGACTGTTGTCTACACAGCCAACTAGCCCTGCCTGTGTTGATACATGACTAATGGGCCTCTTGGGCGAGGTACATGAGAACTGCCAGTGCCCACAGTCCCAAACAAAAGACAGTGCCCTCACAAGAGAAATATAGAAAAAATAGTGCCTGTCACCACTTCAGGATTCCCAAAGTACTTTGCAGGCAATTAAGTACTTTTGAAGTGTAGCCGTTGTTGTAATGCAGGAAACACAGCAGCCAATTTGCATGCAACAAGCTCCCTCAGATAGCAATGTGATAATGTTGATTACCTGTTTTAGTGATGTTGGCTGAGGAATAAATATTGGCCAGGATCCTGGGGAGAACTCACCTGCTCTTTTCTGAATAGTGCCACAGGATCTTTTACATCTACCTGAGAGGGTAACTAGAGCTTTGTTTTAACATCTCATCCAAAGAGCAGCAACTCTCCCTCAGTGCTACATTGGAAATATCAGATTGCAAATAGTGATCAAGTCTCTGAAATGGGGCTTGAATCCATGACCTTTTGACTTAGATGAAACAGAACTACTGACTATGCCATGGCTGATACCTTCAAAAATGAAGAACAGGTCTCATCACTTTCTGGGTGGCAGTTTACTATTTTAATGGATGAGCTAGCTGCCTTACAGTAATATTATAATTTCCAGCTGTGTGGTTCTTTCAAAGTAACATTTAAGCCTCACTGAATGCTTATAATGCAAATGTCCAATTGACAAGATTTAAGAAACATCCATGAACAATCTTAAACAGAATAACCCCTAATGTGGCATTGACACAGGAACCACATTTCCCTGATGTTTACATGTGTGTTCCACAATTCTCATTTCACTGAGGTTACGCATTACCATAGAAACTTCCGGTTGGAACTAGGCAACGGCAGGCAGATCACACGCTGCTAACAATACATCAGAGATTTCTGATTAAAAGCCAAGCCACTGCTGCCTGCAGACATGACACTGGTGAAAGAGAAATATGCCATCCAGTAGAGCTATATTTCCATTTTAGTTTTTTTCTCCCGTCAAAATTTACAAAGAAATTTACAGTACTAAAACAAGTCATTCAGCCCAACTTGTCTGTGCTGGTGTTTATGCTCTGCACAAGCCTTGCCTCCCTCTACTTCATTTTATCTTTTCTAAACAAGTTTATTTATTCTATGGCAGTGATTCGCAATCTTTCTGCTTTTCAAATTCGCTTGTGTGTTTTAAAAATTCCACAGGCCCCCTGAAACGCAAGACAATTACGTTTTCTGCATAAAACATCAGTTATATAATTAAACATATATTTATCATTCTCATTTTCCTTACTTAATGTGAAATTTGTTGCTGATGCAGAACAACATTGTGAAGATCTGAACACTTAAAAATGCAGCAGAAGGACTTCTTCTCCTCCACCTGCCAGATCTACAACCAAGCTATGAGATAGAGTTCAGGCAAAAAAAAAGACTAGATAAAAGCAAACTGTAATCAAGTAATCAGGCAGGAGAATAAATCCTACAGTGAGGATATTTGACATGGCACAGGTAACTCTGGGTTCAAGTCGCACTCCAGGACCTGTTGGCCATGGAAAGTAGCATTCATGATGTAGAGATTTAACGGTAGCAGAAAGATTTTCAGAACTCCATGACTGTAAATCCTGGTGGTCTGTTGTGGACATTTTACAGTAGAGGCAGAAACAATCAAGTGTGACATCCAGAAACACAATACAAATAGATGAACCTGAGCTATTGTTTATCTGCTTCCCCTCGTTCACCAGATCCAATCATATAGGCCCCAACTTAAGGAAAATTGTGGTTTTCTACCCCTGTGTAGTTCAGATCATGGAAAAGTCGAGGAACCTGTTAAAATGGATAAACCAGAGTCTAAAATTGTGCTGACAGTAAGGACCTTACAGCTGCAATTCCCCGGGTTGCTGTACTGATATTAAGCAGTGTAAGCTTTAGTTTGTGTAAACCATGTTTTGATGGATCCTTGAAACCTTTTTGTGGACCACCAAGAGGCTGTGGAACTCCTGTTCAGGTGTATGGTTTTATTGAAATCAGAGTCTCCCTCCATCCCGTCAGTACCTAATCCCATACAGCCATTCTCCACATGAGGCATGATAGGAACTTTGGACCTATAGCAGGCCATTCAGTCCCTCAACCTATTCTACCATTCAGTTAAACCATGGTTGATTTATATTTTAACTCCATTTACCCATAACCCTTCATAGCCTAGTTTTGAAATTTCCAATTGACCTCCAACCTCAACAGCTTTTTAAGGTAGAGAATTCCAAATTCCAACTACCCTTTGTGTGAAGTAAATAATTACATAGGATATATGGCACAAAAACAGGCCATATGGTCCAACCAGTCTATGCTGGTAAAATTTAAATTCTTCAGCTACCACAGCAGGATTTGAACTCATATCTCTAGATCATTAGTCCAGACATCAGGATTACTAGTCCAGTAATATATCCATTATGCTATAAGAGCCTTTAGTTCACATAATATTTAATGCAGAAGGCTAGTGTGTCAAGCCTGATCTTAAAAATAACTTCCACGTATATATTATTGCTACAAATTTCAAGCATGGCCTAGAAATCTGTTTGGCTTCAGCGTTTCTCCATAAGTGGACCCAACATTCCTTACAATCAGGAGTTCACTTTTATTGTCCAAGATTCAGTCATACAATAGCATGTCCTGGGGGCTGCAACAAAAAAACCTTGTGTTAAATAAACTGGACACTATCATCTCTCACATGTCATCAAATGTGTTTCTCCAGTCATGCAATCGACAGACTAATAATGTGACATTGACTCTTCAGTACCAGTATTGAAGGAGTGCTGGACTGTTGAAGTTTCTGCCCTTTGGATGAAATGCTAATCCTAGACTTCATCTGCCCTAATTGTATCTAATTGGTTGTAAAGCACTTTGGAATGTGCTCACATTATAAATGTTGCAAAGAAATGCAAGGTCTCTATTTTAACCTCAGAGTTACCTTTCCTGCCAATGCAATAACTGCCACAAAATGGCTACAATTTGTAGAATCAGAGAGCACATCATGGTTAGGATTTTCCATTTGGGATTGAGACCCCGCCAATATTTCTATAGTTCCTAGGTCTCGATCCCACTCTGAGGGGGAAGCAGTCACAGGTTGTAATTTTCCCAGGGGTCGGCCTAATTGGCTGGGGAGTGGGTTTGATGGCCAATTAGAGGTGGCAGGCGCAGCAAGGAAGTGGGAGGCTGAAAGTGTGGTTCTGATTTAAAGGAATAATAGCAGCTAATATTATGGCAGCCGTCTTGCAATGCAATGCTAGGGAAAAATGAGGAACAGGAAAGGCAGAGGCCAGGAATCCATGGAAGTGCAGCCTCAAGGTTTAGTGATACTGTCTTTGAAGTGATGCTGGAGGTGGTGCAAGAAAGGCGAGATGTATTGTTCCTGGAGAGTGGTGGGAGAAGGCCACCCAGCCAAACCAAGCAGGCCAGGCGGTGGCAGAGCACAAAGGCAGCTGCAGTATCGTGAGAAGGACCTGGATGCAGTGCTATAAACGGTTCAATGACCTTTGTTCTGGCAAAGTGAGTGCAATGCCACATCCAAATGACAGGTCTCCTGGTTGACAGCCACCAGCAGACACACCAGCTGAGTAGCTTGTAGGCATGTGGTGGTCCTGAACATGTGGAAATATTTTCCCTGGATAATTACTGCCTGTCATGCACAGAAGACAGAGAGTCGGGATTAATGGGTCTTTTTCAGGTTGGAAAGATGTAACTAGTGGAGTGCCACAAGGATCAATCCTAGGGCCTCAATTATTTACTATTTATATTAATGACTTGGAAGAGGAGGCAGAGTGTAATGTATCCAAATTTACTGACAATATAAATATAGGTGGGAGAGCATGTTGTGATGGGGGCATAAGGGATCTGCAAGGGAATATAGATAGGTTGAGTGAATGGGCAAAAACTTGACAGATGGAATTAATGTAGGAAAGTGTGAGGTCATGCGCTTTGGTAGGAAGAATCAAAAGGCAGACTATTATTTAAATGGAGAGAGACTCTAAAAATGTGCAGCACAGAGGGATCTGGGTGTCCTTGTGCATGAAACACAAAATGTTAGCATTCAGGTGCAGCAAGTAATTAAGAAAGCAAATAGAATTTTGGCCTGTATTGCTAGGGGGTTGGAATTTAAAAAAAAGGAAGTCATGTTACAACTGTACAGGGTGTTGGTGAGGCCATACCTGGAGTATTGTGTAAAGTTTTGGTCCCCGTATTTAAGAAAGGGTACACTGGCATTGGAGGCAATTCAAAAGAGATTCACTAGGCTGATTCCTGGGATGGAGGGGTTGACTTACCAAAAACGGCTAAACAGGTTAGGTCTTTATTCATTAGAGTTTAGAAGAATGAGGGGTGATCTTGTTGAAATGTACAAGATTCTGAGGGAGCTTGACAGGGTAGACGTTGAGAAGATGTTTCCACTAGTGGAGGAATCCCAAACTAGGGGAGATAGCTACAGATTAAGGGGACACTCATTTAAAACTGAGATGTGAAGGAATTTCTTCTCTCAGAGGGGAGTGAATGTCTGGAATTCTCTACCCCAGAGAGTTGTGGAGGCTAGATCACTGAGAGTATTTAAAGAGGAGGTAGATAGATTTTTGAAATATCAGGGAGTTGAGGGCCATGAGGAGCTGGCACGAAATAGGAGTTGAGGCCTGAGGCAGATCAACCATGATCTTATTGAATGGCGGGACAGGCTTGAGGAGCCGAATGGCCTACTCCTGCTCCTAATTCTTATGTTCTTATGTCAGGAAGGCTCAAATCCCTAAAGCTACTGAGGAGTAGGCAGCACAGATAAATGCAGCACCTCATTTAAATGAGCTATTGGAATTGGTGAAAGAGGCCAGCATTGCCTTCTCTCTCTCTCTCTTTTGTCCTTGCAGGAGAAAAGGATGCACAAACCCAGGGAGAGGGGATGTAGCCCCTGCTCATCATCCTGACTGCAATAGATGAGGCAGCATTTGACATTGCAAGGGTTGCTCCTCATGAGGAAGTGTGTGATGGAGAGATGGGAATAGCTGTAGGAGAGGGTTAAAAAATATTGAATTCTGTAGATGATAGGGATGAAGTACAGTCCTCCCTGTGTACAGTCTGCCAAAACATCAGCTGCATAAGCTTTAGCTCTGAAGGGGCACCTGCTGTCAGAGCAAATTCTCATGATCATCTTATGTCTCCCACAGGGCCAATTGTGGAGTGGGAGCACGCCAGTACCGTAGCAACATCACTGGGGTACTCAGATGAGACTGAAGCCATAGAGCCAGCAAGTCACATAATTCAAGTGCACTCTCTGCCAGTACAGATACATACATCGGTGGTTCCTTGTATGTGATTAGAAAAGGTGGCACTGGATGAAGAGTGAGCAGGAGGCAGTGAAAGAGATAGAGGCAGCTGTTGGCAGACCCCTAAGAGGATTGAGGACAGACACAGCAATGTTCAGCTGGATGCAGATACAGGGCCTTGGGAGTCATAAGTAAAGTGGCTCTATTTTGACTATCAGTGCGAGATGTGAGCCCGCATGTTGAAGCTCCCTGAGGCAGTGTGGAGTCATGGGCTGAGAATGGAGGAGTCCATTCAGTTCATATGCACCACCGTGGCTGAGTGTTTTGAATGCACAAGCTACTCCATTGAGAAAGTGGCTAACCTCAAGGTGGCCCATGTGTGGCAACACACGGAGTGGATGTAGGAACAATGCACTGACAAGCACCAAATGTATGCAACGTTCAGTAGCATTGACTAGATAAGAGAATGTTGTTGGTGGCGCATAGATACATGGAATGGAGTTTTTTAGTCATTCATGAATGTATGCGTTACTGGCTAGGCCAGCATTTATTGCCCATCTCTAATTGCCCTTGAGAATGGGGTGGTGAGCTGCCTTCTTGGCAGTCCATGTAGTGTAGGTACACCCACAGTGCTGCTAGGGAGTTCCAAGATTTTGACCCAGCGACAGTGAAGGAACAGCGATATATTTTCAAGTCAGGATGATGAGTGGCTTGGAGGGGAACTTTCAGGTGGTGGTGTTGGCACATGGGAACAAGCCTGGATATTGTCCAGGTCTTACTGCATGGGAACACCACCAGCTGAGTTCCCCTCCAAGCCACTCGTGTCTGCTTCCCTTGTCCTTCCAGATGGTAGCAGTTGTGGGTTTGAAAGGTGCTGTTGAAGGAGCCTTGGTGAATACCTGCAGTGCATCTTGTAGATGGTACACAATGCGGAAGGAGTGAATGTTTGTGGATGGGGTATGAATCAAATGGGCTGCTTTGTCCTGGATGGTGTCAAATTTCTTGAATGTTGTTGGAGCTGCACTCATCCAGGCAAGTTGAGAGTATTCCATCACACTCCTGACTTGTGCCTTGTAGGTAGTGGACAGACTTTGGGGAATCAGGAGATGAGTTACTGGCCACAGGATTCCAAGCCTCTGACCTGCTCTTGTAGCCACAGTATTTATATGGCTAGTCCAGTTCTGGTCAATGGTAACCCCCAGGCTGTTGACAGTTTTGGATTCAGCAATGGTAATTCCATTGAATGTCGAGGGGTGATGGTTAGATTCTCTCTTTTTGGAGATGGTCATTTCCTGGCACTTGTGTGGCGTGAATGTTACTTGCCACTTGTCAGCCCAAGCCTGGATATTGTCCAGGTCTTACTGCATTTTGACATGGACTGCTTCAGTATCTGAGGAGTCGCAAATGGTGCTGAACATAATGCAATCATTAGTGAACATTGCCACTTCTAGCCTTATGGATAGAAGGAAGGCCAGTGATGAAGCAACGGAACATGGTTGGGCCTAAGACACTACCCTGAGGAACTTCTGCAGTGATGTCCTGGAACTGAGATGATTGACCTTCAACAACCTCAACCATCTTCCTTTGTGCCAGGTATGATTCCAACCAGCGGAGAGTTTTCTCCCCTGATTCCCATTGTCTCCTGTTTTGCTAGGACTTCTTGATGCCACACTGGGTCAAATGCTGCCTCATCTCACTCTCCACTCATCTCTGGAGTTCAGCTTTTATGTCCATGTTTGAAACAAGGAGGTATTGAGGTCAGGGGCTGAGTGATCCTGGCAGAACCCTAAGCGTCAGTTAGCAGATTATTGCTAAGCAAATGCCGCTTGATAGCACCACTGAAAACTCTTCCAACACTTTACTGATGATTGAGAGTAGACTGAAGGGGCAGTAATTGGCCAGACTGGACCTGTCCTGCTTTTTGTGGACAGGACATACCTGAGTAATTTTCCACATTGCCAGGTAGATGCCAGTGTTGTAACTCTTTAGAGTACAAACACGTTTCCACCTGTTTCAGATGAAGTTACATTGTTTCATAGTTTACCATTGTGAGATTTGAACTCTTGATAATCTTTTAAATGAAAACAATTAAACCAAATCAACAAAATTGGGATAAATCAGGCACAGCCCCTAATTCAGGTCAGCTGTAAAACCAAGGACAAAAATTTAAAGGAACCTTACAAACTTTAAATCAAACTGTGATTAAAGGGGTCAACAAAACACCCCAGTCCCCGCGGTGCCCACGGAGCACGAAAGGCCTCGAGCGTGTCAGCAGACACCGCGTGCTCCCTCTCCAGGGACATCCGGCAGCGAACGTAGCCGCGGAAGAGGGACAAACAATCGGGCGGGACTCCCCCGTCGATCGCCCGCTGCCTGGACCTGTTAATGGCCAACTTGGCCAGGCCCAGGAGCAGGTTCACGAGGAGGTCCTCCTCCTTCCCGACCCCCTTCCGCACCGGGTGCCCATAGATCAGGAGCGTGGGGCTGAAGTGCAAGCAAAACATCAATAAAAGGTTTTTCAAATAACTTAAAAAGGGAGTGCAGCCTACAACACCCTATATATACATGGTCCACGGACTCCACAAGACCGCAAAAAGGGCAGGTGTCCTGAGAGTCCGTGAACCTATGCATTCTGTGATTATAAGGGACTGCTGCATGCAACACCCTCCAACCCAGGTCCCCGATAGAAAGGGGGAGGACACCTCCGTAGAGGGCATCCCATCGGGGGCCTCCGCCGCCGGACGGCAACAAGGCACGCCAGGGCTTGTCCGGGCGGTGGACAAGGGCGAGAAAATGGAAGGTGTGCAGCAGCAGTCCGAACAAAAAGCTCCTCTTTGCCGTGCCAAATGGCACAGAGGGCATGTCCCTGAGGCGGCTCATATTGCGGGGCACCAGCACCCGAGGGAGGGTTCGGGGCTTGGGGCCAATGTGGAATTCTGTCCGAACAGGGGAACGCTCAGACGGAAGACCACCGCGCACCTGGGCCACCTCAAGACCCAAAATAACGTCGGGTCCGAACACGACCATTCTCAGGTCTTGGATGGCATCGGCTGCGACCTGGACACTCACAGACGCGCGACGCGCCAACTCCTGTGGGAGCATCCAGCCCAGTCCTCCACCTCCCAGCACGTCCCCGATCCTGGTCACCCCTGCGGCCACAGCCCTCCTCTCCGCCAACCACTGAAAAGGTCGGAGGGGCGAATTCCTGAGCAGCGGCTCTCTGACGATAGCTGCTACTCCTGACGGGGGAGAGCTGCGTCGCGAGGCGACCACATTCCAGACTTTGATCAGGTCCTGATAAAAGACGGGCAATGCCTGCAAGGAGCCACCGAGGCCCATCTGTTCTATAAACAGGAGCTGCACGTCATAATTCAGGCCGTGCACCTGATGGAAGAAATACATCATCAGGGCACACCATCTAGGAGGAGGCTCGACGTAAAGATATCGCTGCAGGGTCTGAAGGCGGAAAGTCGCCACCTGTGTGCGTAGGCACACTAGCGCCTGACCACCCTCCCTAAGCGGGAGACTCAGAACCTCAGCAGCGACCCAGTGCAATCTTTTGTCCCAGAAGAAGTCAACTAACAATTTCTGGATTTTTGTGACAAAGCCCGGGGGAGGGGTCAAAGTGACCAGCCGATACCACAACATGGCGGCGATCAGCTGGTTTATGACCAGAACTCGACCTCGGTAAGACAGCACTCGGAGCAGTCCTGTCCAGCGCCGCAGGCGAGCGGTGACTTTCGTCTCCAGTTCCTGCCAGTTCGCTGGCCAGGATTCCTCAGCAGGGCAGAGATGGACCCCCAGGTAGAGGAGGCTTGTCTTGCTCCAGGTGAAAGGCCTGAGCTCCTCGGGTAGGGGATCCATTTGCCACGGGCCGACCAGGTGTCCAGAACATTTATCCCAGTTGATCCTGGCAGAAGAAGCGGCAGAGTAGACCTCCTGGCACTCGCGCATCCTCCGCAGGTCAGCCGGGTCACTAAACATAAGGAGCACATCATCGGTGTAAGCCGAAAGGACCACCCCGATGCCAGGCCCGCGCAGAACCAAACCCGACAACCTCCTCCGCAAGAGGCGCAGGAAAGGCTCCACGCAAATAGAATACAACTGGCCAGACAGGGGGCAGCCCTGACGTACCCCTCTCCCAAAGCGAAGGGGCGCCGTCAGGGACCCGTTAACCTTCACTAGACACTCCGCGGCGGTGTACAGAAGTCGGATCTGGGCGACAAAATGCGTCCTGAACCCGAAAGCTCGCAGAGTTCCGAGTAAGTATTCGTGATCCACCCTGTCGAGCGCCTTCTCCTGATCAAGAGACAGGAAGGCGCTCGACATACCAGCCCTCTGGGAATGGTGGATGATGTCCCGGACCAGATGGATGTTGTCATAAATTGTACGGTCCAGGACGATGTAGGACTGGTCAGGGTGGATCATGTGGTCCAGCACGGTGCCGAGCCGAGAAGACATGGCTCAGGCAAAGATTTTGTAGTCCGTGCTGAGGAGGGAGACCGGGCGCCAGTTTTTAAGAAGGCGGAGATCCCCCCTCTTCGGCAGCAGAGCAATCACGGCTCTGCGCCACGAAAGGGGCATCTCCCCGGTAGCGATACTCTCCCCCAGGACCCCCGCGAAGTCGCTCCCCAAGACGTCCCAGAACGCCCTGAAGAACTCCACGGTCAGCCTGTCTAGTCCCAGGGATTTGCCCCTGGAGAGACCGTCGAGTGCGCCGGTCAGCTCCCCCAGACTTATAGGGGAGTCAAGCTTTCCAGCGCACTCCGGGCCGACCTGCGGCAGGTCCTCCCACAAATCTCTGCAAGCATCCTCGCTGGACGGATCCGGAGAGAACAGGGCAGTGTAGTAATCTCGGGCGATGGCCCTGATGCCCTCCGGGTCCGAGACAAGGGATCCGTCGTCGGCCAGCAGTGTAAAGAGCTGCTGACGGACCCCGTGCCTTTTTTCCAGCGAGTAGAAGAAGGGGGAGCCACGGTCCATCTCCTTAAGGAACCGGATCCGCGACCTCACGAACGCGCCCCGAGACCCGACCAGTTGCAGGTCCCGCAGCGCGCCCTTCTTCTCATTGTACACAGACCGCAGGGCTGGGTCCGCGTCGGGCTGACGGAGACTTGCCTCCAGGTCGAGCACCTCCTTCTCCAACTCCTCGACCCTGGATTTGCGTCTCTTTGTCGACCCCTTCGCGTACTCTTGACAGAAAACTCGGACGTGAGTCTTGCCCACTTCCCACCATAGCCTCAAGGAAGGGAAGCCTCCCCGCTTCCTTCTCCAGCCGGCCCAGAAGCGACGGAACGAGTCCAAGAACCGCTCGTCCTCCAACAACAGGTTATTAAAATGCCAGTACGCGGACCCCGTCCGAGCGCAGAACGAAGTAAGCTCCGCCCACACCAGACGGTGGTCCGTGCACGGAACCTGTTGTATAGAAGCCGCCGGAACGCAGGACACATACGCCTTCGAAACGTAAAGACGGTCGTTTCTGGACGCTCCAACTCCAGGTGACACAAAGGTGAACACGCTGGAGTCAGGATGGAGATTTCGCCAGACGTCCACCAAGTCGAAGGACCTGACCAGGTCCCAGAACTTTCTCACACCTAGCGTGCGTTGCTGGGTACCGTGACGGTCCCGGTCCTCGAGGGTGCAGTTAAAATCCCCCCCGAGGACGATGCACTCGCCAGCGTCAGTGGAGCCGAGATGAGTGGACACTTCTTCAAAGAAGCTCGCTTGCTGCTGCGTGCCCAGGGGAGCGTACACATTCACAAAGTGAAGCACCGCCCCCCTCAGACGCACAGTCAGGTGCAGCAACCGGCCTGGCACCAGCTCCTTGACCCCCAAGATCTCCGGCTGAAAATGCGGGGCCAAGATAGCCACCCTGCCTGAATTGGAGGCTAGGTGACTCATGTCGACCCCCCCTCGCCACTCCAGGAGCCACGTGGCTTCGTCTCCCGGAATGGTATGGGTTTCTTGCAGGAAGCACAACGCATACTTCCCGTCCCTGAGGACCGAGAAGTTCTGGAACCTGCGCTGTGCGTCCCTGCTGCCGTTGATGTTGAGGCTGGCTATAGTCGTCTTCATTGTCAAAGGTACATCAAACTTTCACCTTAAATAAAAAAGAAGAGGATTTTTTAGTCCTTCCTCTCCTTCAGGAGCCCAGCGAGAAACGTTTGGACCCTCCGCCGCGCGTTCCTATCCAACTCGGGAGCCTTGAGAGCCTCGCGAGTGGACCAAAACACCAGCGGAAACGAATGCCACCAGTCCAAGGCCAACTGAACCCTGTCTCGGCGACCGCGGTGCCCCGACAAAAAGTCCCGGAGTTCCCTTGGGGGGATGAGGGGGGAGTCAGTGGAGGGCACCAGGGGATCCACCGCCTCGCTTGAGAGCGACTCCGCGTAATCCCCAACGCTCACCACCGACACCCCATCCTCCTCCGGGTCGTCGCCTCCAGCTTCCGACCCCTCCCCCGCATTGAGTACGGGGGCTGATTCGGAGCTGCCAGCTGGCTCTATCTGTGCCTCGATCCCACCCCCAGGATCAAGGCCAGAGGAGTTCTCTCTGGTCTCCTCTAAACTTTTTGGGCCAGATGGCAGCGGCAGTTCTGATGCCCGCTCTCCTCCCGGCACCGGGTCGTCCAGGGAGCTCAGGACAAGCTCCTGACCTAAACATAGGACGCCCGGTGTCAAGGTTTGGGAGGGAGTGGGAAGGCCCTCCTTTTCGCCGCCACCCAATGACCCATTAACATTTTTAAAAATTTCAAATCTGCAGTCCCCCAACGAGCCAGAAGGTACCTCGGGAGTATTAAGTGCCCTGGAGTCGGACACCACCTCAAGGGAGGTGCCCTCAGTGACCCCCGAGGGGCCCTGTTCAGGGGACTGCAGCAGACTGGTAGGGGGAACAGTGGTAGGGGTAGGGGTTTTGGGTTCCCCCAGAGGGCAGGGCGAGGTTTTACTGGGTGGAGACGCCACCACCTCTTCATCAGGGGAAGGGACACGCCCGACTTCTTCAGTTTGGGCGTCGCCCACTTCCTCCTCCGAAGCGTGACGTCTCTTCCGGGTCAGGCTGGGGGCTAGGGCGACCTCCATTTCCGAGGCCCCCTCCTCCTTGTCCAGCCCTCCCGGACACTCCACCCTCTGGGTTTTCGATGCTTGTTTCCCCGGCTTGGGGTCCCGCGTCTTTTCCCCGCCGGCCCCGGGAGCACGCGCAGGGACGACGCCAGGCCCAGCACTCGGCGCCTTAGGGCGCCCACGGACCCGGGAGCACACGTGGACATGACGCCGGGGCCGGATGATGTTTTTTCCCCCGAGCCGGTTTTTCCAGGTGTTTGGGGGGTTTGGGGCGTTTCACGGGCTGCCTCCAAATTTCGGGTCTTCCTCCGCGCCTTCTTACGGCGCGGGGGCTCTCCCCCCGCCTCACCGGCAGCCACTGCTGGGGTCGCTTCCCCTTGCGGGGAGGGAGATGGAGTGGTGGCGGGGGGAGGAGGGGCGGTGCCAGCCGCGGCCACTTGGGTGGGGCTCGTGGCCTTGGAGGCGGGGCAGTTCTTTCTTACGTGCCCCACCTTCTTACAGGCATGGCACTGCACGCCCTCTGCGGTCCAGAAGACCCGATAGGCGGTCCCCTCAAAATTAACCGAGAAGGCCCCCTCCAGGCACTCCTCCCGGGCCAAGCAGATGAAAACTTGGCGCTGGAAGGAGTACACGTGGCGGAGGGCTGAGTCTTTGAGGCCGAGCGGGACTGGCGCAACCCCTGACCTGACCTCCCCCAGCTTATTAAGGTGGGGGAGGAGGAGCTCACATGGTATAAAGGGCAGGACATTTGAAATAACAATTCTCTGGGCGGTGGCCTCAAGGGGATCCACCGCCAGAAAAGTCCCGCCCACAGTGAGCCCCTTCTGCAGGGCGAGTTGCACCGCCCGCTCGGACCTCAAGAAAAAGATGGCCTTCCCATACATCTTTGAGGCCGCGACAATGGCTGAGGGGCCGACGACCCCAGCCATAGCCTTTACGCAGGCCTCAATAGTCATCTCAGGGTGAGCGTAGCATTTTACCCCGAGGGCCCTGGTGAGGAGACGGAATGGCGACAGGGCAGCGGGAGCAGCAGGAGCTGCAGAAGCAGCCACCCCCGCATAGGTCTTTTTTGTAGGCCCTGCCACCGGTGACAAAGCCGCCTCCACATTAGCCCTCGAGGGCCCGGCCACAGGAGATGTTGAACTGGCCTTAGGGCCAGAGCCACGCCCACTCTGGGAAGGATTGGCCATTTTTTAAATGTTTTTTTTAATATATATATATTATATATATTGTTTGTTTTTTTTAAATTATATATTTCCTCCCCAGGGAGGGGAGGTTGGGGAGAAAGGTTGAAATAACCTCCCCTCTTTTACACAGGAGAGGAGAGGAGGGAGAGGAGTGAAGGACAGGGAGGCACAGGAGGGAAAAGAGAAAAGTCCAGGTGGGTGTCTCCAGTGAAAGGTGGAAAGTTGGGTGGGGGCCTGATGATCTTCTTGCAGGGGAAGGCGATGTCTTCACCAGCCACCGCTGGCCTTACTGGGAAAGGGCTGGGTGGTGCCGAGGGGGGGGGTAGCAGAATGGTGGTTTTAACCACACACACACACACACACCCCCCTCTCTTCCTTCCCCAAACCTTCCTGCAGTCTTCTTTCCTCCCCCTACAAAACACAGTCCTTTATTGCCCCCACCTTACACAAACAATAATGTTGGACACCCAACTAGGATGTTGTTTTTAGACACAGTCCTGGCCTCCTGGCCTTCCTGTCCTGTAGCAACAGGAGCTGTTCTTCTTCTCTCCCTCTCTCTCCTTTTGCTCCACAGGGGCAGGGGCAGCAGCAGCAGCAGCACACAGCAGAAGCAACCCCAAAAGCAGCAGCAGAAACAGTTGAAACACTGAGGAGCAGCAACACCAACACCACACACCTTCTCTCCTCAGTATCAGGAAACAAACTGAATCCACAATTGCCTCCACGAGATCGTTAAGAAGATGAACTCTTGATCTTGGGGTTACAAACCCAGTACCATAACCACTTGGAGCACAAGTCTTCAGTACTATTGCTGGAATATTGTCAGGGCCCATAGCCTTTGATGTATCCAGTGCCTTCAGCCATTTCTTGATATCACGTGGAGTGAATCAAATTGGCTGAAGATTGGCACCTGTGATGCTGGGGAACCTCTGAAGGAGGCTGAGATGGATCATCCATCGGCACTTCTGGCTGAAGATTATTGCAAATATTCTTTATCTTGGCAGTTGTGGCCCAGCTGGTGGTTCCCTCTCATGATCTGGAATGCCATTAAAGTGTTGAGGCACTCACTGAGAAGAAGGGTGCCACCCCTCATGGGGCACCATATTAATCATTGGCTGTCTTGGTCCTATAAATGAGGGGCCATCTATTCAACAGGGCCCTGTGAAGGACCGGCCCCGGCTTTGACGCCGACGCAGCCCCTGCATTGAGGCTGGCACAGCCCCTGCATTGAGGCCGGCGCAGCCCCTGCATTGAGGCCGGCGCAGCCCCTGCATTGAGGCCGGCGCAGCCCCTGCATTGAGGCCGGCGCATCCCCTGCATTGAGGCCGGCGCATCCCCTGCATTGAGGCCGGCGCATCCCCTGCATTGAGGCCGGCGCATCCCCTGCATTGAGGCCGGCGCATCCCCTGCATTGACGCCGGTGCATCCCCTGCATTGACGCCGGTGCAGCCCCTGCATTGACGCCGGTGCAGCCCCTGCATTGAGGCCGGTGCAGCCCCTGCACTGAGGCCGGCACAGCCCCTGCAATGATGCCGGCGCATCCCCTGCATTGAGGCCGGCGCAGCCCCTGCAAAGACACCGGTGCAGCCCCTGCAAAGACACCAGCGCAGCCCCTGCAAAGACACCAGCGCAGCCCCTGCAAAGACACCGGCACAGCCCCTGCATTGAGGCTGGCGCAGCCCCTGCAATGACGCCTGCACAGACCCTGCATTGACACCAGCGCAGCCCCTGCAAAGACACCGGCACAGCCCCTGCATTGAGGCCGGCGCAGCCCCTGCAATGACGCCTGCACAGACCCTGCATTGACACCAGCGCAGCCCCTGCAATGATGCCGGCGCAGCCCCTGCATTGACGCCGGCACAGCCCCTGCAATGACGCCGGCGCAGCCCCTGCAATGACGCCAGCGCAGGCCCTGCAATGACGCCAGCGCAGCCCCTGCATTGAGGCCAGCGCAGCCCCTGCATTGAGGCCGGCACAGCCCCTGCAATGATGCCGGCGCATCCCCTGCATTGAGGCCGGCGCAGCCCCTGCAAAGACACCGGTGCAGCCCCTGCAAAGACACCAGCGCAGCCCCTGCAAAGACACCAGCGCAGCCCCTGCAAAGACACCAGCGCAGCCCCTGCAAAGACACCGGCACAGCCCCTGCATTGAGGCCGGCGCAGCCCCTGCAATGACGCCTGCACAGACCCTGCATTGACACCAGCACAGCCCCTGCAATGACGCCTGCACAGACCCTGCATTGACACCAGCACAGCCCCTGCAAAGACACCGGCACAGCCCCTGCATTGAGACCGGCGCAGCCCCTGCAATGATGCCTGCACAGACCCTGCATTGACACCAGCGCAGCCCCTGCAATGATGCCGGCGCAGCCCCTGCATTGACGCCGGCACAGCCCCTGCAATGACGCCGGCGCAGCCCCTGCAATGACGCCAGCGCAGGCCCTGCAATGATGCCAGCGCAGCCCCTGCATTGAGGCCAGCGCAGCCCCTGCATTGAGGCCAGCGCAGCCCCTGCATTGAGGCCAGCGCAGCCCCTGCATTGAGGCCAGCGCAGCCCCTGCAATGACGCCGGTGCAGCAGTCTTTGGAGATGCCCCCATCAGCACCTCCATGACGAGATTGACTGTTCATGGGCAACTGGGCTGCAAGCAGATCCACACGAGCAGTCTGCCTCCATCTCATCTAAGGCCACAAGGGGACAACTGCACAGAAGTGGCTGAGAGCAAAGTTCACTGCGTTTTTCACTGCACTGAGTGGTTCACTTGGGTGACTTTCATTTGTACTGGTATAAATTGTCATTTTTTAAAATTACATTGAGATGTAGACTTTGTGAGCTTCCATTATTTAACGGCAAAAACGGAAGGGAAGAAGTTATAAAGGGAAGCAATGGTTTTTGAATGGGAACATGAAGACCATTGGACAGATGTGTATCAGGCATTGACGGTTAGAATGAATCTATTTAAAGTTGTGTGTTCAATAGATGTTTTCTTGCTGTCAGAGCAAAGTGACCACCAGAGCACGCAGTCCAGCTGGATGAGTAGTGCTTAGGTGAACACGTGCCTGGATCTGATATACCCTGACATTCGCACCTTCCTGATGAGAGCTTTGAGTGCTGGGATCGTCCCCGCCATCTCCATGCTTTACATCTTCCTCTTCCACCTCTGATGAACTGTCAATCTAGTGCATCATTCTTTTCAAGTCCACACCTCTCTGGAGAGCCATGTTGTGAAGAGTGCAGTAGACCATCACAACATGCCTGTAAGGCACCACCTGTTTGAAATCATACATGTTGCCTAGCTTTTGCAAATGGGGCATCAGTGGCCTAAGAGATCCAATGTCCTACTGCCTGAGAGATGCCACCAAGGTCCTTGGAACGAGCCAGAGATGTTCAAGACCACAGTGACTTTAACAGCTACTGGTACGGCATGGTGACCAGTCTTGTGGGGTCTGAGGTCTTCCTCAACAAGGGCATAAATTTCAGTTACCATCTGCTTAGATAGGTGCAGTCTCCTGCAGCACTGATTCTCTGACATGTCCAGGTAGTTTCTTCTTTGGCAGTAAGCTCGATGCTAAGGGTATGGCCTTTGTTGCCTTCCTGCCCTTTGTTCCTCTCCCCTGCCTTCCTCATGCGCAGAGCTCTGCATCTGCTTCTCTGGATGTTGATCCTCATCACTACTCATCCCTATCTCAGAGTATCTTAGTCCCATGTCAAACTGTTGCCTTGCTTCTGGTCAGCTGCACTTACAATGTATACTTGAACCCCTCTTACGGCCCCATGATCCCTGGAGGGTCACAACCCCCTCAGCTGACCAAGCAGACACACAGACCACTTGTTCCACTAACTCAGCTCGCCTGATGGCAACTTGTGCTCCCTCAGCTGTGCACCATTTTATGAATTCATTTCATAGAATGGCACAGAAATGACTGGCACCCCAATACATTGCTACCTCCTTCTACTTGGCCTGTTCCGGATCCAATGTGGATTCTGTCCCTTCCAAAAAAATGCTGCTGGCTCTTAACAAATTAACAAGCTTGTTAGCAGGTTTAATTGGTCGTTGCTTAGAATCAGGCAGGTTGCCAGGCCCCGTCTTCCCACCTTGTCACAAAAATCCTACTTGGTAAATTGCTCCTATGGACAGCTGGCGCAGATACATTGGGCCAAATGGCCTCCTTTTATGCTGTAACGAGTCTGTGACTACATTTTAAAAATACTTTGTTGGCTGTCAAGCACTGTAAGATATCCTGAGGTGTGAAAGATACTATATAAGTGCATATTCTTTCCTTTTAATGAAATTCCTGTGACCTGCCAATCCAGCCAGGATCTGATGCCATGAGTTAAGAATCCCCAAGAGAGAAATTGGGCTTATTGGTATCTTTTTTATTTAGTACTATGAGTGCACTTAAACTTCCAAAATGGCATCCAAAGTGACGAACACTTGTGGGGGAATTGTGCCAGACAGTGGACACCATATGATTTAGGCAAAAGCATGTGTATAGTGAACATCCACTGGAAATACACAGGACAGGCAAATTATGATATCAAACAATGTGCAATGCTAATTTGATGCCAGCTGTGCCATTTTGAAACTCAACACTTCAGTCAGTGCCCTCTCTTAATATCACAGTTCAGCAGCAGGAAGACCCCTGCACCAACACTATTTAAAGGGATCATTAGCAAACAGCAATGTGTGAAATGCCTGTGCTTTAGTAAGGACATGTTCACTGAAATATGCCACCTGCTGCAACCACAACTTCAACCTCAGAGCAAGACCAAGATTGTATTGCCAGTGGCTGTGAAGGTGACTGTGCCAATGAACCTTTAGGCGTTTGGCTCCTTCGAGATTGAAACTGGAGACAGTTGCAACATGTTGCAGTTATTTAAGGGAGGTCAGTAAGGATCTCTATTCAAAAAGCAAACTCCATTTTATTCTCTCTTGCCAGGGACAAACAGCAATGAGCATGTGGCTTTGCTAGAATTGCAGTCTTCCCCATGATACAGGCTGCATGCACAGCGCTCTGGGATACCAACTCTGCCCTATACCATAACTGAAGAGGATTCTGCTCCATCAACAGCCATTTGGTATGTGACCACAGATACTGAATCATGCAGGCCAATGTTCAGTATCCTGGTAGCAGTCTTCATTCTGTGGCTGTTCACTATACCATCTGCATTTGAATCACCACAGTAAACCAAAAAGTTTACTGGGTAACAAGGACTATCATTTGATGACATGACTGATGACTTTGGTGATCAACCAGACTTATCATGCACATAAATGTGCCATGCTTCTATGGAATCAGGGAAATTCAGTTGCCTGTTTCATGCTCAGGAAAGGCGGAGACAATTCCAGCTCTGAAAATTAGAAATGGAGTTAGCAGCTCAAAGGGAGTGAGAGACCAAACAGCTGGATGCTGCGAGGGAAAATCTCTCTCTACCCAGTAGCACTCCCTATCTCCCTACCTCAGAACTATTCTCTGAGGCCCTCAAATATGTATGATTCATTCCCAAATTTGATTGAGAGTGACATCGAGTCATTTTGAGAGTGACATCGAGTCATTTTTGCCACTTTTGAGAATGTAGCAGGACAACTAAAATGGCCATCAGATATCTGGACATTTTTAATTCAAGGGCAGCTGTCAGGGAAAGCCCTGTGTGTCTATGAATTATGAACAGACCAAGGCTGTTATCCTAAGTGCCTTCAAGTTAGTCCCGCAGGCATATTGCCAGTAATTCCAGAACGCTCATAAGAAACCCATACAAACATACATTGAGTTCAAAAGACAGAAGCAAATTGCTATTGACCGATGGGTACAGTCTTCAAAAATCTCGTACGTTCTGTGGCTGTCCAATGTACCATTTGCATTTGAATCACCACAGTAAACCAAGGAATTGCGCGAGTTGATATTGTTAGAGGAATTTAAAAATCGCTTACCTTCCAACCTGCGGATGCACTTAGAGGAGCAGAGACTCCTCACAGCCACGGATGCAGCCATAACAGCAGACAGCTACGACCTCACCCATAGGCCTGAAACTCAGACAGACCCATTCCAAAACATTCCCATATCCATTGCAAAGATAAGCAGGGCGACCTAGATAGGATAGGCCCCTTATCCAGAAAAGAAAACACAAGAGAAGGTGCAAGAAGCCCTCCAGCAGCCCGAAAGGAGAAGAGCCGGAGACCAGTGTGTTTCCATTGTAATAAAATAGGCCACTCTAGACTTGAGTGTTGGGAGTTGCGAGGAAAGCCCATGGGTTCAAGAGGTCTCCACAGGAATAGTCCTCCCAAGGAGGCCGCAATGAGAAGCGTGGCAGAGATCCTTGCTGCAGAAACTTGCCCCTTGGAATATATGGCACTATTTGTGTCTGAGATGGACAAACTCCCAGAGAACTTCCAGAGTTTTGTCCTTTCAGGAACAGTGTACCCATCTCAAGATGTGAGCAAGTCCGTTATACTACTCCAGGACACAGAGGCTACTCAGTTCTTAATGTTGGAGGGAAGCATAAACTCCCACCCCCCCACCCCCTGTCTCGTGAGTCCTCCCTGAAGGCCAAAGCACTGATCAGTCGAGTGGGAGGAGGATCTGTGTTTGCGGCCCTCCATAGGGTCTACCAAGGGTGTGGCCTCATTTCAGGCCCTGACACGGTAGGAATTGTCCCCAAACTACCAGTAGCAGGAATCATTTCCTCCTTGGAAATGATTTGACTGGCAGCAAAGTGTGAGCTAGTGAAGGAGAAGAAGCCAATATCAGCCAGCAAAAATCTGCAGGAGTGCAAAGGGCTAGGGAATGTTCTGAGGCTCAAAAGGGTGAAATAGAATCCCTAAGCTCTGAGCAAGAGCTGCCTGAATTTAATAATGCCAAAGCCAAGCCAGTGGAGTTATAAGAGGTCCAGGGAAGGCCAATAGAATTTAAAACAGATTACTCAGGGACCAGAGAAGTCCCAGAGCAGGGAAAGATATAGTGAGGGAAATGCTCTACATAGTTGAAGAACCTGAGGAAAGGCAAATTATTAAAATCAGAAAGAAAAGAGCTAAGGAATCGCCTGAAGTATGCCTGGTAGAAACTTTCTTTCCAAATTTAAATAGGGACACAGAGAGTCACCAAACAGATGAGCAGATTGAGAGTGAGATGCCTTACTCCACTTGAGGGCAGAAGTGTTCCAGGGGACATGGAACAAGTTAGGAGAGCACCCACTCCCAAGCCAAAGGGCCCACCCAATGAGTCAATGATTGGTTTAACTGACAGCTTTATGGTAAATTTAAATGGGGATCAGGAAAGTTTCCAAATCAACCTGGAAAGCATGAGGGTGATGCCTCACTTAGTTGAAAATCCACAGGGAGGTACAGCGAGAGCTGACCAGAGGGCAGTGGTGTTCCAAAAGACACGGAACAGCTCAGAGCAAGACTCATTCCCAAGGCAAAAGAGAAAACATGGAACAGTAACAATGGATTGCTGGGAGACCCAGGTGAAGCCCACTTTGAAACTCTGACTATCCAACTGACCAGCAGAGGGATTCCAACAAGATTGGACCCCATACTCACTCACCTTAATGCAAAATTGTAAGGCAACTGACAGAGCTTTCTGCAGCATTTAAAGTGACCTGTGACAACCCACTTGGCTGCATCACTGTAGCCCTACCTGGTATAGATGTGGGAGAGATCTCTTTCAGAAGACAGTCTTCCTATCATCCAGACCCAGAAAGTTTGGCTCAAGTTCAGGAGAAGATTACCCACCTGTTGTAGTGTCAATCCATAGCACCTAGCAACAGCAACTGGAACACCTCAATTGTGCTCGTGCCTGAGTTGGACACTGAATCGGAAGCCCTGAGAGAGGCCAAAAACCCATTAAAAAAAAACCCAATCTTTTGACACTCAGCTTGACCACAGTGCCTGGGTTTGAACAATTGAACCTACAAGTTACCAAGGTGCACAGGGAGGAGTTAAACTGGATAAAAGCAGCTCAGCCATACGATCAAAAGACCTTGCACTCACCGAGTGAGATATCTAGCATTCCCCTGCAGATAGCCCAGAACAGCTTGACCATTATTAAACCCCTGAAAGCTAACCATTTTGTAAAGCTCCAGACCTTTTAGAAGTTATCTAATCAGGATTTAGATAGGCACTGAGTTCTGAAAATAATGACTTTGCTTATGCCTGATTCCCAACAGTGAATAATTCAGAGCTCTAACCGCCGAATAGGTGCCCCAATGAAGATAGATTTTGAATCTTCCCAGGTCATCTAAACATTCCACATCCCAAGAAAAGACAATGTCCTTTCTGACGCCCTATCCCAGGTTTAAACTTCAAAAATGCAGCAGAGAACTGCCATTGGCCCTGCAAGTTGTGATTGTGACTTTCCAGTGTGAATGAGAGAATGAATGCCACCTCTTTCCTTCTTGCTTTTCTTTCACAAGACCATATCATTTTAAAAAATGAAATAGAATCCATTTTTTTTCTCAGAGGGCAGAAAGACTGTGATGGAACAGAACCTAACACTATGTTTTTATAAAAATATATCCTCATGGCTATTTCTTAATTTTAAATAGGACCTTTCGGCTGAACAAAGACCACTATGATGGCTGACCCTCTGTCTGAGAGTTATTGTTTAAAAGACCCCAGAATAAAAGAAGCCACTTTGTAGTTTTAGAAATGTCACACCTTGTTATTTCTGAGGAGCTATTAACAGATCACCTGGGGACTGCACAGCCCAACTTCAAAGGAAGCTACACAAAGCCATTTGTATTGGATAACCCAGGCTTGGCAGTGGAGTCAGTGTGTCCAGGGAGACAATGAATTCCCAAAAACCAGACCCTCAACAAATAGCACCTCTTTCAACCCATAATGGCTGAGACGTTATCAGCCTGAAACACAGCCAATTTCCAGACATTGGATATTCTTTGTTGAAGATATTGTGGCGAAGTAAGCTCACATGACCTAAGACTCTGGCTTGTTGAACAGGTTAATATTGCCTTCCTAGGCTGCAAGCGCAGTCTGCTGCTTTAATATAAATGATAAGAGCAAAATACTGCGGATGCTGGAAATCTGAAACAAAAACATAAAATGCTGGAAAAACTTGGCAGGTCTAGCAGCACCTGTGGAGAGAGAAACAGAGTTAACGTTTCGAGTCCATATGACCTGAGAAGGGTCCGAGGACCCTTCTGAAGAAGAGTCATACAGACCTGAAATATTAACTCTGTTTCTCTCTCCACAGGTGCTGCTAGACCTGCCGAGTTTTTCCAGCATTTTCTGTTTTTGTTTCTGCTGCTTTAACATCTGACTAGTAGGCCATACAGAAGTATAGAATCAGCTCTGGTCAGGTTGGACACCAGGCCCCATCTACCCTGACTCTGCTGTAAGTTCTGCACCATTGTCTACAAAAAATGATTCATCTTTGTGTGCATATTTCATTTTGTGACATCAACACCACCGGAAAAAAGAGTTTTACAACACCGGTTTTCAGCCTGCCGACCTCCATGAAGGAATTCCTCATGGGACTTTGGTTCTGGACTCTGGACCTCATGTAAACCAATATTGATTTTCTCTGTGATCTCTGTACTGTAAAGCCTTTTTTTTCTCCTCCTCTTTACTCTGTGTGCGGAGGGGGAAGTTGTGGAGTCTTTTTGTGATTTTTGAATGTGTGCAATAAACTAAGCTTCTAAGTTAATCCTACTGCAAGTTTGCTGTGGGGTTATTAGTAGAAATTGGATCGCAGAAAAACTGAGGGGTTGGGAAATATGCCACCACTTATTAAGAAGGAAAAAAACAATTCAAAACACCTTCTGTTTATGGATGGTGGGAAAATGGATTTTTAAAAAAATATTTTTGGGAATGTTGTGTTATCCTGTGAAGAAGGTCGTGTTTGTATGTAAATGATTTCATTAAGCTGGGGAAAGGTTACTGGAAGACAGATTGTCTGGGGGAATGTTTAAAACATGGAAGGATAGAGGCATTAGGTTTGCGCATTTGTAATAAGATACTATGTGGGATTGAGGTACAAGTGAATAGTTTGGATCTAACATTTGCATTTTTAGATAAGTTGAGAGTTCATTTGAAAGGGAAGTCAGGGATGCCAAGAAACATGTTTGCATCTTGCAGGAGTTCCATAGGTAAATAGAAGAGGGTATATTATATTTTATTGACCCAAAAGCAGAGACAAAATAGAAACATGTAAGATTTTATATTTGGAAGGGATTGAGTATCAAAGAGGTGTGAGAACAATGGAACCTGAGATGAAAGGAGGAAAAGAGTATTTTAGAATTACTGTGGAAAGCTTAAGGTAGCTGTTGGTTGTTAGCTGTAGCTGTGGGCCATTGGTTATGTGAGGAAGGTCTCCTGGAAACAGCTCTAGGCTGAGGATAAGTTGTAATTTGAATCAGCCATCCAGTCAAGCCAGTAAAGTCTTGGGCTGAAAAAAGCAGTCTTGTTCTGAAGTTTTGGATTTGCACAGTAGAATGGGAGGGAGTTTAAGAGGTTATGTGGTATACCTGTATTAAAGCTACAGCAGTTTTCCTTGGATAATATTACTAGATTTTATAGTTAAATATCTATCAGGGAGTGTTGCCTGGAAGGTGTTTACTTGAGGGTCTGATCAAGTTGAGTGTCTTTTTGGGGAAATGTTTTGTAAGACTAATTTTAACTGCGTAACTGTAATCTTGTGTGCTTAAGTTTTCTTTTATTCTTGTTCATAAAACTTTTACTTTTCATTTTTAGAATCCCAAAGGTTTTACTGGACTTCTTGCTGCTAAGATTAGTATGTTTTCTTCTCATTTTCAGAATACAAAAAAAGGATATGGCTTGTAAATCAAGCTTCCCTCTTGGATTTGGTTGTGCAGCAGTTAACATCTGCTGTGGTCATAACAATGGGTGTTGAGAGGAAAAATCAGTGCTGTTTGAACTGATGCCCCTTTTGTCCATAATATTTATCTTTTAGTTTTCTTTGTCTCATACCGCTTTAGATGTCCCTGATTGTCTTTTGTTGACAAGTAGAATTCTTGCCCTTTAGAGGTATAAATTGGCTTCATATCACATTCTGTATTTTTTGAACACCTCCCACTGTTCTCCTGTGTTTAACTCAATCTATATGAATGTTAAAAATCCCCTATTAAAACCATTGCTACGTGCATGTCTAATCTCAGCATTAATTCCAGCTACCATTTCAGAGCTACTACCAGGGAACCTATATACAATTCTCACTGCAGTCTTAAATTGTTTTGTGGTTCTTAATGCTACCTGTGAAGTGCACCTCCCCTTTAAAAGGTGCAGGCTAGCTTTAAGAAACACTGCACATTCATGATGCTGGTCCCCTGATAATATGAACAGCACAGTTAATGCTGGCTGGACTCAGAGATCATTCATAAAGTTGATGTGCTGCCTGCATTGCAATCAATGGATGGGGGTTAATCGTGCATCGTATTATCTGTGCCCGTTTTTGGGGACTAGACAATTTCGCCACTCCACCATGTTTAAAGGTCAATTAGGTTAGATTTCATTTGAATGCATATACTAAATATATACAATGAAACTCCTTAAATAGTACATAAATATTGTTAAAATATGAAAAGGAAGTTTATTTCAAGTTTCTATCTATAATAAAAATTAAAAATAAATCATATGTTACAAAAATACAGCACAAATTATGCATCATAAATATAACAATTGAGAAGAGTCTGAAAATTCCATAAATATCACCCTCTCACTATAAATCACAAGGCACAGTTGATTATAAAACATTATAAAACATTTAGGAAATGTTGTTCAAAAGATGCAACTTAACTTCTTAACCCAATTTTCTCATTGCAAATCTCCCAAAATACCAATACACAGTCTTCCACACTACCAAAGTCTCTTTACCACCTACAAGGCATAACAAGGAATGTGAAGGGATACTCTCCATTTGACTGGATGCAGCTCCAACAGCACTCAAGAAGTTTAATAGTGAGACGTAGCAGTTGGCTCGATCAGTATCCTATCCACCACCTTATACATTCCTCCATAGCCAGCACATTGTGGCTTGAGTATGTGCTGTCTACAAGATGCACTGCAGAAATTCACCCAGGCTTCTTTGCAGCACATCCCAAACCCATGACCTCCACTAACAAGCAGGGCAAGGACAGCATGGATACACCACCACCTCCATGTTCTCCTTCAAGTCTAATACTTTGGGACAGGTATGGTTTCTTCACTGCCACTAGATCAAAATCTTAGAATTTCCTGCCTAACAGCATTGAAACAGCACATTCACCACAGTTAGTAACATCGTGCAGCGGAAGAAGGCAACACACCACCATCTCAAGGGAAATTAGGGATGAGCAATAACTTCTGGTCCTGCCAGTGATGCATGTATCCCAAGAATGATTCAAAGAAACACTATGCACACCACTTCCAAAACATAGAAAAGAATGTCACCAAGCACAGAAATGAGAAAGGTAGCAAGTACTTTATATCAAACTATTTACCCTTGAATGATAAGCACATAATCTATTTTCTCTCCAGCACATTTCTAAATCTTGCACATGTCCATTTTGGTTACCACTGTGAGGTGTTAAATACCCATCTAGTATGGCATCACAATTTAATATTTTACAGTCCCCATGCAGGGAGCTATCTGGTGTCCACGCTCTGTGTGGCTCACGTGGGAACAGGTATATGTCCTGCTGCACTGTAACACTGCATGTTACTTTGCATGACATTTCCTGGTGACAAGTATTCAAATCAAATGCATGAAGTTCCAAATCTGATGCTACTTTTCCAAATAATATTCCTAAACCAGAATTTTTCCCTAGTCGGGCAGGCTCGGTGGGACCGGGCTGGGGTGGTCGGGAAGCCAACTGCTACCTGCGATCGGCTCCGCACCGCTATTTCACGTGGGTGGGCCAATTAAAGCCTGCCCTGCATGGATCGCAAGCAGCAGTGCTGAGCGCTGCCTGTGTGGGTGGGGGGAGGAGGGAGAGTGGGCCTGGTAAAAAATGTAAAGGCCGCTTGGCCTTTTCGCTTGCTCGCCAACCATTAGGTTCGATGGGTAGCGTAAATTTCAAGTTAATTAGCTCGTTAATGGCCTTAATAGGCCTTTCAATTATTGGGCGCGCAGCTGACTATTACATATTATGCTTGTGCATGTCAGTCGCGAGCCCGCACACCAAACAGAAAGTTCTGGCCCTAGTCTGTAGGATTCGTGTCAGATTGCAGTTTATGAACTAAACTTTAGAATCTTTTCAAAGGTGCATGTAGCGACAATAGTATTCCTGGCCAGCATGGAGATTATTGGGTAATTCCCTGACCAATCACACTTGGAGACTACACAGTTGTGTATGTAACTGGGATCGATTTTTACGTATTTAATTTGAATGCTGTAATTATCCTGCACTGACTGCACTTCACTAGAGAAATAATCATACTTTTTTCGGTGACTCTGGGAGAATCTTCACCCACAAGTTATGTTTGTGTAGTTTGAGCTTCTCTATTTAAATAATTCTGCTTTTGGTGACACCACAAGTCCTGGCCAGAATGGACATGATTGGCTGACACAAAGCGTCAATACTTTCTCTGATTTTGGAACTAGTTTCCAAGCAATTTCAGATTTGTGCAACAAAATATACAACAATCTGCTTCTGAAGGTGGGAAAGACACACCTTGCGCACACTCTGGTAAAAGGCAACAGGATTTGGTAATTGTACAATACGGCTCAAACTTTCAGATGTTGGATGCATATCTGCTATATGTTCATAATCAGCATTTTCTGCTTTTATTTCAAAACTTGTTTCTGGAACCAACAAGGTTGTTGCGTAGAATTAAAATGATCAACAATTACAGTTCTAGAGGTGGAGAAAAAATTACTTGTTTGTTGAGGGCTAAAGGAGCAGGATTTTACCCACGACCAAATAGTACATCACAACTTTGGTTGGTTGAAAAATCCAGTGCCCAAAGCTGGATAGGTATTGAGCACAAGAATGGAAGTGCAAGGATTGATACAATGACCTATGAGGTTCCAGCCACAACACTTCTGTCATAGCCTTTAGACACCAACCTGTGCAGAACTCAATGGTGATATAGCTGGTGCTATACATACTACAGAGCTGCTTCATTTCAAAGTGACGGTGCAATATTGTGTCAAAGTGCAGTCCTGGAGAATCTACCCCTTTTACATCACAAGGGGCAGTTTCCAGAACAGAGGCAGGAATTGAAAAGAAAATTATTAAATGAGTGAAGCAAAAGCAAAATATTGCAATTGCTGGAAATCTGAAGGAGAGAGAAAATGTTGGAAATACTCTGCAGGTCAGGTAGCATCTATGGACAGAATACCAGAGTTAACGTTTCAGGTTGAAGACCTTTCATCAAACCTTTTGTGAGATCCAATGAAAGATCACTGACCTCAAGTGTCAGACTGAATTATTCCAGCCCTGTGGAGATGAGTTTGAAGGTGGGGGACCGCAAATGTAGCAGGAATCCCCGTCAGGGCAGCTCCTGATTCTGTTCTGCTTTGCACTCGACTTTCTGGGGTCAAGCTGCCAGGTGAATTGGTACCCTGCTTCTTGGAGGTGAGCAGGCAATTTTGGCCCCATTCACAGGCCATTTTACTGCAGTGTTACAACTCCCCCACAACCACCCAGCAACAGGCCGCCTTCTGAGTTGGAAGCAACCCTCTTGGCTGGCAATGGGTGGCTGAATTAGTTGGCAGCATTAAGGGGCTGCAACGCTCACAGGGGTCCAGGAGCAGCTGAAGGCACTGTCTGGTGGGATTAACGCTCCATCCTGAAGTCCCTCATAGTACTTTGACATCTTTTTCACTATTGAAGTGGGAAACCTTCGTGAGCACCTCCATTTTTAGGCGCCCCCAGGTCTCGCTCTTCTCCAGTGGTGCTCAGCTGTTCTGTTGAGGCTGTCATCTGGACCATTGCTGCAGGCCCAACTATTGGGCCTCCCACCATCCTTAATTAAATGGTGAATATGGAGGCAGCTAATTAGGAGGTTGCCTCACGTATAGTTACTCCAGCAAGCAGGCTGAGGGCATGTGGAGGCTCTGGACCTGCATATGGTCACAAAATTGGGGTCCCAGCCCCCTTGGGAAAACTTAGCCTGTTTTGAGACTCAAATTCTCACTGCACAGAAGTTGCTTTACCTGATTATTTCCAGAATTTTCTCTTTTTATGAAATCCAATAATCTGTTTTATTTATTTTATGCAAAAATAAGATTAAGCTTTTGTTAACTATTTACCCACTCCATACACCATGATTTCTGCAGTCCTATAAAACTACAAGCTCCCTCATCACTCCCTTGACTCCCCAACCACCTCCATAAATGTTCAGAATGATTGACAGAACCCTGGGGTAGAACAACCCGCCTTTAGAAGTTGGAGTCTTGACATTTCGGTGGCCATGATGGTGAAGCAACAATGACATTGTCAGAATCGTCCGATTCCACTTCTTGTGATGTCTGAGGCAGGTATCGGCTGGACCTCGCTGGAAGTGAAGAAAACCATATGCATTGTTGGATGCCAAAGCCGTTATTTAATCACTGTAAGCGTTAGGATATTCTCCTTTTCCCTGAAATTGTGGGCCTATGGAATAAATTGGTGGCTAATGAAGTGGGTTCTGACTCTCATATGACAAGAGGGTGCCGGACTGGTTCCTGACTGGGGCAGCAATAATTTCATATAGAAGTAGGTATCCTTATCAAAGACACAGGGTCCATGTGATCTCTTGGACTTGTTTCAATTGGCTGAGCAGGTCAGAGAGAAATTTTCCAGAGACAAGTTTTTTTAAAAAAAATCGACCCTGGAGTTTTCCTTCCTTTGTTTTGCCTCTCCTCTGAGACTACAGAGCTGCAGAGAATGGGTGAAAACATAGGAACAGAGGGAGGTGGAAACAGGAGGAGGCCATTTAGCCCCTCAACTCTGTTCTGCCATTCAACACGATCACGGCTAAACTGCAATCTAACTCCATATACCAGCCTTTTCCCAAATCCCTTAATATGGTGAACAAAAGTCTATCAATTTCATTTTTAAAATAAAAATTGACTGAACATCAATTGTTGCTTACTGAAGGGATTTCCAAACTTCTCCCATGCTTTGCATGAAAAAGTGTTTGCTAATTTCACTCCCGAAAAGACTGGCTGTAAGTTTTAGACTATGCCCCCTTGTCCTCGATTCTATAACCAGCAGAAATAGTTTCTCACAATTTATCCCATCTCTTCCCTTACTATCTTGAATACTTCAATCAAATCACTATTTACTTAAAAAATCCAGGGAATACAACCCTAATTTGTTTATTCTCTCCTCGTAGTTTAACCCTTGGAGTCCAAATGTCATTTTAGTAAATGTATGCTGTATTCTTGCCAACGCCAAAAATATCCTTCATAAAGTATGGTGGCAAAAAATGCTTGCAGTACTCCATGGTGTGTCCTAACCAGGACTTTGTATAGCTGAAGCATGAATTCTATCCCTCTGTATTTGATTCCACTATATATAAAGGCCAGAATTCTATTAGACTTTTTGGGTATTTTCTGTCTCTGTTCAGGACATTTTAATGATCTGTGCACATGGACCCTAAATTTTCTTTGGACATCACCATTTAGAAAGCACCCTATTCTATACTTTTAGGTTCAAAGTGGATAACCTCACATTTTCCTACATTGAAATCCATTTGTCACAGTTTTGTCCAGTCACTTAATCTATCAATATCTCTTTGTAATGTCATGCTTCCCTCATGCTTACAACTTCACCTATCTTTCTGTCATCAGCAAATTTAGATATGTGACTTTCAATCCCATCGTTCAAGCCATTAATGATTACAATTAATAGTTGAGGCTCTAACACAGGCACCACTTGTTACATCCTGCCAATTAGAATACCAGCCCATGATTCCTACCCTCTGTTTCCTATCATTTCGACAATTTCCTAACCAGGTCAATAAATTGCCTTCAATTCCATTAGCTTCAGCGAAAAGTCTCTAATGGAGGATTTTATCAAATATCTTCTGGAAGGTCCATATAAATAACATCTACAGCCATTCCTCAGTTCCCTACTTTAGTCACATCCTCAAAATATTTAATCAGATTCGTCAGGCATGACCTGCCATTTAAAAATCCATGCTGGCTCTCTCTGATCAGCTGAAAATATTCAAGATGATCAGACACCCTATCCTTAATTATAGATGCTAGAAATTTTCCAACAGATGTTAAGCAAACTGGCCTATAATTCCCTAGTTTTCTTCTGTCACCTTCCTTAAATAGCATAGTGGAATGCGTAATTTTCCAATCTAAAGGAATGGTTCCCGAATTGACAGAGCTCTGGAAGATTATAATTAGGGCATCCAAAATGTTCTCATTTATTTCTTTAAAATATTGAGATAGAAACCATCTGATCAAACCATCACAGACTTGTGGGAATAGTTAGAGCTCATGGAATATAAGGGACAGTAGTAACATGGATATGAAATTGGCCGAGCGACATGAAACAGAAAGTAGTGTTGGATGATTGGTTTTAAGTCTGGAGAAAAAAAAAATATCGTGGAGTTCCCCAGGGGTTGGTGTTAGGACCCCAGCTCTTCATGATATATATTAATGATCTAGTCTTTGGTGTTAATGGCACAATTTCAAAATTTGCAGATAACATGAAATTTGGAAGTATTATGAACTGTGAGGATGATAGTGTTCAAACTTCAAAAGGACATGACAGGTTGGTGGAATGGGTGGACACATGGCAGATAAAATTTAATGCAGAGAAGAGTGAAGTGATTCATTTCGGTTGGAAGGGATTCATGTGGGTTGAATACGGGGTATAATTCTAAATGGGGTGCATGAGCAGAGGAACCTGGAAGGTGCACAAAAATCAATCACAAAAAGTTAGTATGCAGGTACAAGAAGTGATTAGGAAGGCAGATGGAATGCTTTTATTTATTGCAAGAGGAAGTTTTCTTATAATTGTACAGGGTATTGGTGAGACAACGTCTGGAGTACTGTGTACAGTTTTGGTTTCCTTTCTTGAGAAAGGATATAATCGCGTTAGAAGCTGTTCAGAGTAGGTTCACTCAGCTGATTCCTGGGATGAAAGGGTTATCTCATGAGGAAGGGTTAGGAATAAAAATAAATAAAAATATAAATAAAAGGTTAAAAAACAAACCAACTGAACAGGGTGGGCCTATATCCATTCCAATTTAGAATAATGAAATGTGATCTTCACTGAGGAGATGTTTCCCCTTGTGGGAGAGGTCTGTGGGAGTGAAGAACTAGGGGCCACAGTTTAAAAATAAGGCAGCTCTCATTTAAAGGAGAAAGTTCTTCTCTCAAAGGGTCATTGGTCTGTTGAATTCTCTTCCCCAGAGAGCAGTGGAGGTAGGATTATTGAATATTTTTAAGGCTGAGTTAAGTTAGATTCTTGATTGACAAAGGAATCAACGGATATAGATGGTAGACAGTGAAGTGGAGTTGAGGCCACAATCAGATCAGCCATGGTCGTATTGAATAGCAGAACAGGCTCGAGGGGCCAAATGGCCTACTTCTGTTCCTCTTTTGTATGCCCGTATGTTAGTATGCACAAATCACTGAAGGTAGTAGGAAAGGTTGTGAGAGTGGTTAATAATATTTATAGGAGTCTGGGCTTTATAAATAGGAGCATGAAATCAAAAGCAAGGAAGTTGTGATAAACCTATACAAAACACTGGCTCAGCCTCAACTGGAATATTGCATCCAGTTCTGTGCACCACACTTCAGGAACAATATGAAGGCATTGGAGAGGGTGCAGAAAAGATTCACAAGAATAGTTCCAGGGATGAGAGACTTCAGTTATGTACATAGATTGGAGAAGCTGAGATTGTTCTCTTTGGAGATGAGAAGGTTGAGGGGAGATTTGATAGAGGTATTCAAAATAACCAGAGTTCTGGATAGAGTAGAGAGAGAAACTATTCCCATTGGCGGAAGGAATGAGAACCTGAGGCAAGAACCAGAGGGCACAGATTTAAGGTAATTGGCGAAAGAAACAACAGCAACAGGAGGAAAACCTTTATTCTGCAGTCAGTGGTTTGAATCTAGAATACACTGCTTGAGAGTATGGTAGAGGTAGATTCAACAATGGTATTCAAACGGGAATTGGATCATTATCTGAAAGGAAAAAAATCTGCAGGGCTATGGGGAAAAGGTGAGGGGAGTGGCACTAGATGAATTGCTCTTGCAAAGAGGCAGCAAGGACATGACAGGCCGAATGGCCTCTTCTATGCTGTAGCTATGCTACAATTCTAAGGTCCTGGGGATTTATCACTCTGTAGAATCATTAATTTATCCACTGTTGTTACCTTGCTTCCATTAATTTTGTTGAGTCCCTGATTTGGTAATATTGGTAGTTTATTTGAAATGTCTGGCATGCTGACCTCTTCCTCTACGGTGAATACTGGCAGAAAGTACTAATTCAGCATGTATGCCATTTCCTTATTTTCACTGACAATATCAACATTACTAGTTTTGAGGGGCTCAAATTGCTTCTGACCACCCTCTTTTTATGATATGAAATGTAAAAATTACTGTGTTGATTTTGATATCCCTTGCAAGTTTCTTTTCATACTCCCTTTTTGTAGTTCTTACTATATGCTTTGTCACCCTTTGCTGTGTTTTGTACCTTTCCCATTCACCAGGATCTGTGCTATCTTTTGCATTTTTATATGCTTTTTACTTTTAGTTTTATGTTGTCTCTTACCTCTTTATCAGTCCATGACTGTCTTTTTTGGCAAGAACTCTTTCCCTTTAGGTATAAACTGGTTCTATACCATTTTACATTATTTTTGAACACCTCCCACAAATCTTCTGTTGTTTTACCCACTAAACTATTACCAAATTTGCCCAGTCTACAATGAACACTCACTGTGAGAGAGCTGTCATGACGTTCTGGCCATCATGGTAAAGGGACAGGCTTAGTGGACCAGCTGGTCTTTTCCTGCTTGTCAATTTCTTATGTTCATATTTGTTAATTTATTACTGACTTCATATGACTTCACTACCAGTTGTACTTCTATTGTTTTAGGTGGTATTTCAAATGAGTCGGACAAGGATTGCCTCCCTCTGATCTCTGTGTCCCAAAACCCAACTGATCAATGCCATCATGTGGTTGTTGGCGGTGGGGGGGTGAAGGGGCTGGTGATGGGGGGTGGGGGAAGCAAATATCTCAATCTGATTTTGTCACTCACACTGTATGAAAGGGCCTGTTGATATGGGACTTATCCTGGGAGCAGGTGAGCAAATGAGGTACTTGTGTTGGATTACTTCTGTGTTTTTTCCAATCACCGAACAATCAAGGACTCTCAACGTCTGTGCCGCAACCACGGCAGTGATCCTAGCCAGTGACCTGTTCCACTTGGTATGTCTAATGTCGGTAACAGAAACATCTGAGACCCTGTGAGATTCCTCACAGATGTCTTTAACATCCCTAGGGCAAGTCAGGTTTAGTAATTCCTTGACTTATATCTGTGCAAGATGTTTAGTAACTTCTTTACCAAGTCCCTTGCTTCCTTTACCAACGGACACCTAGTGCCCATGGAACCAAAGGCTAGTATAGGATCAGCTTCTTTGGGAGGAAGGAAGGCAAAAATTGGAGAAATGAAGGAAAAGGACACTGTTTATAAAGGAATTGTCAATAAAAATACCTGTGACCCAATTGCAGGAATACTTACACGATGAAGGTCTATTTGGTGATATCTTGAGCTTCTTTAAAGGTTCTGCCTCTTCTTGGTCTTCAATCTCGAATATATCCTCTTCTATTTCATCACTATATTCATCATCTTTAAGGTATTGTGTAACAAGAATACATAGAATTTTAGGTACGGGGCAGACCATTTGAACCTAATGGTTTGTACAGGTGTTTATGCTCAACGTGAGTTTCTTCCCATCATCTAACCCTATTAGCATATTCTTCTATTCCTTTCTCCCTCATGTACTTAACTAGTTTCTTCTTAAATCTATGCTATTTGCCTCAACTACTCTTCGTGCAAACGAGATCCACATTCTCCGGATAAAGCAGTTCCTCCTGAATTTCTTCTTGGATATATTTGAGTCAGAGTCATTACAGCCCAGAAAGAAGCCATTGGCTCATTGAATCCATGCCAGCTCTATATAGACCAATCCAGTTAGTCTCATTCCCTGCTCTACTCCTGTAGCCCTACAAGTTTATTTCCCTCAAATGCCCATCCAATTTCCTTTTGAAATCATTGATTGTCTCTGCTTCTGCCACCCTTGTAGGTAACAGGTTCCAGGTCATTACCAGTCACTTATACAATTTCTCCATATCTCTTGCCCAAAACCATAACTCTGTGTTCTCTAGTCTTCGTACACGTAGCTAATAGAAACAGCTTTTCTTTGTCTAGTTTATCTAAACCTGTCATAACCTTGTACACCTCTATCAAATCTCCCCTCAATCTCCTTTGCTCCAAGGAGAACAACACCAGTTTCTCCAATCTAATCTTGCATCTAAAATCCCTTATCCCTGGAACCATTCTGATAAATCTCCTCTGCACCCTTAAGGGCCCTCACATCCTTCCTAAAGTGTGGTGACAAGAATTGGATCCAATATTCTAGTTGTGTCCTAACCAAAGCTTTACACAGGTTCAGCATAACTTTAGTTCCAAAGAAAAGTCATATTGGACTTGAAATGTTAACTCTTGTTTCTCTCTCCACAGATGCTCCCTGTTGAGTTTTCCTGGCACTTCCTTTTATTTCAGATCTCCAGCATCCGCAGTATTTTGCTTTTATTCAGTATTACTTCTCTGCTTTTGTACTCAATACCTCTATTTATGAAGCCCAAGAGTCCTATGCTTTGCTAATTATTCTCTCAATATGTCCTGCTACCTTCAAAGGTCTATGCACAATAATCCCCAGGTTCCTCTGCCCCTGCAAACTCTTTAAAACTGTGCCATTAACTCTATATTGCCTCTTCCAATTCTTTCTGCCAAACTGCATCATCTCACTCTTCTCTGCATCAAATCTGCCATTGTCTACACTTTCTGTTAGCCTATCCATGTCCTATTGCAGTTAACTGATATCATCCTCTGTTTTCCACACCTTCAAGTATACCATTGGCAAATTTTGTATTCACTTTGTATTCCAATGTCCAAGTCATTTATATATATCAAAAAAAAGTGATCCTAGCATTGATCCATGGGGAACGCAGATGTCTACCATTCTCCAATCTGAAAAACAACCATTTACCATGACTTGCAGTTTTGTCTTTTAGCCAATATTTTTTATCCAAGCTGTCACTGACCCTCCTATTTCATAGATCTCAATTTTGTTAACCAGCCATTTATGTAATACTTTGTCAAACATTTTCTTAAAATTTATATAGACACCATCCATTGCATTTCCTCCATCATCCTTCTTAGTTACTTCATCAAAAAATCCGATTAGTCAAGCACGACCTGCCTCTACAAATCTGTGTTGGCTTTCCTCAATTAACTCAAACCTCTCCAAGTGTCTGTTGATTGTTTTCCATAATTATTTTTCTAAAACCTTACCCAGCAATGATGTTAAACATTTCTGTAGTTATTAGGAATGTCCTTATTCAAGACAGAGTGCAAGGGTATCACATTTGCCACTCTCTAATCCTCTGGTACCTCCCTCGTACCTAAGGAAGATTGGAAGATCATCTCCACTCCCACTTCCTTTAGCAATCTGGGATACAAACCATTTAGAGCAGGTGACTTATCCACTTTAACCACAACCAGCCTTTCCAGTACATCCTGTCTATCAATTTTCACCCTGTGCATTCCTCTCCAATCAACATTTCTACCAATATTTTGTCAGCATCTTCTTCCTTGGTAAACACTGATACTAAAGTATTCATTCAGTATTCTAGCCTTGCCCTGTGCCTCAAATCATAGATCACCATTTGTTCCTAATATACCCGAATACACCTCATAGAATATGCTTTCTATTTACATGCCTGAAGAAGATTTTTGGGTTCCCTTTTATGTTAACTGCCATTCTGTTCTCATATTCTTTCTCTGCCAGTCTTATTTTCCTCTTCACATCCCCTCTGAACTTATTGTATTTGGCCTTGTTCTTGGTTGAAGAATTCAACTAACTTGCATCCTCATTTTTTGTTTCATCATATTCTCTATCTTCCTCATCTTCCAAGGAACCCTGGCTTTGGTTCATTTACCTCTCACCCTTGTTGGAATGTCTCATACTTATGGCCCCTAGATTTTATCTCCCTCACTAGTTTAAACACTTTCTCTATGTTTACCCTATCAAGCCCTATTACAATCTTACCTCTTAACAGCTTTCACTTTTTTTTTTAGAGAAAAAAGCTTCAGCTGTTCAATCTTTGCTGATAGATATAACCTCTCCATTCTGGTATCATCTTTGTAATGCACATGGTAATTTAAGCTATGAATCAAAATAGTATGATGTGCGAGCTACCAGGACTACACATAATGGCCTAGAGTTTGGAGGGAAGATAGATTTAATCAACTTTGGATCTGCTCAGCAGGTGAGACAGCATCTGTGGAGAGAATGTTCTGATAATGGGTCATCAACCTGAAACGTGAACTGTTTCTGTCTTCACAGATGCTACTAGACTTGCTGAGTATTTCCAGCATTTTCTGTTTTTATTTCAGATTTCCAGCATCTGCAGTATTTTACTTTTCAATTAACTTTGCTGGGCTACACTGAGTTCTCTCCAGTTCTAATGTTGAATGGAGTTATCTGGCTTCCAACTGCAAGGAATGGGTGGCGGGTGAGGAATTGTTAATTTTGGTCAGGATCACAGAATTGTGACAGTGCAGAAGGAGGCCATTCAGTCCGTCGTGTCTGCACTGGCTCTCCGAATAAGCAAGTCACTTAGTGTTATTCTCTCACTTTCTCCCCGTAACCTGCCTGATGGAAGCTTAACAAAGGGAAGAATTTTACCCCCTGTCAGGGGGCACGTGCAGGAGCGGGCGCATGCAGGTGCGCCTCCAAGGGGTGTGCTGCCATTTTATGCCATCGTGACATCCGCCAGGAAGCGCTATACGCTCCCTGTGCAGGCGGGGAGGGCGGGGTGGGGGGATTCCCTCAGCCAGGAGTGCTCTCTTTCGCGCATGTGTGTGAAAGAGCGCACTCATCTCCCTGAGGCTAAGTGCTGCCTCAGGGAGATCGGCGCCAAATTCAAAAATGGTCAATGCACAATACTAAAATTTCCCTGATATGTCCCCTCATGTGACACTGTCACATGAGTTGGGACATGTCCATCATTTTCATTCAAACTTTTACTAAATTTTAAAAAACCTACATGAAACCTCATCCTGCCTGTGGATGGGGTTTCATGCTTTTTCTGAAGCCCGCCAGGGCTCCCGACCTACCCGCCAACCTTAAGATTGGATGGGCAGGTCCATTAACTAGTTCAATTAGTTTTTAAATGGCTTCAATTGGCCGTTGACAGGTTGGTGGGCACACAGACGATTCGGCTGCGCCCCTGCTGACCTGAAATTGAAATGAAGCAGGGTGACTTCAGGAGTTCCGCCCAACATCATTCCGCATCATTTTACACATTGGCAAGTGGGCCCTGCTCCCCGGTTGCCGACCCCAATATCCTCGCCATAGATTTTAATAGGAGAAAAGAAGTGGAAATGAAGAAACTGCAGCTTAGTTGGTCACACACTCACTTTGGGAGTTAAGAGGGTTGTACGGTCAAACTGCTACATTCCTGGGCATATAATCTGCACTTCAGTGCAGCAATGAAGAAGCATCACACTGTTCAAGATGATGTCTTTTGGAGATGTTATTCTGTCTCGCTCTGTTCAGGTGGATGTAAAAGATCTGTAGTACCACTTGTAGTACCAAGACAATCAGGGAGTTCTGCTGAAGTTTTAGCTAACATTCTTGCCTTAACCAAGAACATTTATTTGCTCTTTGTAGGACCATGCTATGTGCAGAATGGCTGCTGAGTTTGCCTACATAACAGCAATGGCTGCAGTTCAAAAGAAATCCATCGGTTGTAAAGTATCTTGGGATATACTGAGAATGTGAAAGGTGCTCTGTAAATGCAAGTTTTTTATTTTACATATCCTCAGGTGAGTGGGAATGAAACTTGTTCTCATTAACCTTTTGATAAGGCACTACTTGTTTGAAGGCTCTCATTTTCTTCAATACTTGAGAGCCCTGATAAAAATCCTACCCCAAATTAAATGTAAGAAATTAAATAGGACATAAAAACATAAGAAATAGAAGCATGAGTACGCCATAAGGTCCCTGAAGCCTGCTCTGTCACTCAAAAGGATCATGGCTGATTTTCTACCTCAACTCTATTTTCCTGCCCTGTCCCCATATCCCTTGATTTCCTTAGCCCTTGAAAACAATCCTTCTGCAAAGAAAAGGAATAGACAGGTATTTATTTTAGCTGGTACAACCAGGACCTCCAAATCCTGTAGCCAGTGTGAATAATGCAGTTGGATGTGATTAGTTTATGAATATCCACAAGTGTAGGGTAGGCACAAGCTGGTGAGGAGCTTTACTATGTCACAATAAATCCAGCTAATTTTGGTGGAAGAATGGTTGCTAGTCTATAAGTTAGGAGATTTCTATACCTACCAGAGTACCTTGACCGTCGCTGGACATTGCTGGATTTCCTCACTGTAATTGTGGTCTCTTTTGTGTCTCTAGCAGATGTGCCTTTTCTTTGCTCAGCACTATGAGTGATAAACAGATAAAACCTAAGCAAATGGCAACTTTGCTTTAGACTTTCCAAATAAAGAAAACAACAAATAACAATGCTGGAAATGCACAGAAGTTTCATCAACATCTAAAAGACAGAAAGAGGTTTCAGTACCTCGGTTATTTGAATCCTGGTACTGAAGGTCAAAGTGCATTAGTTGACATATAAAAAAGGGGACAGATTCATATCGCCCCCCCCCCCCCTCCAAATAATTATGGATAAGGAAGGACATTTAGCCTGTCTTGGTTTATGGAAATTAGAAAGTCTGAAGTCCAACCATCGCAGCATGCAATTATTTCTTAAATCATATCTGTGTTTTCACTCTGAAATCCTTGACAAGTGTTGATCACTCAGTGCTAGTTAAGACTTCCAGATATCACTCCTAAGTTTACTAGTTTGAACATTTGTCCATTTTCTCTACTCAATTTTGTATAAAATAATTTTTCCATATAATTATCTTGTGTACCTCTAAAAGTTCACCATTCAATGACCCATTTCAAGGCTGAAAAGTACAAATGTCTCCACTCTTCCCTCATATCTCAGATCTTTGATACAAAGGATCAGCGTCATGGCTCTTCTGTGCACCATCTCCAGTACACGATTGTCTTTGCTGTCTCAGTGGCCTGAACTTGACTCAATGTGAGGTCAAAAAAATGGCATGGTTTGACTGCTTATTCTTAATTTAGCCTATTGTTTGGCTAGATAACTCAGTGGGCATGTTTAGTCATGAGTCTCTTTTTCTCACCTTCACCAGTACCATTTTGCCTTCTTATAAATTTGCCAGCATTAAATTTCTTTTGCCATTGCTCTGCTCCGTTCTCTAGTTTGTTCTGCAATCTCTGAGTTGCCTTTTCCAATTCCATCGCTCCTCCTAGTTTGGAATTGTGCAGATTTGACAATGTCTGTTGTGTCTGTGTTCAAATCATTGATGGAAGTTTTGAAAGCTCAGCTGCAATCCCTGAAACACTTTGCTCAGTCCTTTCCAAACCCCAAAATAATCCTTTAATAAGCATTCTTGTTTTCTACCCTTCAGCCAGGTTCTTGTTCATTCCCACGATTTATCTTGAATCTTCACAGGTAATAGTTTAACCAAAAGTTTTCCCGTGTTCAACTTTGTCAAATGCCTTTTGGAAATCAAAGGACGAGGCATCCATGTCCTGGAGCTTGGAACCTTTCCCTCTCAAATGCATGCTGACTGCTGTTTACTATGTCATTATTGGACAAATCATCAAGTTCATTCCTGATAAAAATTCCATTGTTTTACACAGAATTGAAGGAGTTCTTGACATGCTCACAATGCTACCCTATTTCCAATCTTCTGGTATCTCCCCAGTTTCCAGTGACTCCCTTACTATGATTGTCAATGCTTCATAAATCTCCTCCCTAGTCCCTCTTACTTCTCTTGAAATAAATATCATTTGTACCTGGAGATTTGTATGTTTCAGGACAGAACAGTTCTGAAGCAGGCCTCCACCTGACCTGTCTTTCTCTTTCAGCCACTCCCCCTATATTCCCAAGTATAAACAAAATGTAAATCTGTCATCGGATTGGTGCAAGCTGAACAAAGGAAACCTGTTCCACGTGGCTTCACATCTCCACAATCAGACCTCTGTATTGGGCAACAGAGTTCAGTGGACCTGTAAGTAGAGATTTTCCTCTAGACCAGTGTCTGCACTACAAGGCTGGGTCCGAGAAATATGAAAAATATCTGGCAGGTTCCTTTCCACGTGTCCACACCAATCTTCCAATCTGGGAAAATCTTCATTAAAGAGACTGACAGCTGACAAAGCATGGCAATGTGAATGCACAGTGCACAGAGACTGTTCTGCTGATAATATAATGGGCCTATTTTTGCAAACCCTAGTTCTTACCTATCTCTGAGGTGTTGCATTCGAGTCAGATGAGCCCTGAAGGAGGACTGGATAAAAGAGACAGCCTCATCCCTCTCATCCTCTGCCAGAAGTTGGTTCTGAATGTTGTTGCTGTGGGAAACTTGAGGATTCTGAAATAAATTATTATCTGTATAAAAACACGTGTAAAATACGCAACACTATTTACAATTACATACAATTTACAGCACAGAAACAGCCCAGCACGTCTATGTTCACATTTATGGTCCACACAAATCTCCTCCCACTGTACTTCAATAACTGAATAACCTTCTTTCTCATGCACTTATCTAGCTTCCCCTTAAATTCAGCTATGATATTTGTCTTAGCTAATCATTGTAGTGGCAAGTTCCACACTCTTGCAACTCTTGTAACTTTCTCCTGAATTCTCTATTGGATTAATTTAATGACTACCGTACTTATTGCCACTTATTTTGGCACACTATGTCTAATCCTAAAGCCAGGGCTGTCAAGTAGGAAATTAATCCATTTTAATCCAAAAACAACACCTAATCCAATATGCAAGCCTCAGATAAAGGCAAAATACTGCCAATGCTGGAAATCTGAAACAAAAACAAAAAGTGCTGGAAAAACTCAGCAGTTCTGACAGCATCTGTGGGGAGAAAGACAAAGTTAACATTTCGAGTCTGTATGACTTCTTCTGAACTAAAGAGAAGTAAAAATATGGTGAAATATATACTGTTTAAGGGGGGTGGGACAGGTGAAGCAGGATAGAAGGCCAGTGATAGGCGGAGGCAAAGGAGAGATTGCAAAAGATGCCATAAACAAAAGGTCGAAGAGGTGTTGATGGTGGTGATACTGGTTAAAGGAGGTGCCAACTTTGGTTTCTTAGTAGCACCCTTGACTGAGTCGGAAGGTAGTGGGTTCAAGCCTGCTCAGGATTTGAGCATAAAATCTAGGCTGTGCTTCAGTTGAGCAATGAGGGTGTGCTGAACTGTCAGAGTTGCCAAACTTCAGAGGAGAGATTAAACACACGTCCTGTATACCTGCTCAGGTGGACAAAAAAAAATCCCTTGGCTTTGTTCCAAGTACAAGTTCTCCTGACCAATACCATCAATAACAGATTATCTAGTCATTCACTCACTGTTGTGAGTGAGACATTGTTGTGCACATATTGGCAGCTGTGTTTGCCCGTATAATGGCAGTGACTGCACTTCAGAAAGTAATCCTTTTGGTTAAAAAGTGCTTTGGGAGATCCTGAGTTGAGACTAAAAAACTCATTTACTTGGCAAACAATGTCAAGATTAGCTCCTTTAGATTTTTTGTTGATAGCGAGGTCTGGTCTGCAACAATGATGACTGGAATATTCTCTTTGCATTAAAGGTCCAGTTAAGACAATAAGATTGTGGAAATTCTTGGAAGATGTTAACTACCTTGTTCTGCTGAGGATAGGCAACAGGCAGTTTCTTCAGACCTACAGAGTGTGTGCCCTCAAGTTTCTTCCGTGCTAAATGCCCCCGTGCAGATGCTTGTATCACAGTAATTGCCTATAAGTACAACCAGAAGGGCAGAATGTTGATTCCAGAAAGATTCAGGTCTACTTTTAAGCAGAACACACAGAATTTCCACCATGGTTGGTTTAAATGGGTAATCTGCTTCCTTAATCTTGAGCATTGTCTTAATGCTGAGAAAAAAGACATTTGCATTTTCAATGAACTACTGTTCTTGCACCACAGGTAAAGCATGGATCAGCTGCAGAGTAAAGTTCTGTATTCTTTCCCAGAAGCATATCCTGTAACTCCACTTTCACTCACTCTTATAAAAGGTGACTGGTTGAACTTTTTGATGGTGCAAGTTCTACCATCAGTTCTAAAGCAATGGAAGTTACAAAGGAACAGCAGTAGGCCATTCAGCCCCTCAAGCCATCATTCAGTCAGATCATTGCTGATCTATATCTTAAGTCCATCAACCTGCCTTTGCTCTGTAACCAATGTTTATGTCCCCATGCCTGAGTAGAGTGACACTTCTGTACATTTAACATTGGTTCTTGGGAAGGTAAAGATATCTTTAAGTCAACTGCTCTGGGAAAGTTCAAATAAGGTTGGACTAGAACCTTGAACAAGCTTGCTTTTCTCCAGTATAAAACAGACCAGTTGTCAGTTGTTCAGATGATTTTATACTTGGTCTGCACAATGATTTCTTTAAAAAATTGACCATCATGTGATTTTGTCCAAGCTGCTTGGGAATAATAAATCTTTCTCTAGACCATTCATTTATACTTTCTTTACCTAGAAAGAGGACTATACAAAATTAAATATCCTACTTTGACTTCAGGAAAAACACTTTATTTCTATTTTACTGTTCCAATCTGGATCAGTTAAGGGTTTAAGGACAATGACTTGAAACCATGGGTGTGCATTGTCTACTTGAAATGTTGGATCTAAACCCATTGGAGTTTAGAAGAATGAAAGGTGATCTTATTTAAACCTAAAAGATCCTGAGGGGACTTGACAGATGGATGCTGAGAGGGTGTTTTCCCCTTGAAGGGGAATCTAGAACTAGGTGACACAGTTTAACAATTAGGGGGCTCCCATTTAAGACTGAGGCGAGGAGAATTTTTTGTTTCCTCAGCAGGTCATTAGTCTGTGGAATTCTCTTTCACAGAGGGCAGCAGAGGCTGGGTCATTAAGTATATTCAAGGCAGAGTTACATTCTTATATTGAGACTTTCTTTTCCTGTTGGGAATGGATGGTCTCCACTTGGTGCCTCTTTGTAGAAGCAAGGCTTAGATTGGGAGCTCAGCTGGGTACAGGATCAGACATATGTTCCACTGCAGCATGGTGCTACACATTGGGACTCCGTCACGATACCTGACGTGACTCTGACATGGAGTTCAGAGCAGAGTGAGGGATCTGGTATCACTTGACGACTGTCACATTCATTGTCTCTAAGAATTTTAAACAAAACTCAGGTATTTAGGAGGCAGATTAAAGGGAAGCGAAGGGTTTGAAAGTCTCGAAGTTTTATAATCGTACTTTCGTACTTAGTTGCAAATTTTGACATTACTTAAAATATTGTTTGCTATTTCACATAAAGCTTACCTCTTCCATGTCTGTGTCTTCTTTCTATACAGGAAAAAAGAGCATTATTGAAGCTTGCTTATAGTGATACGAAATGGACTAAACTGTTCTTAAAACCCACAACTTCCCAAAAATACTCCCTCCATACTGATTTACAAGACAGTTCTCTTTCTACAAACAACTATCAGAATGTGCCTCATGCTCCCATTGCAATGATAACACTTTCAAATGTTAAACATTCAGACACAATTGTTCTGGGCTGTGAAAGATAGAATCAGCAGGTAACGTAACACTGCATCCTATTCACAGGTTCATAAGGATGAGCCATGTCTATGCCTTGAGATTCTTAATTAAAAATAAAGCAGATTTACCGCAAGTTTCCAGCTTCCCCACAAGTGAAAACATCTACTCTACAGCTACCTAAAAAACCCTTTCATAATTTGAAAAATCTCTATTAAGTCATCCCTCAGCCTGTCCTGTTCTAGAGCGAAGAGCCCCAGCATATTCAGCCTTTCATGTTTGTTAAAGCTGAGGAAAAGACTTTCCAGTATTTAGTGGCATGAGTACCACTCAATTATGTACAATTTGTTTTAATTTGATCTACCCCTGTCACGAAGAATTACACTCAGAAAGCTCTTAATTATTTAGACTATCAGAACTCAGAATTATAATTGTTTTGAATATGCTTACAACATAATGTCAACTTTACTCAGTGGGTAGCACACATGCCTCTGAGTCAGAAGTTTGTGAGTCCAAGCCCCAGTCCAGGACTTGAGCATAAAACATCACTGAAGCATTTGGGGTAGTGCTACATTGCCAGAGGTCCATCTTTCGGATGAGACATTAAAGCAAGGTCAGGCCTGCTTCCTCATGTGGGTGGAAAAGATCCTATTTGAAGAAGAGAAAGCAAGTTTTCTTGATTTCCTGGTCAACATAATTTCCTCAATCAACATCACCAAAAACAGATTAATCTCTTTACTGTATATTTACTGTAGCTGAGGATTGTTGTGAGATTGAGGCCTTGGAGTGGAGCTTCATTAGATGGAAGCATGAGTGTTTTGAATGAGACATTAAACCGAGGGAGCATGGGCTGGGGACAGGATGAAAACCACACAATCTTGACTTGTACATCAATCTAGCTAGGTCATAATCCAGCAGCACAGACTCACTGAATTTGCCCTCTTATTGCCAAGAAGAACAAGGTCAGCAGATGAATGAGAACCCACCACCTGCAAGTTCCCCTCTAAGCCACACACCATCTTGACTTCAAACTATGTCACGGTTCCTTCACTGTCAAAATCCTGGAACACCCTCCCAGACAGCATGGTGGTGTACCTACATCATATGGCCTGCAGCAGTTCAAGAAAGAGGCTCACCATCATCTTTTCAAGGGCAATTAGGGATGGGCAATAAATGCTGGCTTAGCCAGTGACGCACATGTCCCGTGAAAGAATAAATATAAAAATCTAAAACTTGTTCACGGCAAATTAAAGATTGTGATCCCTCTATCTATCATGTTGCATCAGCAAATAAACTAATATGTATAACGTAGGTGCAGAAAATCCAGTACTGCCAGATCTTGAACTTAGAGGCTCCAATTCCAAAGAATCAGATCCAGCTCACCTGCTTTCTCACTGTGAAGCTCGCGTATGCACAATTATAAACAAGCACATCATTGTCAACCAGTCAGTCAGATGAATAGTTTCTGAGAGTGGAAATCCTCCCACTTTTTTTTCTTAAATCACCAGATGAAAGATTAGAGTCCATAAATCAGTGGAAAAAGAAAACTGATAAAAGATGAAGCCTATCAAGTAAAATGATTAGGTATTGCTAAGTTCAGGTTTTAGGTTGTAGCACGAAGAGAAGACTATAGGAGGTGAAGAATTTCACCTTTTTGAGCCTCGGGAAAAACTAAGTAAAATAGAAAATGATGTGGAAGCAGGAATACTCAACAATAGTCAAGGCTTAACTCCTTCCACCATGTCTTCTAGTATGATAAGTAATGCAAACAGCCATTAATATTGATGGGGAACATCCAGAGAAGCCCTGTTTTGATCACAGTGCTGTAGTATCAGTCAGTAGCACTCCCAACTCTAAGTCAGAAAGTTGTGGGTTTGAGGTATGCTCCAGAGGCTTACGAGCACATAACCTGGGCCCATAAACCAATGCAATGTTGAGGGAGTGCTATATTATTGGAGGTACCTTCCTACAGATGAGATGTTTTAATGAAACTGTTTGTGCTTGCTCTGGTAGTTCAGGGGAACTTTAAAAGGCATATCTGAAGAATAGCAGAAGGTTGTGGTCATTCATCTCATAGGAAATAGGAACAGGTGTGGGTTATTCAGCTCTTTGAACCTGTTTCACTATTTTATTCAATCATGTGTAATCCGTACCTCTACTCCATTCATCTGCCATCATTGCTGTCTATATGTCATTGCTGTTTATGGGATCCACTATGCAGAAAATGGTTGTCACGCTTACTGTACAACAAAGTAGCTGATTACATATGAAGTGGTTTGAAACATTTCTGAGAGATGTGACAAGCCACTAGAGCCCTCCTTTCAATACACAAAGGAATACTCATTTAAGTTTTTTTGCAAGCAACAAGATGGTTAATACCTTATGGTGTTGCCACTTTACAATTTCAGTTCTCATTACAGAACATTCTTTAGATTTGTGCTCAGGAGCCAATTGGAATCCTCCAATCAAAAAGAGATGCTGGATAAAGTCAGCCATTTACATCATTTAAAAAAAAAAGTCTGACCCAATCTTCAGAATTACTGTATCCTACACAATCTCCCTCTATCATTAGTGCCACAGTGTACAGAAATGATCCCTGACCTCCACCCCTATTCCAACCCCATATTTTGGAATTCTCTTTCTAAATCCCTTTGTCTTTGGTACATTGAAGAACATACATACATCAAGAACCACAGGAGCAGGAGTAGGCCACTCAGCCCCTTGAGCCTGTCCCGTCATCCAAATAGATCATGGTCGATCTTACCTCAACTCTATTTACGCATCTTGTTCCACACCCTTGACACTCTTACCCAACAAATATCTTAGAGATTTCAATTGATCAACAACAAAAGCCTCCTCAAAATATTTCTTTTCAATCACCTTGTTTCATGTCTATCCTCTTCCTCCTTTAGGGTTGTTTTGTCATGTTAAAGATGATGTTAAAGATTCAAGTTGTTACCGTGGAGTTGCAAATTAACTAATTGCCTTTTAATCGGAGTGTATTGTTTAGCATTGTGCTCATGGTGGCAAGTGGAAATGAACCACGAGACTCATGGCTTCTTAGCATTATAATATCCTGAATTGTAATCAAAGTGGTGGCCTAACAATTGCATTGTGCTGCTCGTATCTTAACTCACGTCAAGCCCCATTGTCCCATCACCTCTGTGAAAACTGACCTACGTTGGCTCCCGGTTCAGCAAACACCTCAGATTTAAAATGATCAACCTTGTTTTCAAAACCCTCTGTGGCCTTGCTGCCCCGCCCTCCACTCACCCTGGTATCTCTTTATTCTCCTCCAGTCCTGAATCTTCTACATATCTGCAGTCTTCCATTGTTGGTTTTTTGGCCTTCATTATTTTAATTGCTTCTCCATTCGCAGCTGTGATTTTAGCTACCAAGGTCCTAAGCTTTGGAGTTCCCTCCCTAAGCCTCTCGGCTTCTCTGCCTCTCTACCTCTTTCTTCCTTTAAGATGATCCTTAAAACCTACTCCCTTGGCTATGCTTTTGGTCACTTTTCCCAAGATTTCCTTATATGGCTCGATGTCAAATTTGATCTGTCAATGCTCCCGTGAAATGCCTTGGTACATTTACTATGTCAACAGTGCTATATGAATGCAAGTTATTGTTATGACATGATCAGGTGAAAATCCATGCTTTGAAACCACTGCCACTGCCGGCCCCCAACTCCCCCCCACCCCCGCCACCCCCTGTCTACATTCAGTGTATACCTGATTTCGATATTGGTGCCAGTGCTTCTGGATTGTTTTTGCTGCTTGTTCTCTGCTGCCCTCCTGTTTTTGCTGACTGGAACTAGCAGATGTGGCCTGGTGATTCTTGGCCAAACCCAGAATGGACTGACTGCTTGTACTGTGGACCTGTGAGGTGGGCAGCATTGTTAATATTCACAGACTAATAGAGCCATTTTGCAAAATCAGTGACATACAAAGCCCAGTGTCATGTTTGATGTGGCGTCTCTCTGTGTTTGTGTGTTTTCGCAAGATAGCTTTGCCACAGAAAAAAATACTTGACATTAGATCTAATTAAAAGCTTTAGAAAGTTTTGTATCACTTTTGCAGGGCCAGGCTGATGTGCCAAACATTATCCAGCAAAGCCCACTTTTGTCATTTCTCACTCTCTTCTGTGCATCAGGATTAATGATGCTGAGGTTTATGAGAACACATGCTGTAAGTTGAGTTAGTGAGTGCCAAATTTCTTACATTACAACAGTCACTATATCGTGTTTTGAAAATTCTATTCAGCATTTTGTTCATTTGGGGCTACCATACACATGTACCAGCAGAGGGAGTCTGCTTGGAAGAGATAATAAAGGGTCTATGTTTAACAGCTCGTGCAGTTCTAAATGTCACTGTCCCAAGAACTTCACATACTTCAAAAGTATTTAATTGGCCATAAAGTACTTTGGCACATCCTGCTGTCATGAAAGATGCTATTAGAAATACACTTCCTACCACCCCCCACTCCACTAGCTGGGAATTTCCTTTCCAATTTTACCTCAGCAAGGTCGTTGCAGTGCAGTTTCATTCTCCGATAATCTTCAAACTCTGCTTCCAGTTGCTTTATTTTTTCTGTCAGAGAGCAGATTTCCCCCCTGCAGCACAGGACAGATCAGGTTTTCACTCCCACTGCAGCAGGAGATTAAAATTTAACATTCAGTGATCACAATCCAAGGCCTATTGTACCTCTGGATTACCATTCGGCTCACTCCTTTTTCTTGTCCACTAGAAACTGGCGAAACTGGTTTCATTATCTTTTTATAATACTAATGTGTTTGGGGTGCTTGCTGCTTTGCTTTGCTCCAGAAAGTTCATGAAATAAACTTGCTCTGGCCTCTGTGTTGGCTAAATCTTACTATCCAATGCATGCATGGGTCCCCTTCCCTGGCAATGCGACTGGTTCAGTGTTGCACAGGGGGGAATGAGAATTGGACAATGATCTAATCCCATGGTATAAGCACACTTAAAATGGGAACGAGCCCAAGGTGAATAAGGGAGATTGGGAGAAATGTGAGAGTGAAAGTAGCTGGTATTGACTCATTCAAATGCAAATTAGATTATTTTCTGAAAGAAACCTATGTTTTGGGATAAGAATATAAGTAATTTGAGATATGATGTGTGGAATGTGTCACATGCTTGGGAGAAACAGGTGACTTTGGACCAATGGTTCCCAAAGCTCTCCACCACTGGGTTTTTCCTCACCTCATATCTTGGTCTGTTGTAGACTAATAGAGATTGGTTGCTATGATTATTCCACAACCAGGACCAGAGGACGGATGTGAAGAATATTTTTACACAGTGAGTTGTTATGATCTGGAAAGCCTAAAAGGCTGGTGAAAGTATATTTAATAATAACTTTCAAAGGAAATTGGATAATTACTTGAAAAAGAACATTTGTCAGGGTTGTGGCAAAAGAGCAGGGAAATTGGGCTAATTGGAGCCAACACAGACACAATGGGCTGAATGGCATCCTGTGCTTTAAGACTCTTTATGATACTATGAACTCCATAGTCTTTGTATCATGAGACTGTCAGCATAGTGGAAGGCTAGGTGGATTTTTCATCTATCAATTTTTATGTTCCCAGTAGGAGCTTCTGATTGAATATACTCAATTAATGGGAATTCATGAATGGATATTCTAAAGCAGAAAGATCCTGTATTGTTTGATAGAGTGCACTCACCTGTATTCCTTGGGGGATTTATCAGCTTGAGTTGCCCCGAGTCTTTGCAGCTCTTTATCCATCTCTGACTTTTCCTGAATCAGTTGCTTCACTTCAGTACTGCAGAGCAAACACATGGCTGGTAAGTCAGTAGGGTGTACAAATTAAGTGAGTTGGGTTTCTGTCCTTTTGGTTATAGCTTTGAAGCCAGTCCAAAGGGTTTGAAACAAATAAATACTAACCTGGTTATCTGGGGAGGAGAAAATAAACCCGAGATCCTACTCCCAAATATTTTTCATTGCACTCCTACTCCCATCACCCAGCACCCCCCACCAACCACCAGGAAAAATGTGTGGAAATTCACCATCTGCATCATATTAAAAAAAGACTTTCATTTCTGCAGCACTTCTTATGACCTCAGCTCATCTCAAAGCACTTTACACACCTAAAAGTAACTCATGGGCCAGAATCTTCGGGTTGGTGAGCGGGGGCAGGCCCGCTCGTCCCTACGTCACTGTGCATCATTCAAGTCTTCAGTTCGGCGGGCGTGCACTGGAATCGGCTGTGCGCCTGCCAAACTGTCAAAGGCCTATTAAGGCCATTTAAACAGCAATTAAAATGATTAACTGAGCTGCCCGTCCAACCTTTAAGGTTGGCGGGCAGGCGAAGAGCCCAGGCAGCCTTTGCATTTATCATGAAGCCTCATCCATGGGCGGGATGAGGTTTCATGAAGATTTTTAAACTTTAATAAACATTTTCAAAAAATTTCACAGACATGTCACATAAGGGGACATGTCTTAATTTTTTTTTTCCCTTTATTTAAATTTTTAAACATCAAACTGATCTCCCTGAGGCAGCTCTGTGCCTCAGGGAGATTTCTGCGTTCTTTTGCGTGAAAGAGCACAGGCCCCGACTCAGCCTACTCCCCCCTGCCCGCACAGGGAGTGCTCAGTGCTTCTGGGTGCGCAGGGAGTGCTCAGCGCTTCCAGGTGCGCATCACGCTGGGCGGGCCTTAATTGGCTCGCCTATGTAAAATGGCAATGTGCAATCACGGGCGTCGATCAGCTGCACGCCTGCCCATGACAGTTCCTGCCCCCCCCCACAACGGGGAGAAAATTCTCCCTCTGCGCTGTAATGTAGGAAGCGTGGCAGCGAAGTCCATAGCAAGCTTCAACAAACAGCATAATGACCAGGTAATATATCCTTCGAGGTGTTGGATGAGGGATAAATGTTGGCCAGTATTAATTGTACATCAATTGTTTTTAATTATATGCTGGTGAAGGGCATGAATTGCAGTTTCACTTGATATAAAGGTGTAAAGTGACACTAACAGAAACTGGAGTGTAACTGAGTTAAGAGGTGTATGTTTGTAATGTTTCACTCTAAATTAATGTTACACTGAGTAAAGATTGGCTCTAGTTCTGTCCTTCACTGCATTCTTGAATATAACAGCCAGGACACAAAGCCTCTGCTCTTCTTCGAATAGAACCATGGGATCTTTTAAACCTGATGCACCTGAGTGGGCAGACTGGGTGTCTATTTAACATATCATCTGAAAAATGGCACCTCCGACAGTGCAGCACTCCCTCAGTACTGCACTGGGATTGTCACAGCCTAGTTATTATGCTCAGGTCTGTGGAGTGGGGCTCCAGCCTCTCTTACTCCAAGATACTCACTCCCTGGTGGCTAGCTGGTTCTGCAGATGGCTGCGATCCTCCTTCAGCTTCTTCACTAGTTCCCAGAGGCGGCCACATTCCTGTTGTTGATTGACATGCTGCTCGTCTTGTTGCTGTGTTTGGTCCATGGCGCATCCAGCCTGTGGGCGCTTTCGCTCTGTGGCCCTGCTATTTGTCCTGGACTGTGAGATGGCTAATTCCTGATCGCTGACTTTCTGTGAAATTCAAGAAAAAAGTGGTATCATTGGCAGATGGTACCCTCTCCCCCAGTGACACATTTATCCTTTAAATCCCACTGACTCTCCCTGAATCCTTAGCCATGCTACACTCACCTTCTCCAGTTCCAGAACCCTTCTCACCAGCCTCTGTTTGCTCCACTCATTATAACCTGAAAGGAAACATATATAGATATAGAGAGAAGTACTCTGTGGTGTGTGACATTGATAACTAAAGTTTAAAGGACTATACAGGAACTTCATATAATGTATTAACACATTCATTAATGATATTGCACAGTGCAATTTGATATAACATATGATATAAATATATAATATAAAGCTGGTGTCAATAATGGTGACCATGAAACTATTATTGATTGTCATTAAAAACCCATCTGGTTCATTAATGCCCTTTAGGGAATCAAAGCTGCCAACCTTATCTGGTCTGGCCTACATGTGACTCCAGACCCAGAGAAAGGTGGTTGATTCTTAACTGACCTCCGAAATGGTCAAGTAAGCCACTCAGTTCAAGGGCAATTAGGGATGGGCAACAAATGCTGGCCTTGCCAGCGATGCCCACATCCTATGAAAGAATAAAGAAAAAAATGTCACAGCTGTACAGAGCTCTGGTTATACTCTATCTGGAGTACTGCATGTTAATGTTGAATTTGTGCTGCAATAGAGTACACACTTTAAATTGATAATTAAGCACAGCTATCCCCAATTAGAGAAGGATTAGGGAATCATTGCCAGAGTATATAAACCAGTTCACTCTGGGCACCTGGGAGAGTCTGTGACTTTACTTTGCTGTATTGGAAACAAACTTGTTTTAAGATACAGGCTAGATTCAGACTCATTCTTCCTCAACATACAATTATTGGAATTAACACTGCATTCAGTTCTGGGCACTGTGCCTCAGGAAGGATATATTAGCATTGGAGGGAGTACAGTGCAGGTTCACCAGAATAGTACTGGAGCTAAAAAGGTTTAGATTATAAGGATGGTTAGATCACCCCTCAACTTTCTCTAAAAGAGAAAGTTATTTTTTTTTTATCCTTTCTCCCAAACCGCCACTAGCCCCCTGGCCGTCCTGTCCTGCCACAGGGCCATCTGTAACTTGTTCTTATGTTTCGCTTTCATAGATCACTGACTCTTGTTCTGCTATTAACAAATTCTGCTATCTTAACTGTATATCACTATCAGCACCTTCTTTAGTCTTTAACAATACCATTATTACTCCCTTTGTTTTGTGTCCATGACATCTTTGTCAAATTTCTCCTTAGCTCCCACCTATCCCTGACCTATTTTGCTCCATCTGTTCCACTCGTCACATTTCTACTCTTTAGCTCTGAAGAAGACTCATACGGACTTGAAATATTAACTATGTTTCTCTCTCCACAGATGCTGCCAAACCTGTTGAGTTTTTCCAGCATTTTCCGTTCTTATTTCAGATATCCAGTGTTTTGTTTTTCTCTAAAAGAGCCCCAGCTTATTCAGTCTTTCCTAATAGTTATAGCCTCTCAGTTCTGGTGTCATCCTTATAACAGCTGGTGCTATTTTCTCTAGAAAAAGAGAAGGCTGAAGGGTGACATCATAGAGTTCTTTCAAATTATGAAAGGGTTTGATAGGCTAGGCAGTGAGAAGATGGTCCCACTTGCAGAGGAGACCAAAACTTAATACAAGATAGTGACTGATAAATCTAATTAGGAATTTAGGCAATTTTTTACCAAAAGAGTGATTAGAATATGGCATACTATCACATGGAGTGGTTGATGCAAATAGTATATAAGGTGAATCTAGACAAGTATATGAGGAAGAAAGAATTAGAAGAATATGCTGATGGGATGAGATGAAGTAGGATGGGAGGAGGCTCATGTGGAACATAAATACTGACACAGACCAGAAAGACTGAATGGCCTGTTTTTGTGCTGTAAATTCTACATAATTATATGTAAGATTGCATAGACCAGGCTTGAATTTCTTCAAATATAGAAGATTATGAGGTGTTTAAGATGATTAAACGATTTGATGGCGTAGATAATTTGCAACTATTTTCTCTGGTGGGGAGTTTAGAACAAGGGGACATAACTTTAAAATTAGAACTAGGTCAGTCAGGTGTGATACAAAAACAAAAACGGCTGGAAAAACTCAGCAGGTCTGACAGCATCTGCAGAGAGGAATACAGTTAACGTTTCGAAGAGTCATATGGACTCGAAACGTTAACTGTAATCCTCTCCGCAGATGCTGTCAGACCTGCTGAGTTTTTCCAGCTATTTTTGATTTTGTTTCAGATTTCCAGCATCCACAGTATTTTGCTTTTATTCAGGTGTGATGTCAGGAAGCATCCATTTACACAAAACGCATTGGAAATCTGGAACTCTTTCCTTGGAAAAGCTGTTAAGGCTGGAGGTCAATTAAAATTTTTAAAACTGAAATTGATGTATTTTTTAGGCAAGGGCATTAAGGGAGACAAAGTCAAGGTCTGTGGATGGTTGTAATATGATTGAATGGTAGAACAGACTTGAGGGGCTGAATGGCCTATTCCTGTTTCTACAAATGCAAAATCCATTTGGTTCAGCACCCAACAATGAAGCACAGCTGTGCCAACAGAGGGCATAACTAAGTGGAGACTAGAGGCTCCCTGAACCTGTATTTGTTAGATTTTGAGGACATCACTCATATCAGCAGAAGCAATGCTTAAGCCAGAGTTCTAAGCAGGAATCAAGAGCTCATATGGTGAAAGCTGCAGGAAACTGTAAAATGACGTACAACGCTACCTTGGGTTGTGCTGGATGCACCAGAGCTGTGTGGTGCTTGGTCCAGGTCAACCTTCAAAGATTTATTTTCCTCTTGGAGGTATTTGAGGCTTTTGGATAATCTGAGGATGGTCGAGTTGAGTACTTTCTGTTGTTTCTGCGATTCTTTGCTCTCTGCTATCAACCTAAAAAGAAAAAGAAACAGAAGTAATTACTAGTCGCAAACCAAATGTTAACATGCAGTTGTGTCTCGTTTTTGCTTCCACCTTCTTTTTGGTTTGGAGGGAAGGCCCAAGGCTTTGCCGTAGGCTACCATTTCATGACTAACAGACATAAAATGGATATAAACAATTCTAGTGTTATTTAAACAGGAGCATCAAGTTCTTGCAATTACCTTGGCCAATGTTCTTTCCTCAACCAACATCATCAAAAGTAGATTAATTGGTCACCTATGTGTGGGAGCTTGCTATGCGTAAAACAGGTCCTTTGTTTGCCAACTTAACAAGAGTGACTGCACTTTAAAGTTGAATTCAATAGATATGGGACATCCAAAAGGGTGTGATAAAGTGCTATATAAATTTGAGTTCTATCTTTAAGTTATTGAGAAAGCTCTAAAGCTATTTTTCTAAAAACTGCCTACAGAAATTCTCCACGTTTGGTCCCTCTTGTTGCATTTCCCCTAGGCATTCAGTATCAGTAGGTCATTCAACTATGGAGGGCATCAAGGCCCAGTCTTTTCTCAGTCTGCAACGGATCCCTTGGATGATGTCTCCCCACTGCTAGCTGGGGACATCGATCCAAGAATGACTTCACACAGTGTCTGATATATGCTAGTCCAGCACAGACTGATCTGTCTGGATCACTGACACACTGCCTTCACCCACTGATCTGGCATTGATTCTGCCAGCGACCAAATCAAATATTTTGCTAATAATAGATTAAAGCAAAATACTGCGGAAGCTGGAAATCTGAAATAAGAACAGAAAGTGCTGGAAATACTCAGCATATCTGGCAGCATCTGTAGAGAAGAGAAACAGAGTTAATGGGTCATAACTTCCTTGGAGTGACAATCAGCATCAGATTGCCACTCCATGCCCAATTACTTACGGGAAATTTCTTTCGTGCCTGTCTTGCCCGACCCTCCGACTCAGGCTGGGCGAGATCCAGGCAGTGCAGCTGTCTTCAAAGTCCAGCATTGCAGTCCAGCAGAGTCGGATTGAAGAAGGAGACGCCCCCTTTTTATGGCACTAGCTGCCATAAACCAGATAAATTTAAAGGTCCCACTGAAATTGACAGGCCAGGGAGAAGGTAAGTCTCTAAGGTAATTGGATAGGATTTGGTGGGTTGTGGGGATCGGGGGGGAGGCTGTCAGACAGCAGGGGGCCGGAGTATTTGGTGGGGGACGAGGGGCGGACATCAAGGGATGGGGTGGGGGGGGAGGGGGTTGTAGGAGGTCTGGTTAGATTGGGAGGGGGTAGGCCCTGCAGGGGGCAGGGTGTACAGTCAGGTCGGGTGTGGGGGGGATGTCGGCACTGCGGGGGATGGGGTCAAGTTGGGGGGGGAATCCCATGGGGAGTCAGGGAGGTTGGGGAATACCATGTGGGGGCATAGTTGGGGGGCTCTGGGAGGAGCGGTTGGGGGTGTGTGGGGAGTCCCGTGGGGTGGGGGTGGGGCAGTCTGTGTCTTTACAATAGTTACTCAGAACTTAGAAGAGGTTTTAATTCTTCTAACCTTTTCCTGTGTGACTATTTATGTAACACAGCCGGAACCATCCGAAGTTTGCAATTTAAATCGCATATTCAGATAGATCCCAGAGCAGGGCAACTGCCAAAGGGAGTTTTCACTTCTGAGCAATTGCTGTGCAAACCTGCACTTTTAAAGTTCTGAGAGGGGTTCCCCAGCATTTCTTTGGGGTACCCCCAAATCTAACGCAGGGGAGCTCAGAAATTACAGCTCAATGTTTCAAGTTGAACATGCCTATTCTTCAGAAGGAGAACATAGAAGTTCTTAAGGAGTCATATTCGACTTGAAATGTTAACTCTGTTTTGCTGTCCACAAATGCTGCCAGACCTGCAGAACATTTGTAGCATTTCCTGTTTCTATTCCGAATACTTGCATTTCTGCTTACTTTTTGTCTGCTGTCTCATTATCTGTCAACAGAAGTCGGAGTCTCTGAATCTAAAAAAAAGAAAAACGTATATAAAACATAGATACATTAACAAGTAAAACTCTTCTTAATGATTAGGAGTCCTCTAACAAACTCCCCCACCCCCCCCAACCCTCCGATGCTGTGTGTGAATATAGTGTGAGATATGATGGCGGAACAGGCTCGATGGCCTGAACAGTCTACTCCTGCTTTTATTTTTTATGACCTTATGAGCCCAGTTGCGACCTGTAATCAGTGCTGATTTACTTGCTATTAGCTGGTCAGCATATATGGCTTTACAATTAACCTTTCAGACTGGTATAGGAGAAAGATCAGCCCTGGTTTTTGCTCTTGATAACTATCAAATGGCTCCCACTGACAAGTGTGTGTATGCGTGCAAATGTGCGCGTGTGCACACACAGGTAAGTGTGCGTATGAGGATGTTTGTGCATGTGTGTGTGCATGTGTCTGCGTGCATGTTTGTGTGCTTGCACTTGAGTGCATGCACAAGTCTATATCTGTGTGTGTGTATGTGTTAGTGTTTGTATACTTGTGTGTATTTGAGGCTGCTTGTATACTGGTGCATGCATGCGCGCATGAGTCTGTGCATTTGTATACATGTACAAGTGTATATCTGTGTGTATAGGTTAATGAGTGTGTACTTGTGAGTGTATGGGTTAGGGCGTATATGAGGGCATTTGTATACTGGTGCATGCACCCTTGTGTATGCATACATGTGTGAATATGCGTGCGTATAACTGTGTGAATACATCATGTGTTGTGTGCATATGTGTATGCATTATGGACATAGTGAGACAACAGTAACAGATATAAATGATTATGCTGTTAATCGTCCCCTCCTATGCTCAGTGTTCAGGTGCCTGTTCACACTCAGCTCTAGGCTCAAAAACACTGTTCCCTCTAAGCTGCACAGCAATCGAAAGGTTCCACAGAGGGGGTGGACAAATCAACTCCTTTAAGTTACTGCTTGTGTGCGACTGCAGAAAAAAATTCAATGGGCTGAGAACTTAAACAAATTGCCCGTGCACTCAGAAAATGAGAGGGAACATTTCTCACAAATAAAGAATGGCTATTTGGGTTACTATCAGAGAGTGCTGAACTGAAAGCTTATAGGTAGAGCCAAGGAGCACGCCTGGGAAATCAAATAAATAGTGCCTTTTCTCGTACTTTTTTGAAAAAAAGACAATTTGATTCCTTTCTGTGGAAATTTTGTTATCATGGGACAATGGAGGTTAGAGGGCGATTTGATAGCGGTGTTTAAAATGGTGACGGGATAGGCCAGAATAGATAGAAATTTCCAGTGATTGAAGGGACCCAAGACTGAGGGAATATATGTATAGATTAAACATAATCAACTTTGGTCAGAGAGCAGGGTAAACCTATTTACAACCAGCCTATGCCAAAGTTAATGCTCCACACCAACCTCCTCCCTCCTTATTTCATCTTACTTTTATCAGCGTATCCTTCTATTCCTTTTTCCCTTGTGCACTGATCCAGCTTCCACTTAAATGCGTCAGTGCTCTCTACACGCTTGCCCTCAGAGGCAGTATCTGAGAACAGGTTCGGTTCCACATGTATGCTGACAATGCTCAACTCAATCTCACCATCTTTCTTGACTGTTCCATTGACTGACATCAAGTATTGAATGAGCAGAAATCTCCTCCAACTTTGGAAGATCAAAGTCATTGGGTGGAACTTTCCATTCTGGGAACTAAATGTGGTGTTGGTGGGAAAGTCCTGCGGATTTTCACGTCCGACTTTCTGCTTTTCAGCTCATTAATTGCACCTCAAGGAGCTTGAGCTCATTGCATCTTGTGGCAGCACAGATAGTGATTCATCCACCCCGCTGTTATCTTATGGGGTCTAAGGTCCTGGTGCCATATTTAAACAACATCCATACAGAAATTCACTCACTGCAGGCTAGGTATGGGCTGAATGCCTGCATTACCATGGCAACCAAATGCAACAAACTGTCAGCTCCATGGTTCAGCGAGGCCTCACTGGGGATTCTCCTCCAGGCCGTTCAGGAAAGGCAGGAGGGTCCTCTTTCCAAGGGATAGGAGCAGGAAGTCCTCCCACCTGACCATGCTGGCCTGGGAGGAGGTCGCCAGGGAGGTCAGCATCCATGGCCAACAAAAAAGAGCCATCCTGCAGCATAGGAAGCGAATTAATGCTATAGTGCGCTCCTTCAGGATAAGTGAAACTTCTATTCACTCCAAACTCAGGCAGTCTAAGGGTCAGAGTCCACAGGGATATCCACACTACCAACAAATGGGACATTTGCACTGCATGTCTGCCAGCCATCTTAAGATTACCATCTCATGAAAGATCCTGCACAAACATGATCTTAATCCTTTGCTGGGGAGGACTCAGCACAACAGGCATGCATGCTTCTGAAATGCTCTTTCATCCATTGTGCTCACAGTAAACCATCTGTCTTCATGCAGGACAAAATTGCACACAACTGACAGGACAGAGTGAAGACTGGAGGGGAACCAGAGTTCAGGACACTCTCTTCCCACAAGGAGCATGAAGCAGAGCTTGCTGGCAAGGACAGCAATCGCTCCTGCGGGGAAGGCAAGATCGGCCTTCCCCAAAAAGCCAGTGAGGGTCGATCCAGTATACATCAGCCACATGTGGACAATGGCAGAGTGACCTATAGTGTAGGAGCCTGCCTAGTAAACAACTAATTATCTCTTCTCTCCATTCCAGCCACCAACAAGAAAAGGCGGAAGACGCCAAGCAATCGCTTCAGCCTGAGCACCAGATGAGGAGGCAGAGGAAGCATCAGATAAAGACCAGTCACTCTGTTCACCTGCACCCTCCACCAACGCAGATACAAAAACTTCGGTGGGTGCTAGTTCTAGAGTAGGCTCAGGGTCACAATCTGGTGATTATCTCACAGATATGTGTCCACAGCTGGCGGAGGCAGTGACAGCCACAGTCTCTGACACTTGGAGAACTGCTGGAGACCAGGCCCTTGCAAAATCCGAGTCTGATGACAAGCCTCTGCAATTGGCCCTGAGAGAACTGTTGGAGATGCAAAAACAGGCAGGGAAATATCAGGCAGAGTTGTCAGAGGCCGTCACCATGTCCTATCTGATGTCACGGCTCTGACATACGAGCACATCAAAATCCCCTGGCGACCTCCTCCCAGGCCAGCGTGGTCAGTTTAAAGATACAGCCTCTGCATTAATCATGCATGAGAGCTGGCATTTGGAGAGATATGCTGTCTGGATGTACTTTCCTCTTGAGATGATCAAGCCCTAATCATTGACAAATGTGGTTCGCCTTAGAGCTGCCTTGCTAAGTTGCTGTCAGGCAGGCATGAATGCATCTATGTGCAACAGTGTTTCAGGCTCTTGAAGGATGCCATGGCCACTGACTTGTTGGTGCCATGTTTGAAAGGGCTGCACTATGCGTAGTTGCTTAAGAATGTGCGCTTGTAGAGTGCTAAGCACATTCCACAGTGGCCACATGATCCCTAAGCTACTGCGCCTTCCAAGGAAGACCCCATAATTAGGGTTGAAGGTGACAACAAAGGTATTGCTGTGTCCCCTGCATTGAAGCATGAAGAGAACTGTGCTCGCAACAACCTGTTTGTTGTAATATGGGTTCTTTACATGTCTCAATGATGAAATCTTGTGACCTGTATATTTAAATGTGAACCCTTTATTGTTAATTTTTCAGAGAGTGAAATACTTTTCTATTACTGAATCACATAGGCTGCTGCCCGGGAGCTCTCAGGGCCCACTGTGCATTTGATGGTGCCCTGCACTGCGGAAATTGTGAGAGTGCAGTGAATCCCACAGCTCTGGCAACCTGGCTTGCTTCATCAATGCCAAACTGCAGGTAATGGTGAGATTTATTGAAGAAGGCATCTGTCACCTCCCTTATTGATTTGTGTATTGCCGGACTGTGGATTCCACAAAGTTCCCCTGTGGAACCATGGAAGGATCTGCAGGCAAAAATGTTCCATGCTCTGGTAACCTTCAGAGCAACCAGCATTGGAAACCCTTCAAGTCTGTGCAGCATCAGTTCTTCATGGAGAATGTGACAAGTATGAGCTACCACATCCCTAGACAATTGAAGGCATCTACAGCATTGTCTTTCGCTCATCTCCATGTATGAGCTGCGTCTTCTGCAGACCCTTGGTCGTGCCAAACCTCTTCATGGATTTGGCCCCTCATCAGCACCCAGGTCTTCTTGGGGCCCAAGTGGTTCTTGTTCCTCAGGGCGATGGTCTTCCTGAGCTGTGTTGATTGGCAACAGGCCCTTCTTCTCATTCTAATCACAGCTATCAAGAAGGCAGCATTGCCTGCACCCTGCATTCTCCACTCTTCCTTGTATCTGTGGATGCATACAATTGAGTAATTAATGGTAGTTTCCCTGGAATGGTCTCTTTCCATATAGAAGGCAGGAATGAAGTCTCCAGCCTTTGACTTTCCCTCAGTCTGCGCATCTCATACCAAGGCCACTCCTGGCAGGATGATATCATTCTGCAAGATGATAGATGGCTGAGTTTTCCCCTCAAACATGACTGCACATCCACAAGGGTCTTAATTCAATTCAAAAGACCCAAGTCCTAGGATCCATAATCAGCTTTGTGTTGGCTGTCCTCCAGTGGCCTTAATAATTATGGATACCCAGTCCTTACTTTTATGATGTCCTGACTGCAAGTATTGTGCCTTGACTGCCATGACTAGTGCACTGGGAACATGGAGGCTTGTAGGGCCTATGCTGCCACTGCGCAGCAGACATGGCCATTGATTTTTTGACCCTACATCCATTCTTACATGCCTCTGTAAGGATCAGATGCCAATCAAGACCATATGCACTGCAGCACCTAAACATTATGGATTCTCACCTGAATGCGCACCATTGGTAAAGCTCATTCATTGTACATTAGACCCTTGAGTCCAGCATTCAGCTCAGCCAAGCTCTCCATAGTTTCAGCAGGGCAGTTAAAGGGTGCACCCTTCAACTGGCCATTGATATCTTTCCCTGCCTGATCTTTTTCTAGCTTGTTTTTTTGAACTGCATCATTGTAAAGTAAGCTTGAAAATGGTGCTGCTGACCTTTGTCTGGGAGATCAGCTTCTAACTCCCCCTGTCACCCACCAAGTCCTTCCTATCTTCCTCCATGCTCTGAATTCCCCTTCCTCCCAACTATCCAGCCTCCCCCGTTACCCTTGAACCCATTATTATCCATGTAGATATTCCTGTTCTCCCCCGAACCCTTTAATGGTAATGTCTCTCTGCCTTTTGTTGATCTGACCCCTCCCCTTCTTGAGGCCACATGCACCCTGACTTTCTGGGATCGCCCCCCTCCCCCTATTCAACATGCTTCCCCTGCCATAGCCTCGGTCCCAGGACAGTCTCTTCAATATGCCACAGACAGTGTGGCCTCAGCCCCAGGATAGTCTTGGACTCTTCCATGGACAGTCTTATAGCTCTTGCCCCAGGACAGTCTTTAACTACCCAATTTTGTCCTTGATCATCCCCTAGTCCTGCCTCTGTCTTGCTCCTTCCCCCCGATTTTCCACAATCCCCCCAAGGCCTGCCTCTGTCTTTCCCACAATCCCCCCAAGGCCTGCCTCTGTCTTTCCCTTCTCCTCCAGTGTTCCATAACACCCAGTCCGGCCTCCATCTCCCCTTTCCCTGCTAATATTGCCTCCCATGCCCAGCCTTGGCGCAGCTTGTGCTACAGGCACCCGAAAGCTCACAGCCAACGCTCTTAAAGGTAGGTGAAAGCAACATCTACATGCCTCAAAGTCATTGATGAACTGAAGTTCGCCAGGTGCATGCCACTTATACTCTGTCATGAAACAGACAAAACTAATTATCCACTGGGTTAATTTATTGACTTAATTTGTATGGGGAACATAATTCCAGCGGAGTTGGCCCTTTAATGAGCATTTATGACATGCCAACAAATGCAAATGCGGTTCCTGACATAGAAACTTGACCTGCCTTTTACCTGCCAAAGTTGGGAGAGCTGGTGGGAAATTTACTGTTTCCATCTTGCCAAGTTGAGTGCCCCTGTCCGCTGTGATTCCCACCACTGGTGGGAGAAAAAAATTCCATCCATTGTCTTTGGTCATGGCCTTCTTGAACCGCTGCAGTCCATGTGGTGTAGGTGCACCCACAGTGCTGTTAGGGAGTTCCAGAATTTTGACCCAGCCACAATGAAGGAACAGTGATATATTTCCAAGTCAGGATGGTGAGTGGCTTGGAATGGAACTTCCAGGTGATGGTGTTCCCATCTATCTGTTTCCCTTGTCCTTCTAGCTGGTAGTGGTTGTGGGTTTGAAGATGCTGTTGAAGAAGCCTTGGTGAATTCCTGCGGTACATCATATAGATGGTACAGACTGCTGCTGCTGTGCGTTGGTGGTGGTGGTGGAGGGAATGAATGTTTGTGGATGTGGTGCCAATCAAGTGAGCTCCTTTGTCCTGGATGGTGTCAAGCTTCTTGAGAGTTGTGGGAGCTGCACTCATCCAGGCAAGTGGGGAGTATTCCACAACACTCCTGACCTGTGCCTTGTAGATGGTGGACAGGCTTTGGGGAGTCATGTGGTGAGTTACTCATCACATGATTCCTAGACTCTGACCTGCTCTTGTAGCCATGGTATTTATATGGCTAGTCCAGTTCAGTTTCTGGTCAATGGTAACCCCCAGGATGTTGATAGTGGGGGATTCAGTAATGGTAATGCCATTGAACATTAAGGGGCGATGGTTGGATTCTCTCTTGTTGGAAGTCATTGCCTGACACTTGTGTGGCGCAAATGTTATTTGCTATTTGTCAGCCCAAACCTGGATATTGTCCAGGTCTTACTGCATTTGGACATGGACTGCTTCAGTAACTTAGGAGTCGCAAATGGTACTGAATATTGTGCAATCATCAGCAAACATCCCCACTTCTTACCTTATTATGGAAGGAAGGTCACTGATGAAGCAGCTGAAGATGGTTGGGCCGAGGAAACTACCCTGAGGAACTCTTGCAGTGATGTCCTGGAGCTGAGATGACTGACCTCCAACAACCACAACCATCTTCCTTAATGCTAGGTATGACTCCAACCAGAGGAGAGTTTTCCCTCTGATTCCCATTGACTCAAGTTTTGCCAGGGCTCCTTGATGCCACACTCAGTCAAATGTGGCCTTGATGTCAAGGGCAGTCACTCTCACCTCACCTTGGGAGTTCAACTCTTTTGTCCATGTTTGAATCAAGGCTGTAATGAGGTCAGGAGCTGAGTGGCCCTGGTGGAACCCAAACCGGGAGTCAGTGAGCAGGTTATTGCTAAGCAAGTGCTGCTTGATGACCCCCTTCCATTACTTTACTGATGATGGAGTGTAGACTGATGGGGCAATAATTGGCTGCATTGGATTTGTCCTGCCTTTTGTGTATAGGACATACCTGGGCAATTATCCACATAGCCAGGTAAATGCGAGTGTTGTAGCTGTACTGGAAAAGCTTGGCTTGGGGTGCGGCAAGTTCTGGAGTACAAGTCTTCAGTACTATTGCCTGAATATTGTCAGGGCCCATAGCCTTTGCAATATCCAGTGCCTTCAACTGTTTCTTGATATCACGTGGAGTGAATCTAATTGGCTGAAGGCTGGCATCTATGATGCTGGGGACCTCTGGAGGAAACCGAGATGGATCATCCACTTAGCACTTCTGGCTGAAGATTATTGCAAATGCTTCAGCTTTATCTTTTGCACTGATGTGCTGGGCTCCTCCATCATTGAGGATGGGGATATTTCTGGAACCTCCTCCTCCAATGAATTGTTTAATTGTCCACCACTATTCACGATGTGGCAGGACTGCAGAGCTTAGATCTGATCCTTGGTTGTGGGATCGCTTAGCTCTATCACTTGCTGCTTATGCTGTTTGGCACACAAGTAGACCTGTGTTATAACTTCACCAGGTTGACACCTCATTTTTAGGTATGTCTGGTGCTGCTACTGGCATGCTCTCCTGCACTCTTCATTGAACCAAGGTTGATTCCCTGGCTTGATGGTAATGGTAGAGTGGGGGAAATGCTGGGCCATGAGGTTACAGATTGTGTTCGAGTACAATTCTGCTGCTGCTGCTGATGGCCCACAGCGCCTCACGGATGCCCAGTCTTGAATTGTTAGATCTGTTCAAAATCTATCCTATTTAGCACAGTGGTAGTACACAAAACATGATGGAGGGTATCCTCAACGTGAAGGCGGAATTTTGTTTCCACAACGACTGTGCGTGGTCATGTCTACCGATACTGTCATGCACAGATGCATCTGCGACAGGCAGGTTGGTGAGGATGAGGTCAAGTATGATTTTCCCTCTTGTTGGTTCCCTCACCACCTGCCGCAGACCCAGTCTAGCAGCTATGTCCTTTAGGACTTGGCCAGCTTGGTCAGTAGTGGTGCTACCGAGCCACTCTTGGTGATGGACATTGAAGTCCTCTACCCAGAGTACATTCTGCGTCATTGCCACCCACAGTGTTTCCTCCAAGTGATGTCCAACATGGAGGAGCACTGATTCATCAGCTGAGGGAGGACGGTATGTGGTAATCAGCACGAGGTTTCCTTGTCCATGTTTGACCTGATTCCATGAGATTTCATGGAGTCCACAGTCGATGCTGAGGGCTCCCAGAGCAACTCCCTCCTGACTGACCACTGTGCCATCACCTCTGCTGGATCTGTCCTGTCTGTGGGACAGGACATAGGGATGGCGATGGTGGTGTCTGGGAAATTATCTGTAAGGTATGATTCCGTGAAGATGACTACATCAGGCTGTTGTTTGACCAGTCTGTGAGACAGCTCTCCCAATTTTGGCACTAAGCCCCAGATGTTAGTAAGGAGAACTTTGCAGGGTTGACAGGGCTGCGATTGCCGTTGTCGTTTCCGATGCCTAGGTCGATGCCGGGTGGTCCATCCAGTTTCATTCCTTTTTTTGTGACATTGTAGCGGTTTGTTACAACTGAGTGGCTTACTAGGCCATTTCAGAGGGCAGTTGAGAGTCAACCACATTGCTGTGGGTCTGGAATCACATGTAGGCCAGACCAGGTAAGGATGACAGATTTCCTTCCCTAGGGTATTAGTGAACCAGATGGGTTTTTACAACAATCGACATTGGTTTCATGGTCATTAGACTTTTAATTCCAAATTTTATTGAATATCCTGGGTCTCTGGATTACTAGTCCAGCAACAATACCACTACGCCATTGCCTTCCCTAAAAGAACCTGTATCTGTTCAGTCTTTCCTATTATAACGTCTCAGTTCTGGTATTATCCTTGTAATTATTTTCTGCATTTTCTCCAATGCCAAAAATCCTTTTTTATAATATGGAGACCAGAACTGTGCACAGTATTTCAAGTGTGATCTGACCAAAGCTCCATATAAGTTTAACATAACTTGCCTGCTTTTCAATTTTATTCCTCTAGCAATGGATGCCAGTGCTTGGTTTGTTGGTTTTTTATAGCCATTTGTTAAAGGATCCTGGCACATAAAATGTTGTTTCTTTATGTTCAGTAAAATTACCAATGAGTGAGTAGAATATCACAAAAGTACAGCTCAAAGAACAATAGAGGTGAATTGGAAAACTATCAGCTCATAACACCCCTGCTGTCTTATAAGCAGTGAATTGTCAAAAAGAGCCAAGTCCCTACTGTGAACCTACTTCCTCGTAGTATGCCTCTGTGGCAATCTTCATCTCTTCAATGTTAGTGGTCTTCAAATCAGTTTGGAGTTTGCTGAAAATTAGAATGATAAACTGGTAAATTAAATTCAGAGTGAATATTGGCAGCAGTGTGTCAGCCAATGAGTTGGTGATGAGGGCACATGACCACAGCAAACAGACTCCCAAACTCAGCAGGATTATTTCTCCAGTAAAATGCAGTGAGGGGAGGATAGTAACTTAGCCCGGATTATGAGTAACTTAAAGTCAGTTTGGTTTCCAGGCGTTATTGATAGAGGAATTACCCAGTCACCTCCATTCTGGCCAGAAGTAGTAGTCTCACCCTATGCAGCCAATAAAATAACCCATGGTGAAACCAAATGTCTATCCAAGAATAACTCCTTAAGTAGCTGGAACTTCCCTCACATATAGAAGATTGCAGAGCAATCTGACCGAGGTGCTTAAAATGTTAAAATAATTCAATAAACTAGACAGAGAGAAACTATTTCCTCAGTGGGGGAATCAAGAATAATGGGACATATCATTAAAACTGAAGCAAGGCCATTCGAGAATGAAATCAAGGAGCATTTTTCACAGAAAAGTAAGTGGAACTCTGGAACTTTCTACCCCAAAAGGCAGTGGGTGCTGGAAGTGAATTGGGCCGTTCAGCTCTGAGATCAATAGATTTTTTGTTAGGTAAGGATACCAACGGATATGGATCAAAGGTGGAGAAATGGAGTTCGGGTCAGATTAGCTATGAGCTAACTGAATGGTGGAACAGGTTCAATACGCTAAATGGCCTACTCCTGTTCCTATTTCCCTGTGGAAAAGGACAACCAGAATGTTCCTAAACATCAGGGCTTATCTTGTTACATTCTGTTTCACAATCCCAGGGTCACACACACATGCACTGGCACCACCCCTCCAATACTGAACTAAACCAGCCTTAACTGATGTGAAGATTGAGCACAGAGACTTGAGAACATAATCCAAGTTGAAATGCCAGTGTAGTACAAAGTGTATGCTGCACTGTCAAGGGTGCAATCTTTCAGATGAGATGTTAGACCAAGGCCCTATCTCCCACTAAGGTGGAGGTAAATTATCCTATGACACTATTTTGAAGAGCAGGGAGTTCTTCCTGGAGCCTGGCCAATATTCATCCCTCGACTGACATCACTGAAGATAAGATAACCTAGTCATTATCTCATTACTGTTTGTGGGCCTTTGCTGCACACAAATTGGCTAACTACACTTCAGAAAAGCATATAATTGGCTGTGAAGCACCTTTGAATGTCCTGAGATCATGGAAGGCACGATTATACGCAAGTCTTTCTTTCGTTCTTTAGGAACTTGAGGCCAGCCTAATGAAGATGAATTCTGTGGAGAATATGCACTTTTAGGGAAAAATCATAAAATTTTAGTGGCACAGAAAAATGCTATTTGGCCCATCGTGTCAGCACTGGCTCTTCAAATGAGCATTATGACCAAGTACCATTACCCTGCCTTTTCCCCGTTCCCCTGCACGTTGTTTCTATTCAAATAATCATCTAATGCCCTCTTGAATGCCTCGATTGAACCTGCCTCCAACACACTTCCAGGCAGTGCATTCCAGACTCAAACTACCCATGTCAAAAAGAATTTCCCCACATCACATTTGCTTCTTTTGCAAATCACTTTAAATCTGTGCCCTTTTACGAGCAGGAACAGCTTCTCCCTATCTACTCTGTCTAGCCCCCTCATGATTTTGAACATCTCTATCAAATCGCTTAATCTTCTTCTCTCCGTGGAGAACAGTCCCAAACACTCCAATCCATCTTCATAACTGAAGTTTCTCATCCCTGGAACTATTCTTGTAAACTTCTTCTGCACTCTCTCCAATGTGTTGACATCCTTCCTATAATGTGGCACCCAGAACTATACACAATACTCCAGCTGAGGTCGAATGAGCTTCTTATATAAATTCAGCATAACCTCCTTGCTCTTGTTCTCTATGCCCCTATTAATAAAGCCCAGGATATTATATGCTTTACTAATTGCTCTCTCCACCTGTCCTGCCACCTTCAATGATCTATGCATATAAAAGATGCCCAAGTCTTTCTGCTCCTGCACCCCCTTCAGAATTTCACCCCTTATTTTATATTGTCTGTCGATGTTCTTCCTACCAAAATGCATTACCTCACACTTCTCCACATTGAACTTCATCTGCCACAAATTGTCTATGTCCTTTTGAAGTTCTGCACTGTCCTCTTCACAGTTTACAACACTCCCAAGGACAAAAAAAGCCAAGGATAAGAATAGACCACATTTCATGCTTCTGTTTAGCACATTAATTGCCCCAATTATGATAGTTTGGATACAAAAACAGAATTACCTGGAAAAACTCAGCAGGTCTGGCAGCACTGCCAGACCTGCTGAGTTTTTCCAGGTAATTCTGTTTTTGTTTTGGATTTCCAGCATCCGCAGTTTTTTGTTTTTATCTCATGATAGTTTGGATGTCTTGTACTAAAGCAAAATTCCATGCTAAGGCCCCATTTAAAAGTGTAGATGCTGCATTAGCAAAAACACAGTAATGTCTTCAATTTTGAGTGATCAGTTTTTGACAGTTGTTTCAGAAGGACAGGACATTACTGCATTTACAGTACAGATATATCCCAATTCTCTGTTGCTTGGTCCTGGCCTATTGTTCAGCCCATGCCTCCTCCCTCCCACATGCTCATCCCACCATTGGCAGCTGTGCCTTCAATGCTGGCCTCATGCTCTATAATTCCTTCCCTGAATACCTCGGACTTTCCAACTCCCTTAATACCCTACTCTTTCAGCAAGCTCTTAGGCACCCTGCTTAATAACTTCTTTTGGAATCCATTTATTGATAGTACCCCTGTGAGGCACTTTGTGAATTGTTTTTCTATATATTAATGGTGCTATATGAATGCAAGATGCAGTTGTTGAAACATTTGCAAGGACTGGAAGCTGCTGAGAGTAAAGTGCGCCATCTAGTGTCAAGTGAAGGAGCAGCATAAACATGTGACTAGTCACTGCATGGAACAGAAATCTAGAGACTATATTTTTGGGTTCTGTAACACTACATTACAAAAGTCTCAAAGGAATAAATTGGCATGGACTGTATAACTGGATACTTCTGCCACATCATGAGCAACATCCCATGCGTGGCAGGGTGCTCGCTGAAGTGTGCTGTGCATGTGTCAGCAGAGTAAAGAAAGTTCTGATTGTATTGATGCACATTTCACAAACATGGTCTGTGCATGTCTACTGGATGCCTGTGCTAATGACTCTCAGCTGAACATGTGTTGAACAGTATGAGACACCACCAACTGGTGTTACTTGAAGGGCTGGTATGCAATTGCCAGTGAGCAGCTTTTGACTTCCACTAACTGTCACAGCAGAAGTTAGTGCTGTTACTTGCTTTTTGAGGTTTTGTGGTGAGTTGCTGCATTCATTCAGGGTGACCAGAGGATTTAATGAACCAACTTGCACAAAATATGTGGCTGTAGTTGCAGTGCCCCTTAGTTTGCAAATGGCCGAGAACTAAAGCAGACGCTGCAGAGAAGGGAAGTGCTTTGAAGAGGAAACAGACCTTTGCATGCTGGAGCAAATGACGTATCCAACATCTCCCGTAGGTTGTCCATCGATGCAACTAGGAGATGATGGAGACGATTTATGCAAAGAGAAATTAATACACCGTTTTCTCCCTCAGCATGGACAAGCAGGGTGAGAGGACACATGACTTTGCCAGGATAGCAGGATTCATGGTGATGCAGAATGCCATTGACTACACATACGTAGGTGTGGTGTACCCCAATCAATAGGGAGGTACAGGAATCATTAGGACTACCATAAACATGTAATTGGAGTGCTTTCATGTACAGTACATCATATTGCTGAACGCAAGCTATCCTGAAAGCAGCCACAATGTCTGCATACTGAAGCAGTCTGCCGTTCCCGTTTTTGGATTTCTATGAGAACCAGAGGATCGCTACTTGGTGCAAAAGCTACCCCCTGTACTTGTGGCTCATGGCTCCTCTCTGGCAACTGACCACACAAGGACAATGCATGCATAGCAAGAGCCATGAAATCACCTACAACGTTGTGGAGTAGGCCACTGGCACACAAGCAATACTTCCCATGCTGGGACTGTTCAGGGAAGCCCTCAAGTACATAATGGAGTGGGTGTCCAAGTTTGTCGTGGTCTGCCCCATCCTCCATCATTAGGGTGCAGCCATTGCCACCGGGGAAATATATATTTTTTTTGTTGAATGAGAGACTTTATAAAATGGTCAAAAGAGGTAGAAACACAGTTGCTGTGAAGAGCAGGGTGAACTGATTTTGTGTTCACAGCTAAGCAGAACGCTTATGAAAATTGGTTTTCTATACAAAAGGAAGGGAACAAGACTGATGGGACTTTGAGATTTAAGAAACAAGGAGTCACCAAGATGAGCCTTCCTGGTGAAAGTCTGTTCTGAAATACTCTGTCTAAGTGAACAATTTCTAAAGGACACTGGAAGATTTTACCTGATGTGGCAGAAAGAAGTGAACCTGTCAGAAGCTTGAGATTTAATCTTGTATTGCTACCCATTTGCCAGAAGCACAGTGTGCCACGAAAGTATAACAATTCTCATGATATTCTAGCAAAAGTAGATTAATGGTGGAGTTCGGATAGTTTGTCTGTGTGTGTTTGTATGTGGGATTTAATTGAATCGGAGACAGCTGGTCTGGGGGCTTTGACTCATCAGAAGAAACTAGGTTTGAAATGTTAAATACGTAAACGTGGCTGAGATTTTAGAAGGTAAATTGAGGGGAATTTGCATTTTTAGATAAATCAGGGTAGTGTGAATTTCAAAGAGATGGTAGGATGTTACACCTAGCCAGAGAAGCTAGGCCAAACAGTGTGTTTATTTTTCCCAAAGGTTACTGACAATATTAGCACCATGAATAGATTTATATTATGAGAAAAGTAAAGTTCCAAAGACATATAGGAACAATGGAATTTGGATTAAAAGGGAGAAACATGTATAAAGGGAAATGAGGCTGTGTGTCAGAGAAGGCATTGTAAGATCTACCAGAAGTGTGAAAAGCCTCCAGTAGTTGTGCATTAAACTGCTGACTACAGAAATTAAACTGCTGACTACAGAAACCAAAGCTGGGAAAAGCCATTTTGAATTCTACTGCCCAGAGTATTGTGCTAACTGGCTGGAATCTATTTAAAAGCTTTTTTTTTTGTTTACTGTTGCCTTAACAGGGGTGTAACTGGAAGCCAGATTAATTAGGGATTTTAGGAGTAATTATAGTAGTAATTTGTATACCTATGTATGTGCTTGGAATCCTTTCTTTTGTTAATAAATGTTGAATTTAGTTTTGTAAAAAATCTCTAGTGTTTTGGTAGTCTTAGTACTACTGAATTCAGGGCATGCATCTCAAAATATAATACAAAGTGCAAAATCGTTGTGACCGCATGATCAAGTTTCCCTCATGGGTTTGATCTGCCTGGCACACATCATCTGTTGCGTCAAAACAAATGTAAAATAAAAACTTACTGTATGGTGTATTTCGATTGAGTTAGTTCATACAAAAGTACTTTTTCTTTAAGTTAATGTATTAATTGCTTATTAAGTAGTGCCTTATGTTGGTTTTAGTTTGTTTCTTTTTACAGTAGAAGTCTTAAAATGTGAAATTTTGTCCTACAATTCTGTAGGTTGGTTGCTGGGAAATTCATCTCTCTTTTAGAAGTTATTAGTCTCAATGGGAATTGTAACTATACAGGTCTCCATTGGTGTTGCCAATGGTGAGTCATGGGTGTGGTGTTTTATATTATGCAATATACATCGTGGTATGGAACCATGATTTACAATGACTGAACAAATCAAATTGCCCGTTTGTTAGAGTATATTGCAAGAATCTGAGAGACATTTTTGGGCTGGAATTCTATGATAATACAAGTATTTGCAGAGAAACTGTAAACTGTGGCTTTGGTTATTATTACCTGTATTTAGTTAATTTTATCTCTTACCATTATTTATGAAACCCAGAATACAAAGGAAGGTGATAGGGTAGATGTTCCAGGATGCAGGTAGTTAAGCATTGCCTGTAGCAGAGGTGGAAAGTTTCTAGGTGGGGTAGAGAGGTATGTGGGTTGGATATGTTGGGAGAATGTATCTAGAGTTTAGGAATGGTCATTATGGGATGTAAAAGCATAGGGGTGAACACAAGAGTCTGGGTAGGAGTTGTGGGGGTACTAGGAGTTTGATGCTGAGGTCAAGTAGAAGTGGGAGATGGCTATTGTTGGGAGTATGACAGAACTAATAGGGTGTTGAGTGTGCCACCTTGGCAATGATGAACTTTGAATGGCAGATCTGGGATAGCAAAGGCAGGATGCGGGAACATTCAGGAACATAGGGGCAGGAGTAGGCCATTCAGCCCATTGAGCCTGCTCCGCCATTCAACTACATAATAGCTGATCATTGACCTCAATGTCACTTTCCTGCACTATCTCCATATCCCTTGAAGTTACCCAGTCTCCAGAAATCTATCGATTTCTGTCTTGAACATGCTCAATGATTGAGCTTCCACAGCCCTCTGGGGTACAGAATTCCAAAGATTCACCACTCTCTGAGTGAAGAAATTTCTCATCTCGGTCTTAAGTGGCTGCCTCCTTTTCCTGAAACCATGCCCTTAGCTTTTAGACTCACCAGCCAGGGGAAACATCTTAACTACACCCGCCCTATCAAACCCTGGAAGAATTTTGTAAGTTTCAGTGAGGTCACCCCTTATTCTTCGAAATTCCAGGGAATACACATCCAATCTTTCCTCAAACGACAATCCTCCCATCCCAGGGATTAACCTGGTGAACCTCTGTTGCACTCCCTCTATGGCAAGTATACCCTTCCTTCGATAAGGAGAACAAAACTGTGCACGATACTCCAGGTGAGGTCTCATCAAGGCTCTATGTAACTGCAGCAAGACATCTTTACTCCTGTACTCAAATCCCCTCGTGATGAAGGCCAACATACTGTTTGCCTTCCTAATTGCTTGCTGCACTTGCATGCTAGCTTTTAGTGACTCATGAACAAGGTTACCTGGGTTGCTTTGGACACCTCACTTCCCAGCCTCTCACCATTTAAGAAATATTCTGCTTTTCTGGTTTTTTTTGCCAAAGTGAATAACTTCAGACTTATTCACATGACATTCCATTTTCTATGTTCTAGCCCATTCACTTAGCCTGTCCAAATCTTTTTGAAGCCTCTTTGCATCCTGCTCACATGCTTACATTCCCACCCAGTTTGGTGTCATCAGCAAATCTGGAAATTTTACAATTGGTCTCCACATCCAAATCATTTCTATAGATTGTGAACAGTTGTAGACCTAACATTGATCTTTGCAGTGCCCCATTACTAACAGCCTGCCATCCTGAGAATGATCCATTTATTCCTACTCTCTGCTAACCAATTCTCATTCCATACTAGCGTATTTCGCCCAATCCCCATGTGCTCTAACTTTATTTACTAACCTCCTCTGTGGGACCTTATCAAAAGCCTCCTGAAAATCCAAATACACCACATCCAATGCTACAAGTAACATCCTCAAAAAACTCCAAGTTTGTCAGACATGATTTTCCTTTCACAAATTCATGTTAACTCTGCCCAATTTTACTAAATGTCTAGTTATCACATCCTTTATAATAGATTTTCCCTACTACTGACATCAGACTAACAGGTCTATAGTTCTCCATTCTCCCTTCTTAAATAGTGGGGTTAGGTTTGCTAATTTCCAGTCCGCAGGAACATTTCCAGAAACTATAGAATTTTGAAAGATAGCCACCAATGCATCCACACTCTCTCTCTAACTACCTCTTCCAACACGCTGGGATGAAGCTCATCTGGTCCAGGGAATTTATCAACTTTCAATTCAGTTAACTTTTCAAGTACCACCTCTTTACTAATACTAATTTCTTTTAGTTCCTCAGTTTCACAAGTCCTTTGGTTCCCTAGTATTTCTGGGAGATTTTTTGCATCTTTTTCTGTGAAGACAGATGCAAAGCAACTGTTTAGTTTCCCTGCCATTTCCATTCTCCACTATAAATTTTCCTGTCTCCACCTATGCTGGGCTGTCCAAGCTAATCTTTTCCTTTTCACGTTTCTAAAGAAGCTTTTACAGTCCACCTTTATGTTCCTTGCTAGTTTGCATTCATATTCTCTTTTCCCTTTCTTACCCAGTTTCTTGGTCTTCCTTTGCTGAGTTCTAAATTGTTCCGAAACCTCAGGCTTACCACTTTTTCTACCATCCTTACAAACCACTTCCTTTGATTTAATGCAATCTTTAACTTTTTTCGTTAATCACGGTTGATTTACCCTTCCTTTTGGGTGTTTGTGCCTTAGAGGAATGTATATCTGTTGTAGACAGTGCAATATTTCTTTAAATACTAGCCATTGCCTGTCTACCGTCATGTCTTTGTGTATTTTCCCAATCCACTATAGCCAACTTGCCCCTCAAATCACATAATTGCCTTTTTTCAGAATTAATACCCTAGTTTCAGAGTGAACGATATCACATTCAAACTTAATGTGAAATTCTATCATATTATGATCACTTGGAGATATCCTAAGAACTCCCACCCTTCCCTTTCATGACCCAACTCTGAGTAGCTTTGAAATCAGGTGTTGGAATCCTGTCCTGGCCACAGTGGCGGTGGTAGTGGTGTTGAGGGAACTTTCTTCAAAGGGTTTCTCAAGTGTTTTCCTGGGGAAGCCTGTAATATTTAAAATAAATACTGAGTTGAATACACGGCTGCTGCCTTTCTCTAATTTAGGCTGATACTTGAGACTCAAAAATAGTAATTTTTCAAATAAATAACTTCTGTAAGAACAGTAAGATTATTCAACTTGGAGAGATGCTTTTTAAAATTAATTCTAGGGAGGTGGTATCAACTTTTGTAAACCTTTCTGCCTAACCCTCCCCTACAATGAATTTCACCAGCGCACATATTGTTCGCGTCTCACCCTATAAAATTAAAACTAACTAAAACCAAAAAAAGTCGGATGCCAGGCAACTTAAAAAGTTGAGTCATTGAGTTCAAAGCAGAGGTCAGTAGATTTCCAGACACCAATGACATCAAGGGACATGGGGATAGCGCAGGAATATGGAATTGAGGTAGAAGATGATCCATGATCTAGTTAAATGGTGGAGCAGACTTGAGGGGCCAAATGGCCTACTCCTGCTCCGATGTTCCCATATTCCTTCCGAAGTACCTAAAAAAAGCCTTTCCCACAAAAATAACACCCTGCCTGCAGGCAAAACGAACAGAGAGTGGGACTTTTGCCCCTCAGTGGGCTCAAACTGTCCTGGTAGGATTTGAACTTAGGTTCTCTGGAATATTAATAATACAATGGCATTTACCTACCCACCTTCCCACCATAATATTACTTGGCAGGAGAAATTTACAGCATTATGCTTCAAAATCTGATGGCCGGCAGCTCCAGCAGCTCCAGAATTGAGTTGCTGCCGGGACTGCAAGTAGGGATGAAGAAAGCCATGGTGTTCGAACACAGATAAATTCAGGGAGGGATTGATGAGCCTAGGGAAGGGATGAGAGGGGCAGGAGAGCAGGCTTTGAAGGTCATGCAGGGAGGAACAAAGTGGGGTAACATCTTGTGGGGGGGTTGTCCCCATCGTACACAGAATGAAGTGCCCCCATTCTTTTCCTCTTTCTCCACAAAGTAAAGTTTTAATAAAAAACAGGTCATCTCACACCCGCCTGCCTGACCACGCCAAACATATTATGATGTTGGCAGCACAACATTCAGGGCAATTGGCTTAGTAACAAGCTCAATTGCTCGGTACTTATTTATTTAGAAATGGTGGGTGAGCTGCCGATTTTGGCGTGGATCAGGAGTGGGTGGGAAGGCGAAGAGCCACCCACCTGTCATATTTTACGTGCTTTCCCCTGTAGGAAACATGCTTAGCAGGGTACTGTAAAATCCAGCCCACAGAATTTACAGCACAGAAACAGGTTATTTAGCCCATCTGACCCATGTCAGTGTCGTGCTTCACTTGAGCCTCCACCTACCCTACTTCATCTAACCCTATCAGTAGAATCCTTCTTTTCCTTTCTTTTTCATGTACTTATCAAACTTACCCTTAAATACATCTATTCTATTTGTCTCAGCTACTCCTTATGTCAACAAATTCCACAATCTAACCACTCTACACAAGAAAGTTTCTCCTGAATACCCAATTAGATTTACTAGATGACCATCTTATATTTATGGCCCTGGTTTTGGTCTCACCTGAAAGTGGAAACATCTTCTTTACTTCAATCTCTGTGCTATCAAACCCCTTCATAATTTTAAAGGCCATTATCAGGTCACCCTTCAGCTTCTTTCTTCTAAAGAAAGAGCCCCAAACAATGCTAATTTTTGAAAGGCAATGCTGTAAATTCCTACTGCCAAGTAATATTATGGTGGGACGGTGCGTAGGTGAATGCCATGGTATTAATAGTATTCCAGAAAACCTGAGTTCAAATCCTCCCAGGGCAGTTTGAGAATTTGAATTCAATTTATGCTAAATAAATCTAGAAACAAAGAGCTGGTATCAGAAGCAGCCTGGGGAGGTGGTTGGGCTACCTGCCCACATGTGGTAGGTAGCCGATTTGGCTATTTAAGATCACTTAAAGGAGGTTGACTGGGATTTTTCAGTTGGCCTCCTGGTTCCTGCAGTTAGGTGCCTAGAGGTGGTCTTCTGGTGGCCGACTGGAGAGCTGCAGCAGCCACAGGCTACCTCATAGAGTTTCCCAGCCCTCCCCTCCCCACATTGTGGTGGCCTGGTTGCAAAAGCCATTTTTAATTTAAACTTCAAAAAAATTGGTGAAAGGGCACCTGCGTTTTGAAGCAGCCTCCCCTTTACTTATCTTCCATTGCAGCCTGCTGCGCCTGTCAAACTGGAAGGCCTTGGATTGGTCCTCCAGCTCCGAGAGCCTGCCCACCATTTCTAAGTGGATGGCAAGCCTGGCCTCTGGCCATTAATTAGCCGCTGTGGAGAACATCACAATAAGTGACCGTTTCCCACACAGTGTGGGCTTCTGACCCACATTTCAGTCTGAGGGGGTGCCTATAATCTCAGACATATCAAACTCGAGTGAATCACAGAATCACAGCGCAGAAGAGGCCCTTCAGCCCATTGAGTCTGCACCGACACTTGAGAAACACCTGACCTACCTACCTAATCCCATTTACCAGCACTTGGCCCATAGTCTTGAATGTTATGGCATGCCAAGTGCTCATCCAGCAACTTTTTAAAGGATGTGAGGCAATCCGCCTCCACCACCCTCCCAGACAGTGCATTCCAGACCATCACCACCCTCTGGGTAAAAAAAGTTTTTCCTCACATCCCCCCTAAACCTCCTGCCCCCACCTTGAACTTGTGTCCCCTCGTGACTGACCCTTCAACTAAGGGGAACAGCTGCTCCCTATCCACCCTGTCCATGCCTTTCATAATCTTGTACACCTCGATCAGGTTGCTCCTCAGTCTCCTCTGCTCCAACGAAAACAACCCAAGTCTATCCAACCTCTCTTCGTAACTTAAATGTTTCATCCCAGGCAACATCCTGGTGAATCTCCTCTGCACCCCCTCCAGTATAATCACATCCTTCCTATAATGTGGCAACCAGAACTGCACACAGTACTCCAGCTATGGTCTCACCAAGGTTCTATACAACTCCACCATGACCTCCCTACTTTTGTAATCTATGCCTCGATTGATAAAGGCAAGTGTCCCCTATGCCTTTTTCACCACCCCACTAACATGCCCCTCCGCCTTCAAAGATCTATGGACACACACGCTAAGGTCCCTTTGTTCCTCAGAACTTCCTAGTGTCATGCCGTTCACTGGATACTTCATTGTCAAATTACTCCTTCCACAGTGTATCACCTCGCACTATTTAGGGTTAAATTCTATCTGCCATTTATTTGCCCATTTGACCATCCCGCCTATATCTTCCTGTAGCCCAAGACACTCACCACCCGGCCAATCTTTGTGTCATCCGCAAACTTACTAATCCTACCCCCCAACATCGTCATCTATGTTGTTTATATAAATGACAAATAATAGGGGACCGAGCACAGATCCCTGTGGTACGCCACTGGCTTCCAGTCACTAAAGCATCCTTCTGTCATCACCCTCTGTCTCCTACAACTAAGCCAATTTTGAACCCGCCTTACCAAATTACCCTGTCTCCCATATGCATTTGCCTTCTTTATCCCATGTGGGACCTTGTCAAAGGCTTTGCTGAAATCCATATAAACTATATCAACTGCACTACCCTCAACTACACACCTGGTCACGTCCTCAAAAAATCCAATCAAATTTGTTAGGCATGACCTCCCTCTGACAAAGCCATGCTGACTATCCCTGATCAAACCTTGCCTCTCCAAGTAGAGATAGATACTCTCCTTCAGAACTTTCTCCAATAGTTTCCCTACCACTGATGTGAGACTCACTGGCTTGTAGTTCTCTGGCTTATCTCTATAACCCTTCTTAAATTACGGAACCACATCAGCTGTTTTCCAGTCCTCTGGCCCCTCCACCGTGGCCAGAGAGGAATTAAAAATTTGGGTCAGTGCCCCTGCGATCTCCTCCCTTGCCTCCCTCAGCAGTCTGGGACACAAATCATCTGGACCTGGAAATTTATCCAGACTTTTAAGCCTGCCAACACCTCCAATACCTTGTCACTCTTTATATCAATTCGCGTAAGAACCTCGCAATCTCTCTCCCCGAGTTCAATACCTTCATCCTCATTCTCTTGGGTGAAGGCAGGTGCTAAATATTCATTCAACACTCTAGCAATGTCCTCTGTCTCCACCCATAGATTGCCTCCTTGGTCCCTTATCGGCCCTACTCTTTCCCTGGTTATCCTCTTCCCATTGATATACTTATAGAATATCTTAGGATTTTCCCTACTTTTACGAGCCAGAGCTTTCTCATATCCCCTCTTTGCTCTCCTAATTGCTTTCTTAAGATCCACCCTGCACTTTCTGTACTCCACTAATGCCTCTGCTGATTTGCTTCCCTTGTACCTGCTAAAAGCCTCTCTCTTCCTTTTCAATGTATCCTGAATATCTCTGGTCATCCATGGTTCTTTGGACTTGTTACTCCTTCCTATCACGCAAGAGGGAACATGTTGAGCCTGTACCCGCCCCATTTTTTTCTTTGAATGCCCCCCACTGCTCCTCTGTAGATTTCCCCACAAGTAGCTGTTCCCAGTCTACCTTGGCCAGATCCTGCTGTATTTTACTAAAATCCACTCTCTCCCAACCCAAAACATTTTTTTGCAACTTGTCGATCTCTTTGTCCATAACAAACTTAAACTGTACCAGGTTGTGGTCGCTATCACTAAAATGCTTGCCCACCACCTCAGCCACCTGTCCGGCTTCATTCCCCAGAATTAGGTCCAGCACTGCGCCGTCCCTTGTTGAACCCTCTACATATTAACCTAAAATGTTCTCCTGTACACATGTCAAGAAATCCACTCCATCCAAACCCTTAATGCGATGTCTATCCCAATTAATGTTGGGAAAGTTGAAATCACCTAATATAATTACACTATTGTTATTATTTTTACACACCTCCGCAAATGGTGCACATATTTGCTCCTCAATTTCCCGCTGACTATCTGGGGGTCTGTAATAAACACCTAACAATGTGGCTGCCCCTTTTTTATTCCTAAGCTCTACCCACAAAGCTTCATTTGATGCCCCCTCCAAGATATCTCTCCTTACTGCAGTAATTGACTCCTTAACAAATAATGCAACATCTCCTCCTCTTTTACCCCCTCCCCTGTCTCGCCCGAAGATTCTATAACCTGGAATATTGAGCTGCCAATCCTGCCTCTCCCTCAACCACGCCTCAATGAAGGCTACCAAATCACAATTCCACGTGTCAATCCCCACCCTTAACTCATCCGTTTTACCTGGCATTAAAGTAGAGGCCATCCAGCCTTGCCTTACTACCTTGAAACTTAATGCAGCTATAAATAGGGATGGGCAATAAGTGCTGGCTGTGCCAGTGATATCCACGACTTGATAATGAATAAATAAAATCTATGAAAAGGAGTCAGATCTAGGGTTGTCAACTCTGCTTCAGTGCGTTCCTGGAATTTCCATCGCATGACCTTCTGCCTTGAATTGCCCCCCTTTACTCCCACCATTGGTCCACCCTCTAGATGCACCACCATCTCATTACCATGGAGAAAGGGAACAAGTTACTTGTTATCCAATTAGATTAATCTTCACTATCAGTCAAGTAGCCTTTGTTCCCCTATTTCCAATATTTTAAAAACTAATAAATGGAATTGTTCAAAGAAAATGAAAAAAACGCAAATTTGTTTAACACCCCTATAACTTATGCCCTGGGTATTGCTTACCACAGTGTCTTGGAGTTTAATCTTCAATTCGTGCAAATTTCAGAATAATCCTGGAGGGTTGGCAACTCTAATCAGACACCAGAGGTGAACGTGACATCAGCTGCTGAGGAACTAAGCTTTAGAATTCCCTCTCTAACCTCTCTAGCTCTTTTAAGATGCTCCTTAAAACCTACCTCTTTGATCTACTCTGAGATCCACTTACGTTACTCACTTTCAAGTTTTGCTGATTACTTCTGTGAAGGACCTGCTATGTTTTTCTATGTTAAAAGTGCCATATAAATGCAAGTTGTTGTGGAAATTCTCTTTAATCCTCCCTCCTCTATCAAAAGCCTTGATGCAAGTAGAACTTTACTCCAATAAGAGTCAAGTCTGGAACTGACACTGCAGTGCATGAGGTTTTCAGATTTAAAACAGTAGGAAGTGGGAGGTGTGGGGCTAGCAAATGCAGTACAAAGGGCAATGAAGAGATGATAGAAAACAACTAATGTCCAGTATCTGAAGTAAATGGCTTGCCATGTAACTTACTTTATGATGCTGTCTTTCTCCTTACATTGCTTCTCCAATTTATAGATTCTCTTCTTTAATCCATTAACAATCTGGGAGAGAAAAAAAAGGCAGAGATATTGATGATGCACTTTGAGGAGTTTTGGGGGTGCAGACTCAGAGTTCTGTTTCACGTCGGTAATTATGTTCTTCAGATAAGTCATTAAACCTGCATGTCTATGTGGAGATGGATGCTAAAGTTCTAATGGAGTTGCAATGCCGCAAGGCTGAGATTAAAAGGACCAAATGGTTATCTTAATCCAAATCCATTCTGCAGTCTCAGGTAGGATAGTCTGATGCAGGCAGAAGGGACTTATCAGATATATTTGGCCGCCACAATATGATCTGGTCAGTCTTATGCCAAAATTGCCTATTCAGGATTGAATTGGGTAAGACAAGTGATGCTTTTCACAGTGGATACCGCCCGTTGACACTCAAGGTCTAGGTTCACATGTAATAAATGGGCAACCTACTAGGCAGCTAAAGGTGAACCCCGTCAAAAGTGGGTGCATTCAGAAGAAGGGTGGAGAAAACTGAAAGGTTGAAAAAACTGGAAGACAATTTAAAAGAAATAGCAAATATAAGGAAGGCAATCTCATCACTTACAGCTTGATCTAAATCCTGTGAAAAGATCTCTCTTGGTATGTGCATTCTGTTCAACTGTTATGATGTTATTTTCTAGCACTCTTACAACCACAATGTTTCAAGCTTGGATCAAATGTTTTACACATGTAAAAGACAGACACTGAGATCTGTTCCAGCTAAGAGTAAAAAGCTGAGCATGAATGCTCTACAAATACATTATTGTGAAATCATGCTTTACATCAGAAAAATATTTTTGAATATACTGTCTGGAAACCCGTAAAAAAAAAAGACTAAAACCTCATTCCAGTCACTTAGGATCACAGTCAAAAATAGCTGCACATTTGCATCACCTAATGCATTCCAAAGCTATTGAAATGAGGACAACCTGTCTGCAAAGCAGCAGCAGGAACAAGTGCCTTGAAAGAGGTGAATGGGGGCCATCTCCCATCCCATCAGCAAAGCGTTCAGACAATTACCCGTGTACTCAACTGGGTGGAGACAAACAATTAGACGTGATCACTTGGACAATGGGACTCTGACTGAGAGGGGAATTCCCAACCATGATCTAACGAAGGTAACTGGCCACAGCCATATTTTAGTCACTGGCAGTTGGAGAAAGGACATGTGACGAGACAACTATGTGTGATCTATGTCCTGCTTTCTCTGCACAACAGGATAAGCAAATGAAATGCTGAAGGAATGAGATCCTGAGTGGGTTCCTTCCCTTCCCTCTCTCCATCCAGCTTGCAAGTTTTGAACCCTTTCTGCTTATTTTGACTATACAATGCAGAGTTAAAGAGCGTGGCTAGACATTTAGAGATAAATATCCATCCAAAAGCTAGGAAACCCGAAATGCTAAAACTTGTGGCTAGACATTTTGCAATTGAACTTGAAGAACAGGAGACAGGCATGGAATCTGAAACAGACAGACAAGCATTAGCAAAGATGGAACAACAGAGACTAGAGCTCGAATTCCAAGCAAAAAGAAAAGAGAAAGACAGGAATGGAGGGAGGAGAGAGAATTCCAGGAAAGGGAGAAAGAGCAAGTTTTCCAAAGGGGGAAAGCAAGATAAGGAATAAAGGCAGCTTGAACTGAGTAGGGGAAGGCCCACTGTTCCCTGTTAGGAAATAGAGATAGTTTAACTAAGTTTTATTTGTGGGTGTTAGGAATAAGCTATTGTTTTAAATTTAAGTTTTAGCTTTAAGTTTAATGTAATTTTTTCTATTTGTAGGTTAAAAAGGTGAGACAAGGGATCTAATTTCATTTTAGAGTGGAGACAGCTGGTCTAAGGCTTTGTTTCTGTGCCTGCATTCTAATGAGATTTTATGGCCCTTGAAGGGAAGGTAAAACAAACAAGGTAGGGAAAAAAACTGTGCTGTTGCCTAGCAACAGGGGTCGAGAGGAGGCGGCCCCCACAGAGACAGAAAAGTATTTTCAGTTCAGTTTGAGTTCAGTTGGTCAGTGTGCTCCAAGGTTGAATGGAGTTGCCAGCAGAAGCAGCATAAGAGAGGGACAGATAGCAAGTCCCAAAGTAAAATTGGAAGCAGTGGCCAGCAGAAGCAGGACAAGAGAGGGAACTGCAAGTAGCAGGTTCCAAAAACCAAAGAAGAAAGCATTACTGAGGGGTATAGGGAAAGAGGGGGTAGTATATGCCCATATCTTTCTATCAGGTGCATCTGGATTGCAGCCTAATTTCAGGATCAGTAATCATAGAGGATGTCCCTAGTTTACCAGTGGACAGGATTGACCTGCTCGTCAGTAATAACCTAGCGGGGGCAAAGATGATAGCTTCCACAGTGGTCTTAGAGAGGCTGAATGAGGTCAGGGAGAAAGAGCAATTACAGGAGAAGATCTCTGGTATTTTCTCTGACTATGTGGTGACCCAGCTTATGGCCAAACAAGCTCAGTCAGAGGAGGCTGAGCCGTCAATACAGACCAAGGACCCTGTTGTCTGGCTATCCAAAATGTTCTTGAGAAATTTAGATAAGCCAAAGAAAATATTAAACAGGTCTTCTTTGGTCGGGGCTCAGCAAGCCGACCCAGTGTTAAAAAAGTTAGCACAGACTGTCCGGACTGAAGCTGAAGTAGAGGGAGTTCCAGGATGCTACTATTTGAAAACTAGGTATTGTTGAGGAAGTAGGGTCCTCCTCATTAGACCTGTGGACAAAGAGTGTACAGTGGTTCACCAGGTAGTGGTGCCATCGAGGTACCATTGGGAAATATTGAGGATAGCTCACAAAGTCTCAGTGACTGGAGATTCGGTATCTTAAAAACCCAAAATCATATAGGCCATCACTTTTATTGGTCACAACTCCACATGGATATGGTGGAGTTCTGTAAAATTTGCCACACATGCCAGGTTGTGGGGAAGCCCCAACCTGCAATAAAACCTGTTCCACTAGTTTCCATACCAGCTTTTGGGTGATCATTCAGCAGTGTTGGTTGATTGTTTGGGGCCCCTGCAGAAAATAAAAGGGGTTTACCAGTGTCTCCCTCACAACATGGATGTGACCACCTGATTTCTCGAGGCCATTCCCCCAAGACATATCTCAGCCACAGTAGTGGGTGAGGGGATAACTCAATTTTTTACCAATACAGCTGCGTACTGAGATCCAGTCGGAACAGGGCATGAATTTTGTGTTCAATATTTTTCAAAAGATCATGAGTAATCATAACACAGCTAAAGACTTCATTCTACCACCTAGAGTTACAAGGTGCTTTGGAATGGTACCAACAGATCCTAAAAACAATGATCAGGGCATACTGCTATAAGTACTTTCCTGACTGGGACAAAGGGCAGGTATTCCTCCTGTTTGCTACCAGGGACTCACAATGAGTCTAATGGTTTTAGTCCCTTCAAATTAGTTTATGGGCATGAGGTACGAAGTCCTCTTAAACTAATCAAGGAGAGGTTTTTAGAGCTCTCGGAGCTAAGAGCTAAGATCGGAGTTAAGATCTGTGTTCCGTCAACGGCTGTGCTGTGGCTCAGGAGGATATTAAGACCTCCCAGAAAACTATGAAATGGCAAGTAGATAAACATGCCAAGGCTAGAACATTCAAGCCAGGAGACCACGTGTTAGTGCTACTACCACTACAGGGTCAAGCACTGAAAGCCAAATTCAGTGGCCTGTATAGCATAGTAAAGGGGACTGGCAAGGTGAATTATTTGATTGACTCCACAGACTGTAGGAAGAAGCAAAGGCTGTGTCACATCAATATGTTAAGGCAATACCACAGCTGGGAAAGGAACAAACAAGCACAAGTCTGTCAGGCAGTGAGGAAAGAGAAGAGTGAAGGTGACAGTGAGGATGAGTTAGAGGGAGAGGGAAGCATGGACGATTCCCAAATCAAACTCCCTACCGTCTGGTTAGTCAACACAGAACTGTTAGGGAGATTAGATACCGTGCTCTTATTTAAACGCAGAGCAGAAAGGAGACCTGACGAAGCTGCTCAAGGAGTTTAAAGAAGTCTGAAGGGACAAACCAGGATGCACGATCCTAACACTGCATGATGTGGATGTAGGAGAGACCGCTCCCATAAACCAAAATCCCTATCACCTATATCCTGAGAAACTGACACAGCTTCAGGGAGAAATTCAGCACATGCTGGAGCACAACTTGGTTGAGTGCAACCAGAGCAACTGGAATGCCTCAGTCCCTCAAACCTGGTGGCTCAACAAGGCTCTGCATTCATTGCAGAAAGGTTAATGCAGTGACCAGAGCTGACTCTTACCCAAGTCTCCTCCTGGAAGACTGTATTGATCAAGGATGAAACACCATTTATATAACAAAAATAGACTTGCTAAAGGGATATTGGCAAGTTCCCTTAACCACCCGAGCTAAAGCGATCCAGCTTTTGTCACCCCAGATGGCTTATTCCAATGCTGAGTTATGCCATTTGGATTAAGAAATGCCCCAGCAACCTTCCAAAGGCTGATGAACCAGCAAGTGGTTCACCTACTAGCCATGCAGTATAACTGGATGATCTGCTAGTTTACAGTGACACCTGGAGAGACCACCTAGACCAGTTAGAAGTGCTATTCAAAAGGTTACAGTTGACTGATCTAGAGGTAAATCTCGCAAAGAGCTAGTTCGCTAAAGCAAGGTAATCTTCTGTGAGAAATGGATGTTCTAAAATATTTTGGGGGAATATTGTGTTATTCCGTGAAAAGACTGTTTGTTTGTGTGTGTGTGCGCGCGCGCGCGTGTATGATTTAATGAAGTTGGGCAGATATTAATAGGTTGTCTGGGGGTGTAAAATATGAAAAGGATAGAGTGTTAGGTTTGAAGTACAAGTAAATATGTTAGGTCTAACATTTGCATTTTTAGATAAGTTGAGAGTTCATTTGAATATCTTAGGAAGTCAGAGGTATCAAGGAACATGTTTGCACCTTGCAGGAGTTCCATAAGTAAACTGTAGTGGTGATATTACATTTTATTGACCCAGAAACAAAGACAAGATAGAGACATGAAAGATTTTATATTTGGAAGGATTTGAGTTTCAAAGAAGTATGAGAACAATGGAACTTGAAATGAAAGGGAAAAAAAGGTATTTTATAGTTACTGTGAAGAGCTTAGGGTAGCTATTGGGCTATAGCTGTTTGAATTGTTGGTAGCAGCTAGAGCTGACTTGGGAGCTGTTAGCTCTGGACTGGGAGAAGATCCAGGTTTGAATCAGCCATTTAGACAAGCCAGAAAAATCTTGGACTGCAACAAGCAACTTTATTCTGAAGTTTGGATTCCACAGCTGAGTGGAAGAGAGTTGAGAGTCGTATGCCTCTATCAAAGCTACAGCAGTTTCTATTGGGTGATATTACTGGATTTTTTTTACAGTTAAACATCTATTAGGGAGTGTTGCCTAGAAGGTGTTTACTTGTGGGTCTGACCAAATGGAGGGTCCTTTTGGGGGAATGTTTTGTAAGACTAACCTTAATTATGCAACTGTAATCTTGTGTGCTTAAGCTTTCTTTTATTCTTGTTAATAAAACTTTTACTTTTAATTTTCAAAATACCAAAAGTGTTATTGGACTTTTTACTGCTGATATCGTTATGTCTTCTTCTCATTATCAGAATACAAAAAAAAGAGTATGGCTCATAAGCCAAGTTTCCCCCTGGGATTTGGTTTGCACAGCAATTAAGATTGATTGTGGTCATAACATCTATCTAGGGCATGTTGTGGGTTAAAGGCAGGTGTTACCCAGGGCAGTGAAGGTATAGGCATTGATGAATTTCCCCGTCCCCATGACTTAATAATGGGATTTTTGGGGATGTGCAGATTCTAATACAAGTTGGTCCCAACTTCAGTACTATAGTTGCTCCACTGACAGAATTGTTACAGAAAAAAACAAAGGCAGTGTGGTTAGGGAGGTGCCAAACAGCTTTCAAAAGACTGAAGTCATATAAGACAAGGAACCAGTGCTGGCAGTTCCAAACTTTAACCAGTCCTTTAAAGTGGCAATCAATGCTAGAGCCATCCTTCTCCAAGATGATGGCTCAAGCATCACAATCTAGAACCGTCCTTCTCCAAGATGATGGCTCAAGGATCACAAGACCAGTTAGGTATTTCTCAAAGACACTGAACAGACATTAAAAGAGATACTCCACTGTAGAACAAGGAATCTCTGGGACTGTTACTGGCTCTCAAACACTTTGAAATATATGTCCAAAATGGATATATAGAGATCTCAATCTACAAAGATCACAGCCGCTTAACATTTGTGGAGAAGTTCAAAACCCATAATGCAAGGCTATCTGAATAGAGCCTGTCTTTGCAACCATATCATTTAAAGATGACCCACATTGCAGGGAAAAAACATCTGACAGCTGATGCTTAACTCAGCACAGAATCATCTCGAAAACTGTGTATAACGGGAAGCCAGCTCCAAGCTATACAGAACATAGCCACGGTGTTTGATGTAGGTGTGAGTGAGTGTTTAAGTATGAATGTGTATCTTTGTTTATTTTTGAACAATCTTGTAATGAAATACTAACATTGTAGCATTTTATTGAGTGATGTGAAAGTGTTGTGAAACCATGATTTATACCAAAAAATGATTTTTGAATTTACTGGCTGGAAACCCCAACTTTTTTTTTTAAAGACAGCTAAAGCCACATTCCATTGACTTAAGATTGCAGTCAAAGATGTTTGCACATTTGCATCCAAAACTAGTGAAATAGAGAGTACCTGGCTGCAAAGTCACACTAGGAACAATTGCCTTCAAAGAGATAAATAGGGGCCATCCCCTATCCCATCAGTAAAGTATCCAGAGAATTACCTGAGTATTCAACTGGGTAGAGACAAACCATTCAACATGATGACAATGGGACCATGGTTGAGAGCGGAATTCCCAGCCATGATCTAATCAAGGTAACTGGAATACATCAGCCACAACCATATTTGGGCCATTGGGCAGCTGGGACGAGAAGGTCGCATGACAAGACAACCCTTTGTATGTTCTAAGCGCCTACTTTTTCTGCAGAACAGGACAAACAGCTGAAACATTGAAGGAACGAGTGGGTTCCTTCCCCTCTCTTTCTCCATCCAACTTGTAAGTCTTGAACCCTTTCTACTCATTTTGACTATCCAGCTGCCGCAGAGATTTTAAAAAGAACTCAACCCAACACTGCTGTCTCCAGAAGATCATCTGTTGACAGCCTCAAACTGTTTTAATGCCGAAAACGGCAGGATCACCGAGCAAATGCAGCAGGACCACCGAATTCAGCCTAAAGCCAGCCAAGTAACCAACCTTCAAGAGCCATGTACTCCCTTTAATTTTACTGTACTCTAGTTGCTTAATCTATCCTTCCCACTCTGTATGTGTGAACTTCAAGTGTGTGTATGTGTGTGTGTGAGTGTGTGTGTATGTGCACGTGTGTGCGTGAGATTGCGAGTGCCAGAGCATTTTCAATATTTTACTTCAGTCAGGTTAAGTACCTTAAAAACTATCCTCTTTTTAAAAAGAAAATCTATATGATTGTGTTTTTTTATGGTCACATAATATAAACAGTTTAACACTCAGGGAATTGTTAATTTTATCTGTTTTTTAAAAAGCCTGTTGCAGTCAAATGAGGATGGGGAAAAGAGGGGAGCTATTCGACTGTTCCTCACCTGATTGTAACAACCTTTACAGGACAGTAGGTGTGCATCTGTAAGGCATAAATGAGCCCATTCTGCAGGAACTCCTGTCCATAGTTGCACTGCTCTGATAGGGGCCCAAGCAAAAGGAAAGAGACCACAGATGATTCAACCCCAGGCTGCTGTCTTGTGCATCCTCATGCCCTGAGACAGCTATAACATTGTGAACTTGGGAGTCCTTTCAGCCAACAGTGGAGAAGAAGAAACATCTCAAACTGGGACGAGAAAGTACGTGGAAAGAATGAAATCTTCAAGCTGGCTAAATCTAAACCACCTAGTGGACAAAGCCAGCAGGTACATAGGAACATCATCACTCCCAGACTCCCATTCAAGTCACACCATTCAACTTTGGAGATGTATCAGTTAATTCTTCATAGTCATTGAGTCAAAATCCTGGCATTCCCTACCTAACAAAATTGTGGGAGCACCTTCATCATGTGCAGTGCAGTGGATCAAGAAAGTTGCTCACCATCATCTTCTCAAAGGTAACTAGTGATGGGCAACAAATGCCAATTTTGCCATTGGTGCCCTTATTCCAAGAATGAATTAAAAATGTGTTTTCTTAAATCTAAAATGACATAAATGGTGAGAGGATAATCTAGTTTGTGTTTTGATAAGAGATTTACAATTGTATGCGGGACTATATAAATATAATTCTTGACCAAAGTACATGGGCTTTAAAAAGAGGGAGCAGTCCAGATTTCAGGGACGGTCTTACCCCGCTCGTGTCGTTCTTTTTATCGATCAAACTCCTGGCATATTCTAAACTCTGTAAAACAAGAAAATGCACAGATATTTTACAGCACTAATACAAATGGTCATTTGCTAAAATAAAAATTCTTCCTTGGGAATATTTATCATAAATTCATAACCCTCATCATGAGCAACAGTATCTGGCCATTCCTTCATTTCTTATTGGATTCAGCTGTGTGCACAATGGTTGCTGTGCATATCTGCATAACAATAGGCTGCACTCCAATGCACTTTGATCCATTGCCTCTGAGTCAGAAGGCCATTGTTTCAAGCCCCACTCCATAGTCTTGAGCACATAATCTGCCTATGTAAACATATCCCGCTGTAATTACATCCCGCTGCCAGAAGTGGCACAGTTTTGCACCTTCTTGCTCCTCATCTTCCACCTTAAAGAAGCTCCTTTGTCATAACCAACTCTGTTTTGCTGGTTCTCAAATGGCAGCAAGCTTTGCTATAACAAGAAATCAATTATACAAAATAAGGATGGAATGTATGATTTTAAAATGGGACTAAATTATGCCTGCTTATCTGGATGCAATTACCACCCTGCCCTCTGGTCCTGCTTCACTTGAAGGCTTAACTTGGATTTGACATGGAAGATTGACTGGTAATTTCTTAAAAAATGTTGAAAATATTTCAACAACAGGTCCATAAATCATGAAGTGATAAGGAGAATCCTAGAGGTAGCAATGCAGGTTGTAAGGCCCTAAAAAAAGGCACACTGAGTTAATTTCCAGAGGAATAGATTTGGAAAGCAAAGGGGTTATGGTAAACTTTGTAAGTTTGGTTAGACCACACTTGATGTGCGCATAGTTCTGGTCTCCTTTTACAAAAATAATATAGAGGCACTGTTGAAGGTGCAAAAATGAGAGACCTGAACTGAGCATTTCTAATTACCAGGAAAGACTGAATTTGAAAATGGCTGAGTCACTTTGCTCTATAACAAGAGAAGGCTGAAGAGTGACTAAGAGGTTTTGAAAGTGTTCTGATGTTTGATATGGTAAACACAGGGATGATGTTCACTTATGAGGGAGTTCAAAACTAGGGATTGTAAATACAAGATGGTCACTAATAAATCCAATAAGAAATTCTTGAATCAGAGCATAAATGCATTTAAAGAGGAAGTTAGATAAGTCCATGAGGAAGAAAGGAACAGAAGGATATTCAGATAGGAATAAAAACCAAAAGTGCTAGAAATACTCAGCGGGTCTGGTAGCATCTGTGGAGAGAGAAACAGTTAATGTTTCCAGTCGAATATGACATTTCTTCAGAACTGAAGGAGGGTAGAAATATAATGGGTTATATACGAACGTAGGAATTAGGAGTATACCTTTCGGTCTCTCGAGCCTGCTCCACCATTCTATAAGGTCATGGCTGATTGTAGCTTCAACGCCACTTTCCCTTCTGCCCCGATACCCTTTGCTTCCCCTGTTAGTTGAGAATATATCTACCTCTGCCTAAAAATATTCAATAAACCTGCCTCTGTTACTCTTTGGGGAAGAGAGTTCCACAGACTCACGACCCTCTGAGAGAAAAAATTTCTGCTATTCTCCATCTTAAATGGGAGACCCCATATTTTTAAACTGTGTCCCCGAGTTTTGGTCTCTCCCACAAAAGGGAAATATCCTTCCAGCATCCACTTTTCAAGTCCCCTCATGGTCTTATTTGCTTCAATAAGATCACCTCTCATTCTTCTAAACTCCAATAGATAGAGGCCCAGCCTGTCCAACCTTTCCTCATAAGATAACACCCCTCATCCCAGGAATCAGTTGAGTGAGCTTTTTCTGAACTACTTCTTATGCAATAATGCCCTTTCTTAAATAAGGAGACCAAAACTGTACACAATACTCTAGATGTGATCTCACCAACTGTACAACTGCAGCAAAACATCCCATCTTTTCTATTCCATTTCCTTTGCAATAAACAACAACATTCCCTTCCTAATCACTTGCTGTACCTTCATACTAACTTTGTGAGATTCATGTATCAAGACACCAGATCCCTCTGTACTGGAGTTCTGCAAGCTCTCTCGATCTAAATAATATGTTGCTTTACTATTCTTCCCGCCAAAGTGGACAAATTCACCTTTTCCCACGTTATACTCCATCTGCCAATTTTTTGCCCACTCAATTAACCTATGTCCTTTTGCAGACTCCTTATGTCCTTTTCACAACTTACTTTTCTACCTACCTTTGTGTCATCAGCAAATTTAGCAACTATACATTTGATCCCTCATCCAAATCATTGATATAGATTGTGATTAGTTGAGGCCTCGGTACTGATCTTTGTGGCATTCCACTCGTTACATCTTGTCAACCTGTAAAAGATCCATTTATACCAATTCTTTGCTTCCTGTTAGCTAACCAATCTTTTATACATGGTAGTATGTTATCCCATACGCCATGCACTCTTATTTTGTGGAGGATTCTTTGATGTGGCACCTTGTCAAATGCCTTCTGGAAATCTAAGTAATCACATCCACAGGTTCCCCTTTATCTATGTTGCTTGTTCCTTCCTCAAAGAACTACACTAAATTAGACAAACATGATTTCCCTTTCACAAAACCATGTTGACTCTGCCTGATTGCATTGAGATTTTCTAAGTGCCCTGCTATAACCTCCTTAGTAATAGATTCCAGCAATTTCTCAATGACAGATATTAAGCTAACTGGCCTATAGTTTCCTGCTTTTTGTCTCCCTCCTTTCTTGAATAAAGGAATCACAATTGCTATGTTCCAATCTGATGGGACCATTCCAGAATCTAGGGAATTTTGGAAAATTAAAACCAGTACATCTACTATCTCAGCAGCCACTTCTTTTAAGGCTCTAGGATGAAATCCATCAGGACCTGGGGACTTTCCAGCTTTTAGTTTTAATAATTTACTTAGTATCCTTTCCATGGTGATTGTAATTGTTTTAGTTCCTCCCTCCCTTTCACCTCCTGAGTCACAATTATTTCTGGGATGTTATTTGTATCCTCTACACTGATGACAGACTGATATCATCTTTGTGGAATTACAGGCTTTTTCTTTCAATTTAACACTATCTCTAACTTCCTTCATTAACCATGGCTGGTGCGTCCTTCCCTTAGGGTCTTTCTTTCTCACTGGAATGTACCTGTGTATTCTGAAATATCTCCTTAAATGTCTGCCACTGCATCTCTACTGACCTACCCCTTAACTTAATTTCCTAATTCACTTCAACCAGCTTTGTCTTCATGCCCTCATAATTGCTCTTCTTTAAGTTTAAACAGTAGTCTTGGATCCACTCCTCTCTCTCTCAAACTGAATGCGAAATTCAATCATATTATGATCACTGCTATTTTGGGGCATCTTCACTATGATGTAATTGATTTGTCCTGTCTCAATGCACATTACCAGATCCAGCATAGGCTGTTCTCTGGTTGGCTCTAGAACATACTGCTCTAAGAAACTCTCCTGAAAACACTATGAACTCATCATCCAGGCTATCATTGCCAATCTGATTTGTCCAATCTATATGTTGATTAAAATCAATGATGATTATTGCCATACCTTTCTCAAATGCCCTTATTATTTCTTCCCGTATACCCCATCCTGCAATGTGGTTACTGTTAGGGGGCCTATAAACCACTCCCACAAGTGATTTCTTACCTGTACTATTTCTCATCTCTACCCAACCTGATTCTACGTCTTGATCTCCAGAACTAAGGTCATCTCTCTATTGTACCAATGTCATCCTTAATTAACAGAGCTACCCCTCCACCTTTTCCTAGCTTCTTGTCCTTCCTAAATGTTATGTACTCTTGAATATTCAGGTCCCAGTCTTTGTCATCCTGTAGCCATGTCTCTGTAACGGCTATCAGATCATACACGTTTATTTCTATTTGCGCTGTTAATTCATCTGCTTTGCTATGAATGCCACATGCATTCAGATACAGAGCCTCTGGATCTGTCTTTTTACTATTTTTGTAACCTCTAGCCTTATCTGCTGGTGCACTCTTAGGTTTGTACACTCTGCCCCTTATTGCCAAGCTCTGATCATCATTTCCCTTATTCCTACCTTTCTCTCTTCCCAAACTTGATCCCTTGCCTCCCCTATTTAGTTTAAAGCCCTCTCTCTTGCCCTAGTTATATGACTTGCCAGAGCACTAGTCCCAACACTGTTCAGGTGAAGACTGTCCCAATGGTACAGCTCCCAATTTCTCCAGTACTGGAGCCAGTGCCCCATAAATCCAAACCCATTTCTCCCACACCAATCTTTGAGCCAAGCATTTAACTTGCTAATCTGATTTACCTCATGCTAATTTGCTTGTGCCTCAGGTAGTAATCCAGAGATTATTGCCTTTCAGGTTCTGCTTTTTAATTTAGCCCCTAGCTGCTCATACTCCCTCAACACAACCTCTTTCCAAGTTCTATCCATGTCATTAATACCTACTGGGACTATCACTGCTGTATCCTCCCCCTCCCACTGCAAGTTACTCTCCAGTCCATAGCAGATGCCCCAAATCCTGGCACCAAGCAAGCAACACACCCATCTGGACTCCCACTCTCAACTGCAGAGAACTGTGTCTCTCCCCCTGCTTATACTATCGTTCTGTCTTTTGGACTTGAATTATCTGTGGGCAGCAGGGAAGTTTGGAGATGAATACAGCATATTGAGAAATTATTCACCAAGTGCTTGCATTGGATGCTCTAAAAGATGTGCAATACCTCAGATGTTGCACATGTAATAATTTCACTTTTGATGCATTTTATCCCTCTCTCTGCTCTATCCCCTAATATCCCCCACTGCCACTACATTCCTATTAACCCCTCCACTTGAATGGCTTCTTGTACCATGGTCAGTTTGCACATCCTGCAGGAACTGTTTTTATCCATACAGGTTGCAAGAACCTCAAACCTGTTGGACAACTGCAAAGACTGAGGCTCCTCCACTTCTATCTTGTGGGCCCCCATACCTGCTTCACTCACAGTCACAACCTCCTGTTCCGAACCACTGAACCAATCAGAAGACCCTATCCTAAAGGTGTGACTGCCTCCTGATACAAAGTGTCCAGGTAATTTTCCCCCTCACTGATGCATTGCAGCATCTGCAGCTCAGCATCCAGCTCTGACTCTGAGCCGAAGCTCCTCAAGTTGCAGACACTTACTGCAGACATTTTGCCCTGGCTCACACTGCCATCCAGGTGCTCCCTCATTCTGCAGTCGCAATACATCACCTGCCCTGCCATCTTTATTATGTGTTAATTAGTTTATTTTTCTTAATTAAATTTATAATTAACAAACATTGCTATTTCCAATAACCTTTACTACTGCTGGCAAACCTCACAACTAATAAATTAAAGAATTATCACTAATAAGTTACATAAGTTTTAAAGAAAAACGTTCAAAATATTCACCACCAATCGCTTATCTGTTTTCCTGTGATGTCACACTTTGATTTCTCTCAGAATGTGGCTGCCCTGTTCTGGAGCCACAGACTGGACTGGATTGGATAGCTTTTCTCGATGCTGCTGACTGCCTCGGGTTGTCTTTTCAATTATGTTATGATCACTGCTACCTAGGGCATCTTCACAATATGTATTGGCTGTACCATACATTTACTGAATGCAGCTGAAAGGCGGGAGGGGAAGGAAGAACAAAAGGGAAGGTCTAGGCTAGTGCAGAGGAAGTGCAAGTTTAAATGACAAAGATGTATTTGAAACAAAAGGCAAAGGGATTGGTAAAGGTTGTAGCAAAGAGGGAAAGCATTTGTCTTGGGTGTAAATGCCAGAATAATGAACAGCTCTGTCTGAAAGCAAAAACAAAAAAAACACAAAATTAGGACCGCACAAGGCAAAAAGTAGAATCAAAATGGGGACAGAATTCATGGTCTGAAACTGTTGAATTAAATTTTGAGTCTAGAAGGATGTCAATTGTCTAATCGGAAGATGTGCTGTTCCTCGAGCTTGTGTTGAGCTTCACGAGAACACTGCAGCAGGCACAGGACAGAAATATGAGCGTAACAGCAAGGTGGTGAATTGAAATAGCAAGTAACCAGGAGCTCAGGGTCATGTTTACGGACTGAGTGGAGGTATTCCACAAAGTGGTCATCCAATTTGCATTTGGACTCCCCAGTGTAGAGGAGATCACTTTGTGAGCAGTGAATACAGTATACTAAATTGAAACAAGTGCAAGTAAATTGCTGCTTCACCTGGAAGGAGTGTTTGGGGTCTTGGACGGTGAGGAGAGGAGGTAAAAGGGCAGGTGCTATACCTCCTGCGATTGCATGGGAAGGTGCCTTAGGAAGGTTTTGAGGTGCTCGGGTGATTGAGGAGTGGACCAGGGTGTTGTGGTGGGAACGGTTCCTTTGGAATGCTGAGGCGAGGGGAGGGGAAGGTGTGTTTGGTGTTGGCATCATGCTGGAAGTGTTGGAAATGGTGGAGGATGATCCTTTGAATGCGGAGGCTGGTGGCAGGAGTCATACAGCGAATATTAGTAGGCAGCCTATGCCCAGAAATAGAGACAGAGAAGCTAAGATGGACCATATGAAGTTGAGAGAAGGGTGGAAATTGAAAGCAAATTTGATGAAATTTTCCAATTCCAGGTGAGAGCAGGAAAAGGCACAGATACAGTCATCAAGGTACTGGAAAAAACATTGGGGGAGGGAGCCCGAGTAGCACTGGAACAAGGAATTTTCCACATTCCTAACAAAAAAAACAAGCATAACCAGGAGCCACATGGGCATTGCGACACCTTTTATTTGGAAGAAGTGAGACAGGTTAAAGGAGAAATTATTCAATAAGCGTTCAGCCAGGCAGAGGAAGGTGGAAGTGGATGGGGACTGGTTGAGTTTCTGTTCAAGGAGGAAGTGGAGAGCCCTCAGGCCTTTCCCCTTGGGGGTGGAAGTGTAGAGAGATTGGACATCCACAGAGAAGGGGAAATAGTTCGGGCCAGGAAACTGGAAATTGTTGAAATGACGTAGAGTGTCGAAAAAGTCACTCATGGATGTAGGTGTAAGAGACTGGACAAGCAGATTGTTCAGGGGTCTATGAAACTGTGGAGGGAAGATCTCCTGAGAAGATGAGATCAGTGATGCTTTGCAGATAGGGTTAACTGAAATAGAGCGGGAGAAGGCTTGCATGAAGCAGAAATACCAGCACGGACCATTTGGGCCAAATGGCCCATTTCTGTGCTCTACTGTCTATATAATTCTATGTAACCTGATTAGACCACTGGTTGTTGCAGGTGTCTCATTTACCTTGGAAGGATCCAACAGCTGGTCAATCTGTTTCTCTTTTCTGCTATTTTCCTCCTCTGATCGTCTGAGCTTTGTTTTCAAGGTATCGTTCTCAGTCTTCTGTGCTTGAATCATCTGTGGGCAGCAGGGGAGTTTGGAGACGAATGCAGCACATTGAGGGTAATTAGTCACTGAGCGCTTGCATTGGATGGTCTAAAAGATGCTGCACATGCTTATATCACAAGTAATAATTCCACTTTTGAATTTGGATGCATTTTATCCCTCTACTCTGAAAGGATTTGACACCAGACTTGGATATTGTTCCTTAGGTGGTATTGGCTCAGGGAGGAAAGCTGTTGTTCTTTGAAAAGCACCATACAAGCTTTCATAGGTGTCAGTTGTGCCTTAGAGTCAGAAGGTTGTGGCTTCAAGCCCCATTCCAGAGACTTGATCATAAAATCTGCGTATATAAGCTTATCATGCTGTAATTAAACTCTGCTGTCAGAAGTGACAGTATTCCTCAGGTATCCTCCATTTTCCCAGGTGCTTCTTATCCATGTGGGATAATGAGTGCCAGGGGGGAAAGCAAGAAGGGTGGGGGCTATTCAACAGAGTCCGATTCATTTGTATTTTTAAAAATTAATTATTCGAAATACACACATCCCTGTCAAGGCTGGCATTTATCGCCTATCCCAAGATGCATTGAGAAGGTGGTAGTGAGCTGCCATCTTGAACTGCTGTAGTCTGTGTGGTGAAGGTGTTTCCACAGTGCTATTAGGTAGGGAATAGCTATTCTTTGCAGCAGTTTGATACAACTGAGTGGCAGTTAAGAGTCAATCATGTTGGTGTAGGATAGCAGTGACACATAAACCAAGATCTGACTGTCCTCTCATGGCACTGTTACAAAGAAGAGCAGAGAAGTTTTCTCTGAAATCCAGGCCAATATTTATCCCTCAATCAACATCATTGAAACAGATTACCGCTTCTGGGACTTTGTTGTGCACAAACTAGTTACCATCAATTTCTACTTTAAAATAGTGACTACATTTCAAAAGTATTTCATTCACTATAAAATGCTTTGGGATGTCCAGTGGTTGTGAAAGGTGCTACATAAATGCAAATGTTTCTTTTAATTGTTTGACTATCCCTGATGCAAACAAAAATGCCATTTTTTGTCCATACAAATGGGTAGGAAGTTCTGCTTGCAGTTCATAAAAAATTGAAGGCACATGGCATTCAGCACAGCTAGAGGTATTGTTTGTGTTTGCTGGTGATGGCAGCATTAGCAATCATACAGTTTTTATGCTGCAGGACACTGTGGTTCCTCCTGGTTTCTATTCTTGCTGTAGTGTCAAGTAACAGTGCTGCAACATAAAGTGCTCAATGCCCCTCTTCAACCCTGTTACAAGAATCCCATCAACTGTAAACTAGTGAGGAACTTCTGGTCCCCAGTAGGACAGCACTTACCTTTTTCAGTTCAATGATCTCATCGTACATGTCCTCTCTCTCCTTGTAGTCAGGAGTGCCAGGGACATAACCTACAGTGCAAGGGAGAGAGGAATGAGAGCAAGGAGAGAGGAAATGAGAGAGAAAGGAGAAAGAAAATTGGAGAAGGAAGCAGGAGTGAGAGGGTAAGCGAGAGAGAAAGGAAAATAAGAGAGACAGATTTAACACAATGGATGGTTACTTGTGAGCTGAATTACAAGGCTCCTCAAACATCCCATGGAGGGAGACCTAAACCATGGAAAAGATTTTTCAGTGTAGGGCAGAAAAGGCCAAAACCATGTAATCATTCAAGTAAGGTTGGATGTAGTGATGTGGATACTGTTGATTCTTTTTGGAGGGACGAACCAAGATGAGCTTTATGGCCTGTTACCTTTAAACACCTTGTGCCCTTGTCTGTTGTTACTCAGTTATTCGTGTTGGAGAGTGGAGAGCAACAGGTTGAAAAACCTTTGCAAAACTTCCATCTGAAGTGAACTATTAGAAAGGATAAGTTCTCATTTTGGGTTTATTCTTTAAGGGAGAGAGGTTCATGCAAGATACTCACCATTACTAGCTGACCGGGAATGCTTTGGTTTTTTCATACCAAGAGCCTCTTTCAGATATTCTGGTGTACTTATGTAGTTTGAGTTCCTACTACACACAGTGTCAGACTCAGACTTCAGTGACTGGGACAGAGCTGTGGGAACAATTATATTTTTAAAATGTGGTAAGAATGAGGATCATAACATTCCATGCTAAAGCCTTATACCCAAACATGCTAACATATCAAACACATGTATACATGTACACACACATGCACACAAAGTGGGCTGGGTGAGGTTTCCCATGTTTTGTCAAATGAAGCCATAGGCTCCACTGCTGATGCTCTTTTGTCAATTCCTTTAAGTTTCAGCTTTGCAAACACACTTGCCCCAGAACCCAGATGTGGGAAAGTTAAGCAAGGACAGGGTCAGAAATAAAAACAGAAAATGCTGGAAAAACTCAGCAGGTCTGCTGAGTTAATGTTTCATGTCCTTATGACCCTTCTTCAGAGCTAAAGAGAAGTAGCAGTGATGGAGTTTATACTGTTTAAGGGGGATGGAGCAGGTAAAGCAGGATAGAAGGTGAGCGATAGGTGGGGGCTAAGGAGAGATTGACAAAATGTCATGGACACAAGATAAAGGCAGTGTTAATGGTAATGATGATACTGCTGATAGTGGCATAAAGGTAAGAGAGCACAATGTGTTAATAGCAGAACAAGGGTCAGCACTCTGTGAAAGAACAACATAGACCAAGTGACAGGTGGCCCTTTTGTTTGGGGTGGTGGGGGGTGAGGGACGGTGTTTGGGGAAAAGGGATAGAAAAAGGGATTTTAAAAGACATAAAACAATGAATAAATTAATAAAAAATAAGTAATTAAAAAATACATTTAAAAAGGGATTAAAAAAGGATGAAGATACAGGAGAGTTCACAGTCTGAAGTTGTTGAACTTAATGTTAAGTCCGGAAGGCTGTAAAGTGCCTAACTGGAAGTTGAGGTGCTGTTCCTCCAGTTTGTGCTGGGTTCCACTGAACATTGCAGCAGGCCAAGGACGGACATGTGGACATGAGAGCGGGATGGTGTGTTGAAATGTCAAAGCGACAGGAATGTCTGGGTCGTGCTTGCGGGCAGACTGAAGGTGTTCCGCAAAGTGGTCGCCCAGTCTGCATTTGGTCTCCCCAATGTAGAGGAGACCGCATTGGGAGCAGCGAATGCGGTAGACCAAATTGAAAGGGTGCAAGTGAAGCGCTGCTTCACCTGAAAGGAGTGTTTGGGCCCTTGGACAGTGAGGAGAGAGGAGATAAAGGGGCAGATGTTGCACCTTCTGTAACTGCATGGGAAGATGCCGTGGGCAGGGGATGAGGTGTTGGGGTGATGGAGGAGTGGACCAGGCTGTCTTGGAGGGAACGATCCCCATGGAATGCTGACAGGGGTGAGAGGTGAGGGGAAGATGTGCTTGATGGTGGCATTGTGCTGGAGTTGGTGAAAATGGCAGAGGATGATCATTTGAATGCGGAGGCTGGAGGGGTGAAAAATGAGGACAAGGAGGACTTTATCATGGTTTTGGGAAGGAAGGGAAGGGGTGAGGCTGGAGGCGTGGGAGATGGGTTGGACACGGTTGAGGGCCCTGTCAATCACAGTGCAGGGGGAACATCGGTTAAGGAAGTCATGTCAGAAGTGCCATTTTGGAAGGTGGCATCATCAGAACAGATGTGACAGAGACGAAGGAACTGAGAGAACGGGAGTCCTTACAGGAAGCAGGGTGTGAAAAGCTGTAGTCAAGATAGCTCTAGGAATCGGTGGGGTGTAATGAATATTGGTGGACAGTCTATCAACAGAAATGGAGGCAGAGGGGTCAAGGAAGGGAAGGGAAGTGGCAAGGATGGACTATGTGAAGGTGATAAAGGGGTGGAAATTGGAAGTAAAAGTGATCAATTTTTGCAGGTCCAGATGAAAGCATGAAGCAGCATCAATATAGTCATCCATGTACCAAAAGAAAGAGTTGTGGGAGGGGGCTTGAGAAGGACTGGAACAAGGAATGTTCCACATATCCCATAAAGAGACAGGAATAACTGGGGCCCATGTGGGTACCCATAGCCACACCTTTTATTTGGAGGCAGTGAGACAAGTTAAAGGAGAAATTGTTCAGTGAATGAACAACTTCAGCCGGATGGAGGAGAGGGGTGGATGGGGATTGTTCGGGCCTCTGTTCAAGGAAGAATATGAGAGCCCTCAGACCATCCCAGTGGGCGATGGAGGTGTAGAGGGATTGATATGACATAGGGCATCAGAGGAATCGCGGCTGTAGTTGGAGAATGGAGCCAAGATAGGAAGAAATGAGTTCCATGGGGGCAGAAACAGGCTGACACGATGGGTCTACCGGCACAATCCTGTTTATGGATTTTGGAAAGGAGGTAGAAGTGGGCTGGGGTTGGGAGACTATGAGGGTGGAAGATGTGAAGGAAAGATCTCCACAGCTGATGATGTACACAGGTCCCTGAAGGCAGCAGTTCAAGTAGACAAGGTTGTAAAGAAGGCATATGGAATCCTTCACTGGCAGAGGTATAGAATATAAAAGTAAGGATATAATGTTGGAATTGTATAAAACGCTGGTGAGGACACAAATGGAGTATTGTGTGCAGTTCTGGTCACCATATTACAGGAAGGACGTAATATTTCTGGAGAGAGTGCAGAGGAGGTTTACAAGAATGTTGCCGGGTTAGAAAAGTGTAGCTACGAGGAGAGATTGGATAGGTTGAGGTTATTTTCCTGATTGAGGTGTACAAAATTATGAGGGGAATAGATAGAGTGGACAGGATAAAATTGTTTCCCTTGGTGGAGAATTCTAGAACCAGAGGACATAGATTCAAAATAAGTAGCAGAAGATGTAGGGGGGACATGAGGAAGAACTTTTTTATGCAGGGGATAGGGGTGTCTAGAATTCACTGCCCAAGTTGGTGGTAAAGGTAGAAACTCTAAACTCTTTTAAAAACTACCTGGATCTGCACCTTCAGTGCTGTAAGCTGCAGGGCTATGGGCCGGGTGCAGGAAGGTGGGATTAGAAAGGGCACCTGGGTGTGCTCGGGCAGGCATGGACAAGATGGGCTGAATGGCCTCCTTTTATGCAGTAACTTTTCGATGGTTCTATGTCAGTGACAGTCCTAGAAACAATGGCTTGATGCTCACTGGTGGGGTCATGGTCCAGGGGGAGGTAGGAAGAAGTGTGTGAGAGTTGGTACTCACCTTCTGCATTGTAGAGGTCAGTGCGCCAGACAACAATAGCTCCACCTTTGTCAGCAGGTTTGATAACAAAGTCAGGGTTGGGCGTGAGAGAATGGAGGGCAGCAAGCTCAGAAGGAGACAGGTTGGAGTGGGTGAGAGGAGCAGAGAAATTGAGACAGCCAATGTCACGACGACAGTTCTCAATGAAAAGATCAAGAGCAGCTGAGAGGCCAGAGGGAGGGGTCCAGGTGGAGGGAGAATACTGGAGGCGGGTGAAAGGATCCATTGAATGGTGGGAGGACTCCTGCCCAAAGAAATGAGCATGGAGACGAAGGTAGCAGCAGTAGAGTTCAACATCATACCAACCCCAAAATTCATTGAGGTAAGGGCATAAGAATATGAAAATGAGTCCTTTGCTGAATACAGAACATTCAGCATCAGAGAGGGGGAAGTCAAAGGGTTTGGTGAATAGATGGCAAGGGCTGGGGTTAGTAGAAGGGATGGGGTCAGAGGGACAAGAAACGGTGGAGGGTCCTGAATGAGCATTAGTATCAATAAGTTGTTGGAGCTTGCGTTCCTTAACCACCTGAAAGGAAGAGAAAAAGCTTCTTGTTAAGGCATCGGATGAGACGAAGAATAAAATGAAACTGGGGACAAGGACAGCTTTGCGATAGGGTGAGTCGGTGCTGCTGGAGAGAGAGGTTCAGTATGTTCATATGGCGACGCATGGCACTGAGCATGGATCTCAGGATGCGGCGAGAACAGCAGTCCAAGAAACGCTGTATGTCCTGGAGATACCTGTAAGCCTGGGCGGATTCAAAACATGAGGGATGGAACTTCAGTTCGAATCCATGTGGACTAAGTCGGAGATAGAGGCAGTTGCTAAGGAGGGAAATATGACTGTGAAAGTGAGTTTTGGTAAACACCATGTCAAACACCAGGAGGAAAATGGAAAGCAATGAAGGTGAACAGGGTGAAAGAGGCAAATGGGAGTCCTCTTGGAGAGCAGTACTTCTTCAAGGTAGATATCCTAGAAGAGAAGTGGCACCACTCTCCTTTGTCCGGCTGAATTTGTTCTCTCAATGAACAACTTCTCCTTTAACTTGTCTCACTGCCTCCAAATAAAAGATGTGTTTATGGGTACCCGCACAGGCCCCAGTTATGCCTGTCTCTTTATTGGGTATGCGGAACATTACTTGCTCCAGTCCTACTCAGGTCCCCTCCCACCGCTTTTTTTTCAGCATATCGATGACTGCCGGTGCCACTTCATGCTCTTGTCAGGACCTGGAAAAATGTATCAATTTTGCTTCCAATTTCCACCCCCTTATCACCTTCACATGGTCCATCTCCGACATTTCCTTTACCTTCCTTGACCTCTCTGCTTCCATTTCTGGTGATAGACTGTCCACCAATATTCATTACAAGCCCACTGAATCCCCACAGCTACCTCGGCTACAGCTCCTCACACCCTGCTTCCTGTAAGGAGTCCATCCCATTCTCTCAGTTTCTTCGTCTCCATTGTATCTGTTCTGATGATGCCACCTTCCAACATGGCGCTTCTGACATGTTGTCCTTCTGCCTTAACTGATGTTCCCCCCCCGCACTGTGATTGACAGGGCCCTCAACCGTGTCCAACCCATCCTCCACGCTTCTGGCCTCACACCTTCCCCTCCTGCCCAAAACCATGATAGGGTTCCCCTGGTCCTCACTTTTCACCCCTCCTGCCTCCGCATTCAAAGGATCATCCTCCAAAGGATCATCCTCCGCCATTTTCGCCACTCCAGCATGGTGCCACCACCAAACACATCTTCCTCTCACCCTGCCCCCCAGCAACATTCCATAGGGACCGTTCCCTCCGTGAAACTCTGGTCCACTCCTCCATCATCTCCAACACCTCATCCCCTTCCCATGGCGTCATCCCATGCAATCACGGAAGGTGCAATACCCTTTTACCTCCTCCCTCCTCAAGGTCCAAGGGCCAAAACACTCCTTTCAAGTGAAGCAGCACTTCACTTGCACCTCCTTCAATTCGGTCTATGGCATTCGCTGCTCCCGATGCGGTCTTCTGTACATTGGGGAGACCAAACGCAGACTGGTTGACCGTTTTGCAGAACACCTGCTTGCCACCAAGCATGACCCAGACCTTCCTGTCGCTTGCCATTTCAACACACCATCCTGCTCTCATGCCCACTTGTCCGTGGTTGGCCTGCTGCAACGCTCCAGTGAAACCTAATTCAATCTGGAGGAACAGCACCTCATCTTCCGATTAGGCACTTTACAGTCTTCCAGACTCAACATTGAGTTCAACAACTTCAGACCATGAAATCTCTCCTCTATCTTCACCCCTTTTTAAAGATATATATTTTAGTTTTTTATTCACTCATTTCTATTCATTGCTTTATCACCTTTTAATCCCATTTTCTATCCTTTTTCCCTACCCACCGCCCCTTCCTCCTCACTCCCTCCTCTAAAATGGCCATATGTCACTTGTTCTATGTTGCTCTTTCACAGAGTGCCGACCCTCATTCTGCTATTAACACATTTCACTTTCTTACCTTTATGCCACTACCAGCACCTTCTTTGGTCTTCACCACTACCATTAACACTGCCTTTGTCTTGTGTCCATGACATCTTTGCCAATCTCTCCTTCCCTCCTTAGCCCCTACCTATCACTGACCTTATATCCTGCTTTACCTGCTCCATCCTGCCTTAAACAGTATAAATTCTACCTTTCTGCTTTTCTTTAGCTCTGAAGAAGAGTCATACGGACACAAAACGTTAATTGTTTCTCTCTCCACAGATGCTGTCAGACCTGCTGAGTTTTTCCAGTATTTTCTGCTTTTATTTCAGATTTCCAGCATCCACAGTATTTTGCTTTTATAATAAGGACAAGATCAGGCTCAGCTGTAATGCCTCAATGTTCAAACTGACAAGTCGGAAGTGGCTCCTTTATGGAGGAACCAGGGGTACTGTTCCCCAGAATGAATCCAACCTGGGAGAGGGGGATGACAAGAGGGGAGGATGAGCGAATGGAAAGGTGGGAGAGGAAAGAAGGAAAGCAGAAGGGGATGATAGGGGAAAGGGGGCAAAGAGTATTGGCAGAAGGGGAGGAGGGTATAGGACAGTGAAGGTGAGGGCAGTGTAGGGGAGAGCAATATGGGGAAGAAGGAGAGTTGAGATGGCAGAGAGGAGAGCTGAGAAGTGCGGGGGAAGAAAATTAAGAGGGAGGGGGAAGAGAGGGGAGAGGAGAAAACTAGATGAATCGATACTGCAGTCACTTACCAACACCCTGTCTTAGTGATGCCACCCACATCTCTCTAGGCACCTTGGCTGATGGGTTTTCCACATGCATGAGCCCTGTGCCTTTCAATGGCCTCCATACCGCTGCCTTCTTTGGATGCAGGTAAGTGTTTGATAGATAAGGGGATTCTGCAGGATGAATGAGGTGAAATTCAGTCAGTAAGCAAGGTTTGGAAGATGCCCCGGAAAGCTGTACCTGGAACAATATAGTGTGGCTCTTCTGCCTCCAGATGTCAGCTGCAGCTCAATGGTAGTGCCCTTGTCTCTATATCAAAAGGTTGTGGGCTCAACTTTTCCTCCAGAGACTTGAGCACATTATCCATACTGACAGTCCAATGCAGTACTGAGGGAGTGCTGCACTATTGGAGGTGTCATCTTTCGGATGATGCATTAAACTGAGGCTCCATTTGTCCTGACATATGAATGGAAAAGATTCTATGGCACTATTCAAAGAAGATCAAGGGAATTCTCCAACATTGCCAATACTTATCGCTCAACTAACATCATTAAAAACAGTTATCTGGTTATTAGCACATTGCGTGATTTACTCTGTGTAAATTGGCTGACACATTTAGAGTCAGAGTCATTGTAGCACAGAGGGAGGCCATTCAGCCTATTGAGTCCATGCATAGTAATCCAATCAATCCTATTCTTCTCCTGGTCTATGCCCATCTGTTCCCTGCATTAAAACACTGACTATACTCCAAAAGTACTTAATTGGCTGCAAAGCACTTTGGGGCACATGAAGCCATTAAAAAGCAGTGCACCATTGCCAGTTCTTTACATGACATTGGACATGGAATCCAAACAAATACACAAACAGAAAATCCAGTGAAGGGGCACTTGAGCTGTGTGGCACAAGATCCATATCTGAGAACATTCACATGAATTACTGCCCAGTCTCATCTATGAATCTGTGAGTTTTACAACTAACCCGATTTTACTCTCAACTGAAGTCAATGTACTAGAATTATCGTGCTGGATATAAAACTTGTATTCCATCTGATCCTGTAGGTTTTTCTCTCAGCCAGTTAGGTTGAGATTACTCTCATGCATTCTCTCTTCCTGCACCCTCATCCCTGACATTCCGCATATAATGTAATGATTTCAGGAAGGGAGAAAATTAGATGGAAAAATATATCAAAGATAGGATTGCTGAAAAAAGAGATTTTTTGTTGAAGATTTGCGTCTTGCACTCATCAGGACATTTCACAAGAATACAAATCCAAGGGAGATAACAAATTTATATTGTATGAGTATACGGTATAAATTTATTGTCTCCCTTGGATTTATATTCTTGTGAAATGTCCTGATGAGTGCAAGATGAAAAGCTTGGACAAAAAATGTCTGTTTTTCAGCAATACTCAAGTTCTGTACAACCAAACTATTTGTATACCTGAGACAAAAGTACAACAAAGACCAAATTCTGGATACCAACAACATAGTTCAATTTATAGATAAGTTAAGAATGGGTAAGCTGTCTATTGAAATTCTCCAACAGTGTATTAAACCCAAGGTTGTGCCAGTTTTCATTTCTAAATGCATCGATAATGCTAAAGTGAGAGACAGTCTCACAATCAAGCGAGCCTTTATGTGAGATGAGATTGAACAGATTGCTAATAGGGTTACTAATTTATGCCTTGCCCTTCACTGCGCTTGGTCTGAGGTGTGCAAAATTCTTTAATTTTTCAAATTTGATCCCCTTATGCCGCCATATTACTTCAAAAGATGACTGCACCATAAACAGTACCCGTTTGAAACATGTCTGCTCCGTAAACTTACTTAAGCGGAAGGGGTTTGGCAACACAATTAACAATGCCATTAAACACATAACAAATCTCTCTGACGATGTACTCTCAGAAAGCGAGGAGCTTGTTCTTGCACATGGTTTCAATTTTGGTGTACCTTCATGCCAAATCAAGCAGAAAGAGGTATTTGCTGAGTTTGAGCTCTTCTACTCTTAACTATCCCTCCATAAACCAGTGTCCACTGAAGACGCAGAATCCTCGAATGCACGCCTAGCTAATCTAGCACACGCATATTGCGGAATTCCAAACGACCTTCAATGGGGCAAGAACGGAGTTGGGCAGGATAGACTGGAACCAAAGGTTGGTGGGAAAAACAGTAGCTGAACAATGGGCTACCTTCAAAGAGGAGATGGTTTGGGCACAGTCAAGATATGTTCCCTCAAAAAGGAAGGGTAGGACAAACAGATCCAGGGCTCCCTGGATGACAAAGGAGATAGAAATTAAGCTAAAGAAGAAAAAGTGTGCTTATGACAGGTGTCAGGTAGCAAATACAATTGAGAACTAAGCTGAATACAGAAGGTTCAGAAGGGATGTGAAAAAGCAAATCCAAGAAGCAAAGAGGGATTATGAAAAAAGACTGGCAGCTAACATAAAAGGAAATCCCAAAGTATTCTATAAGCACATCAATTGTAAAAGGGTGGTAAAAGGAGGAGTAGGGCCAATTAGGGACCAAAAAGGGGATTTAAACATAGAGGCAAGAGGCATAGCTGAGGAGTTAAATGAATACTTTGCATCTGTCTTTACCTATGAGGCAGATGCTGCCCAGACCATGGTGACAGAGGAGTAAACTCAGTCACTGAAAGGGTTTAAAATTGACAAGGAGGGGGTATTGGATAAGCTGTCGGCACTTAAAATTGATAAGGCACCAGGACCAGATGAGATGCATCCAAGAATATTGAAGGAAGTGAGAGTGGAAATTGCAGAGGCCACTGGCAATAATCTTTCAATGTTCCCTGGATTCGGGGGAGGTGCTAGAGGACTGGAGAATTGCAAACATTATACCCTTGTACAAAAAAGGTTGTAAAGACCTGCCCTGCAATTACAGACCAGTCAGTTTAACTTCGGTGGTGGGGAAACATCTAGAAACAATTATTCGGGATAGAATTAATAGTCACATGCAAAAATATGCATTGATTCATAAGAATCAGCATGGATTTGTTAAAGGAAAATCACGTCTAACTAACTTACTGGAGTTTTTTTGAAGAGGTAACAAAGACCGTTGATTAGGGCAATGTCGTTGATGTGGTGTATGTGGACTTCCAAAAGGTGTTCGATACAGTGCCACACAACAGACTTGTGAGGAAAGTCATAGGTCATGGAATAAAAGGGACAATAGTAACATGGATACATAATTGGCTGAGGGATAGGAAATGGTAACAGTAAAACAGGAAACAGAAATAGTTAATGGTTAAATAACACCATCACCTGGAAGTTCCCATCCAAGTCACTCACCTTCCTGACCTCAGGATATATTGCTGTTCATTCACTGTCGCAGGGTCAAAATCCTGGAACTCCCTTCCTAACAGCACAGTGGGTGTACCTACACCACATGGACTGCAGTGGTTCAAGAAGGCAGCTCACCACTATCTTCACAAGGGCAACTAGGGGTGGGCAGGAAATGCTGACCGAGCCAGTGAAGCCCACATCCCGTGAATGAATGAAAAAAAGGGTACTTTTCAGGCTGGAAGAAGGTTTGTAGTGGAGTTCCCCAGGGGTGGACATTGGGACCCTTGCTTTTCTTGATACATATAAATGATGTAGATTTTGGTGTGCAGGGGGCAATTTCTAAGTTTGCAGATGACACAAAACTTGGGAGAATTGTAAACTGTGAGGAGGACAGTGTAGAACTTCAAAAGGACATTGAGACATTCATGGAGTGGGCAGATAGGTGGCAGATGAAGCTCAATGCGGAGAAGTGTGAGGTGATACACTTTGGTACAAAGAACATGGAGAGACAGTATAAAATAAAGGATACTATTCTAAAGGGTGGGCAGAAACAGAGACCTGGGTGTGTATATATACATAAATCATTAAAGGTGGCAGGACAGGTAGAGAGCGCTTTTTTTTAAGCATATAGTATTCTAGGCTTCATTAATAGGGGCATAGATTACAAGAGCAGGGAGGTTATGATGAACTTATATAAGACATTGGTTTGACCTCAGCTGGAACACTCTGTACAGTTCTGGGCACCACACTATTGGAAGGATGTGAACGCATTGGAGAAAGTGCAGAAGAGGTTCATGAGAATGATTCCAAGGATGAGATACTTCAGTTATGATGAAAGTCTGGAGAAGTTGGGAGCATTTTCCTTGTAGAGGAGAAGGCTAAGAGGAGGCTTATAAGTTTTCAAAATCATGAGTGGTCTGGACAGAGTAGACAGGGAGAAACTGTTCCCGCTCATAAATGGATTGAGAACCAGAGGGTACTGTTTTAAATTGTTTTGAAAAAGAAACAAATGCGAGGTGAGAAAAAACTTTTTCACACAGCGAGTAGTTAGGGTTTGGAATGCACTGCCTGAAAGTATGGTGGAGGCAGGTTGAATTGAGGCATTCAAGAGAGCATTGGATGATTAATTAAATAGAAACAATGTGCAGGGTTACAAGGAAAAGGCAGGAAATTGGCACTAAGTTCAAATGCTCAGAGAGCCGGTGCAGGCATGATGAGCCAAATGGCCTCCTTCTGCACCGTAACAATTCTGTGATTCTGTGAGCTGTCAGATTTTCACATGCAATGCTCATGTCTTACAGCGTTGCGATGCCTTAAGACCAACCCAGACATACACATCAGTAAACATGACAAAGGGGTGAGAATGGTCATCCTTAACAAGCGTGACTAAATCAACAAAATGCACACCACTCTTAATGATGGGTCCAAATTTGTATCCATTGGACCTGACACTCAACACGACCAGACTGCTTTGCTCAAAAGTAAGCTAAAAAAATGTTTGCTGGACTCGTGTAAGAGTGATGAGCTGCTGCGTGATATTTATAACAGGGTTCATCTTCACAGCTCGTTGCATCCACCAATGTATGGGCTGGCCAAGACACACAAAAGTGATATCCCATTCCACCCTATCTTATCTATGACTGGTTCTGCACAACAAGAATTGGACCAAATGGTTGGGTGAATTGTTACAACCAGTTTTGAGCAAGTTTTCCCACATACACAGTGAAGAATTCCTTCACATTTGAGAAGGTCATACAGGACTTGCATATGGATAGCAATGCCATGTCCACGTGCTCATTTGACACTGCTAGCCTATTCATCAATGTTCCACTTAAGGAAGCCATAGATATTTGTGCTGCAGCACCATATCAAGCTGATCTAGACCTGCCACCATTGCGCAAATCAGTATTCATTGAGCTTATGAACTCGGCAACTCGCACGGTTCAGTTCAGTTTTAATAACACCATGTATGTCCAAATAGGCGGTGTTGCCATGGGATCTCCTCTAGGCCCAGTTCTTGCAAACATCTTGTTGGGTTCCAAGAAAAACATGTCTTTGATGGAATGACACCTAACCCCCTACCCCTTGCATATTTCTTATAAGTGGATGAAACGTTTGCTATATTTAAATCTGCAGCTGCATGTAATAATTTCCTTACATATCTTAATGGGCTCCCATCCTGCGCTCAAATTCATCTTTGAAATGGAGCTGTCAAATGAACTCCCTTTCCTTGACATACTAGTTGAGAACTCTGCCAGGGTGTTCTCTACCAGGGTCTACCGCAAACCTACCTTCACTGGACAAAAACACATTGGGATTCTTACAGTTCCATGCGCTATAAGATTGAACTTATCAGCAACCTCGTAAATAGGGTTCACCATTGCAAGCTTGATGCTGAAATGAGGCACATCAAAGGCATCGTGCGGGACAATGGCTACCCTGATCAGATTATGTTGTACTGTATATCATGCAAACTCAGGAACGGGCCCCAAGGCCATCACTTTTGGCCCTGAAAAGTACCCAATCTACCTCAGATTACCCTAGAAGGGCAAGATATCTCAAAAATTGGAGCAACAGGTGAAGCTAGCTGTTTCATGCTGCTACGATGCAGTAGCAACATGAGTGGTATTCGCCACTAACAGGATGCTGCCTTCAAGCCAAAAAGACAATCTGCCTGTCACACAAATGAGCAACGTGATATATGAATTTCAGTGCTGGTGTGATGCTAGGTATCTAGGCCATACATCCCAAAGACTGGCGGATTGTATCAAGCAGAATGTCCCTTCCACTGTTTGCTGCAGGCAAGGTACAGATTGTAACCAACCAGCCTGTGCTTGCAACACTCAAAAAACAGTGTCCAGCATTAGATGTAAGTCCATGATTGGACAACATTTGTTAAATAATCCTGAGAATTACGCTGACAACCAATTTAAGATTGGCAGTCAGGCTCGCAGTGTGGCACATTTGCATGTACTAGAAGCTGCATATATTAACATACAGGCCCTGTTCTTTGCAGACAGAAAGAATATGTATATAAATTGTGCCTGTTTCTGCTAAACAAAATAAGTGACAGCCATTTGCTGGTTCATTTCTCAGAGCAGTGCCTTGACCAATCAGAGTCAAGCTGCCTGGGTTAAATTTCAAACAATGTTTGACAGTTAACTGTCAGTTACCATTCTCCATGGGAATAACTCTACCAATCAGAGTCCACTTGCCAGCTAATCAGCACACTCTTCTCATACAGAATAAATTTGTTGTCCCTCTTGGAATTGTATTCTTGCAAAATGTCCTGATGAGTGCAAGACGAAAAGCTTTGACAAAAAATCTCTTTTTTCAGCAATATTCAAGTTCTGTACCACCAAATGACAAAGATAGGATATGAAAACAGTTGCACAGTGAACTTGAATTAGTGTTACTCACTTGGAGACAAGGGTGGTTTATTTAATTTCTTCTTCTTGGGTTTCTAAATATGGAAAACAAAATGCATCAGTAAATTAACTTATAAATATTTCACTTTGTTATTAGCTGTGGCTCAGTGGTACTAGTCTTGCCTTTGAATCGGAAGGTTGAGTGTTGAGACTTGTCCATAAAATCTAGGCTGACACTCCAGTACAGTACTGAGAGTGAGGCACTTTTGGAGGTATAGCCTTTTGGATGAGATGATAAAATTGAGGTCCTGTCTGTCCTTTCAAGTAGCATTAGGGTGTTCAGGGTTGAAAGGCACTGGAGAAACAGTACCACCTACATGATGATGTAAGAAGAGAGACACAACCAAGAGAGGGAGAATGCTCATGGCTTAGACTGAATAACACCAAGTCTTGTATATCTGTATATCGTTATGTTCATCCAATAAACCTATTATTGTTCAGACATACCTATGTCTCAGCAGTCGTTCCTTAGCCAGTCACAACCAACATACAACAGATAATAAAACTGAAGTTCCATCTGTCCTTTGGCACTATTTGAAGAGGGTAAGGGAGCGGTGAGGTGTCTGCTTAATCTTTAACCAATATCAAAAAAAGTTTTTCAAAATTGATCAGTAGTTTGTGACCTATGGATGCCCGTTGCCTGGAGTCAGCCAGCACCCAAATTTTGTACTACTTCCTCATTTAATTGATAGGAGCATGTAGCCCAGTGTGATCTGCACTGCTGGTGATCATCTGAGATCATAAAGGGCACTTATTAAAATGCAGGTCTGTCTTTCTTTCCTTTTTTAAATTCTGATTTATACCCTGAAAGTTATTGACACTGCTGGCTGGCTGCACACTTAACAAGGAACCTAACAGTGTATGAGGCTAGCACGTACTCCAGCTAATCTCCAGCTCTCAAAAGCAGTCTTTCTTAAAGGGAAGCTGAACTGGATAACAGAAGGCTGCTGTAGATTGATATTGATGCAAATCTGAGCAGGGGATATGGAACACCATTCCAGAGAGAGGGCTTCCAGGTTCACAGATGTGGCACTGGAGAGATTAGTAACAGAGATAGACAGAACAGAGGCCATCTTTCCATGAGGGGCCAGACACACGACAGATTCTCTAATGGGAGCAGCTGGCAAATGAGGAAGAAAGATGCTGAAGTCTGGCCCACAGCACTGAGCAGCACTACTGAAAGTTTAATGACCTTTCATGAGTGTTCAAGATTAGCAACTGCATCTTCACATCACATCACATGCTCATAAACCACCAGCCTCCATAAAATCAGCCAGTAGGGGTGATTGGTATCACGACAGCACCAGCTTCTGCCATATGCAAGGGACAGCCAAGTGAATGCTCTTCTCAGAATGGGGTGCAGTGGAGGCTGCACTAGAAGTAGCTGGAGGAGCAGTGGTGCTCCATTAGAAGGGGCTTTGGTTTCTGTAATGCCATCTCCAGCATCTCCATGCTTCAAAAAGTTCTGAATTGACTGTAAAGTTTGGTGATCATCTGAGATCATAAAGGGTACTTATTAAAATGCAGGTCTGTCTTTCTTTCCTTTTTTAGATTCTGATTTGTACCCTGAAAGTTACTGACACTTTCAGATGACTCTGTAGTTGCTGTCTGAATTACATTCGCAATTAGTTGTTTAAATTAGCACAGCCTTCCCAGTTATTTTCAGTGCTGATCTGCTGCTGTGGGTCATGTCAAAACGGAGATGTTCAGATTCGGGATCTGAGGTGGGGATAGTGAGGAGATCCTGTGTGATTCACAATGTCATTAAATTTCATCTCAACCATTTGCCTACCTGGGGTGTGCCATATCATAAGCTGTAAGCACACAATCTTCAGAATTCTACATTTGATATTTCCTTCTATATTTGTTGACATACTAGCACAATATTTAAATTGGTCTACGCTGTAAAAAAATGTTTTCTGGAATGATAGAAATTGTTTCCCTTTTGGCACTGGCAGTGTCTGTCAAATGGACCCCTGGAGTGCGCCAGTGGCTTCTGGGTGGAGGGGAAAGAGAGCATCAATATCTACAAGTGATCCCAAGGAGTGTGTCAATATTTGTTGGTGATCCCTAGCAGCATGTCAACATTGGTGGGAGATTCCAAGGAATGTGTCAGTATCTATGGAAGTATGGGAAGGAGATTTTACGGGCAGTGTGTCAATCGAGATGAACAAAAGGCAGTTCTCACTGCACAGTACAGTACCTTTTCGATATTGGATTCCAATGTGATGATCGAAAGTTCATCCTCTCCCTGAAACAGAAAAATACCATATCATTGGGCTCGGACTGAATTTCATTGCACTGGAAAGCAGCTCTTTGTCCCATTCTTAGTCCCATTGCAGCATGGATTTTCTTATTCCCTCAGTCAGACAATTGAGGGTTAAAGTCTCACTACAGAGACTTGAGCATGAAGTGTCAATCTATATCTTAGGGGGGGAGGGGGGGGGACAAAGTGTCAATCTATATCTTGATTGTGGTAGTGAAGGAACGCTGCACTATCCCAGATGCTGTCAGCTGAATTAAACCAAGGCCCCCATATGTCGGGTGAATTTTAAAGGGAGACGTATTCCTTGCCACCCCCCAGGTCGAAAAGTTGGTTGGCACCACACCAACTTTAACACTGGCTGCCCAGCAGTGATAATACGCTGGGGGTAGCCTTAATGAGGTAAGAGTAGGACTTCCAGCCTTCAGATAGCCCCAGCAGGGTCAGAACTGGGACCAAAGGAGTCTTGAGAAGAACTCGGTGACTTAAAAGTCCAGGCATTTTGGTTGGGCATGCAGGGGTGGGCTTCAGGTTTTAGAGGCCATGGCAGAGCCATTAATTGGTCACTTAAGGGCCTTGATAGACCTAGACAGGCAGGCTGCCTGTCGCCTTACTCACTGGCCTATAATATGAGACACAGGTGGGGAGGCGGTGAGCTACCCACCCGAAGTTTTTTACATGTCCCCTGCCTTCAAATATGCTGGCGCATTCGCCATAAAACTTTATTCATTGTGTGATGCGAGAGGATGCCTGTTCATATCAGTAGCATTATGTTTGGTCACAAATGGCCATCTGATGGCATCTACATTTATGATTTCGTTAAAGATACCACATTTAATTCAACGAACGACAGTAGATTATCAAGCTTTGAAGGGTGAAAGGAGAACAAGGCAAGGAGTGAGAGGTGCAGGTGAGAGGAATTGGAGGCAGAGCCAGGGGCGGGGGGAGGTGTGGAGGAGGCCAAGGTGTGGTGGTGGGGCGATAGGGCATGCTGGAACAATGTGGAACTAGTGGGGTGCGGGGGCACGATGGGGGGGCCGGGACACGAGGGGACGGGGGCGGCAGGGGTGCGGGAGGGAAGGGGATGGGCAGGGGGCACAGTGAGAGGGCAGGCCAAAGAGGGGGGGAGGGGCTGGCCGGGCCGAAGGGGGTGGGGGGTGGACCAAAGGAGGGTGGGGGGAAGGGGGGACAAAGGAGGGGGGTGGAAGGGGGGGACAAAGGAGGGGGGGGACAAAGGAGGGGGGGGGACAAAGGAGGGGGGGGACAAAGGAGGGGGGGGGGACAAAGGAGGGGGGGGGGACAAAGGAGGGGGGGGGGGGGACAAAGGTGGGGGGGGGGGGACAAAGGTGGGGGGGGGGGGACAAAGGTGGGGGGGGGGGGACAAAGGTGGGGGGGGGGGGGACAAAGGTGGGGGGGGGGGACAAAGGAGGGGGGGGGGGACAAAGGAGGGGGGGGGGACAAAGGAGGGGGGGGACAAAGGAGGGGGGGGGGACAAAGGAGGGGGGGGGGGAGACAAAGGAGGGGGGGGGGGAGACAAAGGAGGGGGGAGACAAAGGAGGGGGGGGGACAAAGGAGGGGGGGGGACAAAGGAGGGGGGGGGACAAAGGAGGGGGGGGGACAAAGGTGGGGGGGGGGGACAAAGGTGGGGGGGGGGACAAAGGTGGGGGGGGGACAAAGGTGGGGGGGGGGACAAAGGTGGGGGGGGGGACAAAGGTGGGGGGGGGGACAAAGGTGGGGGGGGGGACAAAGGAGGGGGGGGGACACAAAGGAGGGGGGGGGACAAAGGAGGGGGGGGGGACAAAGGAGGGGGGGGGGGACAAAGGAGGGGGGGGGACAAAGGAGGGGGGGGGGAGACAAAGGAGGGGGGGGGAGACAAAGGAGGGGGGGGGAGACAAAGGAGGGGGGGGACAAAGGAGGGGGGGGGACAAAGGAGGGGGGGGGACAAAGGAGGGGGGGAGACAAAGGAGGGGGGGGACAAAGGAGGGGGGGGACAAAGGAGGGGGGGGACAAAGGAGGGGGGGGACAAAGGAGGGGGGGGACAAAGGAGGGGGGGGGACAAAGGAGGGGGGGACAAAGGAGGGGGGGACAAAGGAGGGGGGGACAAAGGAGGGGGGGACAAAGGAGGGGGGGACAAAGGAGGGGGGGGACAAAGGAGGGGGGGGACAAAGGAGGGGGGCACAAGGAGGGGGGGCACAAAGGAGGGGGGCACAAAGGAGGGGGGCACAAAGGAGGGGGGCACAAAGGAGGGGGGGCACAAAGGAGGGGGGCACAAAGGAGGGGGGCACAAAGGAGGGGGGCACAAAGGAGGGGGGCACAAAGGAGGGGGGGCACAAAGGAGGGGGGGCACAAAGGAGGGGGGGCACAAAGGAGGGGGGGCACAAAGGAGGGGGGGCACAAAGGAGGGGGGCACAAAGGAGGGGGGGCACAAAGGAGGGGGGCACAAAGGAGGGGGGCACAAAGGAGGGGGGCACAAAGGAGGGGGGCACAAAGGAGGGGGGCACAAAGGAGGGGGGCACAAAGGAGGGGGGCACAAAGGAGGGGGGCACAAAGGAGGGGGGCACAAAGGAGGGGGGCACAAAGGAGGGGAGGGAGAAAGGAGGGTGGGGAAGGGCGGCACAAAGGAGGGTGGGGAAGGGCGGCACAAAGGAGGGTGGGGAAGGGCGGCACAAAGGAGGGTGGGGAAGGGCGGCACAAAGGAGGGTGGGGAAGGGCGGCACAAAGGAGGGTGGGGAAGGGCGGCACAAAGGAGGGTGGGGAAGGGCGGCACAAAGGAGGGTGGGGAAGGGCGGCACAAAGGAGGGTGGGGAAGGGCGGCACAAAGGAGGGTGGGGAAGGGCGGCACAAAGGAGGGTGGGGAAGGGCGGCACAAAGGAGGGTGGGGAAGGGCGGCACAAAGGAGGGTGGGGAAGGGCGGCACAAAGGAGGGTGGGGAAGGGCGGCACAAAGGAGGGTGGGGAAGGGGGGCACAAAGGAGGGTGGGGAAGGGGGGCACAAAGGAGGGTGGGGAAGGGGGGCACAAAGGAGGGTGGGGAAGGGGGGCACAAAGGAGGGTGGGGAAGGGGGGCACAAAGGAGGGTGGGGAAGGGGGGCACAAAGGAGGGTGGGGAAGGGGGGCACAAAGGAGGGTGGGGAAGGGGGGCACAAAGGAGGGTGGGGAAGGGGGGCACAAAGGAGGGTGGGGAAGGGGGGCACAAAGGAGGGTGGGGAAGGGGGGCACAAAGGAGGGTGGGGAAGGGGGGCACAAAGGAGGGTGGGGAAGGGGGGCACAAAGGAGGGTGGGGAAGGGGGGCACAAAGGAGGGTGGGGAAGGGGGGCACAAAGGAGGGTGGGGAAGGGGGGCACAAAGGAGGGTGGGGAAGGGGGGCACAAAGGAGGGTGGGGAAGGGGGGCACAAAGGAGGGGGGAAGGGGGGCACAAAGGAGGGGGGAAGGGTGGCACAAAGGAGGGGGAGCGGAAGGCACAAAGGAGGGGGAGCGGAGGGCACAAAGGAGGGGGAGCGGAGGGCACAAAGGAGGGGGAGGGGGGCACAAAGGAGGGGGAGGGGGGCACAAAGGAGGGGGGGAAGGGCGGCACAAAGGAGGGGGAAGGGCGGCACAAAGGAGGGGGGAAGGGCGGCACAAAGGAGGGGGGAAGGGCGGCACAAAGGAGGGGGGAAGGGCGGCACAAAGGAGGGGGGAAGGGCGGCACAAAGGAGGGGGGAAGGGCGGCACAAAGGAGGGGGGAAGGGCGGCACAAAGGAGGGGGGAAGGGCGGCACAAAGGAGGGGGGAAGGGCGGCACAATGGAGGGGGGGAAGGGCGGCACAAAGGAGGGGGGAAGGGCGGCACAAAGGAGGGGGGAAGGGCGGCACAAAGGAGGGGGGAAGGGCGGCACAAAGGAGGGGGAAGGGCGGCACAAAGGAGGGGGGAAGGGCGGCACAAAGGAGGGGGGAAGGGCGGCACAAAGGAGGGGGGAAGGGCGGCACAAAGGAGGGGGGAAGGGCGGCACAAAGGAGGGGGGAAGGGCGGCACAAAGGAGGGGGCAAGGGCGGCACAAAGGAGGGGGGAAGGGCGGCACAAAGGAGGGGGAAGGGCGGCACAAAGGAGGGGGGAAGGGCGGCACAAAGGAGGGGGAAGGGCGGCACAAAGGAGGGGGGAAAGGGCGGCACAAAGGAGGGGGGAAGGGCGGCACAAAGGAGGGGGGAAGGGCGGCACAAAGGAGGGGGGAAGGGCGGCACAAAGGAGGGGGGAAGGGCGGCACAAAGGAGGGGGGAAGGGCGGCACAAAGGAGGGGGGAAGGGCGGCACAAAGGAGGGGGGAAGGGCGGCACAAAGGAGGGGGGAAGGGCGGCACAAAGGAGGGGGGAAAGGGCGGCACAAAGGAGGGGGGAAGGGCGGCACAAAGGAGGGGGGAAGGGCGGCACAAAGGAGGGGGGAAGGGCGGCACAAAGGAGGGGGGAAAGGGCGGCACAAAGGAGGGGGGAAGGGCGGCACAAAGGAGGGGGGAAGGGCGGCACAAAGGAGGGGGGAAGGGCGGCACAAAGGAGGGGGGAAGGCGGCACAAAGGAGGGGGGAAGGGCGGCACAAAGGAGGGGGGAAGGGCGGCACAAAGGAGGGGGGAAGGGCGGCACAAAGGAGGGGGGAAGGGCGGCACAAAGGAGGGGGGAAGGGCGGCACAAAGGAGGGGGGAAGGGCGGCACAAAGGAGGGGGGAAGGGCGGCACAAAGGAGGGGGGAAGGGCGGCACAAAGGAGGGGGGAAGGGCGGCACAAAGGAGGGGGGAAGGGCGGCACAAAGGAGGGGGGAAGGGCGGCACAAAGGAGGGGGGAAGGGCGGCACAAAGGAGGGGGAAGGGCGGCACAAAGGAGGGGGGAAGGGCGGCACAAAGGAGGGGGAAGGGCGGCACAAAGGAGGGGGGAAGGGCGGCACAAAGGAGGGGGGAAGGGCGGCACAAAGGAGGGGGAAGGGCGGCACAAAGGAGGGGGGAAGGGCGGCACAAAGGAGGGGGGAAGGGCGGCACAAAGGAGGGGGGAAGGGCGGCACAAAGGAGGGGGGAAGGGCGGCACAAAGGAGGGGGGAAGGGCGGCACAAAGGAGGGGGGAAGGGCGGCACAAAGGAGGGGGGAAGGGCGGCACAAAGGAGGGGGGAAAGGGCGGCACAAAGGAGGGGGGAAGGGCGGCACAAAGGAGGGGGAAGGGCGGCACAAAGGAGGGGGGAAGGGCGGCACAAAGGAGGGGGGAAGGGCGGCACAAAGGAGGGGGGAAGGGCGGCACAAAGGAGGGGGGAAGGGCGGCACAAAGGAGGGGGGAAGGGCGGCACAAAGGAGGGGGGAAGGGCGGCACAAAGGAGGGGGGAAGGGCGGCACAAAGGAGGGGGGAAGGGCGGCACAAAGGAGGGGGGAAGGGCGGCACAAAGGAGGGGGGGAAGGGCGGCACAAAGGAGGGGGGAAGGGCGGCACAAAGGAGGGGGGGAAGGGCGGCACAAAGGAGGGGGGAAGGGCGGCACAAAGGAGGGGGGAAGGGCGGCACAAAGGAGGGGGGAAGGGCGGCACAAAGGAGGGGGGAAGGGCGGCACAAAGGAGGGGGGAAGGGCGGCACAAAGGAGGGGGGAAGGGCGGCACAAAGGAGGGGGGAAGGGGGGCACAAAGGAGGGGGGAAGGGGGGCACAAAGGAGGGGGGAAGGGGGGCACAAAGGAGGGGGGAAGGGGGGCACAAAGGAGGGGGGAAGGGGGGCACAAAGGAGGGGGGAAGGGGGGCACAAAGGAGGGGGGAAGGGGGGCACAAAGGAGGGGGGAAGGGGGGCACAAAGGAGGGGGGAAGGGGGGCACAAAGGAGGGGGGAAGGGGGGCACAAAGGAGGGGGGAAGGGGGGCACAAAGGAGGGGGGAAGGGGGGCACAAAGGAGGGGGGAAGGGGGGCACAAAGGAGGGGGAAGGGGGGCACAAAGGAGGGGGGAGGGGGGCACAAAGGAGGGGGGACAAGGAAGGGGGGAGGGGGGACAAAGAAGGGGGAGGGGGGACAAAGAAGGGGGGAGGGGGGACAAAGAAGGGGGGAGGGGGACAAAGAAGGGGGGAGGGGGACAAAGAAGGGGGGAGGGGGGACCAAAGAAGGGGGGAGGGGGACAAAGAAGGGGGGAGGGGGGGACAAAGAAGGGGGGAGGGGGGAAAAGAAGGGGGGAGGGGGGAAAAGAAGGGGGGAGGGGGGGGACAAAGAAGGGGGAGGGGGGGACAAAGAAGGGGGGAGGGGGGGACAAAGAAGGGGGGAGGGGGGGACAAAGAAGGGGGGAGGGGGGGACAAAGAAGGGGGGAGGGGGGGACAAAGAAGGGGGGAGGGGGGGACAAAGAAGGGGGGAGGGGGGACAAAGAAGGGGGGAGGGGGGACAAAGAAGGGGGGAGGGGGGACAAAGAAGGGGGAGGGGGGGACAAAGAAGGGGGAGGGGGGGACAAAGAAGGGGGGAGGGGGGGACAAAGAAGGGGGGAGGGGGGACAAAGAAGGGGGGAGGGGGGGACAAAGGAGGGGGGAGGGGGGACAAAGGAGGGGGGAGGGGGGACAAAGGTGGGGGGAGGGGGGACAAAGGTGGGGGGAGGGGGGGGACAAAGGAGGGGGGAGGGGGGACAAAGGAGGGGGGAGGGGGGACAAAGGAGGGGGGAGGGGGGACAAAGGAGGGGGGAGGGGGGACAAAGGAGGGGGGAGGGGGGACAAAGGAGGGGGGAGGGGGGACAAAGGAGGGGGGAGGGGGGACAAAGGAGGGGGGAGGGGGGACAAATGAGGGGGAGGGGGACAAATGAGGGGGAGGGAGGGGGGACAAATGAGGGGGGAGGGGGGACAATGAGGGGGGAGGGGGGACAAATGAGGGGGGAGGGGGGACAAATGAGGGGGGAGTGGGGACAAAGGAGGGGGAGGGGGGACAAAGGAGGGGGAGGGGGGACAAAGGAGGGGGGAGGGGGGAAAAGGAGGGGGAGGGGGGAAAAGGAGGGGGGACAAAGGAGGGGGGAGGGGGGACAAAGGAGGGGGGAGGGGGACAAAGGAGGGGGGAGGGGGGACAAAGGAGGGGGGAGGGGGGAAAAGGAGGGGGGAGGGGGGAAAAGGAGGGGGGACAAAGGAGGGGGGAGGGGGGACAAAGGAGGGGGATGGGGGGACAAAGGAGGGGGGGAGGCGGGGACAAGGGAGGGGGAAGTGGTGGGACAAGGAGGGGGGGAGGGGGGGACAAAGGAGGGGGGGAGACAAAGGAGGGGGAGGGGGGGACAAAGGAGGGGGAGGGGGGACAAAGGAGGGGGAGGGGGGACAAAGGAGGGGGAGGGGGGACAAAGGAGGGGGAGGGGGGACAAAGGAGGGGGAGGGGGGACAAAGGAGGGGGAGGGGGGACAAAGGAGGGGGAGGGGGGACCAAGGAGGGGGAGGGGGGACAAAGAAGGGGGGGAGGGGGGACAAAGAAGGGGGGAGGGGGGACAAAGAAGGGGGGAGGGGGGACAAAGAAGGGGGGAGGGGGGACAAGAAGGGGGGAGGGGGGACAAAGAAGGGGGGAGGGGGGGACAAAGAAGGGGGGAGGGGGGACAAGAAGGGGGGAGGGGGGAAAAGAAGGGGGGAGGGGGGGACAAAGAAGGGGGGACGGGGGGGGGACACAGAAGGGGGGAGGGGGGGACAAAGAAGGGGGGAGGGGGGGACAAAACAGGGGGGAGGGGGGGGACAAAGAAGGGAGGAGGGGGGGACAAAGAAGGGGGAGGGGGGGACAAAGAAGGGGGAGGGGGGGGACAAAGAAGGGGGGAGGGGGGGACAAAGAAGGGGGAGGGGGGGACAAAGAAGGGGGGAGGGGGGACAAAGAAGGGGGGAGGGGGGACAAAGAAGGGGGGAGGGGGGACAAAGGAGGGGGGAGGGGGGGACAAGGAGGGGGGAGGGGGGACAAAGGAGGGGGGAGGGGGGACAAAGGAGGGGGGAGGGGGGACAAAGGAGGGGGGAGGGGGGACAAAGGAGGGGGAGGGGGGACAAAGGAGGGGGGAGGGGGGACAAAGGAGGGGGGAGGGGGGACAAAGGAGGGGGGAGGGGGGACAAAGGAGGGGGGAGGGGGGACAAATGAGGGGGGAGGGGGGACAAAGGAGGGGGGAGGGGGGACAAAGGAGGGGGGAGGGGGGACAAAGGAGGGGGGAGGGGGAAAGGAGGGGGGAGGGGGGGAAAAAAGGAGGGGGGAGGGGGGAAAAAGGAGGGGGGAAAAAGGAGGGGGACAAAGGAGGGGATGGGGGGACAAAGGAGGGGGGAGGCGGGGACAAGGGAGGGGGAAGTGGTGGGACAAAGGAGGGGGGAGGGGGGACAAAGGAGGGGGGAGGGGGGACAAAGGAGGGGGGAGGGGGGACAAATGAGGGGGGAGGGGGGACAAATGAGGGGGGAGGGGGGACAAAGGAGGGGGAGGGGGGAAAAGGAGGGGGGACAAAGGAGGGGGATGGGGGGACAAAGGAGGGGGGAGGGGGGACAAAGGAGGGGGGAGGGGGGACAAAGGAGGGGGGAGGGGGGACAAATGAGGGGGAGGGGGGACAAATGAGGGGGGAGGGGGGACAAATGAGGGGGGAGGGGGGACAAATGAGGGGGGAGGGGGGACAAATGAGGGGGGAGGGGGGACAAATGAGGGGGGAGTGGGACAAAGGAGGGGGAGGGGGGACAAAGGAGGGGGAGGGGGGACAAAGGAGGGGGGAGGGGGGGAAAAGGAGGGGGGAGGGGGGAAAGGAGGGGGACAAAGGAGGGGGGAGGGGGGACAAAGGAGGGGGGGAGGGGGGACAAAGGAGGGGGGAGGGGGGAAAAGGAGGGGGGAGGGGGGGAAAAGGAGGGGGGACAAAGGAGGGGGGAGGGGGGACAAAGGAGGGGGATGGGGGGACAAAGGAGGGGGGAGGCGGGGACAAGGGAGGGGGAAGTGGTGGGACAAAGGAGGGGGGAGGGGGGGACAAAGGAGGGGGGAGACAAAGGAGGGGGGAGGGGGACAAAGGAGGGGGAGGGGGGACAAAGGAGGGGGAGGGGGGACAAAGGAGGGGGAGGGGGGACAAAGGAGGGGGAGGGGGGACAAAGGAGGGGGAGGGGGGACAAAGGAGGGGGAGGGGGACAAAGGAGGGGGAGGGGGGACAAAGGAGGGGGAGGGGGGACAAAGGAGGGGGAGGGGGGACAAAGGAGGGGGGTGGGGGGACAAAGGAGGGGGAGGGGGGACAAAGAAGGGGGGAGGGGGGACAAAGAAGGGGGGAGGGGGGACAAAGAAGGGGGAGGGGGGACAAAGAAGGGGGAGGGGGGACAAAGAAGGGGGGAGGGGGGACAAAGAAGGGGGGAGGGGGGACAAAGAAGGGGGGAGGGGGGGACAAAGAAGGGGGAGGGGGGACAAAGAAGGGGGGGAGGGGGGAAAAGAAGGGGGGAGGGGGGAAGGAGGGGGGGGACAAAGAAGGGGGAAGGGGGGGACAAAGAAGGGGGGAGGGGGGGGACAAAGAAGGGGGGAGGGGGGGACAAAACAGGGGGGAGGGGGGGACAAAGAAGGGAGGAGGGGGGGACAAAGAAGGGGGGAGGGGGGGACAAAGAAGGGGGGAGGGGGGACAAAGAAGGGGGGAGGGGGGGACAAAGAAGGGGGGAGGGGGGACAAAGAAGGGGGAGGGGGGACAAAGAAGGGGGGAGGGGGGGACAAAGAAGGGGGGAGGGGGGGACAAAGGAGGGGGAGGGGGGGACAAAGGAGGGGGGAGGGGGGACAAAGGAGGGGGGAGGGGGGACCAAAGGAGGGGGGAGGGGGGACAAAGGAGGGGGGAGGGGGGACAAAGGAGGGGGGAGGGGGACAAAGGAGGGGGGAGGGGGGACAAAGGAGGGGGGAGGGGGGACAAAGGAGGGGGGGAGGGGGGACAAAGGAGGGGGGAGGGGGGACAAATGAGGGGGGAGGGGGGACAAAGGAGGGGGGAGGGGGGACAAAGGAGGGGGGAGGGGGGAAAAAGGAGGGGGGAGGGGGGAAAAAGGAGGGGGGAGGGGGGAAAAAGGAGGGGGGACAAAGGAGGGGGATGGGGGGACAAAGGAGGGGGGAGGCGGGGACAAGGGAGGGGGAAGTGGTGGGACAAAGGAGGGGGGAGGGGGGACAAAGGAGGGGGGAGGGGGGACAAAGGAGGGGGGAGGGGGACAAATGAGGGGGGAGGGGGGACAAATGAGGGGGAGGGGGGACAAAGGAGGGGGAGGGGGGACAAAGGAGGGGGGACAAAGGAGGGGGATGGGGGGACAAAGGAGGGGGATGGGGGGACAAAGGAGGGGGATGGGGGGACAAAGGAGGGGGGAGGCGGGGACAAGGGAGGGGGGAGGGGGGGACAAAGGAGGGGGGAGGGGGGGACAAAGGAGGGGGGAGACAAAGGAGGGGGGAGGGGGACAAAGGAGGGGGAGGGGGGACAAAGGAGGGGGAGGGGGACAAAGGAGGGGGAGGGGGGGACAATGGAGGGGGAGGGGGGGACAAAGGAGGGGGAGGGGGGACAAAGGAGGGGGAGGGGGGGACAAAGGAGGGGGAGGGGGGGACAAAGGAGGGGGAGGGGGGGACAAAGGAGGGGGAGGGGGGGACAAAGGAGGGGGGGACAAAGGAGGGGGGGGACAAAGGAGGGGGGGGACAAAGGAGGGGGGGACAAAGGAGGGGGGGACAAAGGAGGGGGGGACAAAGGAGGGGGGGACAAAGGTGGGGGGGACAAAGGTGGGGGGGACAAAGCTGGGGGGGGACAAAGGTGGGGGGGGACAAAGGTGGGGGGGGACAAAGGTGGGGGGGACAAAGGTGGGGGGGGACAAAGGAGGGGGGGGGACAAGGAGGGGGGGACAAAGGAGGGGGTGCAAAGGAGGGGGGGGGGGACGGGACAAAGGAGTGGGGGGGACGGGACAAAGGAGTGGGGGCGACGGGACAAAGGAGGGGGGCGACGGGACAAAGGAGGGGGGCGACGGGACAAAGGAGGGGGGGGACGGGACAAAGGAGGGGGGGACGGGACAAAGGAGGGGGGGGACGGGACAAAGGAGGGGGGGGACGGGACAAAGGAGGGGGGGGACGGGACAAAGGAGGGGGGGACGGGACAAAGGAGGGGGGGGACGGGACAAGAGGGGGGGACGGGACAAAGGAGGGGGGGGACAAAGGAGGGGGGGACAAAGGAGGGGGGGGACAAAGGAGGGGGGGGACAAAGGGGGGGGGGGGACAAAGGGGGGGGGACAAAGGGGGGGGACAAAGGGGGGGGACAAAGGGGGGGGACAAAGGGGGGGGACAAAGGGGGGGACAAAGGAGGGGGGGACAAAGGAGGGGGGGACAAAGGTGGGGGGGACAAAGGAGGGGGGGACAAAGGAGGGGGGGACAAAGGAGGGGGGGACAAAGGAGGGGGGGACAAAGGAGGGGGGGGGACGGGATAAAGGAGTGGGGGGGACGGGACAAAGGAGTGGGGGGGACGGGACAAAGGAGTGGGGGGGACGGGACAAAGGAGTGGGGGGGACGGGACAAAGGAGGGGGACGACGGGACAAAGGAGGGGGGCGACGGGACAAAGGAGGGGGGCGACGGGACAAAGGAGGGGGGCGACGGGACAAAGGAGGGGGGCGGACGGGACAAAGGAGGGGGGCGGACGGGACAAAGGAGGGGGGGCGACGGGACAAAGGAGGGGGGGCGACGGGACAAAGGAGGGGGGGCGACGGGACAAAGGAGGGGGGGGACGGGACAAAGGGGGGGGGGGACGGGACAAAGGAGGGGGGGGGGGGGACGGGACAAAGGAGGGGGGGACGGGACAAAGGAGGGGGGGGGGACGGGACAAAGGAGGGGGGGGACAAAGGGGGGGGGGACAAAGGGGGGGGACAAAGGGGGGGGGACAAAGGGGGGGACAAAGGAGGGGGGGACAAAGGAGGGGGGACAAAGGAGGGGGGGACAAAGGTGGGGGGGACAAAGGTGGGGGGGGACAAAGGAGGGGGGGACAAAGGAGGGGGGGACAAAGGAGGGGGGGACAAAGGTGGGGGGGACAAAGGTGGGGGGGACAAAGGAGGGGGGTGACAAAGGAGGGGGGGGACAAAGGAGGGGGGGGACAAAGGAGGGGGGGACAAAGGAGGGGGGGACAAAGGAGGGGGGGGACAAAGGAGGGGGGGGACAAAGGAGGGGGTGCAAAGGAGTGGGGGGGGGGGACAAAGGAGTGGGGGCGACGGGACAAAGGAGTGGGGCGACGGGACAAAGGAGGGGGGCGACGGGACAAAGGAGGGGGGCGACGGGACAAAGGAGGGGGGCGACGGGACAAAGGAGGGGGGCGACGGGACAAAGGAGGGGGGCGACGGGACAAAGGAGGGGGGCGACGGGACAAAGGAGGGGGGCGACGGGACAAAGGAGGGGGGGGACGGGACAAAGGGGGGGGGGGACGGGACAAAGGAGGGGGGGGGGACGGGACAAAGGAGGGGGGGGGGACGGGACAAAGGAGGGGGGGGACGGGACAAAGGAGGGGGGGGGACGGGACAAAGGAGGGGGGGGGGACGGGACAAAGGAGGGGGGGGGACGGGACAAAGGAGGGGGGGGACAAAGGAGGGGGGGGACAAAGGAGGGGGGGGACCAAAGGAGGGGGTGCAAAGGAGGGGGGGGGACGGGACAAAGGAGGGGGGGCGACGGGACAAAGGAGTGGGGGCGACGGGACAAAGGAGGGGGCGACGGGACAAAGGAGGGGGGCGACGGGACAAAGGAGGGGGGCGACGGGACAAAGGAGGGGGGCGACGGGACAAGGAGGGGGGCGGACGGGACAAAGGAGGGGGGGGGACGGGACAAAGGAGGGGGGGGCGACGGGACAAAGGAGGGGGGGGACGGGACAAAGGAGGGGGGGGACAAAGGAGGGGGGGACAAAGGAGGGGGGGACAAAGGAGGGGGGGGACAAAGGAGGGGGGGACAAAGGAGGGGGGGACAAAGGAGGGGGGGACAAAGGGGGGGGACAAAGGGGGGGGGACAAAGGGGGGGGACAAAGGGGGGGGACAAAGGGGGGGGACAAAGGGGGGGACAAAGGAGGGGGGGACAAAGGAGGGGGGGACAAAGGAGGGGGGGACAAAGGTGGGGGGGACAAAGGTGGGGGGGACAAAGGTTGGGGGGACAAAGGTGGGGGGGACAAAGGAGGGGGGGACAAAGGAGGGGGGGGGACGGGATAAAGGAGTGGGGGGGACGGGATAAAGGAGTGGGGGGGACGGGACAACGGAGTGGGGGGGACGGGACAAAGGAGTGTGGGCGACGGGACAAAGGAGGGGGACGACGGGACAAAGGAGGGGGGCGACGGGACAAAGGAGGGGGGCGACGGGACAAAGGAGGGGGGCGGGGGGGGGGACGGGACAAAGGAGGGGGGGGGACGGGACAAAGGAGGGGGGGGGACGGGACAAAGGAGGGGGGGGGACGGGACAAAGGAGGGGGGGGGGGACGGGACAAAGGAGGGGGGGGGGACGGGACAAAGGAGGGGGGGACGGGACAAAGGAGGGGGGGGACGGGACAAAGGAGGGGGGGGACGGGACAAAGGAGGGGGGGGACGGGACAAAGGAGGGGGGGGACGGGACAAAGGAGGGGGGGGACGGGACAAAGGAGGGGGGGGACGGGACAAAGGAGGGGGGGGGACGGGACAAAGGAGGGGGGGGGACGGGACAAAGGAGGGGGGGGGACGGGACAAAGGAGGGGGGGGACAAAGGAGGGGGGGGACAAAGGAGGGGGGGGACAAAGGAGGGGGGGGACAAAGGAGGGGGGGACAAAGGAGGGGGTGCAAAGGAGGGGGGGGGACGGGACAAAGGAGTGGGGGGGACGGGACAAAGGAGTGGGGGCGACGGGACAAAGGAGGGGGGCGACGGGACAAAGGAGGGGGGCGACGGGACAAAGGAGGGGGGCGACGGGACAAAGGAGGGGGGCGACGGACAAAGGAGGGGGGCGACGGGACAAAGGAGGGGGGCGACGGGACAAAGGAGGGGGGCGACGGGGACAAAGGAGGGGGGCGACGGGACAAAGGAGGGGGGGGGACGGGACAAAGGAGGGGGGGGGACGGGACAAAGGAGGGGGGGGACGGGACAAAGGAGGGGGGGGACGGGACAAAGGAGGGGGGGGACGGGACAAAGGAGGGGGGGGACAAAGGAGGGGGGGGACAAAGGAGGGGGGGACAAAGGAGGGGGGGACAAAGGGGGGGGACAAAGGGGGGGGGACAAAGGGGGGGGGGACAAAGGGGGGGCGGGGACAAAGGGGGGGGGACAAAGGGGGGGACAAAGGAGGGGGGGACAAAGGAGGGGGGGACAAAGGAGGGGGGGACAAAGGTGGGGGGGACAAAGGTTGGGGGGACAAAGGTGGGGGGGACAAAGGAGGGGGGGACAAAGGAGGGGGGGGGGATGGGATAAAGGAGTGGGGGGGACGGGATAAAGGAGTGGGGGGGACGGGACAAAGGAGTGGGGGCGACGGGACAAAGGGGGGGGGGGACGGGACAAAGGGGGGGGGGGAAACGGGACAAAGGGGGGGGGAACGGGACAAAGGGGGGGGGAACGGGACAAAGGGGGGGGGGGGACGGGACAAAGGGGGGGGGGGACGGGACAAAGGGGGGGGGGACGGGACAAAGGAGGGGGGGGGACGGGACAAAGGAGGGTGGGGGACGGGACAAAGGAGGGGGGGGGGAACGGGACAAAGGAGGAGGGTGGAGGGGGGAAGGGGGGGACCGAGGGGGGGGGGGGGAGGGAAGGGGGGGACAAAGGAGGAGGGGGGGGACAAAGGAGGAGGGGGGGGACAAAGGAGGATGGGGGAAGGAGGGGGGACCGGGGGGGGGGGGGGGGGGGGGGGGGACGGGGAGGGACGGGACAAAGGAGGGGGGAGGGACGGGGACACAAAGGAGGGGGGAGGGACGGGGACACAAAGGAGGGGGGAGGGACGGGGACACAAAGGAGGGGGGAGGGACGGGGACACAAAGGAGGGGGGAGGGACGGGGACACAAAGGAGGGGGGAGGGACGGGGACACAAAGGAGGGGGGAGGGACGGGGACACAAAGGAGGGGGGAGGGACGGGGACACAAAGGAGGGGGGAGGGACGGGGACACAAAGGAGGGGGGAGGGACGGGGACACAAAGGAGGGGGGAGGGACGGGGACACAAAGGAGGGGGGAGGGACGGGGACACAAAGGAGGGGGGAGGGACGGGGACACAAAGGAGGGGGGAGGGACGGGGGACACAAAGGAGGGGGGAGGGACGGGGACACAAAGGAGGGGGGAGGGACGGGGACACAAAGGAGGGGGGAGGGACGGGGACACAAAGGAGGGGGGAGGGACGGGGACACAAAGGAGGGGGGAGGGACGGGGACCAAAGGAGGGGGGAGGGACGGGGACACAAAGGAGGGGGGAGGGACGGGGACACAAAGGAGGGGGGAGGGACGGGGACACAAAGGAGGGGGGAGGGACGGGGACACAAAGGAGGGGGGAGGGACGGGGACACAAAGGAGGGGGGAGGGACGGGGACACAAAGGAGGGGGGAGGGACGGGGACACAAAGGAGGGGGGAGGGACGGGGACACAAAGGAGGGGGGAGGGACGGGGACACAAAGGAGGGGGGAGGGACGGGGACACAAAGGAGGGGGGAGGGACGGGGACACAAAGGAGGGGGGAGGGACGGGGACACAAAGGAGGGGGGAGGGACGGGGACCAAAGGAGGGGGGAGGGACGGGGACACAAAGGAGGGGGGAGGGACGGGGACACAAAGGAGGGGGGAGGGACGGGGACACAAAGGAGGGGGAGGGACGGGGACACAAAGGAGGGGGAGGGACGGGGACACAAAGGAGGGGGGAGGGACGGGGACACAAAGGAGGGGGGAGGGACGGGGACACAAAGGAGGGGGGAGGGACGGGGACACAAAGGAGGGGGGGAGGGGGGAGGGGGACAAAGGAGGGGGGGAGGGGGGGAGGGGGACAAAGGAGGGGGGGAGGGGGGGAGGGGGACAAAGGAGGAGGGGGAGGGAGACAAAGAAGGGGGGGAGGGGGACAAAGGGGGGGGAGGGGGGACAAAGGGGGGGGGGGGGGGAGGGGGACAAAGGGGGGGGGAGGGGGACAAAGGAGGGCGGACAGAGGAGGGAGGTAAGGGGGGACGAGGGGTGAGATGAGGGAGGGGTGGACGAGTTCGGGAGGGGGGTGGACGAGGCAGTGGGTTCGAGGGGACAAAGGGAATAGCGAAGGGAAGGGGGGGGGTGGGAACGAATAAATTGGATGTTTATCTCTGAATTCGGGCAATGAAATCCTAGCTTTCTCTTCCCAATTCCGGCCTCTTACTCCCAGATCATCTTCGGTCCCGTCACTGAACGACATCTCGGCCACTGAGGTTAACCAAGGCTTCTTGTGGTCTGGGTCGGACTGTCCAGCGGCCCTGCTTCCGCT